>NW_026899058.1:0-682907 GCF_033153095.1 Gastrolobium bilobum
GAAAGAGCAGGACTTTGTGTCCACTGATAGGTTCGGTCTTAAGTTTTACAAGGATCGGATCATTGTTCCAAAAGGTCAGATGGTAGATGAGGTATTAACTGAGGGTCACATGGGTAAGTACACTATCCATCCTGGTGCTACCAAGATGTACCAAGACTTGAAACGGAATTTCTGGTGGTCGGGAATGAAGAAAGACATTGCTCTATTTGTGAGTAAGTGTTTGACATGTCAGAAAGTTAAGATTGAGCATCAGAGACCTTCTGGATTACTGCAGCCCTTGGATATTCCGGAATGGAAATGGGTCAGTATTTCTATGGATTTTGTAGTAGCATTACCGAGAACTCAGGCTGGTTTTGATTCCATCTGGGTAGTTATTGACAGATTGACAAAGTCTGCACATTTCATACCAGTTAAAACGAGTTTCTCCACAGAGCAGTTGGCTCGGATATATGTAAGAGAGATTGTGAAACTTCATGGTGTTCCTGAAAGTATCATTAGTGATCGGGACCCTAAATTTACTTCTAGACTCTGGGATGCAGTGCAACAGGCCTTCGGTACACAGTTGAGGCTGAGCACGGCTTATCATCCCCAGACTGATGGTCAGACTGAGAGGACTATTCAGACCCTGGAGGACATGTTGAGGGCTTGTGCCTTAGAGCAGGGAAATGCATGGGATAAATATCTTCCTCTAGTGGAATTTTCCTACAATAATAGTTATCATGCCAGTTTGGGCATGGCTCCGTATGAAGCTTTGTATGGCCGTAGGTGCAGGGCGCCTACTTGTTGGTCAGAAATTGGAGAGAGGCAGTTATTTGGGCCTGATATGGTCCAAGAGACTACCGATCAAATTATGATGATTAAGGATCGATTGAAGAAAGCACAGAGTCGCCAAAAGAGTTATTATGATGCAAAGCATAGACCCCTGGAATTTTCAGAAGGGGATCATGTATTTATCCGTTTGTCTCCGACTACGGGTGTTGGGCGTGCTCTAGGAGTGAGGAAGTTGAGTCCTAGGTTCATTGGGCCCTACCAGATTATGAAAAGGGTCGGACCTGTGGCTTATCAGCTTGCCTTACCTCCACATCTGTCAAATTTGCATAGTGTTTTTCACATCAGTCAACTTCGAAAATACGTGCCGGATGAATCCCACATTGTACAGCCGGACAATATCGAAGTAAGAAAAGACTTGAAGTTTGTTGTGGGACCGTTTAAGGTTCTAGCACGTGATGAAAAAGTGTTGAGAAACAGGACTATTCCCATGATCAAGGTACAATGGGAAGGATTGACTCCTGAGGACGCCACTTGGGAGCGGGAGAATGAAATTCTCCAGCGATATCCTGAGTTTGATGTCAGGTATATGTATATTTGATATTTGATTTTGTGGGCAAAATCCTTAAAAGGTGGGGTGAATATAATGACCCTAACTGGTAAATCTTAGTTAGAGATTTAATTTAAGGATTTAAATGCCATAATTAGATTCAGTGAGCGATTTCGAGTATTTTGACTGTAATCATGACTATGTTATGAACAGTGCGTTCTGCCGGAGAATTTACAGTTTTGTGAATTAACCGGTAGAGCTTAAAATGAGCAAAATAATTTTAGGAACATAATTTGAAAATTCTGATGACAAATATGAGTTCAGAACGAAAAATTGTATAGTCTGGCACTTTCCGTGAAAATCTCGTGAATAGTGTTTCTACCGGGTATTTTGTACTGCTGTTTAAGCAACCGGTAGAGTCCAGAAATAAATAATTGATGAAATAAGAATAAGAAAGTCCAATATATGCCAAGCAAGTCAATATAGGCCCAAGAAAATGATAAGTTTATAAGTGTTAAGTTTCAGAATTAAATAAAGTACAGTTAGTGGTTCACAGTGCATTTCGTTAAAAACGGTGCAAAAACCATACTGTGAATTATGAATATTGTTCCTTAGGAAATAAAAATTAATTTAAATAACTTTAGAAAAATAAAAATATATCTGTAGCTTTAAGTTAAGTTTCCGGTAAATTTAAGTGAAATACGCGATAGAAAAACATCCGACAAAAGGGCCACATGTGCCTAAATAGCTTGGCCACTTAAATGAATCACTATTCATTGCAAAAATTTCTTCTTCTCTCTCTTGAAGGGCCGAGCTTCAGCCATGGAAAAGGGGGGGTTAGGGTTTTGCTTGTTTTGTTGATTTCTTCTTGAATTCTCAACCAAATCTTATGACCCACCACTTGAAATTGATTAGGAACCACTCAAGGAATCCATTGCACCTATCCATTTGAGCTATAGTTGAGTGTGTGAAGAGTTATTCCTCCTCTTATTTTCGGATTACTATTCATAGGAGGAGAAAAAGTGGGTTTTTGATGGAGCTTTGCTTGGAGGTTATTCTCTGGGCTTTGTACAAGTGATTAGAGGTAAGAAACCTCTATTTCTATGGTATTATTTTGTGATCTATGTTTTGAAAATTTGGAGCATGTTTTGAGTGGGAAATATTTGATGTTAGAAGGTGAAAATTATGATGGATTGTTGTTGTATAGGAATGATAGTGTTTAGTAAGCATTAATTTGTGATAAAAAAATTGAAAAGCCCTAGTGCACTTTTCCCCTAGGTTTCGGCCTTCATGGCTTATATAGGGTTCATCATGCAAATTTTTATTGTATGTTTGAAAAGGTAAAATATGTTGGAATGTAGTGTAAATGGATTAATTGGTGGAAATGCCAAAGTTAGAAAAAATCCTACAAATACTTGCTCTATGTTACGAACTATAGGATGTTTAGGGGTATATATATATTGGTTACATTTTATTCTAATAAAATGGGTTGCATTTTAATATACCAATGGATGAGCTAAGAAGTGAAATGCTTTGACAAATGGTTGAAAAATACCTTGAGTCCCTAAGGGTACGCCCGCGACTTTTAAAGAAAAATAACATGATTTATGTGAAAAATTCTTAAGTAAATGCTTGATTAAATTAAAGAACGCCAACGGGTGTATAGAGGTCTAGACTTGTGTATTGGCATAGAATTGGCAAAAATATAAAGAAAGGAAAATAAGCGATAAAATGTATGCTTATGAAATAATCATGGTATTGCATCATTTTATTGATGCATTGTAAATTATTCTCTAGGTGTGCCTAGGGATTGAGAAGGATCGGAAATCTCTTGAAGCGATAAAAGTAACTTGTTCCACAAGTAAGCGTATTGGTAAAGCTTCAAGAGGTAAGCTCTATGTTTAAGGAGTCTTTTCCTGCTTGAGTGCTCCACCATGGTTAGTGAACTATGGTTGGACTGTATGACTGTGATTTAGATGCTTTGTATAGATGCATTCATATAGAGTTATTTGATAACATGATATGTTTTGCTCTGATATGACTTCTGTAATTTGATTTCTGTAACAATCTCTGGCCATTGATTGTATAGTACCCGGACGTCCGCTTTGGGGTCCTCCCTCGGGACTGATGGTGTACTCCTCTGATATGTCTGGTTCCGCTTTGGGGTCCTCCCTCGGGAACACGTGCGTTGATTTCCGCTTGGGGTCCTCCCTTGGGAATGACGGCGCACATCTCTGATATGATATGGATATATGCTCTGTTCTGTTATGATATCTGTTATATGTGGTATTTGTATACTCTGTATCTGAATTTCATGCAGGAGTGAGCCAGGGGTATGGAGAATTCTCTATAAACCTGGAGCTTATTGAGATTTGTAATCTCACCCCTCTTTGGGGACACATTTTCAGGGGCCCAGATTTCCGGTGAGTCCTCACTAGGCAGGGACACGACACGTGGCTGAGGCAGTTGACAGACCGGATTTTGAGTGGCTGTAGGCTACTACCTTTTTGGAGTGTTTGATGTATTTTAGTATTTTCGCATTTGATGGATCATGATATTGATCCTTTATTTTGTATATGGCCTGTATATGTTTTGTACATGTCTATCAGTTTGATGCATGTACATTTGAGTATTCAGGAACGTTATATGATGATGTAGTATTCAGATAGGTTTATGTTTTGATGGTATGCTGTTAGATTTAGTGGCACGGAGCCATGTTATGCATGCGCCCATGTATGGGTATTTGATTATATTTGGATATCTGGTATTTCTGAATTGATATGTTGTATAAACTGTTTATCAGGAAATGCTTCTGAGTGGGATTGGAAAATCCCCAGTTGTCCGATTTATAGAGGAAACTCTGCCCGATTTTCGTTTACGCCGAGTAAGAATTAAGTTAGAAAAAGAAAAAGTTAGCTCATATTTTTGTAAGTTAAGTCTTCCGCTGTTTCTGTTTGTATCATATGTATGTTAATTGAACCGGCTCGAGACGGGGATGTTACATTTAATCATTTGGAAATTTGTTATCGATAAAAAATTTAAATGATGATCAAGAAATCACAATTTCATTCGAAAACTCATTTTTATAAAATTATAATATATACAATCCATTATTCTTTAAAGTCAACCAAATAAATTAAATGAAATTGTAAAAAAATCTATATTAAAATAATCATATTTATTAATGCAAATAAATGTTAAAATCATTTATGGCCAAAATATATAATTGCCTAATTGTCTTTGCTTCTTTTTTTAATATTTATTTTATAATAAGAATTATATATTATATAAATATCACAAGAGATCAAATAAATTTTTTACCTCTAGGTCTTATATCATATGTGTCACCTGCAAATTCATTTGTTCCCTCCAAAATTAACTTATTGCACAGGCTTTTTTCATATTTAATCACAACATTTAATTCTTATTCTTACTTATATATTATCAAAATTTAAATTATAAACTATCCTCAAAATTTACATTTAGATACAAGCATTAAATGAAAATGCAATAAATTTCTCCTTTGAATTATTACATAATGAAATTTTTATAATTTTGAAAAAGCAAGAGTAATTAGAAATAAAACTTATATTATCAATGTTACAAAAAAAAAAAAACTTATATGGCAGGAGTTACTTACCACCAATTTTTTTTACCACATTTACAACCAACCTAATCACCGTTGATTTCTGTCAATCTGACTGTTATAATTTATTAAAAATTAAAAATTATTAATTAATGCGGTCCAATAATTTTCAATAAGTTATAACCGTCAAATTAACGTAAATCAACGGTGATTAAGTTGGTTGTAAAGGTAATAAAATTTTTTGGTGGTAAGTATATCCTTCCCCTATCAATAATACAAGACATTTAAATTTGGTAAAATCAAAATTTAATTAATTTGTCCTTAAATAAATGTATTTCATCTTCAAACGAATTAGTGATATTTTTCAAATCAGCTTATGTTAAAAAAAGAGACATGAACACATGCGGTTCCTCGAAATTTTCTCGCACGTTGTTGGTTAACACTTAAACAATAAGCCGTTTTGTTCGCGAAAGAGAAAGTCCATAATCACATACAGAAGAACAAACATTCTGTTTCTGATCTTCTTCGGGCACTTCCTTCTCTCTCTCTCTTCATTTATTGGATCATTTCGATTTGTAGCTCAAGGTATACGTAAAGCTTGAATATTTGATAGTAGGATTTGCAATTTTTGATCTGGGTCTGCTTCGTGTGACTGAGTCGAGGGTGTTTAGATTATTTTGGTTTTACGTTTTATTTATTTAAATGTTCTGTTTGCTTGGTAGCTGGGATATTTATGGAAGGGAAGTGGGAAATGAAATATTATTGAGGTTGTGATTCATGTGATGTGGTCGTTCAACCGATTGACCCGTAAACCAGACCGCAATCGGTCGGGTTAGGTATTAGACTAGTTATGCAGTTAACCCGGTATGAAACTGGTGAACCGTCCTAAATTGGATTCAACTGGTATTAAATGAGCATCATTTTTTTTTTAAAATCGGTTTTGAGAATTTTTTTTGACAATATGCTTGAAAAATATCATAATGAGATCCGAATCTAAACCATGTATAGCATTTACCACTAACATAACTTTAATTATTAGTTAAAATGCTTCTAATTTTATATATCGTATTTT
This sequence comes from Gastrolobium bilobum, assembly GCF_033153095.1. Taxonomy (NCBI): domain Eukaryota; kingdom Viridiplantae; phylum Streptophyta; class Magnoliopsida; order Fabales; family Fabaceae; genus Gastrolobium; species Gastrolobium bilobum. The sequence continues at coordinate 5,977 of NW_026899058.1, forward strand.
ATTATATATACATATGGAGCATGTTATATTTACGAACTTTTTTGTTTACAAACTCTTACAAACTACACTATATTCTATATTCTCCCGGGAGAATACAAACTTTTACAAACTACACTATGTTCTCACGGGAGAAGATAGTGTAATTTGTAAAAAAATTCAAAAAAATTTGTAAACGGATCCTGTCCCCGTATATATATATATTGAATTCATGTGGTTGAGTCAGTGATCTTATGATTGAATCGGTGGCCCAGACCGATTCGATGACTTGTACGAATTTGATAACATTGGTTGTATAGCATAGGAATTCGTTGTTTCAGTGATTATTTTTTGTTAGGAAGAGCAGGGAATGGAAGGAGATTGATGTAACTGGACTTGGAGGGCTGTCCACATAGATCATGCTCTTCTTTTTTCTTTCATATATACTTTGTGCATGATTGAGTGAAGCTTATTTTATTGACAATGTGGAATTTATAATCCTGATTAATCAATTAAATGCTCATTCAAAGATATGCCACAGTGGGTGAATAGAGATGGGTTGTTTTTTTTATAGACAAGCATGGATGCTGAAGCTCTTGGATTTGCTCATTTTTTTCAAAATTTTGTCCTAGGGAAGTAGATTATATTCTTTTGGTGATTGTTCTTTTTTTTCTAAAGTTCTAATTCTATATAACCCCTTCAACTTTAGTTTATGTGCAGATATCCATTGTCTTAAATTTTTTCAAATTAAACCTTCTTTTAAGATTGCCTTCTTTAAATTAATAAAAGCAAGAGTCAGAGTCGGGTACACATGAGGGTTTATTTACTCATTTACCAAATCTGGAGAGCCTTATTTGGTGAAAAAACTACGTGAGCATAACATGATTGGCACTTAACATTGTCAATTTGAACCTATGATATTCTGACCAAGTTCTCATTTGGTAACAGAACCAGGATTGGACCTTTTATAATTTAATGTCACTTTTGCTTTTTTGCCATCGTTCAGTTGTAAGGATTGTATTGTGATCTTGTTACACAGCTGTGATTAGCATAGAAAATGAGTACATTGGATGCAAGTAGGGCAGAACTGGCTCTTCTAGTTTTGTATTTGAACAAGGCAGAAGCAAGGGACAAGATATGCAGGGCTATACAATATGGTTCCAAATTTTTGAGTGATGGACAACCTGGTACTGCACAGAATGTAGACAAATCAACCAGCTTGGCACGAAAAGTTTTCCGTCTATTAAAGGTTAAGCTACTATGTGTTTAATATCTTAAACAATTACTAGTTCATCTATTTCATTTATTTCTTTTTCCAATCTGTGTAATTTGCTGCTAGCTATTTATATGTTGTATCCTTACTTTCTAGGGAGGGTAGGGGCGAGGCCAATTCTTGTCTGCAGCTTTACCTTTACATATTTACAAAGAAATTGTTTCCTGAATTTGAACTCATGACCTTTCAGTCACAAAGAAACAATATTATCGCTGCTATAGGCTTGCCCTCTTAAATTGGAAAATAATAAATGAAAGAAAATCTCAAAAACAACTCTCTATTTAGTAAAATCCTCTGCATATAAAAGATGGTGAAATAATGAATTCTTGCAGGTTCTTAATAGTCATCACTCTTATGCTTTACCACCTTGTAATATGCAGTTTGTGAATGGCCTGCACACTCTGATAAGTCCCACTCCACAGGAGACTCCCCTTCCCCTAGTTCTATTGGGAAAGGTAATACTTTTCTAAATCATTCCACTTTTTTGTTTAAAATCTTTCTTTTATTCATTCTTTTCATTATCTTATGTAATGCATTTTTCAGTCCAAGGATGCATTAACTTCAATGTTCTTGTTTCTTGATCAATTTGTGTGGCTTAGTAGAACGGGCGTCTACCAGGTAGGAAGTCCAACTTCTCTCACTTTATTAATCACTTGAGAATGCAATCCAACATTATATAAGGATTATATTGTCCAACTACAGAATAAAGAACGTGCAGAACTGATTGGCAGGATATCTCTTTTCTGTTGGACTGGTTCCTTAGTGTGCACTACCTTGGTTGAGGTTTGTTTGTCGCTTACCTTTCTTCAATTCTGCTAACACATATGCATCAATAATGTTCTCTTAGCTCTACTTTTTTAACCTTTTTGTTTGACATGTTTTACTCATATTATCAGGTTGGGGAGCTTGGAAGACTTTCTGAATCTATGATGAAGTTAGAGAAAGAACTCAAGAACAGTAATAAATATGAAGTATGTTGTCCAGGCTTGTGTACTTGTTCTTCAAAGTTTTCATTTGTTGGTTTACACTGTTGGGGACTGTGACTGCCTTTCCATAAGATTTTTTTTTTTTTATATTAATGTAAATTGTAAAGTCATTACCTGTGGGTGCAGAATGAGCAATATCAAGCTAAACTTAAAAAGTCAAATGAAAGAACTATAGCACTTGTCAAAGCAGGCATTGATATAGTGGTAGCTGTTGGTCTGCTTCAATTGGCACCCAACAAAGTCACTCCCAGAGTTACCGGAGCCTTTGGATTTGTTTCATCTCTAATATCTTGCTATCAGGTGCCTGCTAGGAACATTATGGTTCACTTAACTCTTTTACTTGGGTGTCTTGAAGTGCCTGAAAAATTATATGTGTAACATCTGCACATGCACAACTAGAGAACAAAGGCAAAGAATTAGAGGCAAAATTAGTTTTTGATTATATTTCTTTAGAGATGCAAGGAACTATAGTAACAATGTTAAGGAAATCAATTCAGAGGACACATGAAACATTGGTAGGATTTATATTCTTCTAGACCATTGGCGGGACTATTTAGGTCTCTCTCTCTTTTTTTGGTTGCAATTATGCTTTGGAGTATCAGTTTCACTGACAAGGTTCTCATGTTTATGCAATGCAGCTGCTTCCTGCTCCAGTCAAGTCCAAAACATCGTGAGCATAAAAGAACAGATGATGATGGTGCCCTTGAATTTGTCTGAAAATGGTGGTGTGAGAATTTAGCAATTTGCAGATCAATAAAGTGCCTTTGAAATGCCATCATAGTTAGTGTTAATGTTATCAAACTTACCTGTTCTTTATAGCAGAAAACAATATCTGTTATCCCATATATCTACCAATTAATTGACATTAGATGTGAATTCCAACAAATAAAACCAAGAAATGCTTATGTAAATGTGCTACACAAGTGGGTGGTCACTGGAGGTCATCATCAGAAATTTTGCTACTCAGCTCTCGGTTTTAGATTGATAGATTTTGTATTTGAAAGTACCAAATTCAGATACGGGTGTCGTACTTCAAACGGTGCATTGTATTTTCTACTCTGCAATTTTTTCTTCCAAAAAATGGTGTTTTTCAACCTTGCATTTGATAATGACATCAATGAATACAAAGGTGAAGATATTCATTTTGCAATAGATTTCAATTGCTACAAATGGATATCCAAACAAATTATTTCATGCATGAAAGTAATTAAATTGAAGCAATTAGATTTCCTTACATTTTAAATTGGTGCTCTATGACAGGGTGCATCCATCATTTTCTTGCGGCCTAATAATGCATAATGTTACTTGTAGTTGCAGGATTACAGTACGCATCTTGTGTGTCTCAAAGTTTTAACTTAACATCTATCGTCAACCAAATACTTATTAGTTCTACGAAAATGCCATGATTGTTTGAAGGAAGTTGCTATCTCTGATTTGCAAGGGATTGCGCTGACTTGCTTCATTCTTTGTTTTTCTGTTTCCTTTGGTTATGTTTTGTTTTGATCGTCTTATCTCTCGAGGATACCTTATCCTTACTCTTGATGTACTTACTTCCCTTTTCTTCGATTATACTTGTTTTTACAAAAATAAAATAAAAAATAAAAATAAAATTAACTTAATAATGGAAGAGTGTCTAGTTTCAATAGGTGTTTGAATTGACTTTGCTAACCAACTTACAACAGTACTCTATTTTGATTTTAAATGCACCCCAATTTAGACAGAAGATTATGTCTCTAATGTATGGCGGAGCATAGGGTCATTTTCATGGATGTTGATACGGAAAATTTTGGAGCATTTCATCTTACTCGAGCAACAATGGCGGAACATCGATCAAAATATCACTGTTTATCAAATTTTTTACCCAAATATCACGCCAATAATATTTTTTACCAGACTCTCATGTGTCAAAGTTCGTTACCACTGGTAGCGAACTTCGTTGCCAATGATTTCGTGACACATGACATTATTCGTGTGAAACATAGCGTACCGAGTTCACTACCACTAGTAGCGAACTTGGTAGAGTCAGTTTTTCCTGTGAAAGTGTGTCACGTGTCACGAAATTATAGGCGACGAAATTGGTAGCGAATTTTGACCTGTGGCAGTCTAGTAAAAAATATTGTTCGCGTGACATTTGAGTAAGATATTTGCCAAACAGTAGCACTTTAGTCACTGTTCCGACAATGGCATCCATGACACCCAAGGGGGATGTTTCTCTTCCATTATAGTTCTCGAACTAAGATTTCAAATACAATTTTTACCCTCAGGAAAATGAACCTTTTGTCCCCATATAGGACATCTCAATTATCCTATAGACTTTGAAGTTCTATTTGAATTTATTCGTGTTTAGATGAACCAAGAGCTAATTATTAAACCAATACTTATATCTTCCTTGAGGACATTAATTTTTGGTTACAATGTGATCACAAGAAATCTGATGATTATAAATGTCATAGAGATGGGTTCATATGACTTGGAGCTTCATGCTGTTAGTCTGATTTCATTGAAAAGTGCTATGCTCCACCTGTGCAGAAATGCTCTAACATTTCTCATAATATGTAAAACCAGTTCTGATACGAGAGGATACACCGTATGTATGGATACAATATAACTTATAGGAAGGCTTGGAAGGCAAGAATGAAGGGCATTGTGAAGTTATTTGGTGATTGGGACAAATCATATGCATTATTGCCCAATTGGTTGACATACATGACACAGTGTATGTGGGTTCTGTCTTCAAGCTTGATACTGATGAATATTTTGATGAACATCGAGTTTATATCGACAAGACCGTCTTTTATAGGGTTTTTTTTGGATATTTTGCCAGTGCATTGAGTGGCACTCATCTGTATGGAAAATATAAATGAACTATTTTGACTGCAACGTTACAGGATGGAGATGGATATCTGCTACCAATTGCCTTTGCTGTTGTTCCTCCAGGTGAGAAGTTGGAAGATTGGTAGTGATTTCTTAGTCTTATACATTTTCATGTGACACATAGGAAATGTATTTGTCTAATATCCGATCGTCACCCCATCATTATATGGGCAGTAAAAAAATGCTGGTTGGCAGCCTCCATTTGGCTATCACGTGTTTTGCCTACGTCACATCGGAAATAACTTTAATACTAAGATTATGGATGTGTAATTGAAGAAAATGTTGATGAAATTAGGTATGTTAAAAATTCATTAATGCATACTTGTGGAATTTTATTCTTTGTATTGTAAATATTCTAATGCATTGAAACTCTTTGTTTTGCAGGATACATGAGTTCAAAGATTCATTTTGACATGAGATTTCAGGAATTTATAGACAATAACCCAAAAGTTGTTGCATGGATTGATCAGATTCCAAAAGAGAAATGGTGCAGGTCTTATGATGAGGAGGGACAGAGGTTTGGTCACATGATGACTAACCTATCCGAGTGTGTGAATAAGGTCCTCAGAGGTGCATGTAATCTGCCGATAATGAAATTGGTCAAGATGATGCAGTAGACTTATTGAATATTTTGTCAAGAGACGTGAAAAGATCCAGAAAGATGTGGCAAAAGATAGGAGAATTTCAAAGAAGGTTGAAAAAGGCATACAAAAAAATTACCAATTGATAGTGACGTACTAAGTGCGGGTTTATGATAGGGATTTAGAATTGTTTGAGGTTGAGGACGCGTATAACCAATCTACACATGATGCTGGTGACACAATGAGGGTGGACTTTTTCAATCGCAAATGTCAATGTGGGAAGTTTATAGCAAGATGGTATCCCTATAGCCACGTCTTAGTAGTGTGCAAGACAGAGAAGTTGAACCACTACGATTATGTTGACCCCGTGTTCTCCATCCCACACATTGCTTAGGTATATGCTGCACACTGGTATCCGATGTGCAATGAGTTGTTGATTCCACGAGGCAATGGCCCAACCATTATCCCGAATACAAATTTGGTATGCGCACAGGGAAGACCAAAGTCTTCAAGGATATAGAGTGAGATGGATTGGATAGAGTCTCAACCCTCAAGCAGTCAGAGTAGATGTAGGCATTGCAAGCAAGTTGGTCATAACATACGTATATGTCCAATGAGGATTAGACAAGCTTGACTACCATGTGTATTCTGTTTTGTAATGTCATGTTTTGTATTGTGTTTTTGTATTGTATTTGGTTTAGCCTATGTATTATGTTTCCTATTGTGTATGACCAATTGACTTGGGAAGAAACATGTCATATTCATTTGTGTCTAAATACATTCGTGTCTAAATGTATTGTGTTGATGTATGCAAATTTTGTCCTAAAATGTCAAGGAGACCCACAAATGTATGCAACTAGTCCTAATATACCAGTACATGTGAAATGAATCACGATTAGGTATTTAAAGAAGCCCAATAACATTTTAATATGTCAAAATCAACTTTAAACTCACCTTTAGTACATTTGGATAATTGGAAAATGCACGCTGGCATTGAGAAACCACAAAGCCCTTCCCCAAGTCACATTTACTAAGCCCATGAGTGTAGAAACAATAATATCCCTAATCCGTTTAATTAAAAAAAGGGCATATGATTAAATATTTGATCATGCATAAATGGGTTAAATTAAGTAAAAGACCTAATCAAATATATTAGGGGTTACTTTTGAGGTAAAAAGTACAGTCAGTGAGATTTTAGAGATAAAAATATGTGTAGGAAAAATTACCCAGATTGCAAAAGTAAAGTTAGAAATATGACTAGAAAAATATTCTAGTTCATTGGGTAAAGTTTGGTATTGAACGTAGGTGCGTAGATAGATAAGCTGTCACCTAGTTAAAGTAACTTAACATATTTAAGTTTTTTTACAAACCATGAATTCCTTATTCTTCTTCATCCTGCGCCCGTCTCTGCCTTCTTTCTTCCATACAAACCAAGCTTAGGTTTTTCTTTTCTTTTCTTTAATTTCTCATCACACAATCATCCAAATGCAAAAGTCCATTACACGAAATTGATGGTAAATCATCCAAGGAATCCATTCCACCCATTTGTTGGGGCTGAAAATGCTTCTGTGAGGAGCTCTCTTCTCCAAAAAATTTGATCACTATTCATCCTAGTGAGAGAAGTTGATTTTTGAGTGAAACCAAGCTTGAGTTTTGTTCATTGGACCTTGGATAAGTGATTTGAGGTAAGAAATTCTCATTCTAATGGTTTGATTTATATGATTTAAGTTTTGAATATTATGAGCATGTGTTATGGAAGATTTTTGAGTTAGAAATTTGAGATTAATGATGAGTTAGTATGGTTTATGATGTTATAATGTGAAATAAGTATGAATATGTGTTGATAGTTTGAAAAATTCCCTTGCATCTCCTCCCACTAGGTTCAGCCTTGGTGTGAAAAATTAGAGTTTAATGCTCAAAAAATAATTGGACACTTTGTGAAGGTTTATATGTATATGTAAGTTGTGAATTAAGTGGATTAATTGAATGATGCTTAGTGGTGTCTTATGTTTTGAGGCATAAATGGATGAATTAATGTGTAAAATGGGTTTTATTACCTAATGATGATTATGGTTGTATGATAAGCTTGAATTTGATGGACTAAAGCATTGGAATCATGAAATTGACATGATTTCCTTATGTGCCTCTTAGCCATTTACAAAGGAAGTATGTTTTTAGAGTGTTTGTTTGTGCTAATGAGTACTTATACGGCCTAAGGACTATATAATTAGATGTCTAAACCTTTGGTTGAGTTAGATAAAAAGAAAAATGAGTAAGTTTCTTCTTTAGGCCTTATATGTGATTATGGCCATTTTCAAAGGAGGTATGTGCTAGGAGTTACTGTTTTGCAAAGCGAGCATACTTTTATGCATGGAATAATATTCTAAGGTGTATGAACCTTCGCGTTGGTGAAATAAAAAATAAAATAAGGTAGCTCCTTTGTATGGCCTTAAAATGAATTTTGGCTATTTTCAAAGGAGGTATACGTTTGGAGTTACTGTTTCGCCAAGTGAGAACACTTTTATGCGTAAAATAATTTATATAGGTGGCTAAGCTTGGATTTAGGTACTAGACAAAGAGAAATCTTATAGCTCCTTTGTAAAGGGCACTCTGCCTTAAACTGGGGAAAAATAGGCTTTCAAGTGCTAAGAGGAGTAATAAGTGTTCTAAAGGCCTTTTGGAACTATCCTAAGACTAAGTGAATATGTGGAATTTTGTGAGGATTTTTCGAACAAAGGACCACCCACTCATGGCTTAATATGATTAAGTAAAAAGAAAATAAACAATAAAGTGTGTGTCTTGTATATTTTGAGCCTCGCCGCCCCCCACTTTCTCTTGTGGCATTTCTTAGCACAGGTAGGTTGGGCCTGCTGCATTGTCCACTCTTCAAGCCCAATGGGCTCTCGTGTGAGGGGGCGTGTTGAGATATATAGTCCCACACTTGTTGTATGTGCAACTAATGTAGAGTTTATAAGGTCTTGGACACTCCCACCCTTTGAGCTAGCTTTTGGGGTGGTGTATCCCAAGGTTCTTTACAATTCACATGACATTATATCATTTTATTGAGTTTTGTGTTGAATTACTTCTCTAGGTGTGCCTAGGGACTGTGAATGTTTGGACTCTCGAGGAGCAAGTATGCAAATTGTAAAGCTCCAAGAGATAAGCTCTATATTTAATGAGTCTTTTCCTACTTGAGTGCTCTACCATGGTTAGTAGACTATGGTTGGATTGTATGACTGTATTTGATGCTTTGTATAGATGCGTTCATATAGAGCTATTTGATAACATGATATGATTTGTTGTGATGTGATTTCTGTATTGATCTTTGGCCATTGATTGTATTGTGCATTGATGTCTGCTTGGGGTCCTCCCGTGGGACTGACGGTGTACACCTCTGATATGTTTTGGTTCCGCTTGGGGTCCTCCCTTGGGAATGATTACGTACGCCTCTGATAAGATATGTATATATATTTTGTTCAGTTATGATATCTGTTATATGAGCTTTGTATACTCTGTATCTGACCTTCATGCAGGAATAGGCCCAGGGATATGGAGAATTCTCTATAAACATGGAGATTATTGAGATTTGTTATCTCACCCCGTTTGGGGACATCATTTCATGTACACAGATTGACGGTGAGCCTACACGGGGCAGGGATATGACCAGTGGATAGAGTGCTTCGTGACTGGACTTTGGGTAGCAGTATGCTACCATTATTTTGAGGATTGTTTATGTGTTTCAGTATTACATTCATTTTGAGGATCATGATGTCTGATCTGTTATGTTGTATATGGCCTGTATATGTATTGTACATGTTTTCCGCTTTGATGCATGTACATCTGTGTATTCAGGCATGTCTATATTGTGATGTAGTATTCAATTATATGTTTACATGTTGGATTTGCATGTTGTTAGACATAGTGGCACTGAGTCAAGTTATGCATGCGTCTATGTATGGGTATATGGTCCTATATGGATGTCTGATATTTCTGAGAGCATATATTGTATAAACTGTCTATCAGGATATCTTGAGTGTGGGGTTTTCTAATCCCCATTTGTCTTATTTACAGACGGTACTCTGTCCGATTTTCATCTCCGTCGAATGAAAAAGTAAACTTGAAGTTAAATGCAATGTGATATATCATGTGAAAAAGGATTAAAGAAAAAGAAAAAGCTAGTTCATATTTTTGTAAGTTAAGTCTTCAGCTGTTTCTGTTTGTATCATATGTATGTTAATTGAACCGGCTCGAGACGGGGATGTTGCAGAAACTCATTGGACAAAAAAAAACTTGTGGAAACAAAATCATATGGCATTTAGCACTGATTTAATCAATTAACCTATACTGGTGTAATCGATACACTATTTAATTGATTACACCAGTATGGGTTAATCGATTAAACTAGTGGTTTTAGCCGACCGCCAATCTATATCCCACTCCATCAAGTCTTGTTTTAATACCTTCACCAAATAAGTTTCGGCCTATTTCTATCTCTCTTTGTGTCGAGCTCTTGATAACAAATTTTTGTTCTTATACGAACTTAAAAGTCATACATAATACCTGAAAAAATATAGGTCAACTTGTTCATGAAACAATTCATAACTTAAAAAATCATACATAGCACCTATAGAAAATATAGGTCAACTTATTCATGAAACACACCATAACTTAAAAATAGTACATAACACCTGTAGAAAATACAGGTCAATACTTATTCATGAAAAACTGAACAACATACAGTTCCTGTAGGCATACAGGTAAACTTTATTCATGAACCCCACACTAAGAAAAGCCCTCAATTTGTCAATAGTTGTTGCCATGAAGTTATCAACTTATCATCTAATTGCATCCTTCGAGTCCCCCCGAACCTTAAATTAAAAAAATAAAATAAAATTACATTAGATAGTTGCTGAAAATTAAAACAATTTCAAACTTCGGAAAACAAGGGAAAGTGAGTCTCTTCATTTTTTTTTGGAAATATTCCAATCGGTTCATCGCTTCGCAACTAATTCAATTCAGGGCGGGTCCAGGATTAAGGCTTTAAACCCTTCCCAAAGGTGGTACTGAGGGGATTCGAACACATGCTCTCACCCCCACCTGCTCAGCCCCCATACACCAACTGAGCTACCACCATTTGGTTAGTGAGTCTCTTTATGAATGCAGTGATTGGAACCCAAACTTTGATAAGTAAAATATTCACCTTAGACCATAATTTATAGAGAACGAGAAAATGCGAGACTATCAAATTTATTTTTATGAATTCTTGTTCTAACAATTATGAGTTTGTATGTATGCTAAATCAAATTAAATCCATTATCATTTCTGAACTTTATTTTTTTTCTTCTCAAAATTAACTTGTCATGTTATCTTTTACTATGTTCAGGTCCATGTTTTCATGAAATGGAAAAAAAATAAATGCAGCAAAAATAACAAACTCACCAGCATTCCATGATTTCTGCTCCATTGCTGCTTGAAAAACAAGACAACTAGCATGCATGATCGAAGGCAATGACAATAAGCTTTTCCCACCGACAACAATTTCCTGAAACAAATTATCAGATAATAAGACCAAAACATTAAACATACCAAATTTTTCATATATGTAGAGGAAAGAAACAAATGACCATCATTAAATGATGAAATGAGGCTTCTCAAATTAATAACAGTTTGAAGGAAATTAGCAAACGATAAGTTTCAAAATTAGAGCCAAAATATTTTTTCTGGTAATGAGGCAAATTGAGCAGATAGAGACCAAGTTAGTTAACTAGCATATATTGCATGTCCATTAGTATTAACTAATCATATGTATACTTACACACGTCATGGGAACATGTCGTTAAACTAACTCTGGGTGCAGCAGATATCAGGCTTCATCTATTTTACACACTAGATCGTTTGGTACTATGTCACCTTGACGGAAAACCATCGAGCCGTTGGATTGGGTGAATGAAACGTCTTTCAAGGATGGGAAATTCAAAGTGGAAGACCCTGAGTAAAAGCTTTGAAGCTTTGGTAACGAGCTTAAATTCAATATCTCAAGCTTCCCGAATATGATCTGACCTTCATCTTCGTCTTCATAATCCTCAGTCACTATTTCTTCTATTGATTCACAGTTTTCTACGTGCATCTTCTTCAGTTTACATAATGTTTTGGCCGTTGAGGATGTGAACAAGTATTCCAATTTACCGCAATCCTTTACATAAAGTTCTGTCAGATTGGAGAAAGACACAGTGGATGGTGTCAAGTTTGTCAAACAATGGCATTCCAAAACAAATAACCCCATCAAATTTTCAAGGAAGGGGCGCATCCAGGAGTGCTCTAACCCTATTGATACAAGCTGGTACAGACTATCAAGGCGCAATCCTGTGAGCTGTGAAAGGATTTTATTATAACCTATGTCAGGTCTTTGAGTGGCCGGGAATATCTCTTTGAAGGCACTATTAACCAACCACAGCTTTTCAAAACTGGGAAATGGGACCTTTGAACAGAAAACAAATGGAAATTCATCTGATTCATCATGAAAGCCCCCCAACTCGAGTAACTCTAAAAGCTGGAGGTCAACATGAAGTTTCCCTTGCTCAATCATCGTGGCATCTTCCTTTGTGAGCCGGAGTTCCTGGGATTCAAAATAAATAAGAAAGATGAGAAGGCGAAAATGGTTCCCTAGATAATAATTAATTGAAGAGAAACTTTTTTAGATAATAACTAATTATGTAAACAAAATTGGGATCTGAATTTCTTACAAATGAATTGCTTCATCGACGTTACAAAAAATTGAGGTATACTTTTCTAGGTTATATTTACTATATATATATATATGAGAAGAGATATTCTAACTACCAAAATTTTCTACTACCAACTTACTACTACTTATCTAATCACCATTTGATTAACATTTTCTCTCTCTTCAAAAACTTTTTAACATTCTCTCTTTGATCCAATGGTGATGTGATAGGTAATAAGATAATAGTGATAGTTTTTGGTAGTTAGAATATCCTCACTATATATATATATATATATATATATATATATATATAGGCTTATCATTTCTCAAGTTGTCGGAGATAAAGTTATCTCCGGCTACTAAATCATAACCGTACAAAGATGGATCAATGGTGATAAAGGAAGAGAGAGAAAAAGAGAATCATAAACATTCAAAGGTGAATCAATACATATAAGGAAATAAATAATCAAAACGACGTAGTTTTGGGGTGGCCGGAGATAAATTTATCTTAAGCAACTTGAGAAATGTTTTTCCCTGGGGAAGGATATTGTGACAACCAAGTTGTGTTACTACCAAGTGACTACCAATCAATCTTACCGTTAGATCGATTATATTGATCCAACGGTTATATTTATTTCCATCTTTGTATGGTTATGATTCCCCAAATTTAATACTTTATATTTATTTTCACCTTTGTATGGTTATGATTTTCCATATTTAATGCTTTCACTTTAAATATGGGGAATCATGACCATACAAAGATGGAAATAGATATAATTGTTGGATCAACATAATCGATCTAACAGTGAGATTGATTGGTAGTCACTTGGTAGTAACACAACTTGGTTGTCACAATATCCTTCCCCATATATATATATATATTGGAGTTACATTCCTCCTAGACCGAAATTTCTTGCAGATAGATATTTTGTGGGGTCCATAATTTTTTTTAACACAAAAAAAATGAGTTGACTTGAAACTCAACGTATATGCAGGACAATCTTTTCCTATCATATAACATATATATATATATATATATATATATATATATATATATATATATATATATATATAAGTGGATTTTTTGACATCAATATCAAATTTGAAGTTTGATACCTGAAAGTCGTTAGATCAAAAAAGATCAACGACTCTGATTTGTAAGCACGTGACACCATTGATCTTTTTTTAAACTAACGACTCTCAGATGATGTGTCAAACTTCAAATTTAACACTGGTGTCAAAGGATCCTACCCCACCCCGTATATATATATATATATATATATATATATTGCATGTCAAATTAAGTGTTGTGCTTACTGAACTTGTTTACACACCTATTTTTTTAACATAAGAGAATCTAAAAAGACCAGGCGTGTGGCTTGTGAGGAACTCCCCTCAAAAAAACAATTAGAATCAGTATATCAAAAAAGAAAAGAAAAAATTAGCCAATATAATTATTCTGGTGTGCTTATCTTCCAAATAGTGCATTGCAGAACACGGAAATGATGTAAATTGAGCATATAGAGACCAAGTTAGTTAATCAGAATATATCACATGTCCATGAGAATACTTACCGACAAGTCATCGGAATCTGTCATTATTCCCTCATCTGTTTCTTGATATATCACATCATTTAAATCATCTTCACAATCGACGCCGTCTATTGTTACCTTCAATCCACAATGTTGTATTTTGTCACAATGACGGAAAACTTTCACGTTGGGGCATTGGGTGAACGACAATTGTTCAAGGGATGAGATTTCCAAAGCGGATCTCCCAGAGGAAAAGCTTCCAAGTTTTGGTAACGAGCTGAGAGTCAAAATCTCAAGCTGCTCAAATATGATGTAATCTTTAACTTCCTCTACATAATCATAATTCTCTTCCTCTTCATCTTCATCTTGGTCTGCATCTTCATCTTTCTCTTCCTCTGCTTCTTCATAAGCCACTATTTCTTCTATTGATTCACAGTTTTCTAAGTGCATCTTCTTCAGTACACGTAATGTTTTGGCAGTTGAGGATGTGAACAAGTATCTCAATCCAGAACAATGCTTTACATTAAGCTCTATCAGATTGGAGAAAGACACAGTGGATGGGGTCAAGTTTGTCAGACAATTGCATGAACAAACAAGTAATGTTTCTAGATTTTCAAGAAAAGGGCGCATCCAGGAGTGCTCTAACCCTATGGATTTAAGGTGGGACAGACTGTGAAGCTGCAATCCATTAAGCTGTGAAAGGATTTGAGTATAATCTATGTCAGGTCTTTGAGTGGCCGGGAATATCTCTTTGAAAGCACTATCAACCACCCACAGCTTTTCAAAACTGGGAAATGGCACCTTTGAACAGAAAACTAACGAAAATTCATGTGATTCATCGTGAAAGCCCTCCAAATGGAGGGAGTCTAAACGCTGGAGGTCCACATGAAGTTTTCGTTGCTCAATCATCGTGACATCTTCCTTTGTGAGCCAGAGTTTCTCCAGCTGGGGAGTAACCTGGGATTCAAAATAAATAAGAAACATGAGAAGGCGAAAATGGATTCTCTAGATAATAATTAATTGAAGAGAAATTGTTTTGGATAATAATTAATTATATAAAAAATATATTGGGATCTGAATTTCTTACAAATGAATTGCTTCATCGAGGTTAATAAAACTTAAAGTTAATATTTTTAAACAAATCAAGTTAACCTTAAACTTTATTAACTTTAAGGTTAACTTGTTTAACTTCTTTATATATATATATATATATATATATATATATATATATATATATATATATATATATAGGGGCAGGATCATCTTACACCGGTGTAAGAATAATAAATCTTACACCAAATCTTAACCATTGATATCCGTGCATCCAATGGTTGAGATTTATTGGAAATTAAAAATTAATTAATGAGTGAGACCTAATAAATCTATCTATATATATATATATATATATATATATATATATATATATATATATATATATATATATATGAAGAGAGATATTTTGACTCCGAAAAAAAAACTTACAACATGGGACAGTATCGGTGTTCATCAACCGAACCGAACCAAACCGATTCAAACCGCGGTGACCGAACCGAAAAATCAAAAACTAAATAAATCGAAAATCGAAAAAAAATCACAAATTTTAATTGGATTGAATCGGTTTTCGGATTGATTGATGAAAATCGATCCAATCCAAACTGATCTAATATATTAATTGTCCTATACCTATTTGAGCATTTCCCCGATCATATCCCAAAAATTTCTATACCCAAGCCCCACATGATAAGGCTATTGACAAAATTGTATCACAGGGAGGATTCTACCCATTTGGATGGGCTGTTTTTTCTCCAAAAATTGCTTTTCTTTAAGGAAAAAAAAGTATTTATCATTTTAAGTTTGTTTGGATGTCTGTTTTTTTAAAAAGCATAAGTCACAAAAAAAATCAAAAATTTATTTTTTTTTAGAAGTTAAAAATTTCAACTTCTAAAAAAGGCAAAAGTCAAAAGCTAATTTTTTGTTTTCAAAAACTAAATATTTTTATAAAAATTTAAATAGTTTTAAATTTTGTAAAAAATACTTTTAAAATAAGAAAGAAATAAAAACTACTTTTTTTCGAAGGCGAAACAAGGGATCATATTCCAATAATAAATGTATAAGCACAAAATGCAAAGTGTTGAGGAGAGGGCTTTCATATACAAAAACAGTTCATACCTTTTGAAGGGAGACAAAGGCTTGCTCCTCGTCTATTGGCGAACTATCTTGACTCTCTGGACGTGAATCTGTTGAAGAATTTGTCACAAAAGACTTTAACATTTGACAACGGAAAACATCTAATTCTTTTAACATAGGCCATTCTAGAATGTGCATTCCAGGATAAATTCGCTGCAGATTTGGCAAATCCTGCAGCCTCAGTGACATTAAGCAGGGGAATATACAAAGTTCTTTTTCTGCTTCTTCTGTGGTTGCTTTATCCTTTGCAGAAATTAACACTAACCCTTCACAGCTTTGCACATCAAGTTTTTGCAGCCTATCTTTGGCTACTGATGCTGGAAACAAATATTCTATACTTTTACATCCATCAACCAAAACTTCTTCTAGAAATGGAAAGCAGAGTCTTCCATGAGGATCCTTATCCCAAATATGTTTTAGACTTGGCAACTGCTCCAAAATCAGTTTCTTTAAGCCAAAGGAGAGGGGGTCAGAAGCAGGTCTCACATCATCAAATATTGCCTCAACAGAATTGCAATTTCGAACTTGCAACTCTTTCAAATTACTCAGGAAAGGAAGTAAATGAGAAGGTAGTATCGCATTTGATAAAAAGTCACACCCTTCCACAACCAAAGAATTTAAATTGCAGAAACACCAATCTGGGACCGGCACGAACTTACGCCATATCTCTTTCAACATTGGAGAATCCCCAAGAACTAAATGATCCTGGGCATGCAAAAGAATAAAAACATGAACTACTTATTATGCAGAGTTTCATATGCTGTACTCCTATTTTTCATTTGCCAAACTGAGTTATTTTATTATGTCAATTTCTTTTCTTTGCAATCTCTTTTTTTCATCATTTTATAACCTCATTGTAAGCATTTTCGTTTCTATTTTTATTTCCAAGGGAAGGATAGTTCTATCAAAAGCTGAGATAAATACATGAGTTCCGCGTTTCTGCCCTCGATTATTTTCTACAACATTGACTTTAAATATGAAACAATTTTGAATAAATATATAATTTGGTGCCGGAAAGATGTTACTTGTGTTACTTCTCCAAAGTTTCAGTTTATATAATCTATATATTTTGAAGGGATAAACTTATTAGCAAGTTAATAACTTTTGTAGCTAGGATGAAAGTTACATAAAGTTGACAATTTTATAAACTAATTTATATAGACGAAAACTTTTAAAAACTAAAGTACAAAATTATATATTTACCCAGCTAGCTATTTACTTTTACACAGTTAAGTGCGAGTAAAAATTTTTACATATAAATCCTCAGTGCTAAAGTAAAAGTTAAGGAGTATGAACTATTTTATAAGGAAGCAAAGGAGCTATGCAGTGAGTTTGTCCCAAGTCAGTGCCAAAAGCAATGGACCAATTAATCTATAAAATGTATAGTCCCTCTAAATCGTAGTTGTAGAAGTATATTAATGTTAATGGTACTGTGGCCGAATTTTTTCTTAAAAGAGCTCACATATAAATGGCTAACAATTATTTCTTCACTTGTAAAATGTACTGATATAACAATAATGATAGAAAAGTAGTTAACGTAATAACAAGTGGAAACACTCTTTTTAACCGTAAGTGGACCCAAGTTACTTAGTACAGTTATAAAATTTCACTCAATATTAAAGAAAGTATTAAAAAGAGAATATTAAGGAATATTGTCTTACTAGTGTTTATCTAAAAGTTACTAAGGAATTATCGAATTTTTAGAATTATATCATTTAAGAGAAAGTAGTAATTAATTGGTATGAAGTCCTTACCCGTTGTAGAAGCACTCTTTTTAGTGAGCCGTTAAGATCTTTGTGGAAGACCAATTCTCCTTTTAAGTCGGACGACGAAGAAATTCCTCTAAAATGTTCCGCGTGCGTCAATCCGTGAGAGAAAAGTTCCATCTTGAGGCACTCCTGAATTTCCACTTCTATCAGGGACGGTAACTCCAAAGTGTCATTCCCCGAATAAAAGCATTCCAGGCTTGATAAAGAAACGAGCGCTATCTTGAGAAGCCGCTCAAATTTAATCGCTCCTGAAGTTGTTTGATCTTCCTCTTTTGCCACTACTTCTTTCATTGATTTACATTCCAAGACTATCATCACTTCAAGGTTCCTTAACTTTTCTGCTGTTGTGGATGAGAACAAATACTTCAATCCATGACATTTACGTATAAACAATTCTTTTAGAGAGGAGAAAGATACTGCAGAATGTACTATTGCTGTCAAATCAGGACAATGGGAAACATCTAATTCGTTGAGCCTATCATAGATTGTGTTTAGCCATGATGAGTTCTCTGACCCGATTGACTGGAGTTTAGATACTTTGAAAAATTTCAATATTTTCAAATGTCCAAGCATCCCGTGTTCATCAATTTCGGGGTTTTGAGTGAGGAATTCCTCCACAATATTGCAACTGGATAGTTTCATACGTTCTAAATAGGGTGCTTTCTGGAGTATTTCAAATGGCAAAGTAGGCTTCTCATTCTCATCAAATCCCATCTCAAGTTCATTTAAATATATGAGGTCTTCCGTATATTGTCGTAACCTTGACCTTAACTCCAAAGTGTGTTTCCCACGGATCTTCAATTTCTCCAGGTTGGAAATGGCCTAAAGGCAAAACAAATGGAATAAAAAAGGGGCCGTGAATTAGAACATGAAAAGGAATGCACGAAATAAAGTTGGGAGTGGAGATTCTATTTTACTTACCTTTATATCCGAGAAAAGGGATTGTGTGTTATTTGTAAAACTACTACTTCCACCCTCATCCTCGATATGTACACTTTGAAATAGCTCCAACTTAGTGCAATCCCTCACAGATAAATCATTTAACGCGGGGCATTCTAGAGTGAATGTTTTATGGTAAAAGCAAGTGAGCTGTCTCAAGAAAAAAAGTTTCAACGAGGTTAAACAAGGGAATACAAACTTTTCTGTTGCTTGTGAAGTTGGTGCTTCTTCCTCTTCAACAATTTCTCGCAATTTTGTACAAAACTCTATTTCAAGTTGCTCGAGCTTCTTAAGATTTTTGGCCAGGGCCAAAGGAAACAAAGTTTCCAGACTGTCACAAGATCTAACAAGGACTTGCTGCAAATTTTCATGAAATCGTCGGAGAGTTCCTTGATCATTCATTTTCCACACCTTCCTCAGCTCCCCTAGTCTTACTAAAGTCAATTTCTTCAATTGGGATCCTGCTTCCATAATCTCAGAGTCATTCATCTCAAAAATTACCTTCACTTTCTTGCAATCCCGTACTTCCAATTCATTTAAGTTACTTAAACAAGCAAGAATATGAGATGGAATTGCGTACGGTTGAATATCATCACAGTCGACCAGCTTCAAAGTTTTCAAACTGTAAAACCAATTCTTTTGCAGACCAATTCCATCACGCCAGGCTTGTTGTAGCTCAGGATGTTCCGAAAGACTCATCTTGTCCATACCTTCCAAAAACCTCTGTAAATATTGCAAATAAAGTTTATCATCAGATATATATTAGATTCTAATACCTGCTCTGCCAATAAACACCATTACAATGCTTTGCCTGTTACTATCCTTAAGTTGAAAAGAAAATCTAAAGCAAGTAATAAAATGGATTGAAAGTTAAATCTCAATTGTAAATCAAAATTGTCATTCAATTTTTCTTTTATTGCATATAAACAGGGATCTATTGCACGGGTACGACTAAATTTCCTATTTGTGAAAAATACCTTCGAATTTGAGAAAATCTCCTATTTTAGGATTATCTCTCATTAATTTGAGGAGGTCCCAAGCTGGACCTACAACTTGGGAATGATTTTTATAATATATTGTTACTACAATTAGTAATGTTATTTAGCAATCACTTACTCCAATAATTATTTTCATCTTTTACCCTCCAAGAAACTTGGGAAATGGAAGAAGTGGGCTGGAGTTCTTTAAATTTCATTGCATTCTATTTTCTTTTTAAACATCTATTTCTTCCCTTTTTATCATTTACCACCTTCCCAAAGAAAGACTTATTTATATAGAAAGAAAAAAAAATCATTGTTTTTAATTAGTTATCAAAGACATTAATTAAAAAAAGAAACAACACAACAAAAAATGGAAATTCAGTTCGTAAATTCATACATACGTACCTTTTCCTCGGACATTTTTTTTTTTTTTTTTTATCGTATCTTTTAAATTACCATGCCAGCAACATCTCTTTTGTTGTTCGCGTACAACATATATTTTTTGCAGAATTGCTGAAATCAAAGTAGAACATAATAATTAGACTCCTAACCATAATGAAGTATAAATTACTAGACATGCATATTATTAAGATCCCTAATTTAATATTCTAGCCAAAAAGAGAAACACCGCAAATACCTTTTGTTTTATGTATTTATTTTTTATTTTTTTGGTTTATACTTGTGTTAAAATATCATTTTCTTAACGAATAAAAATGAACCACTTTAAAAATCAAATAATTACTATAATAACCCTAAATTGTTAAATGCCTAATTGCAAGAGATTACTTATTTAATCATAAATAATCAGATTAATTAAATGAGAGGCTTATTATAAGAGTTAGAGTAAATATTAATTAATCACATTGTAGATAAAATAAATATGACACTTAGTTCAATCAATATGAGGGTGTATTCATGTGAGGAAAGACATTTAGGAATTAGAAAGCAAATGTGCAATTTGCTCGCTCTTCACTGATCGAGCAACAACTCAGGACACAAAAAAACATTTAAGTGACTTGATTTCAACTCACCAAACCCACTCCCATTTTCACCAACCCAAGGCAAACTCCATTTTGGAGCATTTAAGAACCCTTAAAAATTAGCTTCTTGCTTTCTTCATAGATTCAAGTGGGACAAAATTGAACTATAACAAAATTTATCATTTATCCTTAAAACTTCATTTGATTTTGATTCAACGATAACAAAATTGATAGTAAGAAGTGATAAAAAAAATGATAGTAAATATAACCTCCCCGTTACAAATTAAATTCAAACTCTATTCAAATTTCATAATAGAATACCACTTCACTACTTTGACCTTCAATTAACCAACATATATAACTAAGTAATGAAATAATGGAGGATATAATACGGGGAAGAAGAGATTACCATTTAGAGCAGAACACTTTCACCAACCGCCACATGCTTAAAATCAACTTGAATTAACGTGGGTTTACTTTAACATCAGTGAATTAAAACTGTAATAAAAAAAATAAAAATCAGCAAGCTTTTATATTTTGATATGTGATGTTTTTCAAATAACTTATAATAACGTAAACAGTAGGTTATTCTTTGCTACTTATTAGGTCATGTATGATCTCATGATAAAAAAAGTGATTTTTTGAAAGAATTTCCTCTTTAAAAAATTGAAATTACACAAATCATATCTTTTTTATGCAATTTTTTTTTTTTATTTCAATAGAATTGAAATGCCTTTCTATATATTGACGAAAGAACCAGCTTCAATAAGAACAATCTTGACTTAAATAGTTGTGACATAAACGACAACTTTTGTGCAAAAGTTTCTTTTCTGACTAACTCTTCTAAATTTTTCGGTTTTTAGTTTTTGCGGAAGAAAAAAAATCGATTGAAAAACATTTACAAAAAAATCTTATAAATAAGCTATACAACATCAAATTACTGGTTTAAGTTTCACAATATTGTCCATAGAATACATCGATAAAAAAATTATTCAATTTCAAAAAAAAATTTATATATATTAAAAGAGTAGGGTATATTGACAATTTTTTTTTTTTTTGGAAATATAAACTATTTTTTTAACAAACTTACAAACTACACTATGTCTGACCGGTAATACTCTACTCAAGAGTGTATTACCGGTCAGATATAGTGTAATTTGTAAAAGTTTATAAACAAAAAATTTATAAATATAAACTTTCCCTGTATCAAAATATATGAATTATATATTTCAAGAATATTTCAATCAGATAATCAAAATTATATGATTGTATTGTATGAGGAGAAATTCTTAAGTGCACTCAAAGTTATAACTTTTTTTATTCCACATGATTTAATATATCCGAAATTTCTAATATATTACCGTAGTATATATGCCTGTCCAATAAAAACACAACACATGTTTTCTTAGAAGAGCAAAAAAAATTATGCCTATATACTTTTAGAAATGTATAATTTATAATTTCATTTTGAACTGAAATTATACTCACTACTGAGTACGACTCTAATACTTAATATATTCTCTCGTATATCCTCTTTCGGCAAATTGACTGTACTAGCAACATTGGGCAAATGATTCTCCTGTTCAAAGCTAATTTGGAAAGTTTTTTCATAGTAAAGTAGTTAAACTCGTCATATATGTTGACACGTGTAGTCTCATCAATATGGTTGACAGCACTCCCGGCACGATCGTGTGAGTCTTGTCATGTTTGATGACAAGTCTAATCCCGTCAAATTTTTGATACGTTTAATCCCGTCACATTTTGTGACAAATTTAGGACTTAGACGAGATTAGACTTGTCAACAAACATGATAAGACTTACACGATTATGTCAAGAAATGCTGTCAACTGTATTGGTGGGACAACACGAGTCAACGTATATGACAAATTTAACTACTCTACTGTAGAAAAACTTTTCAAATCAACTTTGTACAGGAGAATCATTTGCCCAATGTTGTTAGTATGGTCAATTTGCCATCCCTCTCTGTCAACAGTGTCACAAACAGTAAAATCTTTCACAACATTCATGATTGTACGAAATGATTAATATATAAGATAATAATATATTGACTATTTGCTTTTGGAATAGTAATAAACTAGTTAACATGACATCCTACGCGAACACAATATACGTGACAAAAGTAAACCCTAAAATAAAATTTATAGACAAAATGTCAAAAAACTTCTCGAACAAGTTTTATTGCTAATTTATTTCTTAAACTTTTATATTTGTGCATAAAAATAATTATTCTTTTGGTTATAAATATTAGTTACTGAAAATAGCATTAAATTAATCTATGCTAATTTTTTACATGCAATCTATGCTATTTTTAAGAAAAACTTAAACTAAATGAATATATTTTCCATAATTTAATAACGTGTCAAAATTTACATAAATTATATACTTACAACATTAATATTATCTTGATTATGCAATATACAAAGGATTTTGATTTGATTTATAATTAAAAATATCATCTACTGAACCTGAAGCACCAATATCATAAGTACTATATGTTTGATTGATCTTTTGTTGATAATGATGTGATTTATTATTTTTTCATATTAAAATATTTGAAATTAGTATCATTTTTTACCGGTATTTGAGTATATTTATATTTTTTTAATATAAATTATAAATTTACATATACTTATTGGTCATACAGTTGAACTATTGACTCACTAATCTAATACCTTAATCGGATCAATAATAGGACCAGAATTAATAATATTACTTACAAGGGATTCTTTAAGCAACGTGTCAAATAACAAATCATAATAAATAAATGAAACTATATATTAAACCAAAATCTTAACACTATAAATGTATGAATCTTTCCCAGTACATGTATTCAATTGGTTCATTTTTAAATAATGACAGATTTCATTACCACTCACATTTATTTAATTGAACATAATAAATATATGAAACCTCGTATTTTTTAAAATTGAAAAATAAAAATAAAAATTCTCAATTGTTAAAAAGGTTTAGCAATTATGATAATTAGACGTCTTATTAATTATTTTATACTTATTATAAATTAAAGTCAAATTCTATTCAACATATATAACAGAATATATAGCACTAGTATATATTACTTTGGCCTACTATTAATCAAATATAAATAATGAAATGGCAAATCTATATAGAGCTAGAAAAAAAAAGGCATTACCATTTAGATTAAAGCTGGTTCACAAACCGTCGTATCCTTAAAATTGGAATCATCGCGGGCTGACTTCGACT
The DNA here is from genome assembly GCF_033153095.1 of Gastrolobium bilobum. Lineage (NCBI taxonomy): Eukaryota > Viridiplantae > Streptophyta > Magnoliopsida > Fabales > Fabaceae > Gastrolobium > Gastrolobium bilobum. The sequence goes on from NW_026899058.1 coordinate 30,021, forward strand.
TCTGTGACAGAAATATAATACAAAATAAGAGTTAATTAGGATTATTCAATTATCATATAACCTTTTTAATTATATGATATATATTTCACCCTATAAATTGTAAGATTGTAAACACTAACTTATTCTTTATTTAATATTCAAACAACAAGACATCATCGTTAATATATATATATATATATATATATAGGGGAGGGTTCTTTTGACTCCTACTCCAAATCCCAGCCGTTGATGGACGGAAATCAACGGTTGTCATTAATAGTATAATTAATAATTAATTAATTAATATAACTTCTTAAATTATAACCGTTGGATGGACGGAAATCAACGGTTAGGATAGAGAGTAAGACTTATAAGTCTTACTCTGGAGTCAAATGATCTCTCTCCATATATATATATATATGAAAAAAATATTTCTCAAACAGTTTGAGATAAGTTTATCTCCGGCCATCCCAAAACTACGTTGTTTTATTTATTTATTTCCTTATATTAATTGATTCACCTTTGAATAATTATGATTTCTTTTTTTTTTCTCTTCTTTTAATACCATTGATCTATTTTTGTATGGTTATGATTTAGTAGCCGGAGATAAAATTATCTCAAACAACTTAAGTAACGATAAACCCTATATATATATATATATATATATATATATATATATATATATATATATATATATATATATATATATATTTGGAAGAATGCCCTTTTTAAAAAGATTTAAAACGATGTCAAGAAACAAAATTAGACTCTTTTTTTTTAAAAAAAAAATGCTGTTTAACTATAAGAAAGGGTCAGCTTTGATAAGATTATCAAAATATTTTACTCTCCAAAAGTAAGATAAATTTTAATAAATACATTTTTTACTGACTGTAATACTCTCGCTTTTTTCTTTAAAGAATTTCCCGGTTATTTTTCCTTGTTGGAAAAGTGACTATTTTAATTCTTTTAAACCAAAGATATTTTTGCTTAATTGACTTTAAGTAATCATTGTATCATCTTCCGTATTATGCCAAATAAACAATGAAGATAATTAGCTGAACAAATCAAAACATTCTTTTATCGGCACATTCATCATCTTCGTAGAGAAGATAAACACAAATATTATATTCTAGTAAAGGAATAGAGTTTAAAATTCTAAGCAGCAAATATTTTTTATGATAGACGAAGGTGCATCGTGTTAATAATTATCTTTCTTTTAGAGGAGCCAATGATCAAGAAGATGATTAAGATAGAAACAAAACCTCAACTTCGAATATGGTGGATCAAAACAGCCAGCAGCTATGACGAATGGTAAAAAAGAAAACTTGGAGGGAGCACTGGAAACTGGAAAGGAAAAGGCTGTGGAATCCTTCCCAAATGCTATTTAAAGTCATTTCATAGCATTGAGATGGCTTCGAAAACAGTGATGGCACATAAAGATTTGAAGCACAAATCCGGTTATTAGAGGAATCGTGATTTTATAAGCTTTAGCTTCGAAGTAATACACAAATATGGGCATTAATCTATTTCATTAATTATTTCCTCTGTTCTCACCTTCACGTGCTACAGCCTGGCAATAGCGTAAAATGCGTTGGAGTTAATTTTACTATCATTGTTGTTGTAGTCGTTACAGCTTGGAAATATTAAATATTTCAACTTGCTTCATAAATCAGAAAGAATGTTCGGCATATAGTGAAACAACTTTCCATTATTAAACATACGTGCCATCTATATTGTATCCTTCTTTAGTTATTTAATTATTATTCGCATGACTAGCTCAATAGACTTCTATTTAATTTTACTATCTTGTATCCTTCTAAAGTCATCTTAGAAAACTTAGAGTATGTTTGGATTCTCTTATTTTTAAGCTAGAAGCTACTTATAAGCTAAAGTTAAAAAAAAAAAAATTTAAAAAAATAAGTTAAAAGCTGTTTAGAAATTACATAAAAATTGTAGCTTAAAAATTAATTAAAAACACATATTTCAATAAAATTATCTCTCTATTTCTCTTTATCACTCTTCATTTTAAAAAAAAGCACACAATTCAAGAAAAATAGATAAGAGCTTAAAAAAAACCTCCTCCTAGGAGCTTTTAGTTTTCAGCTTTTTTTCTTCATTATAAAAAAAAGAGCTTTTCGTTATAAGAGTTTTTCTCAAAACTTGTTTAGCCTAGCTTATACTTATAAGTAACTTCTAGCTTAAAAATAAGAGGATCCAAACAGGCACTTAAAATAGTGAAACAAGTTGCCATTGTTAAACATAAGTGCTTTGGATTTTTTTTTTTTTTTTAAATTAGAAACTACTTATAAGCATAAGCTAGGCCAAACAGGTTTTAAGAAAAGCTCTTATAATGAAGAACTTTTCTTTTTATATTGAAGAAAAAAGTTGAAAACTAAAAGCTCCTAGGAGGAGCTTTTTTTTAAACTCTTATCTGTTTTTCTTGAATTGTGTGCTTTTTTTAAATGAAGAGTGATAAAGATGGAGAGAGATATAATTTTCTTAAAATATGTGCTTTTAAGTAATTTTTAAGCTAATTTTTTTATGTAATTTCCAAACAGCTTTTAACTTCTTTTTTTAAGTTCTATTTTTTAGCTTTAGCTTATAAGTAGCTTCTAGCTTAAAAATAAGAAGATTCAAAGATGCTCTAAGTCTGATCTATCTTGTATCCTGTTTTAGTTATTTAATTATTATTCGCATGACTAGCCTAAAAGACTTCTAGAAAAGTCATCTTAGAAAACTTAAATAGTGAAATGAACTAGAATAATGTAGTAATGTAGTAATCAGCTGGGGAATCAAACAAATTTAATTGAAATTGAATTTTTTAAAAAAACAAACAAAAAAATTAATAATTAAAAAATCAATAAGATTAGGTCGAATTTAAATATAAAAACTGTTACAATATAAACCAAATCAAATATATATATATATATATATATATATATATATATATATATAAGAACTTTAATAAGACAATTATATTCAAATCAACAGTTACAAAATGAAATTAAATAAGATCTACTAATTTAATTTTAACAAACGGTAACAAAATAATAATAAGAAGACATAAGAAAAAAAATTATGAGAATAACTTGCCCCTTATTCTAAATAATATTTACCAAAGAAATAAAAAAATCAATAAGATTAGAATGTATTTAAATATAAAAATTGATAGAATGTAAATCGAATAAAAATTATATATATATATATGGGATAGGAATAAAATTCTTTGACACCGATATCAAATTTAAAGTTTGACACCTCATCTGAGAGCCATTAGATCAAAAAAGATCAATGGTGTCACATGCTTACAAATCGTTGATCTTTTTAATCTAATGGCTCTCAGATGAGGTGACAAATTTTAAATTTGACACTGGTGTCAAAAGATCGTACCTCATATATATATATATAGATCATTTGACTCCAGAGTAAGACTTATAAGTCTTACTTCTTATGTCAGCCATTGATTTCCGTCTATCCAACGGTTATAGTTTAGGAAGTCATATTAATTAATTAATTATTAATTACATTACAAATAACAACCATTGATTTTCATCCATCAACGGCTAAAATGAGGAATAAGACTTAAAAATCTTACTCTAGAGTAAAAAAATCCTCCCCTATACATATATATATATATATTACATATATATATATATATATTACATATATATATATTACATATATATATCAACAATTTTTTATATATATATATATATTACATATATATATCAACAATTTTTTCTGTAGAAATTTATGAAATGAACTAGAATTGACGAACAACCAATATCAATAATAGTGTTTGTTACTGCCAAATAAAAAATAGGGCGTGGCCAAGCGGTAAGGCAGTAGGTTTTGGTCCCGCTATTCATAGGTTCGAATCCTTCCGTCGCAGAACATATCTATTCATAATGTGTATCTTATCTGAATACAAATTAAATATCAGAATAAAGACTATCCCCTCTCCTTTTTTTATTCTTCTATTTTTATATTATAGTTTAATCCATATTTATTTCTATCTTTTTTTTTAGATATGTATATGTTTCATATTTTTTTTTTTAAAGAAATTCCATTTTTTCTATTTTACAAACTATCCAAATAGAATAGAAAATATATTCATTATATATATTTATATATATGTGTGTGTGTGTCAAGACAAGCATAGGCGGACCCAGGGGAGGGGTTAGGGTTGGCCACCGCCCCTCCCTGATTTTTAGATTTTTTTTTACTATATATATATATATATATAAATATATATATGTAATTTTGGGCTGAAAAAAAATTAATTTTGGACTAAAAAATTAAATAATTGGACTGAAAATTCCAAAAAAACTTAAACAAACACAACTTTAGATATTGAAATTATAATTTTTTCCAAAGGAAGTAGCAAATTTTAGGGCTCAAGAAAAAATTTCAAAATCAAGCATACTTGATTATCAAGATGGTGGCATAAATTATTGTCGGAGTTCCAATTGAGCTAAATATTGGGAAAGAAAAAGAGTCAGCATCCATTGTCAAATGGAAGATAATCAATATCAGACTTCGAAATTGAATAGAAGACCAATTTTTTTATGATTCTTTGATTACATATATTGAAAAATAAATTGTTTTGAATTTTAGCACAAATTCAATTATAAAAGAGTTTAATAATATGAAAAAACGTAGAGTAAGAGTTAAATGAATTGACCTTGAATTTTATAATAAAACTCTTTCAAACTTTTTATATTAAATTTATATATGATTATATGTACTTTTCTTAATAATATAAAAAAAAAATCGGCCCCTCGCTATAAAAAGTTCTGGGTCCGCCACTGAGGACAAGATCATTTGACACCACTGACAAGTTAAAAAGTTTGACACCAATACGCATAGGTGCACGCACACATATATATTAAACAATATTTTACTAAAGTGATTTCATATTATTCATAATTATGTAGAAATTTAATTTCCTTACATAGGCATTTATTTATTCCACTAATTTGTGTTGTTCACTTTCACTTGCTACAACCATGCAACGGCGGCCCAATGCATTTTAAGTTTACTTCTACTATCAAATTACTCACTTTGGTATCACAGTAATGCCAGGTTTTTTACTTTAGTCAATGTATCATCTCCCAATCTATGCCATAACTATCAACGAAGACAATTCGCTTAATTACCGCCGTATTGATCAGTTTTGTAGGGAACACCAAAATTTGCATTCTAATAAAGGAATGAATTTTAAGACTCCAACCAACAAACATTTGTGGCAATAGATGAACATGCATTATGTTAATAATTATATTTCTTTTATAGAAGCCAATGAATAACATGACCAGGATAAAAACAAACCTCAACTTCAAATACGATGAAATAAGTTGTGATAAGTCGTTACTTGACTACTATGAAGGCAACGAAAACAACCATAAGCTTTAATGAACAAGAGAGCAGGGAAAAGGAAAAGGCTACAAAATTCTTGCAAAAATCACTTCAAAGCATTGGGATTGCTTTGAAAATGAAGTTGTGAAATGAATATATTCCCTTATCCTATTTGGCATGTCTTGTTTTTAACTTCTCTTATCCTTAAAAGAAAAAAACTTAATCAAACATAGTTTTATAAAAGTTCTTATTATAAAAAGAATTTTTTTTCTATAATAAAAAAAAAAAACTAAAACGAAATCCTTGTAAGAGGAGCCTTTTTTAAGATGCATGCCAACTTTCTGAAATCTTCATATTTATTTTACAATTTTACCTTTATTCTAAACTTATATTTATGAATTTTACGCTTTACTCTAATAATCCAACCTAATAACAAATTATTTCATCTTTCCTATATTATTAGAACTTTTTATATAATCACCAAATAACTTTTAACTTTATTTTCAAAACTTTATTTTATCATTAATTTAAAAATAGCTTTTTACATAAAAAAAAATGCATCAAATAAACTCTTAAGGTGGTTTATTCACTGCTGCCAGAAAATATCAATGGAGACTCCAATGCAAAAAAATGTGTGAGATGGAATACAGTCCGATTAAATTAGAGAAAGAACGAAGAACACATTAGGAGGAACCATTGAAAAGGACCTTCCTCTACTTGTTTTTTATCGACAATTTGATTTTCTTGAGGTCATGATCAGTGGTATTGTAATTGACCCCACTTAGTGGAATAAGGCTATTGTTGTATTTAAAACTTATATTTATTTTATTTTTACTATCTTTTATTTTTTGAAAAAAGACGAACATGGAAAAGAGATAATGCTGCTTTTTGTGATTGAAAAATTACGGTTCGAACAGCCTCGCCAATTTAGCCCTAGCCCATGTGGGTTAGGGCCATATAGCTCCCCCTGCGCATGGGCCAAAAGTCCTATGGGTTAAGGCCAGTACGTGAGCCTTCCAAAAATTATTAGACTACTGATAAGACACAAAGCTTACCCAGTGGTTAAGACAACAACACTCACATTCTTGCTTGAAATAGATGTTATACAACACATTTATATCCAGCTTTCTTCATAATGCCATATCCAATGTCCATTCCCATTTCCAGACTATGATTATACGATGCAAATTTAGCATTAAGAGACCAAAAGAGAAAAAAATAAAAAATGCTTCTAACAAACAGAGTATTTGGACACGAAATATTTATAAAGTGACAGCAATATTCAAGACGTTAGACCAGTCAAGAATAAAATTTTATTTTATTTGGACACCTATTAAGTATTGCAGAAAATCAATCTTTATGAAGAAAAATAATCAAATAATATACACAAAGTTGTCTCAAATTACCTCTTCGGCCCGCTTCGATCTTTTTCACCATCCATTAGTCCTTCAGATTCAGAGCTCCACCGCCTTCGGGCATTGGGGCGAACGCGAGGGAGAGGAAGAAGTGTGCAGTGGAATGGGAATTAGGGCAAAACACGAAAGGTGCATGCGCAAGGAGAAGAACATAGTGCTTCGCAAACGAAGAATAAAAAATTCACCAGCGCCCTAATTTTGAGGGGCAACGTATCCTTACCACCAAATTTTTTTATCATATTTATAATCAATTTAATCCCTATTAATTCTGCAGAGGTTATTACTCATTGAAAATTATTGGATCGTATTTATTAGTTAATTATTAATTTTTAATAAATCTAATAAATTATAATTACTAGATTGACGAAAATTAACGATGATTAGGTCAGTTGTAAGAGTGATAAACTTTTTTGGTGATAAGTACATTCTTTTCCAATTTTGAGATCATTATAAGAGATTATTAATTAGGAAAGGTTATACTCGCTATCTTTTTTTTATTTCTTACTCTCAAATCTTAACTGTTGATTTCTGTCAATCTAACGGTTATAATTTATTAGAAATTAATAATTAATTAATAAGTGTGATATAATAAATTATAATCTTTAGATTGACGGGTTAAGATTGGTTAGTAAGAAATAGTAAGAAAAAAGGCAATAAATATAACCTTTTCCTATTAATTATAATTTTATAATTATTAAGTTAATTATTCCACATGTTTTAAACTAATAATTGTTTTACAGAAAAAAATATCAATATAAAAAATTATTAAATATTTTTAAAACTGTATCTTATTTTTTAAATATTTTCAGTAAATATAATCACAAAATTATTATAAAGTGAAAATATAATTAATTAAATATAATTATAGTGTTTTAATATTAAAAAGGTTTTATAATTTTTAATTTCTTGAAAAAACTTAAATAAATAATATTTTCAATGAATAAAATAATTAATTGTTGATTAATCAATTATGAGTAAATTACACATATTTTCATATATAAGTCTATTAATAATATGATGTGAAATTGTAAAATTATAATTTTTTTTTAAATAATGTTAAGTAATGGGTAATTAAAAATATATATTATGTTAGATTTAAAATTAGAATTTAATTATATATTATGTTAATGCTAAGTAATTATCTGCATTTAATCAATAAATTTTAATCATTTTTCTAAACAGTGATTTTGGTAATTGAATGGTTGCTGACTTGAACAGTAAAATGATAATGCTAAGTAATTATACTCATTTAATCAAGAAATTTTAATCATTTTACTAAATAGTGATTTTGCTAATTTTAATACCTGGGGCGTGAGTAAGGAAGCTAAGTCTCAGGTTTATCGGTCCCTATAAGATAATAAAAAGGGTGAGATTGGTTGCTTATCAGCTTATCTTATCTGCACAGTTATCCAATATTCATGATGTATTCCACGTGTCTTAACTTCGGAAATATATTCGGGATGAATCTCATGTTGTATAGCCTGATGAGGTTAAAATAAAGGAAAATCTTAAGACTCACGTAGGGCCGTGAAAAGTTTTTGATAATGTGAAAAGGAAATTGAGAAATAAGACAATCTCGATGATTAAGATTCAATGGGAAGACAAAACGCTTGACGAGGCTACTTGGGAGCGTAAGGATGAGATCCTCTGGCAATATCATGGGTTTGTTTCCATGTATGATCCTAATTTTGCGAAAAAAATCATAAAAAGGTGGGGTGAGTATAATAACCTTCATTAGTAGTTGTGGATTTAATATTGAAGAATAATTATAAGAAAAGTAGAAGAAAAAGAAATAAAGTCATCTTTGATGAAAAAGGAGTTAAAATTAAAGTTAAAGGTTAAATATAGGGATAGGATATTGTGACACCCAAGTTATGTTACACTCATGTGACACCCAGTCAATCTCACCGTTAGATCGCTTATGTTGATCCAACGGTTATATTTATTTCCATCTTTGTATGGTCATGATTTCCCAAATTTAATATTTTATATTTACTTCTACCTTTGTATGGTTATGATTTCCCATATTTAATGCTTTCACTTTAAATTTGGGAAATCATGACCATACAAAGATGGAAATAAATATAACCGTTGGATCAACATAAGAGATCTAACGGTGAGATTGACTGGGTGTCACATGGGTGTAACATAACTTGGGTGTCACAATATCCTATCCCTAAATATATGGGTAAACAAAGTTATCCAAAAAGTGAAAGTAAAGTTAGAAACATGACTAGAAAAATATTCTAGTCTATCGGGTAAAGTTTAATAATGAATGGAGATGTGTAGATAGATAAGCTTATGCTGATAGAGTAAACTCATTTAAGTGACTCAAGTGAGTCACTCTTTCCCTTCTTCTTCGGAAACACAGCGACAGAGAGGAAAGGAAAGAAAAAAAGGGATTTTGATTTAAAATCTTCCAAAATTCATAACTTAAGCTAAAGACCTTCAAATCACTCTGTTCCAAAGCCAAATTTGTGAGAAATTTTGAGAGAAATCCATTGGTACCAGTGTTGTTGGGTGGGGTTCACTGTAGAGAGATTTCTTCCTTCCCTAAGATTTCAAATTTCATGGAAAAGATGGGTTTTGATGGAGTTTGAGACCATGGGAGCTTAGAAACTCATCTCTCCTTTGTTCTAGAGTGTATTGTGGTAAGAAATTCTCTTCCTTTTCAAGTATTTATGAAGATTGAACTTAGGTTTTTCATTTTGAAAGTTTGGCTTGACTGAACATGTTAGAGCTTGACTAAGGCTTAGCTCATGTTGAGAAAAGTGTTTAGATGAGGATTTTAACGGTAAAAATGTATTTGAAAAAAGTAAAGATACCATATTTTTGAATAATGTCGTATACATGAATAGTGACATATACATGAATAGTACTATAGAGATGAACAGTACTGTGTATATGAATTGATGATGGATAATGATGTAAATGTGTTCATTGGTTATAGTGTGAGACCAAGTGGACTTGTGGAGCAAGAGCATGGACATTGAGCAAGGCTCTTGATTACTTGATATTGAGATACGTATAAAACAATGGTTTGATGTGAAACTTATATGAAATGGGTATATATATTTAATTGTGATAAATTCACCATGGAATAGGTGTGTTGGTCATTTGTTGAGCATTTTGTTGGCTTATGGACCTTTTGACTTGGAAGAGGCTAGAAAAAGAGCTATTACAGGTAAGCTTTCGGTCCTTGGGGTTAATCCCCTGTTTGTTCCACCAAATTCTGAGGAAGGGTGGTAGTTTGATATGGTATGTTAAAAATAACTTATTATATGTTGCATGTATATGTATGTATGTTTGTGTGCCACAGAGACGGTGTTTCCTTGCGTGAGGCATAAGACGGTGTTTCCTTATGCATAGTATGAGACAGTGTTTCCTCATACAGTATGTTGCAAGATGGTGTTTCCTTGCGTAATGCATACTTGTTATATTCTCTGGCCAGTAGGATTATATTATTGCACACTGCATTGTCATACATATTCTGATGCATACATGAATTTTTATATTGTGTTCATACCATAAGTGAGCTTAGGGGTGGAGGAGCCCTCTAAGGGTCTGTAGCTTACTGAGGTAATTATATAAACTCACCTTGCATTATGGGGATTACCATTTCAGGTACAGGAGCTGATGGTGCTGAGGCATCACGTGGCAAGAAGCAAGACGAGAGATATTACCTGACCTGATAGTCAGGATTAACTTGTTATGCTGATACGTATTTGGCATGGTTTTATTTTGGATATGTATCTATATGCCATGTCATTATTTTGAGAGCATAGGAGATGTCTATGCCATGTTGATAGTTTATCTATTTTGTTAGTTATGTCTGTATATGTATAGGTTACTTATTTGATTACATCTCTTTTGGTTGGTTGGTGTAATCATGTAAGTAACTCTGGATATTATTTTGAGACCTGTTATGATTATGAGATAGCCTACGCCATGGATGGCTGGGTAATATGGTTTATGTCTGACTTATTAAACAATCAATTAGGTTTAAATTATCATAGTGAGAATTATCACCAGTGGTCCAAAATACAGAGGAAATGCTGCCATTTTTATTTTGGCCATGAAAGTGAAAAGATTTGCAATACATAAGTAAAAAAAGGAAATTTATTCAGTTAGCTTCCACATTAGTTAAGTTAAGCATGCTGCGCTTAATATCATATGAATGTTAATTAACCGGCTGCTGACGGGGCGTTACAATAGGGTTCCAAGAAAAGTTTTATGGTGGATTCTTGAGAAGAAAAAAAGTACGATCAAAGTATGTAAATGCAATCAATACTTAAACAATCCATAACTTAAAAGTCATACACAATACCTGGAAAAAATACAGGTCAACTTGTTCATGAAACAATTCATAACTTAAAAAATCATACATAGAACCTATAGAAATACAGGTGAACTTATTCATGAAACACACCATAACTTAAAAACTGATACATAGCACCTGTAAAAATTACGGGTCAACTTATTCATGAAACACGTGCACCATAACTTAAAAACAATACATAACACTTGTAGAAAATATAGATCAACCTATCCATGAAACACTAAACAACACAAAGTTCCTGTGGGCATACAGGTAAACTTTATTAATGAAAAGAAAAGCCCTCAATTTGCCAATGGTTGTTGCCATGATGTTATCCACTTATCATCTAATTGCATCCTTCAAGTCCCACTGAACCTTAAATTAAGAAATAAAAAAATTACATTAGATAGTTGCTGAAAATTAAAACAATTTCAAACTTTGAAAAACAAGGGAAAGTGAGTCTCTTCATGAATGCAGTGATTGGAACCCAAACTTTGATAAGTAAAATATTCACGTTAGACCATAATTTATAGAGAATGAGAAAATGTGAGACTATCAAAGTTAGGTGTTTTTATGAATTCTTAACTAGCCTAAGTTTATAATTCTTGTTCTAACAATTGTGAGTTTGTATGTATGCTACATCAAATTAAATCCATTATCATTTCTGAACTTTATTTTTTATTTCTAAAAAAAAACTCGTCATGTTATCTTTTACTATGTTCAGGTCCATGTTTTCATGAAATGGAAAAAAAATAAATGCAGGAAAAATAACAAACTCACCAACATTCCATGATTTCTGCTCCACTGCTGCTTGAAAAACAAGACAACAAGCTTGCATGATAAAAGGCAATGACAATAAGCTTTTCCCACCCGACAACACTTTCCTGAAACAAATTATCAGATAATAAGACCAAAACAATTTAAACAGAATATATTTTGATTAAACATACCAAATTCTTCATATATGTAGAGGAAAGAAACAAATGACCATTATTAAATGATGGAATGAGCCTTCTCAAATTAATAACATAGTTTGAAGGAAATTAGCAAACGATAAATTTCAAAATTAGAGCCAATATAATTTTTCTGGTAATGACGCTAATAGAGACCAAGTTAGTTAATTATTAGCATATATTGCATGTCCATGAGAATTAAATATATATATATATATGGGCTTAACATTTCTGCAGCAGCCGTAGATAGTGTTATCTACAGCTGACACAGAAAAGTGGGCCCCACGGTTTTAAAAAAAAAAAACTCAGGATCCGTTGCCGTATCCTAGTATTCGGACGTATATCCTTGCTTGCTGTATGTACAGCAGCTGCAGAAATCATTTTGCCTATATATATATATATATATATAAGTCATGGGAACCTGTCTGGGTGCAACTCATACCTGACAGGCTGACACCGTCTATTTGACTTGGCGTTCATTTAGTGTACCACACTAGTTTGTTTGGTAAGATATAACCTTGACGGAAAAAGTTCATGCCGTTGGATACTTGGTTGAAATAAACGTTATTCAAGGATGGGAAATTCAAAGTGGAAGACCCAGAGTAGAAGCATTGAAGTTTTGGCAACGAGCTCAATTCCAAAACCTCAAGCTGCTCGAATATGATCGAACCTTCATTTTCGTCTTCATAATCCTTAGCCACTATTTCTTCTATTGATTCACAGTTGGAAACGATCATATGCTCCAATACACCTAATGTTTTGGCCGTTGAGGACGTGAACAAGTATTTCAATTTACCGCAATCCTTTACACTAAGATATGTGAGATTGGAGAAAGACACAGTGGATGGTGTCAAGTTTGTCAAACAATCACATCTCCAAACAAATAACATTATTAGATTTTCGAGGAAGGTTCCCATCAAGGGGTGCTCAAACCCTATTGATGTAATCTGGGACAAACTCTCATGCTGCAATCCTTTAAGCCGTGAAAGGATTTTAGTAATGGGGAATATCTCTTTGAAGGCACTATCAACCACCCACAGCTTTTTAATACTTGGAAATGGCACCTTTGAACAGAAAACAAATGGAAATTCATCTGATTCATCATGAAAACCCTCCAAACGGAGGGAGTCTAAACGCTGGAGGTCAACATGAAGTTTCCGTTGCTCAATCATCGCGGCATCTTCCTTTGTGCGCCAGAGTTTCTCCAAGTTGGGAGTAACCTGTGATTCAAAATAAATAAGAAACATGAGAAGGCAAAAATGGATCCCCTAGATAATAATTAATTGCAGTTTTTTTTTTTTTTTTAGATAATAACGAATTATATAAAAAATAATAATTGGGATCTGAATTTCTTACAAATGAATTGCTTCATCGAGGTTAAAAAAAGTTGAGGGATATCTTTCTTATTATTTATTATTTTTATATAGTAAAAAAAAAAAGTTCATAAAAACTTAAGGGACATATTAGACAGTTGCGTATCTACTTTTATTACAACTAACTACTATTAGATACAAGTGGAGGCATTTAATTATTAGGAAATATTTATTCAACTTAAATGCATATTCTTTTTTTTTTTGATATTAGATGGAATCCAACAGCAAACCTAACACCCTCTAAACACACCCAACCCACTAGACTATCCCTAGTGGTGCAACTTAAATGCATATTCTAATATCTACTAGGGCTAGCCTAGTGGTGTGGGTGTATGTAATAGGGTGTGTGTGAGTGTGTGGTTGTGTGTTCTATTCCCTGTAACCTACAAAAAAAAAGAGTGTAAATGAGTTGAATTATTTGTGAATTTTTTGAGCTCTAACTTTTAAATATTTAATCAATCTTATTATTTGTTTTATTAGATAAACAAGCTTTTCAATATATTTTTTAACTTTTTCTTTTTTTCCTTTAATCTTTTTATAATCTTCATTTAGATTCAAAATTGACTCTCAAATTCAATTATGAATTGATTCAAAATCAGTTGGAAACTGCTTTTAAACTGAACCGAACTGATTATAAAATAGTTCAAAACTAAACTGAACTAATAAACCAATTCACTTCTTAATTAGAATTCGTTTCGACAAGAAAACCGAACCATGCACACCCCTACAGATAAGTTCTCTTCCTTTTTCATAAATATTCATCTATATCCCTTAATTGACTTATTATTAATTTATAGATATAATGGAAAAAAATATTACCAATAATTTTTTTGTATTTTCATGTAAAAATGTTATTAAAAATTTATAAATTACGTGGTATAGTAAAATGTGATACAAATATTTACTTAGGAGTCATATTAAAAAATGAGAGATGATATTTCAAAAATTCAATGTTAATTTACAAAGATTGTTGAGGCCAACCAAAACAAAAAAACAAATATACCCAAATATCTAAAATGTCCTAATAACTAGGAAAATCGTATAAGTATCTGACATGACATGCCAATTCATCTCCAGGCACACCATGCGAGAGGAAATTAAGGAAAGAGAAGCAGCAAGAATAAGAAGCAATTAAAAGTAATTTTTCTAAGCAATTACGATCTCTAACAAATCCATTTTACGATTATCATTGGCACATTAGATTCTACAATATGACTATCTAAGAAATTCTCATCTCTCCAGATCCATAGCCTTATACACACAGGATATATAAGGCTAATAGCAAAATTGTAACACAGGGAAGATGCTATATATTCGAATAATAAATGTATAAGCACAAAATGCAAAGTGTTGAGAAGAGGGCTTTCATATACAAAAACAGTTCATACCTTTTGAAGGGAGACGAAGGCTTGCTCCTCGTCTGTTGGAGAACTATCTTGACTCTCTGGATGTGAATCTGTTTGAGAATTTGTCACAAAAAACTTCAGCATTTGACATCGGATAACATCTAATTCTTTTAACATAGGACATTCTAGAATGTGCATTCCAGGATAAATCTGCTGCAGATTTGGCAAATCCCTCAGCCTCAGTGATATTAAGCTGGGGAATATACAAAGTTCTTTTTCTGCTTCTTCTGTGGTTGCTTTATCCTTTGCAGAAATTAACACTAACCCCTCACAGCTTTTCACATCAAGCTTTTGCAGTGTATCTTTGGCTACTGATGCTGGAAACAAATATTCTATACTGTTACATCCATCAACCAGAACTTCTTCTAGAAATGGAAAGCTGAGTCTTCCTTGAGTATCCTTATCCCAAATATCTTTTAGACTTTGCAACTGCTTCAAAATCAGTTTCTTTAAGCCAAAGGAGAGGGGGTCAGAAGCAGGTGTCATATTAACCATAGCACCAAATATTGCCTCAACAGAATTACAATTTCGCACTTGCAACTCTTCCAAGTTACTTAGGGAACGAAGTAAATGAGAAGGTAGGATCGCATTTGATAAAAAGTCACACCCTTCCACGACCAATGACTTTAAGTTGCAGAAATACCAATGTGGGACGTCTGGCTCCAACTTGCACCATATCTTTTCCAACAGTGGAGAATCCCCGAGAACTAAATGATCCTGGGCATGCAAAAGAATAAAGACATGAACTACTTATTGCTTGATACTTAAGTATGGATAATATTCTTATTCTTTAATTATTATGTAGAGTTTCAAATGCTGTACTCCTGTTTTTCCTTTGCCAGACTGAGGTTTTTTATTTTGTCAAATTCTTTTCTTTGCAATCTTTCTTTGCATTTTCGTTTCTATTTTTATTTCCAAGGGAAAGATAGTTCTATCAAAAGCTGAGATATATGCATGACTTCGGCATTTCTGCCCTCGATTATTTTGTACAATATTGATTGTAAATATGAAACAATTTTGAATAAATATATAATTTGGTGACTGAAAGATGTTACTAATTGTGTCACTTCTGTAAAGTTTCTGTTTATAAAAATCTAATTTGAACGAATGAACTTATTAGCAAGTTAATAACTTTGGTAGGATGAATGCTATAAATCTGACAATTTAATAAACTAATTTATATGGACGAAAACTTTTAAAGACTAAAGTACAAAATTATATATTTACTCAATAATTTACTTTTATATTGTTAAAATGTCAGTTAAATTGTACATATGCATCCTACGTGCTAAATTAAAAGTTGAAGAGTATGAACTATTTTATAGGGAAGCAAAGGAGCTATGCACCGAGTTTGCCCCAGCCCTCAAGCCAGTAACAAAAGCAATCGACCAATAAATGTTTAAAAATTGTATATTATAGTCCCTCTAAATCGTAGTTGTAGAATTATAATGTTAATGGTAATATGGCGGAATATTTTCTTAAAAAACACACGTAAATGGATAACATTTCTTTCATAACTTATTAAATATATTGATAACAATAAGTAGAATATGTTTCTCATGTTGCAGCAAAAAAATGAATGGATCCATTAAAAAAAAGAGAGAAATCAAAAAGTAAGTCTCACTCATTTTTTTTTGTGTGCGTTGCATGAGAATAAAGTGAAAAATATATTTCTTTAATTTTTTAACGGTAACTGGACCCAAATTATTTAGTACAGCTATAAAATTTCACTGAATATTAAGGAAAGTATTAAAAAGAGAATATTAAGGAATGTCTTACTAGTATTTATCTAAAAGTTACCAAGGAATTATCAAATTTTTGGAATCATAACATTAAGGAAAAGTAGTAATTGATTGGTATGAAATCCTTACCCGTTGTAGAAGCACCCTTTTTACTGAGCCGTTAAGATCTTCGTGGAGGACCAATTCTTCATGTAAGACGGACGAAAAAATTCCTCTAAAAGATTCCGCATTCGTCGATCCATGAGAGAAAGATTCCATCTTGAGGCACTGCCGAATGTTCACTACTATCAGAGAGGGTAACACCAAAGTGTCATTCCCTGAATAAAAGCATTCCAGGCTTGATAAAGAATTAAGCTCTATCGAGCAAAGCCGCTCAAATTTAATTGATCCTGAAGTTGTTTGATCTCCCTCTTTTGCCACCACTACTTTAATTGATTTACATTCCAAGACTCTCATCACTTCAAGGTTCCTTAACTTTTCTGCTGTTGCGGGTGGGAACAAATACTTCAATTCATGACATCTCCATATAAACAATTCTTTTAGATTGGAGAAAGATACTGCAGAATGTACTATTTCTGTCAAGTGGGGACAATCGGAAACATATAATTTGTTGAGCCGATCACGGATTGTGTTTAACCATGATGACTTCTCTGACCCGATTGAGTGGAGATTAGATACTCTGTACAGTTGCAACATTATCAAGTGTCCAAGCATCCCGTGTTCAACTATTTCGGGGTCTGGAGTGAGGAATTCCTCCACAATATTGCAATTCGAAAATTGCATACGTTCTAAATCGGGTGCTTTATGGAGTATTTCTAAGGGAAAAGTAGGCGGCTCATTCTCATCAAATCCCACCTCAAGTTCATTTAAATATATGAGGGCTTCCGTTGACCTTGACCTTAATAACTCCAAAGTGCGTTTCCCACAGAGCTTCAATTTCTCCAGGTTAGAAATAGCCTAAAGGCAAAACAAATGGAATTAATTAAAAAAAGGGGGCTGTGAATTAGAACATGAAAAGAAATGCACGAAATAAAGTTGAGAGTGGAGATTCTATTTTACTTACCTTTATATCCGAGAAAAGGAATCCTCTGTTATTTGAAACACTACTACTTTCACCCTCATCCTCGGGATGTACACTTTGAAATAGCTCCAACTTACCGCAATCCTTCACAGATAAATGATTTAACGCGGGGCATTCCAGAGTTAATGTTTTATGGTAAAAGCAACTGAGTTCTGGCAAGTGAAAAAGATTCAACATGGTTAAACAAGGGAACACAAACTTTTCTGTTGGTGTTTTTTCCTTTTTAACAATTTCTGGCAATTTAATACAAGAACGTATTTTGAGTTCCTCGAGCTTCTTAAGATTTTTGGCCAGGGCCAAAGGAAACAGAGTTTTCAGATTGTTGCAATAAGAGACAGAGACTTGTTGCAAATTTTCATGAAACCGTCGGAGAATTCCTTGATGATGCATGTTCCACACCTGCTTCAGCTCCGACAGCTTTTCTAAAGTCAATTTCTTCAATTGGGATCCTGCTTCCATAATCTCAGAGTCATTCATCTCAAAAATTACCTTCACTTTCTTGCAATCCCGTACTTCCAATTCATTTAAGTTACTTAAATAAGGAAGAATATAGGATGGGATTGCATATGGTTGAATATCATCACACTTGACCAGCTTCAAAGTTTTCAAACTGTAAAACCAATTCTTTTGCAGACCAACTCCAACATGCCAGGCTGCTTGTTGTAGCTCAAGATACTCGGAATAACTCATCTCCTCCATGCCTTCAAAATACTTCTGTAAATATTGCAAAAAAAAGTTTATCATCAGATATATCATATTATAATGCATGCGATGCCAATAAACACCATTACATTGCTATTCCTATCAGAATCCTTAAATTGAAAAGAAAAACTAGAGCAAGTAATAAAAAGGATTAAAAGTTGAATCTCAATTGAATATCATAATTGTCATTCATTTTTTCTTTTATTAGATACAAACAGGAATCCATTACCCGGTACGACTAAATTTCCTATTTGAGAAAAGTACCTTCAAATTTTGTAAACATAATGTGGAGGTTGGTTAATTTCTGAATGAATATGTTTTTGGTTTTTACCTTTCTTTTCTTTCTTTTTTTAATTTCGTAGCCTATTTTCGGCGGAAGTATATATAACTTCTTCCTACATACTCAAAGACACAACAAACTGAGGAGTAATGCTATCTCTATAAATTTATAATATATTATGAGAGAGTTATATTTAAAAAAAAATTTATTTATAAATTCTTATAAATTACACTACGTACTCTGGAAGTATATAGTGTAATTTGAAAAAAATTATAAATTTTTTTTTTTATAAATGGATCCTTTCTCAATATATTATTACTACAATTAGTAATGCTATTTAGCAAATTTTTTTTTTTTTTAGAATTAAGTACAATTTTTTTTTTATCTATAATGATATAAAAGACAGATGGAAAAAAAAGTTGAACTGACCGAGATAGAAGGAAATAATTCAATCAGAATCTTGCCTCCAACCCTCGCGAATTTGCATAATTTCCTTCTTTATCAACCTCTTTTTACTCTCTTTTTTTCTCAGTCAATATTCTTGTCTCCCTTTTATTTTATAACACTTTTTAATAAGTTATTTTTAAAGTGAACAAATAATAATAGTGTACTTATTTTTATTTAATTAAATTGTATCATAATCTTAATTTACTAAAATTAAAAGGTAATATTGATTTACTTTACTTATTTTTTATTTAATCTAAATCACTAACTCCATAATTATTTTCAACTTTTCATCTTTTACCCTCCAAGAAAATTGGGGAATGGAAGAAGTGAGCTAGAGTTCTTTAAATTTATTGCATTCTATTTTCTTTTTAAACATCTATTTATTCCCTTTTTATCATTTACCAACGTCCAAAGAAAGACTTATTTAGAAAACAATAAATTATTGTTTTTAATTAGTTATTAAAGAGATAAAAAAAAAGGAAACAACACAACAAAAAATGAGAATTCAGTTCGTAAAATCATACATACGTACCTTTTCCTCGGACACTTTTTGTATAGTATGTTTTAGATTACCATGCCAGGAACACCTCTTTTGTTGTTCATGTACGACATATATTTTTTGCAAAATTGATGTACACTTGACTTCTTCAGAGAAATTCTTCATTTTGGGGCATGCACTCACTACTAAGTTCTCCAATAATGGGAACTCGAAGACATAACTCTTAGAGCTGCAAAAACTTTCTATGCTCTTCAGGGACACAAGTTCTAGAGCTTTCAATTGTCTGAAAAAAATATTATCATCTTTGTTTCCATCTTCTTCACTTCCTTGCTCTGATACAATTTCTTTCAGAGATTCACATTTGATTACCTTTATGGTGGTGAGGTGAATCAAGCTTTTCGCAGTTAATGGTGGCATTAAATATTTTAATCCATTACAATTAACCACTTCCAGATTTGTCAAATGAGTGAAAGATACCGAGGAAGAGATAATACTCTCCAAACAAGGACATGTCTCTAAAACCAAGGACTCTATCTTCTCAAGTAGAACTATGTCTCGTTCAAAGCCTATCTCCACTAGCTTGGGTAAATCTATTAACTTCAAGCTTTTAAGCTTTGGAACAAGCCCCAACAAGTTTTGAATTCCAGGAGATCTGCTGGGAGGCACCACCTCTTTAAAGGAGCAAGCAATCAGTGACAAGCTTTGGAGATTAGGATTGCTATCAAGGAAAGAATATAGAATCTCAGTATTCACTAATCTAGATAAGCAAAGCTCTTCTAACTTGTTCCTTCGGTAGTTCGCTTTCCCCATGTAATTTGCATGCCACGACTCAATTTGCATGGACTTCAAATTGTTGATTACCTATAAGAATTACATAATGAAAAATAAAGAGAATAAATATTTGCAAAATGCAATGAGATTTTTTTCCCCTTCTATTATGATTTTTGCTTTATGTTTCTATAATTTAGAAAGAATTCTTAGGAGTTGAAAGGCTTACTCGTACCTCATTACGAAAAAGGACTGTTTGTGCATTTGCGGTATCTTTTCTGAATGGTTTCAGCCTGAAACAGCGTTCAATAGACAAGTCGCTCAATTCTGGACAACTCACTTCATAATCTCCTGGGTAGAAACTCATGAGCCTTCGTAGTGCTGAAAATTTGATAGTGGTTAGCTTCGGAAACACAAATGATGGTTTAGAGCTTCTTCCCTTAGTAACAATTTCCCTCAATTTAAAGCACATCCGTACCACAAGGGTTTCAAGACTGGGAAGACACATGACTTCAGAAAATGGAAATATATATTCTAAGCTTTCACAATAATGAACCGATAGCTTTCGTAGCTTTTCCAAGTTAGGAATCCTTCCTTGATCTTCATTCCTTTTCCATACATGCTCCAATTTCGGGAGTGCTTCTAAATGAAGATCCTGCAAGTTTGTTACATCCCTAGCATCTAGATCAAATATCTCTTTCATTGACTTACAATTAGTAACCCTCAAGTTGCATAGACTCCGAAAAGGAAAAACATTGACAAATTTATCACACTGCTCGATTATCAACGTGTCCAATTTGCCAAAGGAATTTGGATGGCATTTAGCATTCCATATCTTGGTCAAACTTTTCATGCTGCTCAGTTTGATTTTCTTCAAATTTGGAAAGATGCCCTGCTTTGGTTCACAATTCCCATAAGATAATCCACTTGATAAAGATGTCAAATATAAAGCAAATTGAATCAATAAAGCGAGAACAAAAAGTAATTTGATTATAAAGGATGTAAATTGTGGTTTGGGTTGATAAATTATTATTTATTGTTGTAGAAATTGTGAAAAAAAAAATGTGGACAAATACGACATATAAGAACAATAACCCCGACAAAAATCAGTTATGGTAATTCAAATGAAGGCAAATGAAGAGATCTAAAAAATAGAATGTAATTCCACCAACTTACATACCTTCATTTGAACATTAGAACCTTTCACTTGAGAAACGATTTGTCCCATCTTCACACATCCACTAACAAAAAGGCTTTGAAGATTCACTAGACTCTCGGCCATAGAAAATGGTAATAAATATTCTAAATTTGAACAACCATTCACATCCAAGTGCATCAAATTTTTGAAATTGGAACTTTTTGAAGGTAGGTCGTCACTCCATATTTTGTCAACTTGGATCATGGACAACTCCATTCTCTCTAATTTGGAAACTACAACCTGCGAAGCAGCAAATATTAAAGAAGTGAATTTGACTTTCTCAAGTTAATTTTCCCTAGAAAAAGGAAACATTATTTTAAGTAGTTTATAACTCACAAACTCCTTCCTTTAGTTTTAAAAAATAAAATATCAAAGTTTAAAATGCAAAAGATAAATGTATCTATATGACAATTTTAAACGCACCATTTTGTGGAATAGCTCTTTAGTCTCTTCTATTGATGAAATGGGATAAAATCCGTCAAATCCTGGTAAAGATTGTAGCATCAAAGAGCGTAATTTAGGAAACTCAATTTCTTTAGAGTCACTTTGTGTCCCCCCCGGGACAATCGCCTTCAAAGAGTTACATTCAGAAACTTCAATTGTTTCAAGAACAGTTAGAAGTTTAACCATAGAAAATGAGAAGACATTCTTCAAGAGACCACAGATTTTGATCTTGATTACCTTCAATTTATCAAATGAGGGTTTAGAAAGTTCACATGAGCATATTGTTTCCATCTTCGTGAGATTAGAGAGATACAATGATTCCAATTTAGGAAAAACCTCCTCAGATTGCTCCCTGTCCTCTGGCTTAATGAGAAATTGAATGCCAGAATTATTTACAATGGACAAATGTTTTAGATATGGAAATCCTTTCAAATTCAATCTATAAAAAATATCTTGGACATCAAAGAGATCTTCTAACAACAAATTCTCAACTCTGTCAAACAACATTTTGATACCCTTTTGAGAATGAATGTCAAAGTCAACTTTTAACCGCACTGCCAAAAACCTCGATGCTTCATACTTCTCTGGCATCTTAAAATCCATCTCTAAGTGTTCATTCAAATCTCCAATAACAATCTTGTAACTATTTAACTTGTCAAAGAACAAATTGTTTGGCCAATGGGCAACATTTGGGATTTGTATGTCCAGAGTTGTCAACTGATTCAGATGCCTCAACTCAGAAAGACTAGCATTTTGATTTTGGTTTGCTTGTCCTTCAATGTTCCATTGAATCGAGGTGTTTCTCATATACAACTCTTCCAAACTAGTCAAACTATTTATTACATTAGATGGAATTTCTTGAAGTTTAGAGCAATGACTTATGTCAAGAATTTGTAGCTTGGTTAATTGCTTCAATTCAGAAGGCAATTTTTCAATATCAGATCCTGAAAAACTGAGAATCCTTAAATTTTTCAACTTGCCTACGATTGAAAATTTCTTACCTAGCACGCATTGCTCTAAACAAAGCATTCTGAGTTTTTTGAGGCATGCAATTGACAAAGGTAAGGGTGACAGATCAAAGCCAGTCAATATCAACACTTTGAGTTCTTTCATTCCTTTAAAAAAGTTGTTTGGTATTTTCAAACGTGGACCATTATTTTCAATATGGAACACTCTAAGTCTCGGGCAGTTTATACTTATAGGAAACCCCTCAATATCACAATGATGCAAGGAAATAACAGCATACCTTTTAAGTTTATCCTCATCAGGCCATTCATCTATTCTTCTCTTTGTCATTGTAAATACTTGCTTTTCCTTGGATGCTATTGACAAAGCCGCACTGCGAACAATAGCTTGCATGGTGAAATGATCATTTGAGTAACTATTAGACAATAAACCAGACTCTTTTAACTTTTCAACCAATGCATATACTCTATTTCTAGCTTCCCTTGCTGTGTGGATTCCTTGAAGAAAGCCCAAACCAATGCAGTACTTGACCAAGTCCATAATTAATGCATCATGACCCATGCGAGCACAAAGTAAGAAAGTGTACTTGAGCTCGTCGTTTTCTAAAAGTTCATAACTCAACTTAGTAGAAAACTCAGGGGCTCCTGTAAACTTTTCCCTTTCAAGTTGTTGGTTAACATCCTCCCATACCGCCAGGCTCTGGTTTTTTAATGCCCTTGCAGTTGTAACTATTGACATGGGCAACCCTTCACACTTTTCAACAATCTGAGCTGCTAATTTTTCAAATTTAAAATTTGTATCACCTATTTCAGCCTTTTTCTTGAATAATTTCTTTGCTTCCTTATCCCTCAATACTTGCATAGGGAAAATAGATTTTCCCTTCCCTTCCATATGACTTAATAGCAGTACTTGTTTGGATTCAGAAATTAGCAAAACTTTGCACCCTTTGTAATGACTAAGAGCATCTTTTTGTTTCATCCCATTGGAGGCATCGTGTATCTTCTGATTATCATCAGATGAAATATTTGGGGATTGCCCTTTTTCGACATTTTCCTCGGCATTATCAGATTGAATCGCCATTTTGACATTCTCCACTCCATCACCGTCATCATTCTCAGATGGAATCCCGAGCATATTGAAGTCCACTTTTGCCCAAAGATCATCTAGGATTATAAGCGTGCTCTTTTTATCATTCTCTAAACTCTTCCGTATTCGAGCAGCTCTTGCAATGTCACTTTCCTCATCCAATTTAATCCCCAGCATATCAGCTATTTGCCCTTGAATTTTTTTTATGTCAGGATTTCTTGTTACATTTGCCATGATCACTACATTGAACATCTTAACTTTTAAGGCTTCTTGAGCAACTTTTTTGACTAAAGTGGTCTTGCCTACACCACTTAACCCATGAAGTCCGATCATTCTGACATTCGAGTCTTCCAAAGCTGCCTCAATATTCTTCACAATTTCTTCTCTCGATGGAAAGACCTCATAACCAACGACAGAAAGAAATGCAGCCGTGGAGGGTGCAACCCAATAAGAAAGCCAATCTTGCTCTGCTCTTTGCAGTAGTCCATTAACCTTCTTTGTAATATCACTTGCTTTTCTGCTTAGACGATGCCTTTCCCAAGGATTAGGAAGGCCACCAGTTCCAGACAAGTCAAATGTGGCAAGATAATGGGGTTCGTCGTTTTGGAAATGACGATGTTCAGAAATGATTTCATCGACTTCTTGTATCCAATTTTTAACTCTGTCTGGAATTCCTCTCCCATATCTGTTTTCTTCCTCATCAACTTTGCGTCCAACATCTTCTTTCTTCGTGTTGAGATTCTGAACAGCAACTTTTAGTTCACGAACTCTTGCGTCGTACTGCAGTAGAGGAATAAACAGTTGTTGCTCTAGCCACGCCTTCGCTTGAGGCAACGACACTAATTGATGAAACAAAGTAACTAGATACATCTTTCTTTTTTTTGAACAATAACATGAAATTAAAAAACAAAGAACAGATAAGATGAGTTTATCATTTCATCATTGACTTCACTGAGCTCTATGTATATATCAACTGCATCTTCTGCACGCATATGAAAACAAGAAGATAATATTAATTATGATGAATAAGGGAATAAATGTCAATCAAAGAATTAAATTGATAGATAAGATGAGTTTATCATTTCCAAGGATGGCAAAGCAATAATCCATAATCCTTTATTTATTATCCTTTGCAGCTAAGGTTTTCTAGCTTATGCTAAAATTTTATTTTCTTTGCACAAGAAAAATGAACCATTTTCTAAAGTTTAAGAACTATATTTCATAAAGATAACTTATTTAGACATTAACAAAATTGAAAATTGAAAATATATACATTTCTTTAATTTGAATTAAGGTTAATCTACCTATATATTTACACATGTTGCTTGTTTTAATTTTTTTCGGAACAATGACCAAAGTGCCACTTTTTGCTAAATTTTTTATTCAAATGCCACGCGAACAGTATTTTTTACGAGACTGTCATTTGTCATAATTCGCTATCACTGGTAGCGAATTTCGTGGCCAATAATTTCGTGACACGTGGTCATATTGCAGACCAAATTCACTATCACTGGTAGCGAATTATGACACATCAGTTTTTTTCTGAGAAAATGTGTCAGGTGTCATAAAATACTTATATTTCCCATACATCCTATGTTTTCCTTTAGAAAAAGAAATAAAACTTCTTAACAAGACATCTTCATATATAATAATAAAACTTGTTAGCATGATATCTAAAGTGATCAGGTATATTACTTGATGACTTTTGAAAATATCAGTGACGAAAAAGAGGTCTAGAATAAATTTGATAGACAAAATGTCAAAATTTTCCTTTAAATAGTTTTATTGCTAATTTCTTTCTTAAATTTTTATACTTGTGAATAAAAGTAATTTCTTTTCATATGAATTGATTGCTGAAAATCAAATCAAATTAATATATAACATTTTAAGCTATGATTATTCATAGTTAAAGATAATTATTGATAAAATGAGAGAGTATCGAGTAAGAAAAACGAAAACTAAATGAATATATTTTTCATAATTTAACGACTCTTCAAGACTCTAGAATAGACAAATATAATAATAACAAAACTGAAATCAAAGTCGAACATAATAATTATACTCCTAATCATAATTAAGTATAAATTACTAGACATGCATATTATTAAGATCCCCAATTTAATATTCTAGCCAAAAAAGAGAAACACCGCAAATACATTTTGTTTTACGAGGATTGTTATTCTTAAAACTTAAAAATTTTACAACCTTTTACCATCTATTTTTTAACCATTGATTTCCGTCAATATAACAATTATAATTTATTAGAATTAATAATTAATTAATAAATATGACCTAATAAATCATAACGTTGGATTGACGAAAATCAACGGTGAAAAATAGGTTGTAAGAATAACGCTGCTCTTGTTTAATATATTAATTTATATCTTTTGGTTTATAGTACTTGTGTTAAAATATCATTCTCTTAACCAATAAAAACGAATCACTTTAAAAATCAGACAATTCCTCTTAATGCATACATTTCAAGTTCAAAAGAAAATTAATTTATAAAATTTACTGGTGGAAATTTTTATTTTTGTCTCTGAATCTTATTTATGATTTTAATTTTTGTTAGAAAATTATTTTGTTTTACTCTCATTCCTAATTCTTTTTCAAATTCATCCCAACTTAATTTTTTTAATAAAAAATTCAAGTCGATTATACACTTACAACCAAAAGATTCCTTGTCAACATGTTCCATTAAAGGTCTTTTAAATGATTTGGAATAAAAAAAAGCATTCTTTGTCATTTATTTTTTAAGATTAGAATGTCAAATATATCAATTACTTATTTATATAATTTTTTGATAAATTAACACTCTCTTTTTATCAAATAAGAAATTAAGTGATATATTTAAATGAATTCTGAATTTAGTTATACATATATAGATTTAATATCTTAAAATTTTAAAGAAAAAAAATCAACTTTGATAAATAAATGACATCTAGTTATATGAAATTACATAAAATATTTTAATTCAATTTTTTAAAAAAGTATAATAATTATGATGATCTAACGACAATTTATTTATAAATTTAATTTTATAATTATTATAAATTAAATTCAAACTCTATTCAAATTTCATAATAGAATACCACTTCACTGATTACCAAGAAAAAAGAATACCACTTCACTACTTTGGAGCTGATCGACCGTTTCACCCCTCTTTTAAAATCAATTTATCATTTTGTTTATTTTTTTAAATTATATTTCAATCTCCTCTTATTTGATCAAATTTTGACCAAATAATTTAAAAAAAATAGATTTCAACTACATTCAAAATCGTATCTAGCTTGCTGAAAACCGTGGCTAATAATAATGGAGATATATATTAAACATATATTTGAAAAAAAAATACATAGTGATATATTATAACAATTTTTTTCTTACACTAGAATTCTATAAAATGTAAAAGCACATTTGTTTCTCAATAATGTATTTTTATTAATATCATATTTTTTAAAAATTTTTAGCAACTAGATTTTATATTTATTTATTTTGGTACATGATTTTTTAGCCAAATAGGTATATAATTTTATATTTTTTTATCGTAAAAGATATTATATTTATTTGGCTAAAAAAATTCAGTAGCTACAAAATTTAAAAAATATGAAACTAATAAAAGTATATTTTATTTGGATTAATGTTAAATAGTTATACAATATATTGATGTCATTTAAGAATAAATCGGTAAAAATAAAACAACACTTAAGATTGTGATTGAAAATAACTTAATTAAAACATATATTTAGGAAAAATAAGTAGTAATAAGTTTTAAACAAATCTAGTCCTGCTTTTATAACAGCGGAGATAATTAAAAACTTAAATCAGTGACAATAGTCATAAGTCATACAAATTCTTAGTGCAAAATAAATACTAATTGATTGATAGATCTAATATATATACATATAAATTGTAAATATTACATACCCATAATAAATATTTATTGAGAAACAAACGTGTTTTTATATTTTATAGAATTTTAGTATGAGAAAAAAATTTGTTATAATATATATATCACTAAGTATTTTTTTAATTATATGTTTAGTATTTTTTTATGATTGAAAGGTCATGGGTTCGAATCCATGAAACAACCTCTTTTTTTTTTTTTATAACAGAAACAACCTCTTTTCAATTATGTAAGGGCAAGATGCATACAAGAATTTCCTCCATCTCATACTCTCTAGTCGGGTTTAACGGAGATTGATTTATATGTTTAGTATATGGCTTTAATGTTTCTAAAGTGAATGTAGATAAGTTATCTATATTCACTTCCAAAACGATTTTGTTTTGGGTTAAAAAATTATAATTAAAAAGATTATTATATAACACTGAAATAAATTATAATTACAAAAATATCTTGATTTCAGTTTCAAAATGACGTCGTTTTAAGCTCAATGTAAATACTTTATCTACTTTGACTATAAAAAAAACAAACCCTTAATATATATCTCCGTTTATATTAGCACGGTTTTTCAACAAACAAGCTACTGCGGTTTTGAATTTGGCTAAAATCCAATGTTAGTAGTTTTGTCAAATTTTAATCAAATAACAACAGATTGATATATAATTTAAGAAAAGTAATAAATTAATATATAGTTTAAAAAATAGACAAAATGATAAATTAGTTTTAAAAGAGGGGTAAATCGGTCAATCAGCCCTACTTTTACCTTCAATTGACCAACATATATAACTAAGTAATGAAATAATGGAGGATATAGAATAGGGAAGAAGATATTACCATTTAGAGTAGAACACTTTCACCAACTGCCACATGCTACAAACCACTTGAATCAACGTGGGCTTACTTTAACATCTGTGATAAAACTGTAATATAAAATAAAAATCAGCAAGCTTTTACATTATGAGATAGGATGTTTTACGAATAAGTTATAATAACGTAAACAGTAGGTTATTCTTTGTTACTTATTAGGTCATACAATATCTCATGATAAAAAAGTGATTGTTTGAAAGAATTCCCTCTTTAAAAAATTAAAATTACACAAATCATATCTTTTTTATGCACTTTTTTTTGTTTCAATAGAATTGAAATGCCTTTCTATATATTGACGAAAGTACCAGCTTCAATAAGAACAATCTTGACTTAAATAGTTGTGACATAAACGACAACTTTTGTGCAAAAGTTTCTATTTTCACTAACTCTTATAAATTTTTTGATTTTTAGTTTTTGCGAAAAAAAAAATCAATTGAAAAACATTTAACAAAAATTTCATATAAATATGCTATACAACATCAAATTACTAGTTTTAGTTTCACAATATTGTCCGTAGAATATATTTAATTTCAAAAGAGTTTCATATGTAAAATAAGGAAAGGATCCATTTACAAAAAAAAAATTTGCAATTTTTTGCAAATTACACTATGTATTCCCGGAAATACATAGTGTAACCTAGTGTACTTCCGGGAGTACATAATGTAGTTTGTAAATAAAAAGTTTGTAAATCTAATCCTCCCGTAAAAATATATGAATTATATGTTTCAAGAATATTTCAATCAGAAATAATTAAAATTATATGTTTGGTAGGGGTAAGTAAAAAATTTGCACAGGGTTCTCATTTGCATAAGAATCTGATATTATTTGTAAAATTGAGTTAAGATTACCACCCAGAGGGTGGTATTTTGATTTATCTGAGAAAGAAAAAATAGGTAAGCGAAAATTTGGATACAAATGTTCCTAAAATAACATGCTAAAATTTCATAGGTAAAGGTTAATTTGCTAATTTCAACTCATTTTTTAGCAATATTTTACTTTTAACCAAACATAGACTCAGGAAACTTAAATCAATTTTTTCGATAATATTTTGGCCTACAAAATAATTTTTTACTCTCTCTCTCTCTCTCCCTCTCCCTCTCCCCCTCCCTCCCTCCCCCCCCCCCTCTCTCTCTCTCTCTCTCTCTCCCTCTCCCTCCCTCCCTCCCTCCCTCCCTCCCTCCCAATCAGGAAACTTAAATCAATTTTTTCGATAATATTTTGGCTTTTCGATAATATTTTGGCCTACAAAATAATTTTTTACTCCCTCCCCCCCTTCAAACATGCTGACAGAGGTTTGATCTTTGAGCGTGTGTATGAAAAAGATTTTGTTGGTAGAGACAAAACCCACTTCGGTGAACTCTACACCTCGAAAGGATTAGTCCTCGACTATCGGTTGAAGAATATCTTAAAGAAACTAAAAAAAAGAATTAGAGATGGCAAAAATGAGCCAACCCGTCAAGTTGGCTTGTAACCAACATAAAATGAGTCGAGTTCGGTTGTAAAAAATGAGCTAACAAACTGAGTCAGCTCGAAAAAAGCGAGCCAACCCACAAGTCAAACAGGTCAGCTCGTGGGTTATTTTTTTTTTTTATTAAAAAAATACAAAAGAATAATAAAGGGGTCAGATCTATTCAAAGAAAGTAGAAACCTAAAGGCTAAATCCCATACGCATACGCTGTCGTCGCTGTTTGGACTTGGAATATTCCTTTTGTGATGTATTTTGAGTTGTTGTTTTGGTCTTGTAACTTGTTAATTTAATTATACTCAACAACTTAAAATTAGATGTATGAATCTTTGGTAGTTATAAGATACTCGTGACTAGGTTTATTTCTAAAATATGTGAGATTTTTTTTTTTTGATAAATTACAGGTATCTTTCAAGAGAGACAATTCTTTTCAAGCCGGAAACATCCACATTATGGTGGGACTAGCTCTCCCAAAAGGTGTGATGTCTGACAACTTGCAAGGATCAACGACTGTCCCCACACACTAACACGAGACTTTTCAGCGTGCTTTGTCCTCTCTCGCACACTTCCCGGAAAAACTTCCCAAGAAGTCACCCATCCCAGAATTGCCCCAAGTCAAGCACGCTTAACTATGGAGTTCTTCCGTTCCGAGCTACCGAAAAATAGATGCATCTTGTTAGTATAGGTAGTACCAATTAATTCTTATAAGCGATTCTCAACTGTACCGTCCCATACCAGCACAATCTCTGGAATTCCTCTCTTTCGGGTGTTGATTCGATTCATTTATATACCCCCGTCGCTAGAAGCTTGCCAGGAGCCGCTCCATGTCCATGCCCTTTCGCACCGGCGATCACTCTCCGCCCTCGTCAGCGCCCGGGATGTTACAAAAGGAACTTTTTGCATTCACAAGTACTTGAACACAAGACCTTACTTAAGCGGAATCAAACATGTACCACTTGAAACAATCCCTTTAGTAACCAATGTGGGACTTTACTACCACTTACAGTTGATTATTTTTAACAGAGAAAATATATGAAGGGAATTGTTTTTCTCATGTTACATAAGAAAAAAATTATCTCCTACACACATATGGAAGAGAGAGGAGAGAGAATAAGGAAGAGAAAAAATTTTTAAAATGCATCTCACATTCAATTTGTATCTAATGCATAAGATAATAATCTCATGTAACATGAGATTATTATTTCCCATATATGAAACCTCGTATTTTTTAAAATTGCAAAAAAAAAAAAAAACACAAAGTTGTTAAAAAGGTATAACAATTATGATAATTAGATGACTCATTATATAATAAGGATATTCTGTCTTTTATATATATATATATATATATATATATATATATATATATATATATATATATTCAAGCTCAAAAGGAAAATAATTTCTTGATTTTACAGAGCTAGAAAAAAAATGCATTACCATTAATTTAGACTGGAGCAGATCCAGAAGCCGTCGTCATATCCTTAAAATTAAGTGGAATTATTGTGCGCTTACTTCGACTTCTGTGACAGAAATATAATATGAAATAAGAGTCAATTAAAATTATTCAATTATCATATAAATAATTTTAATTATATGATATATATGTGGTAAGTTATGTTTATAAACTTTTTGTTTACAAACTATACTGCGTACTCCGAGGGAGTACAAGTATTTATATTTTTCGAAGTACATAATATAATTTGTAAATATAACCCTGTTCGATATTTATTTCACAAAATACATTGTAACATTGCAATAAACACTAACTTATTCTTTGTTTAATATTCAATGAATAAGACATCATCATTAATATATTAATTACTGACTGTAATACTCTCATACTTTTTTTTAGCATTTCCCAGTTATTTTTCCTTGTTGGTAAAATGACTATTTTAATTCTTTTAAACCAAAGATATTTTTGTTTAATTGACTTCATATAATCATTGTATCATCTTCCGTATTATGCAAAAGAAACAATGAAGGTAATTTAGCTGAACAAATCAAAACATTTTTTTGTCGGCATATTCATCAATCATCTTTGTAGAGAAGATAAACACAAATATTATATTCTAGTAAAGGAATGGAGTTTAAAATTCTAAGCAGCAAACATTTTTTATGATAGACAAAGGTGCATCGTGTTAACAATTATCTTTCTTTTAGAGGAGCCAATGATTTAGAGGAGCCAATGATCAAGAAGATGATTAAGATAAAAACAAAACCTCAATTTCGAATATGATGGATCCAAACAGCCAGCAGCTATGACGAATGGAAAAAAAGAAAACTTCAAGGGAGCAGCAGTGGAAAGCAAAAGGCTGTAGAATCCTTCCTAAATGCTACAGTCATTTCAAAGCATTGAGATGGCTTTGAAAACAGTGATGGCAGATAAAGATTTGTAGCACAAATCCAGTTATTAGAGGAATCGAGATTTTATAAGCTTGAGCTTTGAAGTAATACACAAATATGGGCATTAATCTATTTCATTAATTATTTCCTCTGTTCTCACCTTCACGTGCTACAGCATGGCAATAGCGTAAAATGCGTTGGAGTTAATTTTCCTATCTTTGTCGTTGTAGTCATTACAGCCTGGAAATATTAAATATTTCAACTTGCTTCATAAATCAGAAAAACTGTTTGACATATAGTGAAACAAGTTGCCATTATTAAACGTAAGTGTGATCTATCTTGTATCCTGTTTTAGTTATTTAATTATTATTCGCATGACTAACCCAAAAGACTTCTAAAGTCATCTTAGAAAACTTAAATAGTAAAACAAGTTGCCATTATTAAACATAAGTGTGATCTATCTTGTATCCTGTATTAGTTATTTAATTCTTCTTAACATGACTAGCTCAAACGACTTCAGTCGACTTAGACAACCTTATTAGATGAGCATGTACTTTTTTTTCTCTATTTTTAATATTTTTCATAACAACTAGATAAGTTGAAGATAAGAAAATAAAGCTTGAACTGAATGATCAAAAGAAGCATCATACCGGAAAGCTCAGATCTGCACGACACATTTGGCTTTACCTAAATTTTGAAGCAGGTACAGCTAGCCAGCTCAATTGAAAATAATGTAGTAATCAGCTGGGGAATCAAACAAATTTGATTAAAATTGAAATTTTTTAAAAACGAAGCAAAAATAATAATAATTAAAAAATCAATAAAATTAGATCGAATTTAAATATAAAAACTGATGTTTATATATATATATATATATATATATATATATATATATATATATGCGTGTGCGCGCGCGTATTAAACAATATTTTACTAAAGAAATTTCATATTATTCATAATTATTTAGAAATTTAATTTCCTTACATTGGCATTTATTTATAGGAAAATTATTTCTTCACTCACTGGAGATAAAGTTATCTCCGGTAAACTCAAAACGACATCGTTTTGGAACAAAAATGAAGTTATTTTTGTAATTCTAACATATTACTCGTAAGTATTTAGAAATTTAATTTCCTTACATAGGCATTTATTTATTCCACTAATTTCTGTTGTTCACGTTCACTTGCTACAACCAGGCAACGGCGGCCAAATGCGTTTAAGTTTACTTCTACTATCAAATTACTCACTTCGGTTCACAGTAATGCCAGGTTTTTTACTTTAGTCAATGTATCATCTCCCAATCTATGCCATAACTATCAACGAAGACAATTAGCTTAATTACCGCCGTATTGATCAGTTTTGTAGGGAACACCAAAATTTGTATTGACAAACATTTATGGCAATAGATGTGCATGCGTTATGTTAATAATTATCTTTCTTTTATAGAAGCCAATGAATAACATGAATAAGATAAAAACAAACCTCAACCTCAAATACGATGAATTAAGTTGTAATTAGTCGTTACTTGACTACTATGAAGGCAACAAAAACAGCCAGAAGCTCAAATGAACAAGAGAGCAGTGAAAAGGAAAAGGCTACAAAATCCTTCCTACAATCACTTCAAAGCATTGGGATTGCTTTGAAAAAGAAGTTGTTAAATGAATATATTCACTTAATGCCTGTTTGATATGGCTTTTTTTTAACTTCTCTTCTCCTTCAAACATAGTTTTATAAAAGATCATATTGTAAAAAAGAATTTTTTTTTATATAATGAAGAAAAAACCTAAAAGCTAAAAGCTACCAGGACTCCAGGAGGAACTTTTTTTTTGAGATGTGTGCCAGCTTTTTGAAATTCTCATATTTATTTTACAATTTTACTCTTATTCTAAATTTATATTTATAAATTTTATGCTTTACAATAATAATCCATCTTAATAACAAATTATTTCATCTCCCATACTTCAAAACTATCCGAACATCTTTATATAATTACCAAACAACTTTTATCTCCCATACCAAACAACACATTAGGATACCAATGGAGACTCCAATGCAAAAAAAGTGTTAGATGGAATACAGTCTGATTAAAGGAGTAGGGAAAGAACGAAGAACACATTAGGAGTAACCATTGAAAAGGACCTTCCTCTAACTGTTTTTTCATCGACAATTTGATTTTTTTAGAGGTCAGTGGTCTTGTAATTGACCCCACTTAGTGAAATAAGGCTATTGTTGTATTTAAAATTTGAATTTATTTTCTTTTTACTATCTTAGGGTTTTTGGAAAAAGGACAAACCTGGAACAGTGATGAAGCAGCTCCTTTGTGACTGAAAGATTACGGATTCGAATTCGGGAAACAACCTCTTGTCAATATGCAAGGGACTGTGTATAAGGATTGTCCTCAACCTTAGCTTCGCTAGTCGGGATTTAATGGAAAATTATTTATATATTGTTATGTTTTCTGGAAGACGGCTGAGAAAATAAATAAAAAGGAAAATTAAAGAAATCATTTGAATGTGATAAATTACGCACCCGTATTTTCGATGAGTCTAACAACTTACTATATGGAACCTAAAGGGCTTTTTTGACACAGTTACACACAGTGAGGTTTCATACAAATGAAAAAAAATTCATCTTAAGTTCCCATTTAATGTGAGAGTATCACCTTTTACTCTCTATCACCATTATTTTCCAAACTTAGAATTGTGCTGTGTTAGCATAGAAAATGGTACATTGGATGCAAGTCGAGCAGAACTGGCTCTTCTAGTTTTGTATTTGATGAAGGCTTAAACAAGGGTCAAGATATGCAGGGCTATACACTATGGTTCCAAAAAATTTAGTGATAGACAACCTGGTACTGCACAGATTTTTTATCGATGAACAACCTGGTACTGCCCAGAACGTAGACAATTCAACCACACAACCAGCCTGGCGCAGAAAATTTTCCTTCTATTGAAGGTTAGGCTACTTTCATGTTTAATTTCCGAAACAATTGCAAGTTCATCTATTCATTTATATCTTTTTCCAATCTTAGTAATTGCTACTTGCTATTTATAATGGAATTAATTTCTTTATATGATTTTCATTGTATGTAGCCCCTTGAATTTATTAGTTTGAAGAAGAGATCTGTAGTGTAATATGCTTATTATTCATTGGTTTTCCAAGAACGAAACTGGAAAATAGTAAATGAAAGTCTCAAAAACATTATTAGTAATATCCCCTTACAGATAGAAATTTTGGCATACAAAAGATGTTGCAAAATAACGAATTCATGCATGTTCTCAATAGTCACCACCTCTTATGCTTTATTATTGGTACACCACCACCTATTATGCATAACCACCCCTTATACGCAGTTTGTAAATGGCCAGCACGCTCTCATGATTCCCACTACACAGGGAATTCCCCTCCCCCTTATTCTGTTGGGAAGGGTGTAAGTAAGTCATTCAACATTTTTGTTTTAATAATTTTTTTATGAGTTCGCTTTTTCTGCAGTTACTGCAGATAAGTTATCTGCCGTAAGCCCAATACGACGTCGTTTTGGGGCGAAAATCAGGGTATTTTTGTAATTTTAATTTATTTCAGGGTTATAATAGTCTTTATATTTATAATTTTTTAAGATTTCAATACCAAAACGACGTCGTTTTGGGAATAAATGCAGAAACATTTTTCCCTTCTTTTATTCATTCTTTCTAATATCTTATTTAATGTTTTTTTCAGTCCAAGGATTCATTGATTTCGATGTTCTTTTTCTTGATCAATTTGTGTGGCTTGGTGGAATGGGCATCAACCGGGTAGGAAGTCCATCTTTTCTTATCTATACAATTGTTTCCTCAATTTATTGATCAAGTGAGAATGCCATCCGACCAGTAGTATATAAGAAATGATAATAGAATTGGTAATTTAAAATTAAAAAAAATGCATACTATCTCATGCCTATGCATACTATCTCTAAAATACTGCATTAGCAACAAAAATAGGAAAAGCTTGAAGTGAAAGAAAACGAACCTGATACTGACGGTCACAAAGAACACTTTTGGGGGTACTTCTTGACTGTCTCCTTCTGCAGAATTGCATTCGCCTGCACTTCATAACACATAAATAACCATTTAAAAGAACCCCATAATGATAACCTGGTTCAAGACAAACTCAACATCAAGTTTTTATCTAAAGGCCTAAACTCTAGTGACTGATTTAAAACACAATAAGAATTCAGAATATGATCTCTATTGTTCATAAGCAATGGGGAGGTACCTTTATACTGTAAAGAGGAGCAGTAAACCCATCATTAAAAACAAATGAGTCATCATCCTTCACATCTCTTCCCTCGGGCATCTATCTGTTGCAATTTCATTAAAGGGAAAAAGTTGGGAAATATAAAGAGACCCCTAATTACAAACAAATTTTGTATATTGGAAATTCTGCAAATGATTACAAACACACCTTTTGTAGGACACGAACTTTTCCACAAGCAATTGCAGTGTCCTTCTCAGCTCCTTGTCCTCAATAATAGTATCATCTTTGATATATTGGAAACTTAGTTTCTCAGCATCATTGAATAGCATTAGAACAACAGTCTCGAGCACAACCAGGCATGCACTCATCGAACAACTCCAATCAGATTCTCTATAAAATAAAACACAGAGAAATTATTAGACTACTGATGAGACACAAAGCTTACCCTGTGGTTAAGACAACAACACTCACATTCTAGCTCGAAATAGATGCTATACAACACATTTATATCCAGCTTTCTTCATAATGCCATATCCAATGTCCATTCTCATTTCCAGACTATGATTATACGATGCAAATTTAGCATTAAGAGACCAAAAGAGAAAAAAAAAAAAAAAAAAATACTTCTAACAAACAGAGTATTTGGACACGAAATATTTATACAAAAGTGACTGCAATGTTCAAGACGTTAGACCAGTCAAGAATAAAATTTTATTTTATTTGGACACCTATTAAGTATTGCAGAAAACCAATCTTTATGAAGAAAAATAATCAAATAATATACACAAAGTTGTCTCAAATTACCTCTTCGGTCCGCTTCGATCTTTTTCACTATCCATTAATCCTTCAGATTCAGAGCTCCACCGCCTTCTGGGCATTTTCGGCGAATGCGAGGGAGAGGAAGGAGTGTGTAGCGGAATGGGAATCAGGGCAAAACACGAAAGGAGCATGCGCAAGAAGAAGAACATAGTGCTTCGTAAACGAAGAATAAAAATTTCACCGGCGCCCTAATTTTGAGATCATTTTAAGAGATTATTATAATTAATTATAATTTTATAATAATTAAGTTAATTATTCCACCTGTTTTAAAATAATAATTGTTTTGCAGAAAAAAAATATCAATTTAAAGAAATTATAAAATATTTTTAAAATTGTAGCCTTATTTTTAAATATTTTCAGTAAATATAATCAGGAAAATTTTATAAAGACAAATTTTGATTAATTAAATATAATTACAGTGTTTTAACATTAAATAGTTTATTTTTTTAATTTCTTGAAAAAACTTAAAAAATAATATTTTAAATGAGTAAAAAATTAATTATTGATTAGTCAATTATGAGTAAATTACACATATTTTCATATATAAGTCTATTAATACTATGATGTGAAAATTGTAAAATTATAATTTTTTTTAAATAATGTTAAGTGATGGGTAATTAATAATATATATTTCAACCAAAAAAAATGATATATATTATTTCATTTTGAATTAGAGTTTAACTATATATTATGTTAATGCATGAGTAATTATTTGTATTTAATCAATTAATTTTGATCATATCACTAAATAATAATTTTGTTAATTGAGTTGTTGCTGACTGTACAGTTTGTATTTCTTTAAAATCAATCAGACTTAAAAGAATTTATCAGTTGTTGCTGACATGCTGCTGGCCTACTTGAATTTATTAGTGTCAAATTTTGGATTTAAAATTAGTTAACTATTGTAATTAATTTTTTTATTCCATTCTTTTACTGGAACAAATTTTAATCAAATATCTATATTCTAATTTTAAAGTATATAACCAGATAATGTTTGGGTTTTTTTTATTGGAAGGATATTTGTTCTCTCTTTCAACCTAGGTGTTTTGATTTTAATATGTATTATGATGACTGAGTGTGAACTTAATTTTTATTTCCTTTAGTGTTTGCACTTAAATTTGTGATGACTTATGTATTGGTGTG
This sequence comes from Gastrolobium bilobum, assembly GCF_033153095.1. Lineage (NCBI taxonomy): Eukaryota > Viridiplantae > Streptophyta > Magnoliopsida > Fabales > Fabaceae > Gastrolobium > Gastrolobium bilobum. Next base: position 68,810 of record NW_026899058.1, read on the forward strand.
TTTTGGTTATATATGTTGGATATTTTTTTTCTTTGGTAGGTAGTAAACTCTTGTGTTTCGTTTACATTTCTCTGTTTTACATTTTTGCTTCCCTTACCGTTTCAGCGTAGACTCTACGTTTTAACAACATTGGTTACGTAGGCTTTTAAAAAATTGAGTATAAGTCAGGGGCATCCAATATCGTAGCAGATTCTCTTTCAAGACAACTCGAAGATGGTAGCGTGTTTGCTTTATTTTCTAACCCTAGTTTTGTCTTGTTAGCTGTTTATCTAGCCTGACAATAGTCACAATACCATTGATCCCTTTCTCCTTCAGTATCATAACAAGTTGTGTGTTGATGCTTGCATAGATGAAATCATCACGATCAGAGAAGGGATAGTGTTTCATAAACACTGTTATTTGTTGAGTTCACAATCAAAGTTAATTTCAACTTTGATCCAGGAAGCGCATTCGACCCCAGTCGGAAGGCATTTAGGAGTTTTACGTACATTATTGAAGAACCTCAAAATGAGGGATTGAAGACCCTCAAAAGCAAATTGGACAAGCCTAGGAACCGTATGCAGAACCAGGTTCGCAAACATAGCAGAGACAGGAAGTTCTGGGTGGGTGATAAAGTTTGGGTAAAATTACAACTATACAGACAGGTTTATGTGCTTTGCAGAACAAATTAGAAGCTTGCCAAACGGTTTTTTTTGGACCTTTCATGGTGACTTGCTTATACATACAAAATAAATAAATAAAATGGGAATTTGATTTTATTGAAAAAATTTGACCTCAAATAGAATTACAGCTTTAACGAGGAAACATCACCTGTTGCACAAGTGCCTTTTGAGATAATTTTTCTAATATGATGTTTTATTCATCATAATTAAAAGTTTAAATAGATTAAATTATCACAACAATCATAAATCATTATCATAAAATACAATGATCCTATTACTATCTTCTAATAAGGATTAAGGTTAGCCATAACTATCCCACATCCTACTTTCTGGACTAATTCAAATTATCACCTAAAGAGGAACAACAAATAACCAATTACAACACTGACAAGATGAAAACAAATAACAAATATCAAATAATATAATTAATAATTAATAAATATTTCTAATGTTGCAACCGCTGAAATTTGAACTCAAGTGTCATGAGGTTGCCCAACAACAACTTATCACTCAACTGAGTTTGTTTGTTGGTTAATATGCACCATTTAATATGTATATCATATTATTTAATAGAATTATATCAAAATTGCATCTAGTGGGAATCAAACCCTTGTTGTGGAGATATAAATTATAGTATTTACCACTAAGCAACATTTAGTTCTTGGTTCACTTGCACCATTTAAAATATTTATTATATAATTGAGTATACAATACAAATTTATATACATATCTGGTTCATGCGGTTGAACCAGTGACCCACTGACTCGGTACCCCGACCGGGTCGATGACCGGTCCGGGTTTAATAACATTGTTGTAAAGTTGTGCAAGACATCCCACTACCCAGTCAATTGTACCATCTCCTCTAACAACAATAATCCTGGGATTGACGAAGACAACCATGGGAGAGGGCGAAGAAGCGGCGTCCTTGTCATCATTGTGACGTAGATAGTGCGTCTTGTTGGCAATAGAATCCTCTGTGTCCTCAAATCAAGAAAAATTCAGTTTAACACCTGTGGGTGCATAATGAGATATCAACGTTGGAGCAAGGATGGTGAAAAAAGTATATACATCCTTGCAAAAATGAGTGATAAAAAAAGTAAAGACCTCACCTAAGATAGATGCATCAAGGATGAAAACCAAAAACTTTTGATAAGAGATGAAGATGTAAATGAAAGACGAATAAACTACTTTAACAAGCTTTTTAATGGGGATGGCGATAAAAGCGAAGTGCGCTTGAAGGATGCTTATGATGGTCGAAATAGAAGATTTGTGTGCAGAATCAATACACATAAAGACAAGGAGGCTTTAAAGAGGATGAAGACTAATAAAGCTTTGGGACCCAATGGCGTACCTATTGAAGTGTGGAGAGGCTTAGGGGAGGTGACAATAAATTGGCTGACCAATCTTTTCAATAAGATTCTTCAAACAAATAAGATGTCTGATGCTTGGAGGAAGAGTGTGCTTATGCCTATTTACAAAAACAAGGGAGATATCCATAATTGTTCTAAATATAAAGGCATTAAGCTTATGAGACATACTATGAAGTTGTGGGAGAGAGTTATTGAACATCGCTTGAGGAGAGAGACCAAAATTTCTGCAAATCAATTTGGATTTATGCTAGGAAGATGTGCCACATAAGCTATTTTCTTGATGCGTCAATTGATGGAAAGATATCAAAAAAAAGAAGGATTTACATATGGTGTTCATAGATCTTGAGAAAATATATGATAAGGTCCCAAGAAATGAGATAAGTTGTTTCTTTATCTTGACTTTTAAGCCTTTCCTGACTTTAGTGTGGCGCTTGCCATCCTCCCCCATATTGACGACCTCTAATTCTCCTTGGGGCTCTAGTCGAGGTGCCTAAAGCTCTTCTCTCATATCTAGCTCAACCATGTTTACTTGGTTTCCGCATGGGTACACGGATTTCGCTTTGGATGAGATTTTTTCTCCTTCTCTGATTCTTGGAGGGGATGATGAGCCGCCCTGAGATACTTTGAGTGTTTCGTAATAACACTCTCTAGCTTCCTTTTGATCTCCTTTGATGGTGACGACCTCGTTCTTTGACCCTGCTATTTTCAACGCTTGGTGCTTTGTGGAGACTAACATATCCCATTCATGTATCGTAGGTCGACCAATTATGACATTATAAGATGAGGTTGCATTTACCATAATAAAGCAAACTCTGCCAGCTCAGAATGCCTCCTTCGTTCCAAGTGTTAGCTTCAAATTAATATAGCCTTTGGGAGGAGACGACTCTCCATTAAACCCAATCAACTCAGTAACACATGACTTCAAATCTTGCCTATCTAAGTTCATCTTCTGAAAAGCATTCCAGAAGAGTATGTCAGCCGAACTTTTGGGGTCTATGAAAATTCTTTTAACCCGGCAATTGACCAACATCGCAGTGATTACCAAGCCATCTGTGTGGCCTGAGATGATCTTCTGCATGTCTTCTTCTGTAAAGAATAGTCTTGGGAGGTCGGGCTTTCCAGCTCTTTCTTTGAAGGTAGGTCTGTCTCTTATTGACATTATCTCTTTGAGGTATCTCCTCCTAGCACTAGTAGTATCGCCTCCGCCTCTTAATGCTCCGCTTATTACGTTGCATTCATACTTAGCTTCCCGATACTCATCATCTTTGTCCTCGGTCTTTTTGCCCTTATTAAGGTTGTCTTTAGGTCTTTCCTGTCATCCCTTTTTGGGCTTGGGCTCCTGCTCCGACTTCGTTGTCTGCGTTTGCCATTTTTTCCCTGAGTACAGATGATGTATTGTTCGAGCTTTCCTTCTCTGATGTGCTTCTCAATAGCATCTCAGAGGTCCCAAAATTCATATATGGTATGACAATTTCCATCATGAAAGGAACAGTACTTGGTTCTATCCAATCCACCCCTATTCTTAATGGGCTTAGGTCTTTCGACGTTATGCAACTCAGTTTGTGAAACCCCTTTCCAAATCCAAGATTTGGAAACATTGAGAGGAGCATAACTGTCAAACTTAGTTCTCGAGGAGTGTTTGTCTAACCTTTTGTTATGAGAGTCGAATGCCTTCTTCGACCCCTGCCGATCTTTGTCCTTATTCTTCTTGTTTGGACTTTGGCAACTTGGGCTTCGACCTCGAGATTTTCCATATACTCGTTGCATGTATTCGACATCAATATATTTCTCCAACCTCCGTCGGAACTCCTCCAAGTCATTGATCAGGTTCTTATAAATAGATCTGGCCAGTGGAGACTCACCTTCCAGCTCCGAGATAATTAAATGCAGATGAATTGGCTCAGTTAAATTCCGTACCTTAAGGGAGGCTTCCTTGAAACGATCAAGATACTTTCGCAGCGATTCACCCTCCTTCTATCGAATTCGTCCTAACATATAGGCAGGCATGAGATGTGCCTTACTAGTGACAAAGTTCAGGCGAAAGGTACGAGCTAGGTCCTCGAATAAGTCAATTGAGTTCCTGGGAAGCCTGGTGATCCACGACATTGCCTGACCTGTTAAGGACGTTGCAAAAGCTTGACTTTGATGGGTCCAGTTATCCCATTGAAAAAATCTCCGTCTTGAAAGCCTCTAAATGGGCGTCGGGGTCTTGACTCCCATCATAGGGAGGTATTTTGGCTTTTTTGAACCTCGACGGAATCGCCAAGTTCATGAGCCTCTCCGTGAACGGGATGTCATTAGCATCTTCATCATGGAGATAGTTATCTCCTTGGTCATTGCTCTGACCTCTGTCTTCTTGATGGTTCTCATTTTGAGTACCTCGGCCATGATCAATTGCTTGATTACGGCCTTCCCGCCATTCTTTTCCAGTTCGACCTTCAGCGTTCTAATTTCGTAGCCTGACTTCCAGTGTTTCAATTCTTTGAGCATCTAGTCGCTGTTGATCTAGAAATCTGTTTTCCATCTCTTGCATCCTTTGAAATATTGCATTCAGGGCAATGTTAGCTATCTGAGTATCAGCTCCGGGTTGTTCACCTGGTGGAGGCTGACGCGCCGGTTCTGTTGCAATGTTGCTTCGGGTCAAGATAGGCAATGACTCGGTACCAGCCTCACCGACTTGTACCTCCACCAAAATCAAATTTTCGAGGTCTTGAAGATGGTCGATAGCGGGTTGATGTGGTGGCTGGGGTTGAGTATTGCTAGATGTCGCACGAGTGTTTGTCATCGTGGAATGAGAATCGAATTTTATCGTTCCCACAGACGACGCTAGTGTTCGGTCCTAGAAAACTGTAGATATATATATCGTAAGGTATGCGCTCAGAGATATCTTAGGGATACATATCCTGATTAGCTTATAGTTAATACTCCAATCACTGCGCACAAACAATAGGCTTATAGCCAAGACGTGGATGTGTACACAGTGTTGGCAGTAATAGTAAATAAGTTACAAGTTTGTATCTAAGGTTTTTAACCTTTTATTTATAGGAATTATCTCTTAGGCTCAGGCTATCAAGATCTCTCAATTGATGTATGATTCAATCTCTAACTTTTAGGAATAAGGATCTTATCCTTTTTTCCTTATTATCTTCTATTGTTGAAATGTGGATAAGATGTATCATAATCCCTTAAGGGATATGTGGTTAAGATATGAATCTATCCATATGAGATACATTATTCTTGCTCATGTGTGTCAGCGTGCGAAAGCCTGGAACCGTATGGTGGAACATTCCGTATTCAACCCGAGGTGTTACAAAAACCATACACACATGTAGAACATGATAACTTATTCTTAAAGCACTATAACATTAAAATGGTACATGGCACTTGTAGACATACAAGTCAATTCATGAAACACTCCATAGCTTAAAAGTGATACACAACACTTGTTGGATACAAGTCCAACTTATTCATGAAACACTCCGTATCTTAAAATCTTAAGACATAACCAATATAAATACATGTCAACTTATTTATGAAACACTCCATAAACTGACAAATCGTACATAGCATCAATAGAAATACAGGTCAACTTATTCAGAAACACTGCATAACTTAAAAATCAAATATTTCCTGTAGGTATAGAGGTAAACTTTATTCATGAACACCACACATGAAGAAAAGAAAAGCTTTCAAATTGTCAATGGTTGTTTCCCCGAAGTTATCCACTTATCAAGTAATTGCATTCTTCGAGTCTTCTTGAACCTTAAATCTAAAAAGAAATTACATTAGATAGCTGCTGAAAGTTAAAACAGTTTCAAACTGAAAAAAAATAAAATAAGGGAAATATTGTGTCTATTCATGAATCCAGCGACTGGAACCCAAACTTAGATAAGTAAAATATTCACACTAATAAGTCATTAAGAGTGAGCTAATAGTGAGGGACTTAGATAGGTTGTATTAGGTTATACATTCAAATCTTAATACCATCATTGTATAAAATAAAAAATTCATGCTAACACTATACTGTATGAAGTATGGAAAAATGTGAGATTATCAAATTTAGGTGTTTAATGATTTCTTAGCTAGCCTGAGTTTATAGTTCTAGTTTTGACAGTTATGAGTTTCTATCCAGGCTAAATCAAACAGAATACATTATAATTTCTGAACTTTTTTTTTTTTTCATTTTTCAAAATTAACTTGTCATGTTATCTTTTCTATGTTCGGATCCATGTTTTCATGAGATGGAAAATACAAATGCAGGAAAAATAACAACTTCACCAACCTTTTGTTTTTTCTGCTCTGTTGCTGCTTGAAAAACAAGACAACTAATTTTCAAGGCTAGAATGGGTGAATACAATGACAATAAGCTTATCTCACCAGACAACTATTTCCTAAAGCAAATTATTAACAAAAGTGAGGTAATCAGATAAGACGAAAATAATGTAAGTAGAATATATGTTGATTTAACGTTCCAAATTCTTCATATATGTAGAGGGCAGAAACAAAGGACCAATGTTAGAATGATGAAATGAGCTTTCTCAATCAATTATAGCACTTAGAAGGAATTTAGCAAACATCTCGTTTCAAAATAGAGCCAATATAATTATTCTGGTGTGCTTATCTTCCAAATAGTGCACTGCAGAACACGGAAATGATGGTACATAGAGACCAAGTTAGTTGATCAGAATATATCACATGTCAATGGGAATAAGCTAATTATGTATATACTTACCACCAAGTCATGGGAATCAGGCATTATTCCTCATCTGTTGCTTGATATATCACATCATTTAAATCATCTTCACAATCGACTCCGTCTATTGTTACCTCCAATTCATCATCTGGTATTTTGTCACCACAACGGAAAACTTTCACGTTGGGGCATTGGGTGAACGACAATTGTTCAAGGGATGAGAATTTCAAAGTGGATCTCCCAGAGTAAAAGCTTCGAAGTTTTGGTAACGAGATGAGTCTCAAAATCTCAAGCTGCTCAAATATGATGTAATCTTCATCTTGCTCTTCCTCTTCCTCTTCCTCTTCACCTTGGTCTGCATCTTCATCTGCCACTATTTCTTCTATTGATTCACAGTCGGCTACACTCATCTTCTTCAGTACAACCAACGTTTTGGCGGTTGAGGGAGTGAACAAGTATTTCAATCCACCACAATCCATTACAGTAAGCTCTTTCAGATTGGAGAGAGACACAGTGGATGGTGTCAAGTTTGTCAAACAATTGCATTCGGAAACAACCAATGTTTTTAGATTTTCAAGGAAGGGACCCATCCAGGAGTGCTCTAACCCTATGGATTTAAGCTGGGGCAGAATGTGAAGCTCTAATCCTTTAAGCTGTGAAAGGATTTTAGTATAATCTATATCAGGTCTTTCATAGGGGAATATCTCTTTGAAGGCACCATGACACACCCTAAGCTTTTCAATAATGGGTAGTGACACCTTTGAACTGAAAACAAATGGAAGTAGATCTGATTCGTCATGAAAGCAATGCAAATAGATAGCGTCTAATTGGTGGAGGTCAACATGAAGTTTTCCTTGCTCAATCATCATGGCTTCTTCCTTTCTGAGTGTCAGTATCTCCAACTTGGGAGTAACCTAGAATTCAAAATAAATAAGATGAAAAGGCAAAAAAAGGATTCCCTAGACAATAATTAATGTGGTCAAAAAAAAGTTGAGGGATATTATTGTGAATATTAGAATTATTTTATTATTATTTTGTAATAGTTAGTGTATTTCGGCTTAGCCCATTAGGTTTTTTAGTCTCTTTAAATAGAGAACTCATGTATAAATATTATACAATTTAATAATATACAAATCTTCTTTTCTAGTTGGTATCAGAGCTCTCGATTCTGAGGGGCTCTGCTTTCGCAAATCACTGTCTTTAAAAATCCAAAACCTATTTGCCTCTCGCTGCTGTCGAAAAAAAATTTCGGGAACCTTTTGGACCGTGAGGACCCCTGTTTCACTCTGTTTTCTTAGATCTATCATTCTACAGAGGTTTCTTTTTCATCAGACGACCGAAACAGCTTAGGAAAAAAAAACGCATTGTTCATCGATACTGTTCATGCGCACTGTTCATCGGTACTTTTCACATGTACTGTTCTTAAAAAAAAGGAAGAGAAATTTATTTTATTTTACTGTTCTGATCGACTATGTTCGGTAAGATCACACACCCTACATCTCTTCTTACTTCTTGCACTGATTTCAAAAATTCATGGATTATGAATTCTGGTGCAACTAATCATATGACCTGTCTAGCTGATTCTTTTCTTTCATATCACCTTACTAGTGGTACCCATACTATAGCTGTAGTTGATGGATCCCACAAATCAGTCGTAGGTTCTGGTAACATTCAAATTCAACCTTCCTTATTTTTAAAAAATGTTCATGTTCCTCAGCTCTCTATCAATCTTGTCTCCATTTATAAGCTTACAACTGACATGAATTGTGTTGTCACCTTTTTTCCTACCCATTGTGTTATTTAGGATATCACCACGGGGAGGACGATTGGAGTTGCTAAGGAGCAGAGTGAGTTGTACTATCTTATACCAGAGCATGCTACAAGGGATACCGGGAATCAATTATTGATGAGTCATCATCGGTCTACTTCATTCTCACAGATTTGGCTTCATCACAAACGTGTGGGGCACCCATCATTTGGCTTATTGAAGTCAATCTTTCCTTCTTTGTTTAAGGATCAGTCAATTGACTCATTCCATTGTGATGTTTGTGAGCTTGCGGAACACCACCATGTGCCCTTTTCTTCAAGTTCAATAAAGAGTATTGAGCCCTTTACTCTTATCCATTTGGATGTTTGGGGACCTTCTAAAGTACATAATATTTCAGGTGCTAAGTGGTTTGTTTCTTTTATTGATGATTGCACTCGGGTGACATGGATATTCTTGATGAAAGACAAGTCAGAAGTACCAGAATTATTTATTCGATTTTATCAAATGATCGAGACATAGTTTGGTAAAAGTATTAAGCGATTAAGATCTGACAATGGTACGGAGTATGTCAACCAACATCTGTCACAATTCGTTTCAGATAAGGGTATGATTTATGAGCTCACATGTGTGGATACCCCTCAACAGAATGGGGTTCCTGAAAGAAAAAATCGACATTTGCTTGAAGTCACCAGAGCATTATTGTTTCAGACATCTGTACCCAACTCTTACTGGGGAGAAGCCTTATTAACTGCAACCTATTTGATCAACCGTCTGCCTTCCAGAGTCCTTGGCTATATAAGTCCTGTTGATTTCATGACCTCTTTTTTTCCTTCTGTTCCAATTATGCAAAGTCTCCAGTCTCATATCTTTGGATGTGTTGTCTTCGTCCATATCCATAAACTACATCGGAGTAAATTAGAGCTTAGAGCCCTTAAGTGTGTCTTCTTTGGTTATGCTCCCAACAAGAAAGGATACAAATGTTATCACCCTTCAAGTCGTAAATTCTTTGTCTCTATGGATGATAGCTTCCATGAATCCAAGTCTTACTTTCTACACCCTCGGCTTCAGGGGAGAATAGTATAGAAGCTTCATCCATTTTCTTCGAGTCTGAGTCTCCCTTTCTGTTACCTACATCTTCTACTCCAATAGTTACACTACATGACAATGAGAATGGGGACTTAATTGCTGAGGCTGAAAATTCATCTGATTTCTCATGTGACACGCCTCCTATTGATAGACAGAAAGTACGCAAAGTTGGGACACCCAAACTATTGTACCAAAGGAAGAAACAACCCAAACTGCTCCACCATCAACTGCAATCTCCTGAACCGCTGGTAAGTACTGAACACACTACTTCTTTTATTCCTGAGCCTGATATTAATTCTAATGACCTACTCATTGCTGTAAGAAAAAGGAAAAGGTCTTGTACCCAACACCCTATTTCTCATTTTGTCTCCTCAAAGAATCTCTCTATGCAGCATAGAAGTTTTATTACAGCACTTGACTCCATTTCAATCCCGAAATCAGTACATGAAGCATTAAAGGATGATAATTGGGTTCAAGCTATGCATGAGGAAATGAATGCATTGGAGAAGAATAATACATGAGAAGTTATTGGCAGGCCAAATGGGAAAAGGACAGTATGGTGCAGATGGGTGTATACTCCGAAGTATAATTCTGATAGGACTCTTGAGAGGTATAAAGCTCGATTTGTAGCCAAGGGATACACACGGACCTATGGCATTGATTACGAAGAAACATTTGCTCCAGTAGTCAAAATGAACACTGTAAGAGTTTTATTGTCCCTCACTGCTTATTTTAGCTGGGATTTGAATCAATTTGATGTAAAAAATGCCTTCCTCAATGGTGAATTAGAAGAGGAGGTTTACATGGAGATTCCACCAGGATTTAACTCTACAAATAGAGATAATAAAGTTTGCAGGTTAAAAAAGACGTTGTATGGCTTGAAGCAATCCCCGCATGCTTGGTTTGGAAGATTTACCAAGGCATGCTTTTATTGAGATACAAGCAAAGTCAAGGGGATCATACACTTTTCTTTAAATATTCTCAGGAAGGTAAGACCACTATAATATCCCTAACCTAATTAATTAGCAAATTACATGTAATTAAATAATTAAGCATGTTTTAGTGAGTAAAATTAAGTATAAGGCTTAATTAAATGAATCTGAGTCACTTTGGAGTTAAAAAGTGTACTCAGTGAAAATTAAGGAGTATAAATGGGTGTAGGCAAAAGTACCCAAAATATAAAAATAAAATTAGAAACAATCCTAGAAAAATATTCCAGACTTTTGGGTAAAGTTTGGTAATTAATGGAGTCGAATAGATAGACGAACTAATACCCACATGTTACCACTTAACTTATGTTAAGTGATTTGAACACAAAAGAACCCAAAACCCCAAGCAACCCGTCGAGCATCAGAAAGAAGAAGAAGGAAGAGAAGAAGAAGAAGGAGAGGGAAAGAGAGAGAGGAAACCATAGAGTGAGCAAACCTTGGCCAAATCAACTCATTCCAAAGCCTAAACCACTCCAAATCTTCTCCTCTTTCATAATCCTAGCTTAGTTTGTAGTGGGGAGCATTGTGGAGTGGGATATCCTCCTCCAAAAATTCGGCCCATTGGAGAAATTGAGGTGTTTGAGAGCTTCAACCTCCATTGGAGCTTGAGGAGCCATCAATCCTTGGTTGTGTGACCATTGGTGGTAAGATTCTAACCCTTGAACCTTGTTTTCTTGGAAAATTTCATGGTTAGGGTTTAATGAATAGTGTTTTAGGGTTTTTATGAAATGTGATTAAATTAGCTATGTTCTAGGAAGAATGGAGCTTAGTGTATGTTATGAAAAATGCTAAGAATGGCATTTAATCGGTGAAAATGAGCCTAGTTAGTTAAATGACTATACTTGGTATATTGCAAGATTATCATGCTTGTTGATGAGTATTCTCGCAATGTTGAGTTATGGTGTGGTTGATTGGTTATTGATTGTGCCTATATGGTGGTTAGGATTGAGGCAATCGGACCAACCGTGATAGACCAACCATTGGAGCAAGGAATGGAGTTGGATTAGCTCCTTGAACTAGGTAAGTTCATACCTTGTGGTTGATGAGTTGTATAAGTAGTTGATAGTAATGAAGTATTATTGATGCAATGTGTTGAATTGCATTACATCGTGTGTAGGTGTTGATAATTGAAGTAGATAATTGTTGAGATTGGTGAAAGAACAAAGGTTCATTGGAAGCTTGAGGTAAGCATTCGGACCTTGAGTGTAATTCCCTTTATTGTTCCACCAAGCCCTGATTGGGTAGTGGCTGTAATAGTGTATGTAAATGCAATGAAATAGTTTAATGCTTTGTTATACGTATGTGTATGCATTTGGTGTGTCATAGGATGGTGGTTCCCTATGTTGGTATGTTGCATGACGATGCGTAAATCATACTTGGTAGTTTAGCTGGCCAGTAGGACTATTTGCATCTGAGTTTCCTTAGGACAGCTTGAGAGCTCGAGGGATTTCTCCTAGAGATGTTATTGCACTTTGCATAGATATGTATTTACTGCATTATTATTGTTATTGCTATTACACTGATATGGAACTGTGGGGTGGAGAGATGCTCCAAGGACCCCTGGTTTACTGGATATATTCGTATATCTCACCCCGTGTTGTGGGGACCCCCTTTCAGGTAAGGATGCTGCAGGAGCCACCAGTGGCAAGTGGCCATACTTGGACTACTAGTGATGCATGAGGATCCTGTATTTTGATATTATACATGTTGTTTTGTAGCTCACATGTATAGGATTGTAATTAATAGACAATTGATAGATGTATGTTCTGTTTATTGGAATGGACTTAGCCTATGCTCATGCCTTTGGTTATCTCTTTGTTGATGGGAGCCAAGGGAGTGATCATAGTGTTTTGTAAGCTAAGTTCCATGAATTGTAATGAACATGATTTGTAATTGATGATTACTTTAAGTTCAATATATGTATGCACATTAAGTATTGGATTGTTGAACTGGAAACTAAATTAGGTACCTAGTGCTAAATTGGGAAATGTTGAGAAAACAAAGACATCCTGTCTGGTTGACCAATTTTCATACCCAATTTGATGGAATTGGACTTTGATGTCTCTATGGAAGTTGTAGACATTTCTCTTAGCTTTCCATAGAGACCAAAATGGTGTAATTTGAGTGAGTATAGCTCAAGTTATGAGTGGAAAACCATAGGTAGGTTAAATGACCTTGTTTTGGGTCACCCAGCCTTGTGAATGGCGCTTGGGGCGCCAGATTCACGCTTGGGGCGCCAAATTACAGAACCAGACAGTAGCATCCACGCTGAGGGAGCCACTCCCATGCTGGGGGCGCCAACTTTCTGTTTTCCCACGCTCTGGGCGTGGATCCCACGCTACGGGCGCGGGGTTCTAGAGATTTTGCACCCCTTTTCTTAGAAAATGCCTAACTTTGGCTACGGTGCTCCGATTTGAGCGCGGTTTGAACCCACGCGTAGCTAATGAAAAATCCCATAACATAGTAGAAGATGGAAAGCATAAAAGGAGTGTAGAATTAAATGGATAATTAAAGAGATGAAGACCTTCAACGACGTATTGTCTAATATACAGGGAATATAATATTAAGTTTAGTCCCGTTATTCCGCCAAGCACATATGGTTATGATCACACATTTGGTTATTTTAAATTCGGCACGTTTTAAAAAGAAAATTTATCCAGAATTTAATTGAACCATGTGATTGTAACTGCGCTTAATGCCGTACGCAATGATAACAATCCGGTTCTAGAACGGGGTGTTACAACCACTATCCTTCTAGTTTATGTTGATGACATTATTATAACAGGGGATGATATAGGTGAGAAATGTGCTCTGAAAAAAAAAAAAGACTGATTGTTGAATATGAAGTAAAAGATCTTGGAAAACTGAGATATTTTCATGGGATAGAAGTTGCTCATTTAAAGCAAGGGATATTTATTTGTCAAAGGAAATATGTTTTTGACCTCCTTCAAGAAGCAGAAAAATTTGGGTGTAAACCTTCTAGTACTCCGATTATTTGTCAACCTGCACGTATATTAGCTCATACCAAGAAAATGTGATCAATATACAGAAACCAAGTTTATCACTATCACAAGTCAAATAGGCAAACACATACAATCCTTTTTTAACAACCATGACCATGATCATCTATAAGAAGAGTCACCCCATAACCTTTGAGGGGATCATTCCTGTGTCTCATTATCACAGAAAACCTTTGAGGCGGATCATTCAGTTGACTCAATAACAATCAAAGGACAACACTTGGCCTTAGAATTTCATGATGGCATTCGGCCATCTCCATATAACACACATTCACTCAAACATTCCTAAAATTCTGTTTCTCTCTCCTTTCATATGCATATAACCACACGCACATACAATTTGTTCATTTTCATGATATTCTAATAATGAAAAACCAAAAACGCATACACCTTCAAGTTCTTAGAAAAGAAAAGGGTTTTATCCTTACATGTATTTCAAGAGTTACTCTTTTTGCCCTCCTGCTCACAAACAACTGAATCAAGGAGGGGGAAATTTCCATGGTTCTAAGAGCTTATCTCATCTTAAGTGCAGGTCGAATTTTGAGTTCTAACAGCCCACTATATAGTCACGATAGTTGTCTAATTTTTCCAATTAATCCTCACCCATAAAGTGATCAGCTACTATTTCTAAGTCCAAACCACATTAACCCAAATTAGAGAAAGAAAGAAGGATTTGTGGAAGCTCACCTCCACTCCAATACTCAAGAAGTTATACTCAACCTCTCCTCTATGTTTCGTTCCTATAGCTGGAAATTTGGGAGCAAGTTTCTTCCACATGCAATGAACGCTTCTTGATGATTAAGAGCTTGTGAATAATTCTTATGCTAGATGGAAGATGAGATTTCTGTTAGCTTGGGCAGAATTTTAAGAAGAAGGAATATGAGTTTTTCTTGAGAACTTCAAAAACGAGAGACAAAGTGAGAGAAGACTGAGGAAGGAGGGGAAATATGTGATACGTTAACGTGAGTAAGAAAGGTCAATTGTGCAAGTGATATTTTGAAAAAATAAGGGAGAGTGACCATTTTGTCAAAAAAAATTTAATAGATAAATTTTGTCAAAATACTATGCGGTATAATTCCCTACACAGTGTAGCGAATTATGTATGCAAGTAATTCGATACACAGTGTAGTGAAATATGCCACGTCAGAACGCACAGAACCAAAAATGCCACAGGGTAGCGAATTTTGCAAAATTTGACATGTGGCATTTTTGGTTCTAACGTGGCATATTTCGCTACACTGTGTAGCGAATTACTTGCATACATAATTCGCTACATTTTATAGCCAATTATGCCGTGTGACATTTTAGCAAAATTTACTGTTGACGTGTCAGTCTGATAAATTTTTTGTCCAAACATGACACTTTGGTCACTGTTCCAAAAAATAATATATAACACTCACCCATAATTAGTCTTCAGTTGGGGTCAGATTGGGATTGCTTTCGCAAATTCGAGGAGTTTAGGGGTTGAAGTAAAAAATATTTTAAAAAATTGCCGAGAGTTCTAATCAGGTGTACTATGACCTAGTTCCTATACATGCCAATAAATGCATCGAAGATTCGGTCTGTCCAATTATTTTATGATAAGTGGATAAAAAATAACATCATTTACATTTTTTAGATTATATGATATTTTTTTGTCCATCTATCACAAAATAAATGATAAATGCAGGGAGCTTCAGTCTACATGCATCCAATTTATGCGAGCCTTAAAAAAAAAAAAAAAAAAATCACATGTGCTGCTATGTGTATAGGTGTAAAGAACATTAGGATACACCACTCCAAAAGCTAGCTCAAAGGGTAAGACTGTCCATCCAATAGGTTATTTACAATAGGATGCATCTTTCAAACATCACCCACTCGCACTAGATTAATAGCCAACTTCTGGCCTAATAATTCAGAAAGTCTATATCTCTCCCACTATATGTAACCAGAAACAAAATTGAATTTTTTTCCTCACCGTTTCTTTGCTTCGACAAGTAGAGATAGAGCCATAGTATTTTTTCAAAATACACATGTAGAAATACAGATTAACTTATTCATGAAACATTATAAAACTCTAAAATTGCACATAAACTAAGAAAAATTCAAATCAAATTATTCATGAAACACTTTATAACTTTAAAATCGTACATAGCGTCTGAGGTCAACTTATTCATGAAAATTCTATAACATAAAAACTATACATAACACCTATAAAAATACAGGTCACCTTATTCATGAAACACTTGATAGCTTAAGAAATTGTACACAACATTTACAGAAATACAAGTCAACTTATTCATGAAACACTCAATAACTTAAAAACCGTACATGACACCTGTAGAAGTACAAGTGAACTTATTCATGAAACACTTAATAACTTAAAAACCGTACATAACACCTGTAGAAGTACAGGGAAAATTATTCATGAAATACTCAATAACTTAAAATCCGTACATGACACCTGTAGAAGTACATGTGAATTTCTTTATGAAAAACTCCATAACTTAAAAATCGTACACGACCTCTGTAGAAGTACATGTCAACTTATTCCCGAAACAATCCATAACTTAAAAACCACACTCGCTTCCGGCAGGCATACAGGTAAACTTTATTCGTCAACACCACACTCTAGCAGAAAAGAAAAGACCTCCATTTGTACCTGTTGTTGCCATGATGTTATCCACTTATCATCTAATTGCATTCTTTGAGTTCCACTAAACCTTATATTAAAAAAAATAATAATAATTAAGAAGTTACATTAGATGGCTAAAGCACCATTTTAAAGTTTTTGGACAAAAGAATTGCCCGGTTAAAGCTGATTGGATAAATTTTTCCAAAGTAATGCAGTCAAACATGTCACCTATGCTGACGGAACTAGTCCCGTCACTGATACTGACAGGACTCGTGCCACGTCAGCGCCACGTAGGCAGTCCAATTACCGTAAAGCTTCGGAAGGCCATAACTTGTGACTCGGGTATCCAAATCAGATGATTTTTTTTTATTTCACATAACTTTTGAAGATCTACGCAATGACACCTCATTTGATATATTTTATCTCCCACAAAGATAGTCTTATGGATAAACACTCTTATGATTGTGATACAATTGTTACAAATTCAAACTATGTTTGTGGGAGATAAAATATGTCAAATGAGATATCATTGCGTAGATCTTGAAAAGTTATGTGAAATCAAAAAAAAAATCATCTGATTTGGATACCCGAGTCACAAGTTATGGTCTTCCGAAGATTTACGGTAATTGGATTGCCTACGTGGCGCTGACGTGGCACGAGTCTTGTCAGTATCAGTGACGGGACTAGTCCCGTCAGCATAGGCGACATGTTTGACTGCATTACTTTGGAAAAACTTATCCATTCAACTTTAACCAGACAATTCTTTTATCCAAAAGCTTTAAAATGGTGTTTTTCCCTACATTAGATAGTTGTTGAAAGTTTTTAAACAGTTTCAGAATTAAAAAACATGGAAATATGATGAGTCTATTCATGAATGCAGTGATTGGAACCCAAACTTTAATAAGTAAAATGTTCACATTTCAACTATATTTTATAAAGCATGAGATTATGTGAGTTTATCAAATTTAGGTGTTTTTATGATTTCATAGCTAGCCTAAGTTTATAATTGTAGTTCTAACAAGTTACCATCCATGCTAAAACAAATAGAATCCTTATCATTTCTGCATTTTTATTTTTATTTCTCAAAATTAACTTGTCATGCTATCTTTTAATATGTTCAGATCCAACGCTTTCATGAGATGGAAAAATAAATGCAGAAAAAAAAAATAACTCACCAACTTTCCATATTTTCTGTTGCTAGCTGCTTGAAGAAACAAGACAACTAGTTTTTGAGGTTAGCATGAGTGACCGCAATGATAATAAGCTTTTTCCACCCGACAACAAATTCCTGAAGCAAATTCTTAACAGAAGTGTATTAATCAGAAAAGAGCAAAATAACTTAGGTAGAGTATATATTGATTTAACGTTTCAAATTATTCATATACGCAGAGGAAAGAAACAAAAGATTATTATTAGATGATCAAATGAGCCTTCTAAAATTAATAGCGGTTCAAGGAAATTAGCAGACGACATGTTTCAAAATAGAGGCAATACAATTTTTCTGGGGTGTTTAGCTTCCAGTTAGTGCACTGCACAACACGGAAACGACATAAATTGAGTAGATAGAGACTAAGTTAGTTAATCAACATAAATTGCATGTCCATGAAAATTAGCTGATTAAACAAATACTTACATACAGATCATGGGAGCCTGTCATTATAACTCAGGCTACCTCCTTCCTCCACTGTTGATTGGTATATAGCCAACGGACTCCGTCTATTGTCAACTCCAGTCCCTCTGGTACTGCACCATGATGGGAAATTTTGATGCTGTGGCATTGGGTGAACGACACTTCTTTCAAAGATGGGAAATTCAAAGTATAACTCCCCGAGTAAAAGCCTCCAAGTTCTGGCAATGAGCAAAGAGTCAAAATCTCAAGCTTCTCAAATTTCAAGTCATCTTCATCAGGTTCATCTCCCTCTTGAGTCACTATTTCTTTTATTGATTCACAGTTGGCTACATACATCTCCTTCAGTTCAGGCAATCTTTTAGCAGTTGAGGATGTGAACAAGTATTTCAATCCATGACAATCCTTTACATTAAGTTCTGTCAGACTGAAGAAAGACACGGTGGATGGTCCCATATCAATCATTTTTGTATGATCAAATATTGCCTTAACATACTTACAGTTCCGTACGTGCAACTTTTTCAAGTTACGTAGGGAAGGAAGTAAATGTGTTGGAATAAGAATATTCCCCATATTGTTACAGATTTTCTGTATATAGTTGTTAGGATTAATAACCTATCTATTTTGTTAGTTTGTTAGATTCTTAGGATCATATTTGTTTTGGTTGTTACGAAGAATAACAACTGAGCCCTCAGCATTGTGTATTTAATGGCTAGCTGATTGTAAAGTTAAACAGAATGAATGCAATACAAAGTTACAATTTAACATGGTATCAGTGGTACGATCCAAACACTTCCGCATATCCTTTTTCTGAATTCATTGGCTAGCTTTGCCATGGTGATCGAAGGGGTTAGTGGCTCCAAACCTTCTGACCCAACTTCACCTTACTATCTTGCGGGATCCGATAATCCTGGCATTATTTTGACAACAGTAATGCTAAAAGGTGATACCAACTATGATAATTGGGCCAAATTGATGAAAAATGCGATCAAATCCAAGAATAAGATGGGGTTCATCGATGGTTCCATAAAGAAACCAGCACAAACAGACCCGGTTGAATGGAGAGCGTGGGAGATGAACAACTCTATGATCAATGGGTGGATTCATAACACCATTGATCTGAAGCTTCAGCCTTTTATTAAGTGTTTCGATGAGGTAAAACTTCTGTGGGACAACTTGAAGGAAAGGTATGCTGTTGAAAATTTCTCAAAGCAGTACCAGTTGAAAGTCAATCTTACCAACATCAGGCAACGTGGAAGCAGCATCGGAGAATACTACATGCAACTGCGCGCTGTGTGGGATGAACTTCAAAGCAGCCAAACCCACCGTTCATGTGTGTGTGCTGGTGACTGTGTATATGCGAAAGACGTCGAAGATGCAAGGGAGAATGATCAAGTGTACACTTTTCTTATGGGATTGGATGACTCTGTCTATGGGAATTTGCGTTCCCAAATCCTAAATACCTCTCCTTTACCCACGTTGAATAAGGTTTATGCTATTGTCACCCAGGAGGAAACTCACTGTGCTATTGCTCGACAACAAACCCCAGCTCCTGATGCAGTGGGATTTGCGGCTCAGAGCCGTGACAACTATGTTGAACGTCCGCCATGCATTCATTGTGGAAAAACAAACCATGAGGCTTCTCGCTGTTGGCAGAAATTTGGCTATCCTCCTGATCGTGACAGGAACTTTGGAGGCGATCATGGCAGGGGGAGAGGTCGACGTGGTCGTTCTGGAACAGATAGATATTTTTCCAGAGACCGAAATTCATCACACGAAGCTTCGCAGACCAAGTCACTAGTTGCAAATGCAGCGCAACTATCTGAACCAATAGCTCAAGCGAATGCATTCTCAGTCTTAACGCCAGAGGTGGTAACTCAATTACTTTCCTTTGGTTGACAAATCTCAGCCGAGAACGGACAAGCTCCTGGTAAAAATGCTTTTTCTACTTGGCTCATTGATAGTGGGGCATCCAAACATATGACAGGAAGCCTGGAATTGCTCCATAATGTTACAGATATTTCACCATTGGCTGTTGGTTTACCTAATGGCAATGTTACTTACGCCGTTAAGAAAGGCTCCATTTTACTTGCTCCTTTTGTGTTATTATCTGACGTATTATTTGTCCCACATTTAACCTGCAATCTTATATCTGTGTCTCAGTTGTCGCAACATCATAATATCCAAGTTATATTTAATGATGAAAAATGCATTTTGCAGGACCGCAAAGCTGAGGATGGAGATTGGATTGGGTGATCTTCAAGGTGGTGAGTATGTGTTTCGACCAAATCAAGTTGTTGCTCTTGCTGTTCGTTCTTCTGACTCACCAGAATTGTGGCATCAACGCTTCGGCCATGCATCTTATGACGCTATTTCTTTGCTTTCTAGTTACATTAATTTTAATAATGCTTGTGATGTTTGTTATCGCGCAAAGCAGACACGTTCAGTATTTCCACTTCATGACCACAAAAGTAATAAAGTTTTTGATCTGATCCATTGTGATATATGGGGTCCTTACAGTGTTTCCTCTTTGAATGGTTCTCATTATTTTCTTACGATTGTTGATGACTACAGCCGTGTTACATGGGTTCATTTGATGCGTGACAAAAGTGAAACATTTGCTTATTTCTCTAAATTTGTTAACATGGTTAATACTCAGTTTGAAGCAAAAATTAAAATTGTTCGTTCTGATAATGGTACTGAGTTTAAATCCAAACGGATGTGTCAACTATTTTCTGACAGTGGTATGATTCATCATACCTCTTGTGTCTATACACCGCAGCAAAACGGATGCGTCGAAAGAAAGCATAGACATATCCTCAATGAGTCTCGTGCCCTCTTATTTCAAGCAAATTTGCCTACACGGTTTTGGGGGGACTGTGTTATGACCGCAACACATATAATAAATAGAACTCCTACAAGGCTTCTTCAAGGCAAAACTCCTCATGAGTTGTTATTCGGGTGTGTTCCTCATTTTGATCATTTTAGGGTCTTTCGTTGTCTATGTTATGCTTCCATGCAACCAAAGCCCCAAGATAAATTCAGCTCTCATTCCAGGAAGTGCATCTTCATTGGATACCCGTATGGTGTTAAAGGATGGAAGGTATTTGATATTGAAACTGAAGAATGCTTTGTCTCACGTGATGTCAGTTTTCATGAAACCATTTTTCCATTTGCTGATCTTAATATCATTCCTCCTGCTCCGGTATTGCCTCATTTTCTGCATGATGATGAAACTACAGTCCATTACCAGTTGAACCTTCTTCGGATTCTTTACTTATTGTTGATCAGACACAGGTCCAAGGCATTGACTCTTCAGCCGAACCAGTTGAAATTCGTTCTGATGACTCTTCAGCCGAACCAGTTGCAACTCGTTCTGATCCAACACAGGTCCAAGGTGTCATTTCTTCAGCAAGTGACAATCCCGCTGCTGAGTCTCATCTATCGGGTGTGTCTCGATCCTCTAGAACAAGAAAGCCACCTTCATACCTCAGTGACTATAACTGCAATACGGTGAAGTCCTTACCAACACATACACTCACTTCTCAGATCGCCTCTCTTCCATTCTTCCTCAGGTATGCGATGTCCAATTGCTAATTATGTGACAACTAACAGATTTTGTCGAAAACATCGCGAGTTTGTTGCAGTGATTGATGCAGGTAAGGAACCAAGATCGTTTAAAGAGGAAGTGGCTCAAAGTGAATGGCGCAAAGCTATGGCAGATAAAATTCACGCCCTTGAAGAGAATAATACTTGGCGTATTACAAACCTGCCTCCAGGAAAACATGCTCTACCGTGCAAATGGGTATACAAAATTAAATATCTTTCCGATGGTACTGTGGAACGCTACAAGGCACGTTTAGTCATAGCAGGCAATCATCAAGTTGCGGGCGAAGATTTCACTGAGACATATGCTCTCATTGCCAAAATGGTCAGTGTTCGTGTTTTTCTTTCAGTAGCGGCTGCTAAAGGGTGGCATCTTCATCAAATGGATGTTCACAATGCTTTTCTTAACGGTGACTTGCATGAAGAAGTTTATATGCGTATTCCTCAAGGCTTTGATAAAGCTCATGAGCACAAGGTATGCCGCTTGCAACGTTCATTGTATGGCCTTCGTCAATCTCCTCGCAACTGGTTTGCTAAGTTGAGTGTTTCCCTCTTACAATATGGTTTTGTTCAATCTCAAGCCGATCATACTTTATTCACTTTTAGCAGTGGGACCACGTTCCTCGCCTTGTTAGTTTATGTGGATGATATTGTTTTAGCAGGAAACGATTCTGATACTTGTGCCCAAGTGAAAGCTTATCTTAACAGGTGTTTCAAAATTAAAGATTTGGGGCTTCTGAAATATTTCTTAGGCATTGAAATTGCCCGTAACAAAGATGGAATTTTCTTGTGTCAACGGAAATATGCATTGGATATACTTCAGGATACCGGTTTGTCAAATTGTAATCCGGTCTCTTTCCCCATGGAACAAAATCATCGTTTGGCTCTGGATGATAGCCCTGCTTATATTGATCCTGCTCGATATAGGAGGATAGTTGGCAAATTGGTCTACCTCACTATCACTCGACCTGATCTGACTTATGTTGTTCATATACTTTCTCAATTTTTGCAAGCACCAAAAGAGGCTCATTATGAAGCTGCCATTCGAGTTCTCAAGTACATTAAGACAAATCCAGGACAAGGCATTCTTCTCTCCTCTCATAGTGATCTTCAGATACACGCTTTTTGTGATTCTGATTGGGCGAGTTGTCCTTTAACTCGACGCTCTATTTCTGGTTTTTTTATTATGCTTGGTTCCTCCCCTATATCGTGGAAGACGAAGAAACAATTAACTGTATCTCGCTCTTCCGCCGAAGATGAGTATCGTTCTATGGCTGCTGCAACAGCTGAAATGGTCTGGTTGAAATCTTTCCTTGCTTCGTTACAAATACAACACAATGCACCTATGGAACTGTGCTGTGATAATCAATCAGCCATGCACATTGCGGCAAATCCGGTTTTTAATGAACGAACCAAGCACATCGAAATTGATTGTCATTTTGTGCGCGAACAATTACTGGCCAAAACTATTCGAACTACTTTTGTTCGTTCTCACATGCAGCTAGCAGATATCTTTACAAAGGCTCTTGGTCAAGCCTCCTTTCTTGCTTTTCTTCCCAAGTTGGGCATTTCGAATCTCCATGCTCCAACTTGAGGGGGAATGTTGGAATAAGAATATTCCCCATATTATTACAGATTTGCTGTATATAGTTGTTAGGATTAATAGCCTATCTATTTTGTTAGTTTGTTAGATTCTTAGGATCAAATTTGTTTTGGTTGTTACGAAGAATAACAACCGAGCCATCAGCATTGTGTATTTAATGGCTAGCTGATTGTAAAGTTAAACAGAATGAATGCAATACAAAGTTACAATTTAACAAAATGAGAAGGTAGTATGGCATCTGATAAAAATTCACATCCTTCCACAACTAAAGAAGTTAAGTTGTAGAAAAGCCAATCTGGGACTGGTACTGGCTTGAGCCATATCTCTTCCAACATTCGAGAATCCCCGAGAACTAAATGATCCTGGGCAACCAAAAGATTACACACATGAAACTATTTAGAACTTAATACTTATGAAAGGATGCATATTATTGTTGTTTGTTATTATGTCAAGTTTCAAATGATGTACTCCTATTTTTCCTGTAAAAATGAAGTATTATAATTCCCCAATTTCTCTTCTTTCCATTCTCTTCGGTTCATCGTTTTACCTAATTGTAAGCATTTTCCTTTGCTACTATTTTTTTCCAAGGGAAGGGTAGTTCTATCAAAAGCTGACACCAATACATGACTTGGCATTTGGTGGGTTGATTCTTTTAAACAACACCAATTATAAATATGAAACAATTTAATTTCGTATAGTTAAATATGAGTAAAATTTAACGTATTTCCGTACTAATTAAATTAAAATTGAAGAGTATGGCCTATTAATAGAGACGCAAAGGACATGTGCAGTGAGTTTGTCCTCAAGTTAATGCCAAAAGCAATCGACTGAGTTGTAAAATGTAAAATTCGTCCAAACCTTAGCTTTAGAAGTAAAATGTAAAACTCACTAATACCCAATTTCTTAAAAGTAGGGGTGGCAATATGGGTTGAGCCCGGCGGGTCAACCTGCCAACCCGTCTAAACGGGCGGGTTAGGTTGAGATTTTCAACCCACCAACCCACCTCAACCCGCCCTGCCTAGAAGTGGGTCAAAACGGGTTCAACCCGCCGCGGGGCAGGGTGACCCTCCGGGTTTTAAATTTTTTTTTTATTTTTTTACAATTAGGTAATATTTCATTAGTACTTAAATTTTTGTGATATTTAATTTTTTTTTATCTTAGTACTTTCTAGAAAAAATAAAAAATAACAATTTTATTTATGACAAATGTTATCTATTTATAAATTCCTAAAAAATGTTTAACAAATATTAGTATACATTTAAGATTGAGACTAAAAAAAATATAGAAAAGTGTAAAATAAAATAAAATAATATTAAAAAAATTCATAAAATATAATTTATTTTTGAATTTTAATTAATTTTTTTTTAATTGGCGAGTTGGTGGGTTGACCCACCAACCCACCATAAAATAGGGTGGGTTCATTTTTACAACCCATATTTTTTAGCGGGTCAACCCAAATTGCCACCCATACTTAAAAGACACACATAATGTAAATGGCTTACATTTCTTTTGAGATAACCTGCAAAATGTGTTCACAACAATAATGATACAAAAGTTATTTAACATAATAACGAGTTACTAACAAATCATCAAAATATTAGAATCATAGTAATGAGGAAAAGTAGTATACTGATATATATTGTTATCCAATGCCATAATTGATCGAAAGAGATGAATGGATAAGGCTCGTTTGAAGACATTAAATTCAGGCAAAAGTTGACGTTCATATACTACTAGAAAAAGGGGATCTCACGTCGGTCAATTTATGTCGGTTTGGCCTTAACCGTCTCTGAAGGAATTCTACAGTTGTTTTCACGACGCGTGATGCTAACCGTCCTAGTATACTAGGATACAGAGTCAATGTTTAGTAATGTGGTAAAAAAAATTTACTCTGAATTTTCATTCCCTCGAAAAATTTCACTTCCCCCCTTTTTTTCTGAAATCTTTAATTATTTTTTTCTACCCTCCATGTTCCTTAAGAATCCCTTTTGTTCACTCAAACTCTCAACTAAGGGTGTCAATATAGGTTTTGACACGCGGGTCGACCCGCGACACGACACGAAAATTCGTATTCAGGTTGAAACGTAAAAAAATTCGTGTTGGAAAAAAATGACACGCAAAAAATTCGTGTCGTGTTCGTGTTTATGAATTCGTGTTCGTGTCGACCCGTATTTTTTTTTTAATTTTTTTTTTTTTATTATTATTTTTTAAATTTTTTTATTTTCAATATATTTTTTTTAAAATTTTTTATCAATTACCGTTTTGACCCTTATTTTGCGTGTTATTCGTGTCGTGTCGTGTCAACCCGTAAAAAATTCGTGTTGTGTCAGTGTTGAAGATTTTGACACGAATAAAAATTCGTGTTGTGTTCATGTTGATGTATTCGTGGCGTGTCGAATTCGTGTCGTGTCAACCCGTTTTCACAGCACTACTCTCAACCTCGTCTCTCTAATTCGGTCCCCCTTCAACCTCACCTTCTCTTTCTCAGTGTCCCCGTGAACTTGAATGCTTCAGATGTGAGTCATTTCCAACCTCTGCCAAATGCACTATTCTTCGACACAGTTTGGACAATATTAGGAGACAAGATTCATTTCCAACCGAGTTTCTTTTTCCAAACCCATAGCTTATTAAATCTGGTCCAACCCTTGTCTCCTCTACTCTGCATTTGAAAATGAGGTATGGAGCTCCAACTTTATTGCATTCTTCGTCGACCCATTCGAGTATATTGCTCCATTTTCCTTATTTACGAATTCCATTGTGATTCAAGTAGCTATTTTTGGATTCTTGCAAATTTTCCTGGTTTTGAGTTAGATTTCATCATTTTTGACCTTGTGTTTATGCAACTGTGATATTGTGGGTTTCTTGTTGTTACGGTGATTAGGGGTTTTATTTTAGTCGACGATTTGGGTTCCTTTTATTAAAATATTACTTTTTATTAAACATTACATAGGCTTCCCAACCATTAAATTCTATTTTCTTGCCATTTATCAGTTGAATTCCAGCAAATTGGCTTTTTAATTTTAAAGCTGCATGTTGCTTCGATAGTTATTTGTTTTATTATTGTTCCCTGTATTACATGATAAATTTTTAATTTTTTTTTAAAAAAAAGGCTTAGAGAAACACATCATGCTTTGAAAAATATACAAAGATAAGGTGATTTTACCGCCTTATATGATAGGAACATGTATTAATCTACATCACCATTTAGAAATCATTACTACAAATTGCTCATATACAGGTGTTTGTTCTATAACATTTATAGCTTGTATTATGCCGATATGATTATGTGGTGGTTAAGCATTCTTGTTTCTCCTTCACTGAATTTTTTTTTATTAGGTGTATTCTGTGTGGAAGTGATTCGAGAAACAAGATGAGATTTGATGTCTGTAAGAAAATAGCAAAGATTCAGCATTAGGATTCTATAACATCTATCTTTAGAGGCCAGTCGAATATGTCATTCATGCCAACCTAATTGTGAAGCAGAGTAAGTTGTTTTATCTTATGTAATTTTTTCTAATCTATTTGTTGACTTGTTAAGCAGGCAGTTGATATTGGTTCTGTTTCTTTTAAAATAATTTGTTTGTTATTTCAATGCATTACCTTCATTTTTGGATATCCACATATGCTTTAAGGATATGGTTATATTTAGGTATCTTATAAAATATGGAGAAGTTGCTAATGAATTTGCAAATTCATTGCTGCTAGTGTTTACATGGTCATTGTTTCGTTACTTACTGCTGTATATAAATCAAAGTCCTCTTAATCTATTTCATCAATAATGACTGGAAATGAATATGATTACAAAAAGAGACTAATAAAAACTAACTTAATCAATGTAATAGGAAGAGAACAACTATGCAAAAAGGAAGGTATGGTCATGCTTATTGTGTGCTGCTGAGTTAATGGAATGCCATGTTGAGTTAATGGAATCCCCAGTTTTGCTGCTATACCAGATGCTTCAGTTATACCTGCAAGCAATGATAGTTAACTAATTATAATAGAATCACCACTATTTCGCCTTCTCTATTTAGAAAACATTACAGAATTCAAAAATCAATAGATGTCTCTCTGATGTTAAAAACATGATCAATTTAAACAAAAACAATAACAGGTTATATGGTCACAATCGCAATCACGTTTCAAGCTTTTCATTCATATTCTTTTTCAATAAATTTACAATATGAATGCCATACTTACTTTACATAGGTCCCTGTCTATTTTAATGTATGCATATGCTTCTACTGTTTACAGGTAGAAAAAAACACACTTATTCCCCACTCTTTAAAAGTAATGCAGTTGACATTGGGTTAGTGCCAATTGATATTTATGAGGATGCAACTCTTACTATGACCAGTTTCGCTAGATAAAGATATCAACAACACACCTGGAACATCTTTCACTTGGATACCTTGCTGTCAACGAAACTTTAATTACCACTGTTATTTATGAGGATGACATTTATGAAGTTGCCACTACATGGAACTTTAATTACCTCTGTCAATGAGATATATAATGCATTGGTTATTAACTCATTTGGTGCCCATTGCATTTTAGCGTGGCACTGATTCCTCATGAATAAAAGTGACATTGGGCAACACCAACAACTCCATCCAAAGGATAGTTTTAATTTTCTCATATATTATTATATTTGATATTTTTTTAATATCTCTTCTTCAAAATATTTAATAGACTTGTTCATCAGTGTATGTCGCAAGCTTTTGCTTCCACTTTTAGCATTGTTTGTTCCAAAATATTAATTATTTACCTAAGTCTTTGATTAGAACATTTCCTAAATTTTTATTTATAAAAGAAACATTATTATTATAATTATGCTATGCTAATGGTATTGATATTTTTTGGCTCCCTTATTTCAATATTTTTTTATTATGTAATTGCAGGCTTTGGAGGCACTCTGACCATTGCCGGGAGTTGACAATATTCATCTATTGGCCATGAGCTTCAAAGTCATGGATCCTCATCTCTTGCAATTTAGTTTAGGTTTTTTCTATATAATATTGATGGATGTGTAACAGTTATTACTAAAATGTAATATTCGAATTTTGTAAAAAAAAATTATATACGTAATGAATAAATTTTATAATTTTTCTCATTTTTTATAATTTTTAAATTGTGATAATTTATCAAATATTATACGCATATATAATGTAAAAATATCAATAAAAAAATCAAATAAATTCTCAGGATGATTTGTTAATAACATTTTATAATTGCTTTTAAAAGTGAAATCCGCGACTGTTTTAAACCGACGTGACATTGACGTGACGTTTTAAAGAAATGCTTTCCAACTTTTTCTTTTCCCTTGAATCGCCTTTGAAACCGTCGTGGATAACTGTGCGGCGGTTGTTCTAGCGGGTCTTTAAACAGATGCTGAATACCCTCTCGACGATTGTATCTGCGTCCGTTTTTGAACCGCCTCCTGCATAATTTTCGGACGGTTTTAACCGCCGCAAAACAATAAAACAACGGTCGCAGAATACCATTTTTGTTGTATAGGTTGATTGGGATGAAGTCCTTACCTGTTGTAGAAGAAACAGCTGTTTTACTGAGGTGTTAAGATCATCGCAGAAGACCAAATCATCATTTGAGTCGGCGGGCATTGAATTCCCCTAAAATATTGCGAATGTGTCAATCCTTGAGAGAAAAATTCCATCTTGGGGCACTGTCATATGCCCACTTGTATTAGAGATGGTAACTGCAAAGTGTCATTGCCTGAATAAAAACATTCCAGGCTGAATAAATCATGTAGAACTATCGTGTCGAGTCGCTCAAATATGGTCCCTTCTGAAGTTGTTTCATCATATGGCACTATTTCTGAAGTTGTTTCACCTAGCTCTTTTGCCAGTACTATTTCTTTCAATGATCCACAATCCTTGACTGAGATCTCCTCAAGGTGCTTTAACATTTTTGCTGCTGAGGATGTGAACAAATACTCCAATCGAGGACATCCCAATATATTCAAAACTTTTATATAGGAGAAAGATACTGCAGGATGCATTAATGTTATCAAATCAGGACATTCAGAAACATATAATTGGTTAAGCTTCTCACAGAGTGTGTTTAACAATGATGAGTCCTGTGATCCGATGGACTGGAGCTGGTATACTCTGTACAGTGACAACATTTTCAAGTGTTCAAGCATCCTGTCTTCACCAATTTCAGGATTTTGGGAGAAGAATACCTGGCCTCCACTGCAATCGTTTATCCTCATTGTTTCTAAATTGGGTGCCTTCTGGAGTATTTCAATGGGCAAAATAGGGTCCTCATTCTCATAACTACCATAAAACAGGACAAGTTCATTTAAATATTTGAGGTCTTCCATAGATTGTCCTAACATCAAGCTTAACTCCGAAGTGTGTTTCCAATCCAGCGTCAATTGCTCCAGGTTGGAAATGATCTTGTAGTAAAGGCAACAAAAATGGGAAAGAAAGGATAGTGAATTAGAAGATGAAAAGAAAAGCAGGAACAAGAAGTTATTTGTGATTTTTTTGAGCTCTAACTTATTAAATATTTAATCAATCTTATTTGTTTTATTAAATTAACAAGCTTAGGCTAAATTTTAGACTCAGTTATACAAATAACCCTAATTCAAACCGCAAATTTTTAACATTCAAAGCTCAAGAATAACCTGGGTGTAAATATAAAATTAAATTTATATAAGAAAATAAGTACAGATAACAAAAAGTTATTGGTAGAGAATAATATAAAAGCATTAAGAAACCTATCACCCGATACCTCTCAAGGGCATGTTTGGAGCACATGATGAAGATAAGATAGGATAACTTATCATATCCTACTTTTATCTCTTGTTTGGTGGGTCAATAGGATATGATTAGTTTATCCTATTGTCTCGTTTTATCCTATCCAATACATGATTTCTTATCCTATGGGAGAAGCTGGGTTAGGATTCAATAGGATATGATACTAATATTGGATACCCAATATATTCTCACGCTACCCAATATATTTGTATTTATTGCATTATATATTGTTTTTTCTTTCTCCTCTCTCCTTCTACATAATCTTATCAGATTGCTAATCAAGTGCTCATCAAACATAGGACATGGTATAAGCTTATTAGCCTCATATCATATCTCATCCTTATCAGCCCCATATCATATCCTACCATTATCATATCTTGTCCACCAAACGAGCCCTAAGGTTTTGGGTTGAAATGATGATTATCATGGTATCAGAACTTCAGTGACCATGAGGTCACGAGTTCGATCCTCACCGCCCCCACTTTCAGGTGGAATTAAGAAAAGCACAAGGCAGACCAAAAAATGGGCTTGTTCAGCACAAGGCAGACCAATAATGGACTTGTGTCATATCCACGCTTCAAGCCCAAAAGACTCTTGCGTGAGGGGATATGTTAGAGAATCTCACCCAATACCTTATGATTTTGGGTTGAAATGACACTTATAAGTTATATTTTTCTACTAAATAGTAAACTGTAAATCTATATCTACAAATTATAATCACCTAACTTCAATATTCAAATTTTTTTGTTTTTTCTTACTCTATTTTTACTTCGTTTTATACCAAAAAAATATCTATTAAATATTAAAGTAATAAACTATATATATATATATATATATATATATATATATATATATATATATTTTGCATGTCAACTCTAAGCTTCTAGTGTCGAGCACTTGAGCTTACTGAACTTGTTTACACACCTACTTTATAGCATACGAAAATCTCAAAAGACTAGGCATGCGGCCTGAGATTTTTCTTTTTCTTTTTATGATTTACCAATTATAATTTCACATAAGTTCTCTTCCTTTTTCATAAATATTTTCATCTATCCCTTAATTTCCTTATTATTAATTTATAGATATAATGGAAAAAGTTATTATTATTATTAATAATTTTTAGTAATTTCACGTGAAAATGTTATTAAAAATTTATAAATTACGTTGTATAGCAAACTGTGATACAAAATATTTACTTATTAGTTATATTAAAAATTGAGAGATGGTTTTAAAAATTCAATGTTAATTTACAAAGATTGTTGAGGGCAACCAAAACAAATACTTCAAATATACCCGAATATCTAAGATGTCCTAAAAACCATAATAGTATCTGACACCTGACATGTCAATGCATCTCCAGGCACATCATGTGAGAGGAAATTAAGGAAAGAAACAGGAAGAATAAGAAGCAATTAAAAGTAATTTTTCTAATGCCAATTACCATCTCTAGCAAATCCATTTTACCGATTATCATTGGCACAATAGATTCAACACTATGACAATTTAAGAATTTCTCATCTCTAGAGCCATAGCCTCGTACACACAGGATAAGGCTAATCACAAAATTGCAAATCAGGGAGGATGCGATATCCCAATAATAAATGTATAAGCACAAAATGCAAAGTGTTGAGGTGAGGGTTTTTGTTACGGACCTTGAGATCACCACCCAAAAGCTAGCTCAAAGGGTGGGAGTGCCCAAAGCCTTTTAAACCCTACATTAGTTTCCTATACAATCAATGTGGGACTTGTAACATTGCCACCCCTTTAAGGGCCGACGTCCGCGACGGCTTTCACTCTATTGACACTGACCCGACGGTAGCCCTTTCCTCCTCTGGGCGGCTTCATTCACCTATCAGTATTCAGTGCCCAAAGACACCTTAATCCAGCCTATAGGTAGCCTTTTCCGTGGCCTCAACTCTCAATCAAAGCACCAATTGTTACGGACCTTGAGATCACCCCCCAAAAGCTAGCTCAAAGGGTGAGAGTGGTCAAAGCCTTTTAAACCCCACGTTAGTTTCCTATACAACCAATGTGAGATTTATAACATTTTTCATATAAAAGAACAGTTCATACCTTTTGAAGGGAGACAGGGGCTTGCTCCTCGTCTGTTGGAGAACTATCTTGACTCTCTGGATGCGAATCTGTTGGAGAATTTCTCACAAAAAACTTCAGCATTTGACAGCGGAAAACATCTAATACTTTTAACATAGGCCATTCTAGAATGTGGATTCCAGGATAAATCCATTGAACATTTGGCAAATTCCGCAGCCTCAGTGATATTAAGCTGGGGAATATACAAAGTTCTTTTTCTGCTTCTTCTGTGGTTGCTTTATCCTTTGCAGAAATTAACTCTAACCCTTCACAGCTTTTCACTTCAAGTTTTTGCAGTCTACCTTTGGCTATTGATGCTGGAAACAAATATTCTACACTGTTACATCCTTCAACCAAAACTTCTTCTAGAAATGGAAAGTTGAGTCTTCCTTGAGGATCCATATTCCAAATATCTTTTAGACTTTGCAAATGCTCCAAAATCAGTTTCTTTAAGCCAATGGAGAGGGGGTCAAAAGCAGGTCTCATATTAATCATATCACCAAATATTGCCTTAACAGAATTACAGTTTCGCACTTGCAACTCTTCCAAGTTACATAGGTAAGGAAGTAAATGAGAAGGTAAGATCGCATTTGATAAAAAGTCACACCCTTCCACAACCAAAGAATTTAAATTGCAGAAACACCACCAAGATGGGACTGGCTCGAACTTAAGCCATATCTCTTTCAACATTGGAGAATCCCCGAGAATTAAATGATCCTGTGCATGCAAAAAAATAAAGACATGAACTACTTTTTGCTTGATACTTAAATATTATTATTGTTTAATTATTAAGTAGAGTTTGAAATAATGTACACTTGTTTTTCCTTTGCAAAACCAAGGTATTTTATTTTGTCAATTTCTTTTGTTTTGCAATCTCTTTTTTTTCATCATTTTATAGCCTCATTGTAAGCATTTTCGTTTCTATTTTTATTTCCAAGGGAATGAAAGTTCTATCAAAAGCTGAGATAAATACATGACATCGGCATTTCTGCCCTCAATTATTTTATACAACATTGATTGTAAATATGAAAGAATTTTGGAGTAGGTTATATTTACAAACTTTTTGTTTATAAACTCTTATAAACTATGGGTTTGTTTTTTATGATGTTACTTTAGATAACTTTATCTAATGTTCATCAAAACGACGTCGTTTTGGGACGGAAATCATGGTCTTTTTGTAATTTTAATTTATTTCAGGGTTATAATAGTCTTTATCACTTTAATTTTTTAATTTTTCAACCCAAAACGACGTCGTTTCGATGAACATTAGATAAAGTTATCTAAAGTAACATCGGAAACTTTTTTCCCATAAACTATACTATGGATTCACAGAAATGCATTCCTTGAAAATATATAGTTGAGTTTAATTGCAAACAAAAATTCTATAAATATAACCTTTCCCGAAATAATTTGGTGCGTGAAAGATGTTACTTGTGTTGTCCAAAGTTTTTGTTTATATAATCTATTGTGAAGGGCTAAACTTAGGGAAAATAGTTTAACCTTTTAAAGGACACAAATTGTGTTATTTTAGAGGCTTATAACTATGTAGTCCGGTTAGTACATAGTTATAATATTAAAGTTGTATTTTTTTTCTCTTTTTCGAACTTGTAGGCTAAAGTGGAAAGTGAAAAAAAAAATACAACTTTAACATTATAATTATGGATTTCCTGAAGTACATAATTATACGCAGCTAAAAGGACACAACTTGTGTCTTTTAATAGGACAAAATATTTCCCCTTAAACTTACTAGCAAGTTAATAACTTTGGTAGGATGAATATTATAAAGGAACAATGACCAAATTAAAATGTCTCTGTTCCCAATCTTTTTTACCTAAATGTCACGCAAACAGTGTTAATATATAAATACTAAATAATAAGAAATACTAATTACTAAGAAATAAATATTAATTACTAAGAAGTAAATAAATATCAAATATTAATTAATAATTCATAAATAAATAAATATTAAATAATAAATAATAACAACATTAATATACATAGCACAATTAATATAATTAAATAATGCATAAATAATATGACACAATTAATGTTATTACAAAAATAATATGATACAATTACTAATTCTTCTAACCTAGGGTGTCTCTGCCTATAAAAAAATAATATGACACAATTAATATTGTATAGTAATGCATAATCAATAAATAATATGTCACAATTAATATTCTACACTATATCTTCAACCTATAACTAAATAATGTCATTTAATTTAATATTATTAAGAATTGCATAATAAAAAATTATTAAATACCAAAATTTAACAACATTAATGTCAAAATTTTCTAACCTATTTTTCAACCCTATAACTAAATAATGTTATTTAATATAATATTATTAAATATTGCATAATCAAAAAATGGTTAAATACAAAATTTATCAACATTAAAATAAAAATTTTCTAACCTACATTTCAACCTATAACTAAATAATGCATAATGAACAATTTATTGAATACAAATTTTAACAACATTAATATACAATTCTCCTACCGCTTTCAACCAATAACTAAACAATATGGCACAATTAATATTACTAATTAATGCATAATTAAAAATTATTAAATGCTAAATTTAACAACATTAATATAAATATTTTATAACCTAAGTTTAAATCCTATAAATAATATCAAACAATTAATATTATTAAATAATACATTAATATAAAATACTAAACAGTAATATTAAATAATACATTAATAGGAAACAATTCTATCCTATTGTCATAATTGTGTCTTCTAACCTAAGGTTTCATGCTATAAATAATAATTAACAACAATTAAATAACACTAAAAATCTGTAAAAAAATAACTTGATAAATTAGTAACCTTAGATATAGAGAGAGAAACACAATGAGAGAGAGATAGAGTAGGCGGGGGCGGGGGCGGGGGCGGGGGCGGGGGGTGGGTGAGAGAAGGGGGGTGTTTATATACGCTACGAAAAGTAGTTGTTGCACCAAATTCGCTGTCCACCCCAATGAACTTGGTGCATGTCTTCCATGTGTCATCCTAGCTGTTACACATAGTTCGCCCACGTGGGCAGCAAATTTCATTGCATATTTGCCACGTGGCTTGGCAGGTGGGAACGTACAGGGGCATTAATTGAACCAAGTTCGCTACCTGGAGTAGCGAACTTGGTGTCCACCAGCAACGTGACACATTAGCAAACTGAGTTCGCTACAATGTCTAGCGAATTTGCCCACGTGACATATTGAAAATTAACATTATTGATGTGACATTTAGTTAAAAATTTATGAAGAACAATGACATTTTGGTCACTGTTCCTGTTATAAACTTGAAAATTTTATAAACTAATTTATATAGACGAAAACTTTTAAAGACTAAAGTACAAAATTATATATATATTTACTCAGCAATTTACTTTTATACAGTTGAGTGCGAGTGAAAATTTTTACATATGCATCCTCCGAGCTAAATTAAAAGTTAAGGAGTATAAACTATTTTATCTGGAAGCATAGGAGCTATGCAGTGAGTTTGTCCCAAGTTAATTAGTGCCAAAAGCAATGGACCAATTAATATTTAAAATGTATAGTCTCTTAATTCGTAGTTGTAGAAGTATAATGTTAATGGTACTATGGCCGAATTTTTCTTAAA
The DNA here is from genome assembly GCF_033153095.1 of Gastrolobium bilobum. Lineage (NCBI taxonomy): Eukaryota > Viridiplantae > Streptophyta > Magnoliopsida > Fabales > Fabaceae > Gastrolobium > Gastrolobium bilobum. The sequence goes on from NW_026899058.1 coordinate 104,346, forward strand.
AAACACACATGTAAATGGCTATCATTTCTTTCATAAATTATAAAATGTATTAATAACAATCATAGAAAAGTTATTGACATAATAAGAAGTCGAAACACACTTTTTAACAGTAAGTGGACGCAAGTTATTTAGTACAGCTATAAAATTTCACTCAATATTAAAGAAAGTAGTAAAAAGATTACGGAATGTCTTACTAGTATTTATCTAAAGTTACTAAGGAATTATCAAATTTTTAGAATTATAACATTAAGAAAAAAGTAGTAATTGATTGGTATGAAGTCCTTACCTGTTGTAGAAGCACCCTTTTTACTGAGCCGTTAAGATCTTCGTGGAAGACCAATTCGTCTTTTAAGTCGGACGAAAAAATTCCTCCGAAAGATTCTGCATGCGTCAATCCACGAGAGAAAAATTCCATCTTGAGGCACTGCCGAATGTTCACTTGTATCAAAGACGGTAACTCCAAAGTGTCATTCCCAGAATAAAAGCATTCCAGGCTGGATAAAGAACTAAGCTCTATCGAGAGAAGCCGCTCAAATTTAATCGCTCCAGAAGGTGTTTGATCTTCCTCTTTTGCCACTACTTCATTCATTGATTCACATTCCAAGACTCTCATCACTTCAAGGTTCCTTAACTTTCTGCTGTTGTGAATGTGAACAAATACTTCAATCCATGACATCTAAATATAAACAATTCTTTTAGACAGGAGAAAGATATTGCAGAATGTACTATTGCTGTCAAATCAGGACAATAGGAAACGTTTAGTTTGTGGAGCCTATCACAGATTGTGTTCAGCCATGATGAGTTCTCTGACCCGATTGACCGGAGTTCAGATACTTGGTACAGATACAATATTTTCAAGTGTTCAAGCATCCCGTGTTCAACAATTTCGGGTTTTTGAGCGAGGAATTCCTCTACAATATTGCAATAGGATAATTTCAAACATTCTAAATAGGGTGCATTCTGGAGTATTTCAAAGGGCAAAGTAGGCTTCTCATTCTTCTCAAATCCCACCTCAAGTTCATTTAAATATATGAGTTCTTCCGTATATTGTCCTAACCTTGACCTTAACTCCAAAGTGTGTGTTCCACGGAGCTTCAATTTCTCCAGGTTGGAAATGGCCTAAAGGAAAAACAAATGGAATAAAAAAGGGGGCTGTGAATTAGAACTTGAAAAGAAATGCACGAAATAAAGTTGAGAGCGGAGATTCTATTTTATTTACCTTTATATCTGAGAAAAGGGGTTGTCTTTTATTTGAAATACTACTACATTCACCCTCACCTTCATTGTCTGGATGTGCACTTTGAAATAGCTCCAACTTACAGCAATCCGTCATAGATAATTGATACAAATTGAGGTATGAAACCAAGAGATCTTGAACTAATTAATTTAATGGAAAGGTACACCATTCAGGAGCAATAGGTACCGTGCATATTTGTCCTTTTTCTTTTCTTTTCCTTTGGCAAGTTACAAATATAAATGTAGCTTATATTGTGATCATATAAATTCTATATGGGGTGTGTCATATGCCTAAATATATTTGATGGGTGATGTCAATTTGCAGATCAAAAACTAAATACCAAATAGTATTAACTAAGACATATATAGTTTTCCCAATTGATGTGGCACCATGCTATGCAATTTACGGATGTGAATATAGGCCATACAAATTAACCTTTTATCTAAAAATTAATGTTTTTATTCTGACCCAGTTGTTGGGATTAAGCTTGTGTTTGTGCGTTATGCCTATTACAGATGATGGTAAGCTCAAAATCTGGAGCTGGCATCCGAAGCCCGAGAACGGTGTTTGCTAACATAGCTTGATCTGTCAAAATATAAAGGATCTAGTAAGGCGTTTACTTTGGAAAGTAGTTATTTGATGTGCGTCTAGAATAGAATATGATGCTTTCTAACTTAAAAGAAGCAAGGAATTAATCATAAATGTGTGAAAATAAGTCATAAATGTGTGAAAATAAGTCATAAATGCAAGAAATATTGATTATTCCTTCTCAATCATTCTCTCACTCAATTTATGTGTTTTAATAGTAGGAAACACCAAAAAAAGAAGTGAATGAGAGAAGTGCAGTTTTCCAGCTGGCGCAATTTGCGCGGGACTTGGCGCAAATTGCGCCATTTGATCTATTTTGTTCCTGTATCTTGGCGCAAAATGCGCTGGTAGTGGCGCAAAATGCACGGGCTTGGCGCAATGTGCGCGGGTTCTGGCGCAAAGTGCGCCATTTGACAGCTTTCCCTCTGTTTTCTCACGCAAAGTGCGCCAGAGTTGGCGCAAAGTGCGTGGGCGATACTTTTCAATTTTAATCTGATGCGAATTACTCAAAAAGGAGGCCCAATTGGAGAGCAATTGAAAGGAGGTTTTCCCAAAACCTAATAAAAGGATCAGAAACAGAGGAAGGAAGGACTTTTGACAACAAGGAAGAGAAAAACAACAAAGAGAGGGAGAATTCTTGGGAGCTTCTTGGAGTTTCAAAGATTCGAACGATCAAGACGGAAGATCTTCATCTTCTTTCTCTTCTTTAGGTTCTAAAACTTATTTTCTTTTATGTTTATTTTGTCAGACATGAATTTGTCTGGCTGGTTTTATTATTGTGGTAAGGGTCACAACTCTTGTAGTATAGTTGAAGTTTATGTTTATCTATTTAAATTGAATTTATCTTTCCTTGTTCTTCATTCTATAATTCTTTTGGAACTGATCAATCTATTAGGATTACGAGGGTTAGGGTTTTCAATAGGGATATTAGAATTTTAATTCCTGACAAAGGGTAAGACAACTGTTCATGTATGCACTAGGGATAGGCTACATGAACCGTAAACGTTAAAGATTCATTGATTCTAAGGGTTAACTTGAAAAGGGATTTCTAAGGGATTAAGATTCTAATAGAGTTAATAAGGTTAAAGTGACTAAGGAATTAGGGCTTAACTAATTATATAAAAGATGATGAATCGTTTGATCAATTGAATAAGTAAATGTAATCCAAGTTGCAAGGTGAGGATCATAAAGGTGTTTGTTTCTCTTTACCGCAATATTTTCTCAACCTTTAATCTTTTGTTCTTGAGTTTCTAAAGAACCTTTGAACTATTTACATTTTCTTGAATTGTTCTCATATTTCACAAACTATAATTGTTCTTAAACCATTTTTATTAATCCAACAAGAGAGGAATAATTATAATAACTTTGGTGCCTCAATCCTCGTGGAGACGATACTCTACTCATCATTTTATTACTTGGTACGATCGGTACACTTGTCGATTTTACGCAATATTACTACGTCTTCAATGTGCTTTAAGACTTGTAAATTTATGAATTTAAGTGATTAGAATGAAGTCTTTGAATTATAGTGGCTTTATGTTATCTTTTTCTTTGAATTATGCTCTTGTTTTTAAAAGGAGCCTAATGAGTCTATACATATAAAAGAAACAATTATGGAATTTGTTTTCCTTCTGGAATGTGGGAATCAATAATATTGTTATCATTTTAAATGGTAAAGTGACTTACAAGCAAAGTGATACTATATGATAAATGTCCAGTGGGTTTTAAGTGAATGAGACTATCTTAGGATTAAAGTTCTAGTAGGTAATGGGAATGGAACTAGATCTTTCTATTAGTTATTGTCTTACTAATGTAACCTGAAATGTGATAAATTATTGTAGAATACTGTTAATAGTACCAAACCAGTATTTGCAAGAAGAAGAAAACGAAAAGATTCTGTATATTCATTAGCTCTGTATCTTTCTATACAAAAGGAATGGTGAGATATATACATGTAGCTGAAGATAGCAGTAGCCATTCTGTTATAACAAACCAGCTGATGTGGCCACTAAGCAGAACATAATGGGTGAAGGTGGTCACTAACTATATGAGAAAATAAATGAAAAAATACAAAGAATAAAAATGACATATTGTAATACTCCCCCTCAAGATGGGGAGTATATGTTAATGATTCCCATCTTGGATAAGAGACCAGAAAAAAGTGAATGAGGCAGAGACTTGGTGAGCATGTCCGCAAGTTGATGAGAGGAGCTGATGTGAAAGGTCTTCAATGTGCCACGGGAAATGCAGTCACGAACTAGATGACAATCGATTTCAATATGCTTGGTACGCTCATGAAAAACCGGGTTGGCTGCTATGTGTAGGGCAGCTTGATTATCACAAAACAAATGTGCTGCAGAAGGATGAGGGAAGCCAAGATCCTTGAGTAAATGCAGTAACCAAAGAACCTCACATGTGGCATGAGCCATGGAACGGTACTCAGCCTCGGCTGAGCTATGAGAAACAAGATGCTGCTTCTTAGACTTCGAAGAAACCAGAGAGTTGCCAAGAAAAATACAGTATCCAGAAATGGACCGTCGGTTGTCTGGACAAGAAGCCCAGTCCGAATCACAAAAGACTTTCAGTTGAGAAGAAGAAGTAGAGGGGAAGAACAGACCTTGACCAACAGATACTTTGACATAAGCAAGTACACGATGAGCAGCTTGTAGATGAAGTACCCGAGGAGTGGCCATGAATTGGCTGAGATGATTTACAGCAAAACAGAGGTCCGGTCTTGTAATTGTTAAGTACAGTAGTCTCCCAACAAGCCTTCGAAAGACAGTAGGATCAGGAAGGAGATCTCCATCATGTAGGGACAACTTGGAGTTAACTTCAAGGGGAGTGAATTTTGGTTTGCAACCAGATAAACCTGAATCTTGAAGAATATTTAGAGCATAGTGATGTTGGCAGAGGGAGATGCCCTTCGAAGAGCGAGCTACCTCCAAACCCAAGAAATATTTTGCAGGGCCAAGATTCTTTAGGTGAAATTTGCTGTCCAAGAGAGATGTTATATTCTGCACCTCAGAGAAATTATTAGATACCACAAGAATATCATCTACATATACCAACATGGTTGTAAAATGAGAAGCATAATTTTTTACAAACAAAGAGTAATCAGCCTGTGATTGAATGAAGCCAAGAGAGACCAAGGTAGAAGAAAATTTGGCAAACCATTGCCTGGAGGCTTGCTTGAGCCCATAAAGTGATTTGTGTAAACAGCATACAGCATTTGGAAGGGACTCCCCATGTCCATGATAGCTGGGTGGTAGTGTCATATAGACCTCTTCAAGGAGATCTCCATGCAAAAAAGCATTGTTGACATCCAATTGTATGAGATGCCAATTGTTGAGGGCAGCTAGTGCTAGAATAACCCGAACTGAGGTGAGCTTGGCTACTGGGGAAAAAGTTTCAGAGAAATCTACTCCCTCTTGTTGTGTGAATCCTTTAGCAACTAAACGGGCCTTAAATCTTTCAACAGAACCATCAGCATTGTATTTGACCTTGTAAACCCACTTGCATCCAACAACATGCTTACCAGGGGGAAGTGAGACAACAGTCCAAGTGTGATTATTTTTCAGAGCCAATAATTCAGCATCCATTGTTGACTGCCAATCAGGGAGCTGAGAAGCCTCAGAGTAAGTAGAGGGTTCAAAGTGGACAGTGAGAGAATTTACAAAGGCAGAATATGTGGGGGATAGTTTGGAATATGAAAGGAAACGGGAAAGGGGATGTGCTGTAGATGAGGAACATATGTAATCTGCTAAGTGTCCAGGGGGCTTTTTAGGTCTAGCTGGACGAATGGCCAGAGGATTAGAAGAAGGGGCAGTAGTGGGTGGGTATATGGGAAATGGTGAAACAGGAGAAGAAGAACTAGCAAGTGGAAAAACTGTTTCAACAAAATGAACATCCCTTGAGATGAAAGTACGGTTAGAGGTAAGGTCTAGGAGTTTGTACCCTTTATAGCCAGGAGGATAACCCAAAAAAACAGCAGGGGTGGCCCTAGGGGAAAATTTGTGTCTGGATTTAGGAAGTGTGGACCCATAGCAAAGGCAGCCAAATATACGGAGATGGGCATATGTGGGAACCTTGTGGGATAAAATTTCAAAAGAGGTTTTGTGAGATAATAGAGGGGAGGGGGTTCTGTTTATGAGGTAAACAGCCGTTAGCACACAATCCTGCCAATATTCAAGTGGGATGTGGGATTGGAAATGCAATGCGCGAGCAACATTCAAAATGTGCTGATGTTTGCGCTCTACCACAGAATTCTGCTGTGGTCTATCAACACAAGAGTGATAGACCGTAATGCCTTTAGAGGAGAAAAAATCATGCAACATGAATTCTGGTGCATTATTACACCGGACAGCTTTAATGGCAATGTTATATTGGTTCAATATCAGATTGAAGAAGTTAGGAAAAACAGAACGAAAATCAGATTTGCATTTTAAAAAATAAGTCCATGTAAAACGAGATGCATCATCAACAATAGTAAGAAAATATTTGGATCCCTCAACAGAAATTGGGTGAAAAGGACCCCAAATGTCACAGTGAATAAGAGTGAATGATGTGGGAGATAATTTTGGATTTGAAATAAAGGGCAAACGTTTCTATTTGGCCAGAGGACAGATATTACAAAAATGAGATGCATTAAGAGTATCAGAAGTATGCAACATATTTTTCATAGAATTTAAAACAGAAAACGACAGATGACCTAAACGAGCATGCCAGAGCTCAGAGTCAGACTTATTTACAACAGAACAAAGGGAAAGGGGAACACAAGACTAGGAAATAAAGGAACAAACATCTAAAACATAGAGACCTCCACAACGCTTAGCAATCCCAATCGTCGTGGCTATGAGGGGGTCCTGTATGACACAATGAGAATCAGAAAAATTAGCAACAAGTTTGGAATCGTGAGTAAGAGCACTAATGGATAAAAGATTGAAAGTAAAAGATGGAACAAACAAGACATTTTGAAGAATTAACGAAGAAGAAAGTGTAAGAGAAGTGGAGCCAGTCACTGGAACGGTCGACCCATTGGGAAAAGAAACAACAGGAACAGTGGAAGAAGGAAGAAGAGGGGAACCAGAAACCAGTATCCAGTATCCAACAAGATTCAGGAAAAAGAGGGAAACACTTACCATTGAAACTGGCTACAGATGGAGAAGAATCAATGACAGATGCGGAAGAAGGAGCAGGCGAAGCAGCAGAATTCTGATGGAGGAGCGAAACGAGATGCGCATATTGGGATTGTGTGATCGTGGCTGATGACGGTGGAGAAAAATTGGGAGAAGAGGAACTAGGGTTCACGTGGTGGGATTGGGGCAAATGAGAGACAGATGAATTGGTATGGGCTGAGGGAAAATTGGGAGTTTGGGCCGTGTGTGTGGGATAAGTGGGCCTAGTAATCCTGGGCTTGTACCCAGGGGGGAATCCGTGGAGACGAAAACATTTGTCTCGGATGTGGCCTTGAGCATGGCAGTAGGTACAGAAGGGTTTGGAACGGCGGAGTGTGGTGGCGGTGGCAGCCGTCGCCGGAGAAGGAGCAGTGTTTGAGGTTGATATTGAGTTCAGAAGAGGCGTCTCAGGAGCAGCATGGATGGTAACATTGATTTGGCGCTGTCGTTCCTCTTGGAGCACAAGAGAAAAAACGCGAGCAATTGAAGGAAGTGGATCCATCAGGAGGATCTGTGCTCGCACTGAAGAAAATGACTCATTGAGCCCCATGAGGAACTGAAGAGCGTCGTGTTGTTGTTGGGAAACGGTGAGCTGCCGTAAACCACCACAGGTACACGGTGGCGTGGGAATGTAAGCTTGAAGTTCATCATATAGGGTTTTAAGCTTGGTGTAGTATGAATTGACGTCAAGTGACCCTTGATGAAGAGAAGAAATCTCTTGCTTCAGTTGAAAAATGCGTGGACCATTGGCTTGCTGAAACCGAGTGCGTAAATCCTCCCAAATATCATATGCATTGGGGAAATAAACCAAACTATCAGCGATGGCTTTGGATACAGAATTAAGGATCCAAGAAATGACCATGGAGTTGCAACGGTTCCATGCCGAAAAAAGGAGCTCTGTATTTTGAGGGCGAGAAACAGAACCATCGGTGAAGCAGGATTTGTTCTTGGCAGTGAGAGCTAATAGCATTGCTCGACTCCAGGAACTATAATTTATGCCATCAAGAGTGTGGGTCACAAGAACGAGACCAGGGTGGTCACTACTCTGCAGAGAGTACGGGCTAGATGCATCCTCCATGATAGGGGATGAAGATGAGGAATGATCGGAAGAAGGCGGAGGACGATTGGTGCCGCGAGCCATCAGGAATTATCTGATACCATGTTAATAGTACCAAACCAGTATTTGCAAGAAGAAGAAAACGAAAAGATTCTGTATATTCATTAGCTCTATATCTTTCTATACAAAAGGAATGGTGAGATATATACATGTAGCTGAAGATAGCAGTAGCCATTCTGTTATAACAAACCAGCTAATGTGGCCACTAAGCAGAACAGAATGGGTGAAGGTGGTCACTAACTATATGAGAAAATAAATGAAAAAATACAAAGAATAAAAATGACATATTGTAATAAATACTATAACCAACATATACTTATGGTGGTTGTAGTTGTCGTTGTATGACAACATGACATTATTTTGAAATTTATTTTTTTCCTTCCATTTATTCATGCACTGCCAAGATACTCATGAGTATAAGGAAAAAAACACTGGGACTTGAAGAATATGAAGTGCTGCTCATTTGCTGTTTTTTTGCCCACATTCATGTGCATCCTTTTTATTCTCAAGTCAGAATCTTAGCCTTGTCATGTATTTATAAGTCCCATATGAAGTGTCAAAAACTCATTGTTTGAAAACTTTCTTGTTAACAGGTGGCTACCTACAACATTTTTTACTCCCGGTTGGAGGTGCATATGAATGAAGTTGAAATTCTGCTCACGGTGAATCAATGGGATGATTGATCATCATGATTCATTATCTAGTTGATAGCTTGGTGATGATACAGAAGATGATGTCAGTGATATCCAGTTACACGAGGATAATTGATAGAAATTTTATGATCTTGTTATACATTTTGTGAATAATATTTATTAGTTGATATTGTAATTTAATACATTTGTTATTTTTGTTTTTACGACACTCTTAATCATTAAGACTTATTAGCTATTTGGTTATTACTATGATGATTTGTATGGTTAAAATTATTATAAGTTTCAAACTAGCTCATTGGTTATATGATTTTGATGATTTATATTATGACCATTATAATGAATAAATTTTGTTTTAAAATTTGAAATATTATATTAAGAAATTTTGAAAGTAGGGATGGAATTAGGGACAAAAAAATTATGTCCCTAATAGGGACGGAAAAATACTGTTCCAATTAGAGACAGAAAAATTATGTCCCTATTTGATACGGAAAAAATCTTTCCCTAATTCCGTCTCTATTAGGGACGGATTCTAGCCTTCCACAACTAAAAATTGTTCATAACATTTGGGACGAAACTAAAGTTCTGTCCCAAAACATTAGTGATGAGCTATTTAGGAATAAAAAATTTTTTGTCCCAAACTCCGTCCCTAATTTATTTAGGGACGGATTTTTTCCTTATAGGGATGGAATTTTTCCGTCCCTAATATCTGTTTTTTTTAGTAGTGGAACTTGATGCTAGAATCTATCTCTCTATCGCCTATCGTTCTTTGTAGCATTTGTGATGGGAGCGCAGACAACACAGAGTCAAACCTCATGCTAAATAGGTTAGAAAGGGAACCTAATCAAAAATCCATAATCAGAAGAATTTATGTCTATTAGGTCCATCCATTATGGAAACGAAAATTCTAAAGTCTGCATTTATTCCTAATTTGGCCCAATCTAATAAGATGTTGTCAGTCCAAGAACACAACATAATCACTATTTAATTAATCGAATTGGAATATTATTTTGAAATACTAAAAACTAATTTATTGATAGTGCCCATATATTAGAAAATTTCCAACATATCATTGTTATAAAACTCGGTCTAGACCGACTGGTTTGATTTGGAACCCAATAAACCAGTCATTTCATTATTCTGAGTTACATATTTGGATTGGTTATGTTGATGAAACGGCAAAAGCAAGTTTGACTCAGCCCGGTTACAAAACCAATTTGCTACAATCATGATTGTTTCACATGTGTTAGGTGAATGAACAAGTTACGTATTAAAACATCTCCAAATATATTGTTGATTGACTATTTTGCCCCATATTTTTATTTTTTTATCACTTTATCTTTCTTCTCAAACTTTATATTAATTTTCCCTTCTTTTCAAAGTATATATTAATTTGTCTTTATTTGATCAACACTTACTTAAATAAATGAATCATTTACTCAAATAAATAATTTACTAGGTACCAGATTTTGGTTAAATAAGAACAAATTTGTACAGCGGGAGCGAGAAAGGGGCAAAATGATGCCAACGATTTGTTCATGTATGTCATGGACGAGAATTTGGCCGCAGTCTAGGAAACGTTACTGTATTGAGAGACTTTTTTTGGGTAACGGATCCTAATTACTTCTTTGAGGCAAATCAGAATCCTCTGCTATCTTCACGGATTTGACTCTTTGAGCCGCCTATGAGACTAATCCAGGGTTCGGGTGCAAGTTCAAGAATTACGGTACTTATACTCTTCCCCAGATAGTATTGGTGGGATTCGAACCGTGTATTGAGAGACTTTGTAAACAACAATTTTCAATTTATTCAAAGGCTTTGGTATTTTCGTGTCTCAATCTTGAAAGTAACTCACAAGTTGGCTAGCTGCCTCACTATTGCGGCCCATCTTCCTGCTCCAGCTGCTTTTGTTGGGCTTAAGGAGAAGAGGACCAGTAAGCCACCCATCCACTTAGATGACTATATAGTGGGCAAAATCTCACCATTTCAATTTGAGCCCCTTTAGTTTGTTTCCTCCATTTAATTTGTTTCATCTTTGTATTACGTTTTTAGGCATTATTTCTAAGGAAATCATTGTTTCATTTTACATGAGATAATTATCTCTCACGTAAAAAGTTGTGTCATCACTTTTTTTTTTCTTTTTTTAATAAGTGGTGGATCCCACCACATCATGTGTTTATAATATGAGATATTTATCTCTAATAACATGAGAGAAATAGAACACTTATCTCTATTATGCATTGTTTCGCGCCTAGAAGAGCAGTGCGCTTTATCTACCATTGTTTCGCGAATTATTTCTACTCCAGCATAATTATCTCAATCCCAGTATTCAGTTTACATTAGCATAGCATTTTGATTTCAATTGTAATTGCTACTTATTATATAGCCTGGCACTTAATAGAAAAGGCAGGAAGATTTTTTCACCAATTTCTTTTCTCTCCCTATCCCTTTCTCCTTCTCTCAACTCTTTCATATGAAATTCTTATTTTTTTTCAATTACACTTGCTGCTGTATATAGAGATGGCAATTTTTGTCACGACCCGCTGACACGACATGAACACAACACTAAAAATTCGTGTTTGGGTTATCCGGTGTTGAGATTCATGTGTTCATATTAACAAAAACAGAGATAAAAAAAATTATATTATGTTACGTGTCAACCTACAAATACAAAATTGACTCATATTAATCCTCTTATAGATTATTCGTGTCACGTGTCATTTTGTGTCAACACGACATTGGTGAAAGTAACATTCAGTATATAGGTTATTCTTATTTTTTCATGTCAGGTCAACCCACACAATAAGCGACACGCCTTGAATTGTGTGTTATGTGTAAACCCTTAAAATAAATGAATCATGTTTGTGTCGAAGGTTTTAACCCGTTTTTAAATTTATTAGTGTTCTTGTTGAATATATTCGCTTTTTGTATTGAATATATTCCTATTTGTGTCAAAATTGGTGTTATATCGTGTCAACCCAAATTGTCACCACTAGATTCACCCTACCAACTAGTTGAAAATTTAAAAAAATAAAATAAAAATGTACATGCAGGGGTTTTCATGTAAGCAAAATGTCTATTTTAAACCTACCAAGACATGTTTTAACTAAAAAAGGGAAATAAAAAGGCTTTAGGGAAACATGATTCAGTAGTATAGCATTTGGTTCTCATAACTTACTTAATAACAATTTGCTTATTTTTTTTGTTCTAGAATAATATTAGAACCTGTATACAAATTATCCAAGGCCCAATTCCTTATTCTTCACTATGAAGCAAAATGGCGGAAAGGTGATCCCAGTCAAATATTACACATCTAATACCACTATAACTCCACCTCAAGCCACCTAACCTATATCTACAGTCACAACTGAAAACACATTGCCGCCACACACACTTGTTAGGAAAAATCAAATGAACCTCCAAAACAGATTTATCACACACTATAATTAAGGGTGCTCAAGTCATAAGGTACTCATTTTCTTCCTCAACTCAAATATACTTGTATTCGGAGGAGGGACATACAGTTACATGGAATTTCAATTTTGAAGCTCCAAATGCATTCTTGGGTCATAGAGGTATACGGTGAAAATTATTTGCATACTTTAGAACATTTTTTTAAAAAAATGTGTTAGAACACAAATGTTATCCAATAATCCAATGGCTTGTCGATACACATATGTCATACAAGTTCATATAAGTATGTATGCAAGTGTAAATATTAGTACAATGCTTGTAAGAATGATATTGTCAGCTTGCCAAAGTATATGGGTTAGATGAGAGGCACAACTTATCACATAGTAGTCCTATGTAGACTATATATATTTCCCAGAACAAAAGGAACTTAAAACAATATAGCATTTGTAAGGCATGTTTTAGACCTCAGGTTACATATTCATCAAAACTAACAAGCAAAAGTCTTTGTATCATGTACAAGAATCACTTCATAAAGGAAATCCACTCTTACCCATGCATCCCAGCTGAGATTAGAACACATAAACCACTTCATTCTTTGAGAATACACAGAAATCAATACCCAGTATCCAAAAAAAGAAGAAGGAAATATACCCGAGTCACACAAAGATTCTAGCCAAAGGGGGTCAAAAAAGTATGTACAAAAATATTTGCAACCTATTCAAACATTTTCCTATCAATGAAACAAAACATCTAAAGGGAAGCTCTATGTCGGGGCATATTTGGAAGTATCACCTCTACTTATCACCCCAAGAACCCAAATCGCAAAAGTAAACTCAGGTGCCTCAGCTTATCTACTACACAGATTTCCTACCTACAAAAACAATCTACACCTCTTTCCTTACATCACTATTGCATATAAATACAGAATCTACACACAAACCACCTTTGGTATGTGTGCAATCAATTTGAGTCAATGAAAATTTGATATTCATCAAATCGTTAGGATGCTTGGAAACAAAGTTTCCTGCATGGTAGAGTATCCATTGCCCGGGATTATCCAAATGACTCTGGGATACTGCATGTTGACCATCAGAAGTGGTTAGCTGAAATTTTACTGGTTTTATATCCCAGCCATGAATGTGCTCAATCTTACAAACTCGACGACCAAGCCTCTTGGATGACCTGCCAAGCTGGAGTCTGAAGAAGACACTGTATGTCCCAGGTGGAAATTGGAAATCAATATCTCCTTCCACTTCAAGCCACCAAATTTGTTGAAGATAAGCTACTGTATGGAACCTATTCACACACACACACACAGAATAATATATCAAGCTCCAACATATTCTTGTACTCTCATAATGCATGCGTAAGAAAATTAAAAACAAAAAAAGGGGGGGTAATGCAATTTGAAGTCCCTAATTTCAGATATGTCTAGCAGAAGGTGGCCAAAACTTAGAAACTGACACAGCCATTAGGATTGCAAAGAAAATAACTAAAAATATATCAAAATTTTGACGCAAATGAGGATTGCAAAGATGCATTTCAGGGTTCGAAAAGTTCACTAACTGAGTCAAGTGTACACAAGCAAGGTTGAGTATTCTTCCAACTTCAGACATGTACCAAAGTATTAGATAACCTTAGTAAAAAGGAGTTGGAAAAGTACCAAAAATTCAATCTTTGAACTTTTATAAATAGCATAGCCAGAAAGTGAGTTCAATATAATGTGTGAAGTTAATCTAGAAAAGGGCATAAAAATGAAAGTTCAGCTAAAAATGTTTTGTATTTCAACGCATAAGATGAAAAACAAAATATAACAGAGTAAAGACCAAGCCAGTTCTATTATTAGTACGAGTAACATATTCACTTACAATAATCTCACCTTGACTCTTCGGTCGAAATGTGATTCCAATATCTCCGATCATCTATCCCTGTAATCCTCAAAGCTTTGGAAGAAATCGCCAAACAAACCCCACCCGTCCTCTTATCTAGCCAAAATTCCTACACCAAAGTAACATTTTGAACAAATAAACATCAAGAACATGAAAAGTATGAAGAGGTGAATGAATAAATGGGACCAAGATAGCTCACCTTGGTTCCGTGGTCAAACAAAGTAGGCCTGCAGAGTCTAGCATAAACATCCCTCTTCCCCAATTCTGCTACAGAAGCATCCTCCAAAGCTTTCTCCATTATGAACTTATAATTCAAAGGCAACTTCGATTCCCAAATGAAGTCTGCTAATGAAGCATCACGAAATGCCCTGTTCAATCGTGCTAGCTTGCAAATATCAGGTGGATCCAAGTACATTAACACCAATGCTACACAACTCTCAGGTATATCCCCAAGCCTTGGCCTCAAAGGAGCAGCATCCCCATCAAAAACACAAGAGGAAAAATTAGCACCCATAATAACGCACACCAAACCAAACCGCTTTATGCCCCAAAATCGAATGCAAAACTCTCAGATTTCACACACCCAGAATATGATTTCAACTCAAAACTTGACCTTGAACCTCAATTTGTCAACTTCACACATAAAACCATTTTTTTTTTTCCCAAAAGCTCTCAGATTTAACACACCCAGAATATGAGTTCAACTCAAAACTCGACCTTGAACTTGAATTTGTCAACTTCACACACAAAACAAATTCAATCCAGATTTCACACACCCAGAATCTGAATTGGCCTTAGAACCTGAGTTTGAACCTGAATTTGTCAATTTTCTGAGAGAGAGCTAGAGAGAGAAAAGTGAAGAGAAAAACATGATCATTATTCCGACGAATTGGAGTTAAATACATGAGCTTTCGAAGAAACTCAGAAACCAAAACGAGATCCTAGGGAAGTCTCTTTCTTTCAGAAATTTTCAGAATCGGGATTTTCACAGCGCGGGTTTTGCGAGTCCAAGTTGTCGTGAAACGGAAGTCGGATGAGGAAAACGACACGTAAGGATCGAAGGACATGTATTCCTCTAAGCGACACGTATGTGGTTCGCCGTTTTGAACCTTAAATCAGGCTGATTTGTGACTTATGAAGAATTGGAGCACGGTGTTCTTATCCACTACAACGATTGTTCGAGACTCTTGCGGAGTTGTCAGCTAAATAGTTGCTTGTCTCTCTCACGCGCCTTCATTCCAGCGCGTTATATTTTAACAATTTAAAAAGTAGATTCCCAAATTATTGCGAGTATATTTAATAATTTCGTTGTGATATGAAACAAAAGCGTAGCAATAAAAATTTATTATATATTGGAAAATATTTTGGGAGCTATTTTTTTTATCAGTGACCCTTTGATTTTCACACAGTATTTTTTTGTATTTTTTTTTTTTTAATTGGTATAGATCTCACACAAGATATATTTATAACATAAGATACATATTTTCTATTGCATAAGAAAATTGAAACACATATTATATATATGCTTTAATATGTCTACAATGAATGTAAATAAGTTATTTACTTTTACTTCCAAAATGACGTAGTTGAAAAATTAAAAAATTATAATGAGAAAAATTATAATAATTCTGAAATAAATTATAATCATAAAAATATCTTAATTTCTGCCTCAAAACAATATCGTTTTAGACTCAATATATATACTTATGTACGTTAACTGCAGAAAAAATGAATCTTTATATATATGAGCTTTATTAATCTCGTACAATAATAAGAAAGAAACTTTCTAATTTTATAGAGACAATTATATGAAATCTACCCATATATAAAAAAATAAAATACAAAAATCGATGTATATATAAAAAAAAAAAAAAAACACTCCAAGAATATATTTTCTTATATATGTGTCGAATCGAAACTGGTTATGTATTGGATAAGGGATCACATAATAGTGCAATTGATATCGTGTTATATATAGTATTGCAATTTATGATTTGAAATTCAACCCAAAATTTATGAATTTAAATTTAAAAATTATGCGATAATTGAATCCAATTTTATTTATGATTTCAATTCAAAGACGAATATGAAAAGCTAATTTTAATTTAATTATTTATGTATTTTGTTATTTGAATTTTTTTTTTAATTTGAATTTATATAGTATTATATATTTTTTAATCTTATTATTCCATATGACTCACGTGCATGTTACATTCAACAATTTTGCTTGTGAGATATGATAATAATTAGATATGAGAGAGATTATAAGTTTATATATATATATATATATATATTGGGCTATATTTTCCTATTGGCCGTAGGAGACACACATAATTTCTTGCTATTTTGTTGTATTTATTTTGTATTTTATTTTTTTAAATAGCTGGTGTGGCTCATAAGTTATGTGTCTATAAGATAAGATAATGAATTTCTTATTACATAAGACTCATTTATCCCATATATAGCAGATGGTTCTGATGTGAAGCTTTGGACTGATAACTGGTTGGGTGGGAAAAAACTTTGTTGCAGCTGTCGAATAACCAGGTTCCGTGGGAAGAAAGTCAGAAATCAATTGCGGATCATATGGTGGAAGATGAATCCAGTCTTGAGTTTGTTCACAGTTCTCTCGGTTCAGATATGGTTGTTGCAGTAACTAATCACTTAAGGCTTATTCCAAGGAATGGCGAGGATAGATTAGTTTGGATCAATAACCATAGCTCAACTTCTTTGGTTAAGGTTGCTTACAATAACTTGATGAATTTTCCAGAAGCTTTTCATGCTAGCTTATGGAAAAGAGTTTGGACGTGGAAAGGTCCAGAACGAGTGAAAGTGTTTATGTGGATGAGTTTGCTCTCTAAAATACTGGTGCGTAGTAGAACTAGCAAGTGGAGTAGAGGTCCTAATATTTGTCCTAGCTGTCCTACTCATGAAGAAACTATTCTACATGTTTTACGTGATTGTAGACATGCGAGAAAAATTTGGCAATTCTGGTTTAAAGGTACGATACCAAACTCTTTTATGATGTTGAGTTTGCAGGATTGGATGACATCCAATATAGAGAACTTGTGGGTTTCAAGCGAAGTGAAGGACTTGAGGGATATATTTTATACTACTATTTGATTTTTATGGAAATGGAGAAACTTGGAGATTCATGATGATCATTTCCGACGTGAAGAGCAATCGACAACAACGATTTGGAATTTCATTCAACAAATTGTGCAGTCTCGAGTTCATCATGGGCGCTTAAGTTCCAATGATAGCAGTTGGATAGCTCCTCAGCAAGGATGGGTCAAGTTGAATTGTGATGGAGCCTCTTACAGTAGCATGAAAAAAGCTAGTTGTAGTGGTATTTTAAGAGACCATACTGGATCCTTTCTGGGAGGTTTTTATTGTCATGTAGGTTTTTGTAATCCCCTTGATGCAGAATTATGGGATTATTGAAAGGGTTGGAATTGGTTTGGGGTACAGGCTTAAAAAAGATAGAAGTAGAATGTGATTCTAGCCAAGCCATCCAGATTTTGAAGGAAGAACATGAAGATTCCAGAGACTCTCAAGTTACTAGAAGATTGAGATTATGGTTAAAAGCAGACTGGACCATTCATTTAGTTCATACAAAAAGAGATAACAACAAGTGTGCTCATTGGTTAGCCAAAGCTGGACAGAATGAAAACCTTCATTTAAAGATTTTTAAAGAACCTCCTTCTCAGTTGATAGGTCTTATTGATACTGATGCTAAAAATATGTCTAGCTTGATAGTTTCTGAGTTGTAATTTCCTTTTGTTTCTGGGCATAAGCACTCCTTATTTACAAAAAAAAAAAAAAATACAAACAAACAAAGAGAAAAAAAAACTGGATAATTTAATTTTTATCTAGATAATTTAATTTTTCTTAATAATATTCTTTTAGCAGAGAAAATTTTTGGTGCATTGGAACCACCAAAACTGGATAGTCCTTTTATTAAAAAGGATTTTTTTTTTAGGATTTCAAGAAAATTATAGAAAAAGAGGATAAAAAGAGAAAAAAAAATTCCTTTTTAATTAGTTCGGTGGTCTTGTGTACCAAAACTTTTCTCCTTTTAGCACATTTCAAAACTGAATTATAGTTTGTTTGAAAGGTGTATATTTATATGAGGAGGGATATTTTCACTATCAAAATTTTCCACTACTAATTTATTACCTATCTAATCACCATTAGATTAACATTTTATTTCTCTTCAAAAACTTTTTAACATTCTCTCTCTTTGATCCAATGGTGATATGATGGATAGTAAGTTAGTAGTGAAAAATTGTGGTAGTTAGAATATCCCCACTCTATTTATATATGAGTGACGATATTCTATCTACCAAAAATTCTCACTACTACCATACTATCCATCACTCACCATTGGATCAAAAAGAGAGAATTTTAAAAAAAATTTGAAGAGAGATAAAATGTTAATCTAATGGTGATTAGATAGGTAGTAAGTTGGTAGTAAAAAATTTTGATAGTGAGAATATGCCTCCTCTTTATATATTTATGTGCATTTCTAATTTGACTTGTAAAAGCGTTATTAGTGATGGAGGTAGGATAATTGATATATACAATTGGATAGGTGAAGGAGATGAGCAGTTGAGGATTGGAACAAGGCATGTATATCCTGAATGCAATGTTGTACTCTAAATGTAGAAGATGTTGTACTCTTAAATACATGATAAGAGAATAAACCAATTATTTTTTTAATTTTTAAAAGTGCATTTAAAAATTATGATTACTTTATTTGTTCATATTTAAAAAGAGAAACCTACAATCAGAACGTACCAAAAAAAAAGTCACATTTCATAAGCTTATGGATAAATTAAGTTCTGTATCTTAATTTTAATTTTCTCCCTGGTAAATCAAGTTTAATTATAATGGTACTGGACTGACTATGCGAGGCTTCAACAACTGAATAACATCAACCACTTCATGTATATATGTTGTGTGTTAAATTTATAACACAACTTCATTCTAATACAAATATGAAGCTTAATGCACATCAAATCCGTTCAGATCTGCTCACCCTTAAGGACATGTGGTTCAATAGTAACGTAAATGTTCATAAAATGAAAGTTACCAATGATCGGTGTATAAAATTATGCAGTTTGCAGGTATAAAATGATATGTTTGCATATAATGTTATTTTATATATATGTGCCTTGTGTGTGTTCCATGACTAGAGATTCCTTATTTGGAAATACCGTTGCCTAATCACCTACTCCGCTACTCATAATGATAAATATAATGAATACTTTTGATATAGTCTTCTTTTTTCTTTTTTTGGAGAATTCTTTTGATATAGTCTTATTCCATACTTTGTCGATTGTCAAAAGACTAATTCAAACACAATTCATATTTTGTCTTATGAAGGCTAATTTCATTCTTATCCATTGGAATAAATAAATCAAGTACTTATCCAAATACTAGGTTTTGTGGACCTCTTCTAGATTTCCTTGTAAGCATCAATCATAGAGCCAACTAGCTTCTTCAACTTTAAGTGTCACTTATCATGTTCTAAAAAGACAATGCTCAAGCTTATATTATAAAAAAAAACAATTATTATAATTAATTTGAAAAGGGCTCTTTTAGTTCCCATCCACCTAACCAACACATGTCATTCTTAGTTATCCCCCTCTCAATTCAAGCCCGAAGATTAAACAATGAGCGAAAAGCAACAAGGCAGGGTTGCTTTTGGCTAAAATATATGGGACTGAAAATGCTAGATTGGGATTTTAATATATTAAGGGTTTTATAAGAGTTATGTTGTAAGAAGAGTAATTGTGTAATGTTATAGAGATTTGTTTTGCGTGCATTAATTTATTTTTATTTTTTTGCTTCATAAAGTGTGGGCTCCACAAAATGTTATGTGTGTAGGAAATTTTTTCTTATCATATTAAAAGACACACTAAAACCCCTTATATTAATAACTAAAATCGTTTTCCACTTGCGTATGTAAGCTGGTGAGGTGCCACATTGACCCTCCTGATCACACATAAGAATTGGCCAGTAAGAAATGAACCTAAAATTATTTAAAAGGAAGAGCATAAGATTTATTTTAGAGAAGGTTCTAGTGGGATTTGTGGAGAATTGAGTGATGTATATAAGGAAGAATAAACTAAATAAGAAACATATAAGTGAAATGACTTGTAAATTCAATTTAAGCTCTTCTTAACCGTCACGCAATTTCGGTATCAAAATTAAACGCCTGAGGGAAGAATTCGTAAGTCCTATTTTGGGTTGAGATATGATGTGGAATCCTTTATTTGGATTTATCCTTTAAAATCAACACACACAAATATCAAATACATCAAATATCATCACTCACTACATCAAACGCGGCGTTCAGCCACGTTGGTTTTGCCACATTTAGTAAAATAATCATTGGAAAAAAATTATCCTAAATTTTAGTACATTGTTTAGAATGTGGCAAAATTACCCTTGACAAACAATAACAGTGTGTCAAAATTAGAAAAACAAATTGCTTTCAGTAGTCAGAACGAGATAATCCCTAAGCTTTAGCTTCGTCTGCTTTAGCCGAAATGAATTTTTGTAAATTTCAGTTTTAATTTCGTCCTTCTTTTGTTCATCTTTCTAGACCACCAAATCTTGTACACAACAATTTTTGTGTTATCGTAGCTTCGATCTTCAAAGCTTTGGTTCCGTGTCAGTGCTTCATGTTGCTTTTCTCCATCTCCTAATTTGAGGATAGATAAATGGCATCAAGCTTTTTCTGCACAATAACTTCAATTCCGAGAAATGTGAAGCTCTGATCGCTCAGGTGACTATTTTATCTGTGAGATGTATGCATTTCCTTGCATTTTCCATCTCTTTCAAATCTATGAATGAGTCAATCCTTGCACTGCGATATAAAGATTAGTGCATGTAACCTGTTTGATTAAATGTCTCTGTTTGAGTTTGACATAAATCTGTTTTAGAACTACATCGTTGATTGCTCTCTGCTACTTTATATTATCTTTCAATGTTTGTTTATTTTTGTGACAGATCTTCCATTGTCTGATTTGACTATTGTTATTTTTCTCCTGCTTCTGACGCCATTAATTTAGGATAATGGTTGGAGACATGCATTACACAAAATTCTTGGTTACATAAGAGGTGAGAGCACGTTAGATGGAGAAGGCAAAAAAAAGGGAAAAAATTGTAGAAAAAAAATAAAGGTTGAAAAATATACTTAAAAACTAATTTGAAGTAGTTTAATAATTTTCCTTTTAACAAATTTTTGTCACATGTAGATATCTTATGTGGGTCAGTGATATACTGCAAGGCTACCCACTTTTTTTTTTTTTTTTTTTACATTATATGTGGGTCTCCTATAAAGCTGATCTTTGCTATTTGTTGATTTAAATCTTGTAACCTTGCTTATATGAACGCATACTTGTTCTGAGTTATAACAATTACAAGAAATGACTTATATGACTTTATTATTAGGTTATGAATTAACTTGAGATCAACATTACCTGTTTCAGGTCACAAATCGAAGGTCTCATAGGTGGTTAAATGATCGTCTCTTGGTGGAACTAGTACCTTGTTTAAATGCAAAGGAAATTTGAGGCTTATTTGCTCCACCACTGTGGGGTAATTATCTGAATCATCTGATGCATGTGTTATTAATTGAATTCACGACATTTATATGGTTGCTTTTTTTTTATGTCTGAGATAATGGTTGAATTTAGGCAAACAAGAATTGAATTGTACCATGCACGAGAGCATACTAAAGTGATGTGGTTTTCTTCACCGTGTGCATGCTTTGTCACAATTTAAGTGCATGGAAATGAAAGGGGTCACCATTTCACGTTCAAAATTTTGTAGGACTCTTTGAAAGTTAACTGGCTTCAAACTTTCATGATATTTATTATAATTTTTTGGTCATTATCTGATTTAGTCTTTCTTTCCCTTTTTTTTGTTTTAGCTGGTGTTTCCCTTTTTATTCCATGTTACTAATGATTGGGTTCATCTTAAAGGTGGTGAAGTTCCACCTTCAACATTTTGCATGACTAATGTGAGGAGTGGGAAAGATTCAGGAACATAGACATGGATAAAGAGGTTATATTTTCATGTCTATTGCAGCTTTCTCTATTGTGAGGTGTTCATATTGTAATAATGCACTTTCTCTATATTATAATATATCTTGTTACTTAAGCTTGTTACTTAAGCTTGTAGTTTCATGTCTATTGCAGCTAATGAGGCCTCACTTGAAAGAGATAAAGCAACATATGGAAGAGAAGGAGATAGTGCTATATGTCATCAAGTCATTTTTAATTACCGGTAATAGTGTATATAGTGTTGTGCGATTATACTAATATGCTAGTAAGTTAGGCTCGTGAGACTTTTCAAATTATGTTGTTTGGTATTTGAAATTTTTTGTTTAAATAAATTGTTTTAAAACATTTTTGTTAGTTCACCTGTTAAGTATTGATCTGGTGGTCTATAAAAGTCTTGGTTAAACTTTGGGGATCAAAATAAGCCTAACCTCTCTTGCTACATGCACCATGTAAGTATCACAAAAGTAATATAGACAAGTGGTGGGAAAGGATGGAAGTATTTGAACTATTTTGAAATGTGGGTCGATGCTTGTGTAAGCTATTAGGCCTTTTTCTCTGTTGGCTTCGGGATGGTATGCTACTGGGTCAGAGAAACAAAGAGAATGCTTTGCGATAATTAAGTTATTTTGTTGAGGTTGCTCATTTCTTTACGGAATCTATCTCTGTTCCTGCTCGTTTATGTTCCATTATTTTTGTGTTTTCTATGTGTGCCAAATGGTGATGACAATGCCTAAAAAGAGAGATGCAAAAGTTATTTTGGTTTTTGTATGCCTTTTAGAGAGAATCTGATTATCGTTTAGATTTTTTTTTCATTCAATTCTTACAGTAAGCACGATGATGTATTTTTATTATTCTAGTGATTTACTAGTCTCATTATTGGTCAGAGGAACTTGGAAGGTCTAAGTTCAGGCAACAATCATAATGGCATTCTGTAATAAGGTTGGAAATTTCTTGAAGCAGAGTGTTGCTCAGAGCAGACAAGCGCATGTTGCATCCAAGCTTAATTATATTCGCTGCATGCCCTCCAACAAGCTTTTCGTTGGAGGTATTGACTTTTGTTTGAAATATAGTTACGGACACAAACCGCATACTTAGATGCTAATTTTCTTATATTTTATTATTTTGGCTTTTGCTATTTTAGGCCTTTCATATGGAGTTGATGACCAGTCTCTTAAGGATGCATTTGCCAGCTTTGGAGATGTGGTTGAGGGTGAGTGCAGCTTTTGAATTTAAGGCAACTAACTTTTTCCAGTCCCCTTTAAATCATGAGAAATTGTATTTACATTTCGGTGCACTATTACATGTTTGTTGGCAGCAGGAATTTGATGCAAAAGAATGAAGAAATTCTTTTACCATTATCTGTTATTATCAGATCAGGCGTGGCATCTGTATCTTGATTGTTGGAGTAATTAGAATTTTCTTGGAGCTGGTGCATTATATTAATGAAAATTGTTTTGGCTTTTTTTTGTCATTCTTGCCCTCAAAGAAGACTACGGATTCTGTGAGGGAAAGCATGATCAAATACTTAACAGGTGAACTAACAAATTTATTTATTTTTCTTAGAGGATAGCAACTATAACGGATTCTGTTTTGTACTGCCAACTGAGGTGAATGGCTGAATACTCCCTAGTTGTTACTTGCTAGTCGCTACTGACCTCTCCTTCTTAAAGAACTATTTACGGTGATGAGTCAATTGACAATGGATATACAGAGATAGTCCACTGCTAATTAACAGAGCTAATAACTCAGATCATATAAAAAGGATGCTAGAATCAGTTGATGCGGAGGATGATACTGTGAGTATTTTTTTTGTCCTGCAATAAATTTGAGTGTATATATAAAAATGATTTATATAATAGTCAAAATTTAACATAATATGAAATTGATTTGTGCAGGTGTGATATGGTAGATGGCATTTCAAAGGACTATGATGGCTTACAAGAACAAATCTTAAATGGATGATAAGAAAAATTTGTACTATCGTATTTTATTTTTTTATTGAATTGAGAAGATAATTTTTTGTATAGAAGCCCCATAAGTAAACTTTTTATTAGTTTTATTTGGCGATTTTTTCCCACTATAATATTGGTAGAAAGCTTTATTAGCTTATATAAATTAAAAACATGATGACTTGTACAAATTCTTCAGTGATAATAGAATATAATGTTTAGTGATTGATTCACATTTTAATTTGTTCACTAAATCGTGTTTGAGCTATTTTCAACATTATTTCCTTTATTATTGTAATATATCGAATTCATAATATTTTTAATTTTAAAAAGAAATTTCTTATATTTAGCCATGGTCATGAATGTGGCTAAAAAACATTTTAGCCACAAATAGCCACATTTTTTCTATTGTGGCAAACAAAACAGTTTAACCACATTTATAAAGTGGTTAAATTAACAATAAATGTGGCTAAAAAAAGGCTACCACACTCAATCAAAGCGTGGCAAAGTGATTAAAGTAATGTGGCTAAATTATAGCAACACCACTTCTAGCCACATTTAATCAAAATGTGGTAAATTATGTTAGCCACATTTTTTATCTATGTTTGCCTCGTTTTTAAATGTGGCTAATCGGAAATTTTTTTGTAGTGACTTGAGCTATTTTGATTATAATGTTAATTTTATTTTCCTTTCTATTTTGATCTTAACAAACATCAAATACAGAATTGTGGCTTAACGTAGGTCGTACGTATATATAGTTTTAATTCGAATTCTAAAGAAATACCATCACTTGAGCTATTATTTTAAGTTTATCTTGTTTTCATATCACTATACGATTATGCGTGCACTTATTTCAAGAACAAATAATCTTGCACATTGAATTAAGGGAAAAGTGTTTGTCCTTTAAAATGACACAACTTGTGTCATTTCACTCTCACAAAGAGGTTAAACCCATACTTTTATATTTTTTGTCCACTCTTTCTCTTTCTTTATCTATCTCTTTCTCTCACTTAAAATGACACAACTTTATATCTTTTAGAATGATATACACTTTTCCCTCGAAGTAATGAGTAAATTGTGGTGACTCTCGAAGTTTTGCCTAATCACATTCTACTTCATTTTACTGCTAAAATTAGACTCTGTTCTATTAATCTCTTTTGACTGGCGAAATCAATGGTAATGAAACAAAATAATTCGTTTAGTCCAAGATTGGCAACACAAAAAAAAATGGAAAAATTGAATCTTAACTAATCATAATTTTCTTACGGTAGTTTTATGTCAGTGCCACTTGATGACAAAAGGTAAATCGTTGATCAACAATTGAAGCCTTATGACTTGTGTTTACCTATTTGTCCCACTAAGTATCTTGTTATTAGTCTATTTAAGGAGTGATCATAATATGAAGCAAGGATCACAAAAAGTTATTTTATAAATTGTTAGACTGCTAAGCTGATAGAAATAGTATGAGGGTGCCTAACAGGCTAACACACACACATATATGTTAAAGTTTATATGCTATTAAAATAGGTTTTTGAAGCATGGGTTTGGAAAAATACAAGTTGGTAATTACTGCAATCAATCCCTCGTTGGTCTAAGTTAAAAAGGGTTTCCATATATTTTACCCTTTACTTCTCAGTTGCCTCCAAATTCCCAATACATTCACTCTTTATACTCCACTCCTGTTCTTTCTTAACGTTCTTTTTTAACAATTCTCTCTGTCATGTAACATGGGAATAATCATTGTATATGAATCACTGACCACTACTAACCATTGATAATTTGATAAACAATACAGTTTCATAGTTACAGATCTTAATGGAATGAGTGATGACACGTCCAAATAGCTAGGAAGCAAACATTACAGAATACAAATTTAAAAAAATAAATAGGTACGTAACCGTGACACTCTTTTTTTTTACTTTTTAAATGACGGACCCTACCACATATGTGTCTACAACATGAGAAATCTTTTCTCATACAACATAAGATTAGATGAATCCATACTTTACTAGCTAAAAACAAGTTCAGTTCAGCATAAACTAGAGAACTGCAACGGCAGAGAATTATGTAGCTCATTCAATGCGATCTTTGGTAGTTATGGTCAAAAGATTGAAAGGTTAATGTACCCAAAAAAAAAAAAAAAGGCATTGAAATATTAACATAAACGTTGCATAATGCATCTATGGGCTAGGCGTGCAATATGTGTCTAGTTAGAAAAAATGTGATGGGCTTATAGCATTCACCTTGATTAGTGTTTATGGGCTAGGCCTGGAATGTGTCTATTTGGAAAAATGCTTCTTCAAACAAATAACTAGTTTTCACCATTAATAATTAGTTGGGCGTTGGAACCAACTTTAAAATGCCTTATGTTGCAAGGGGCAGGAGAAAGCATTTATTAGTCGGGAAAGGGAAGGGATCTTTTGACTCTAGAGTAAGATTTACAACTCTTACTCATTATCTTAACCGTTGATTTTCGTTCATCTAACGGTTATTATTTATTTGAAATTAATAATTAATTAATTGGTATAAATAACCGTTAGATGAATGGAAATCAACGGTTGAGATGAGGAGTAAGAGTTGTAAGTCTTACTCTAGAGTCAAAAGATTCCTCCCCGGGAAAGGGGAGGGATCTTTTGACTCTAGAGTAAGATTTACAACTCTTACTCATCATCTCAACCGTTGATTTTCGTCCATCTAACGGTTATTATTTATTTAAAATTAATAATTAATTAATTGGTAGAAAGCGAAACAAAAACAAAAGAAAATATTCCCGGGGAGGAATCTTTTGACTCTAGAGTAAGATTTACAACTCTTACTCATCTTCTCAACCGTTGATTTTCGTCCATCTAACGGTTATTATTTATTTAAAATTAATAATTAATTAATTGGTAGAAAGCGAAACAAAAACAAAAGAAAATAGTCAAAATCTATAACATAATATTCTGACCTAGTCATGAACCATTGTTATTCCATTTCTCAAGGCAATCCCTATGCTTCCTGATATGTATACATACTCTTACCTTTCCCAATAAAAGCTCTGATTCTGATAGGAAGTCCTATATATGTATATATACCTTTATGTACACGAAATAGGCATTGGTTTCGACGCATAAACTGAATAAGACCAGGGAAGTGATCAAGCACGTGTAGCTTCTATTCTTGAGAAGTTGAGATATTAGGAAATTTCTACCCACCTACCTAGGCTAAGAATTTATGGCCACTGTAATTCAATCACATCTATGTGTGGAATTCACATGGGTCTCATGTGCACTCATGGGGATTGTTGATCCAATCCAGCCTATCATGCCTCCTTGTTTAGAAACCATTTATTTGCCCAAGAATATTTTCTTGGCCAATTAAGACGCAGAGAAAATTGTTGTCATGGTCCGGTAGGTAGGACCAGTTCCATATCCTATTGTCCACTTAACACCTCACTCATATACATATATCCCTAGAACCTTTAATTCAGGAGCACCGATTTTGAAGGAAATCATAGTTAATATAGCTCTGAAGAAGAGTTTTCATTACGTTTTAATGACTAGGATTTATCTGTTTGTGAACGGTAAAGTGAGGAGTTTAGTTCTGTTTCTCTTGAAAGGATGAAGTATATTTATGTAACACTGTTTATTACATATTGTGATATATATGAACCAAAGTTGCATGGAGGAGACACCGTGAGTATTTGAGGTATAGGCTAAGGAAGGGGGTGGTGAAAGGGTACAATATATGACTCTAGATTTCAGTATATTAACAACTCATTAAATGTAGTATACAAGATGTCCTTTTAATGGTTAAAGAGAATATATATATATATATATATATATATATATGTATATATATGGTAAAATATTTCTTAATAATGAGAGAGATAGAGCCATAACAATTTTGTCCAATGGACCCCACTGTGTGTGAGAGACAAGTGCGCACATCTTCAGACGTGTATAAAATGAGCTGACCAAGGAGTAAGACGATCCATGGTACGAGTCTAAAAGTCTCACTTTAAAAAGATAGAAGAGTGATCCCTTAAATAGATCTTTAAGGATCGGTACAAGATTGTTGAGGTTAGTCCAAAACACTTTAATTCATTACATGATCAATTGGAACACTTTGTATTCAAAGTATCATGAAAATATATCAATAATGTTTTTTTCTGATGTGCAAATCATGGATGAATAGCACGCTGTGGCACGTTATTGATCCATCACGCATTGTTATACTAACATAAAAGTTGGATTCCATCTACCCTACATAAGGAAAGAAAAAGACGTCCACAAGACACTTCAAGAGGAGACCACAATGTAACCAATAACCATCAACACAGCAAGCCAATGTTGATTTTTTTTTAGTTAATAAACTTCGAATGGCCTTCCAACATACCTAACAGTCTTCATCATGAAAGGACCTTATTTTAAAACAAGTTGAGACTCGAAAAGTTAACCATACATGTGTAGCTTCTGGACACAGCAAAACACTTGTCTTCATTCTTTAAAAGTGACAGATGATTATATATTTATCCACCTAAAACTTAAAAAATGTGATAATTTCTTAACAACAATGACCATTAAAAAAAAAAAAAAAAGATTCTATTCATGCACACAAATTCAGATAGAGCATAGATGATACAGCATCCCAATCAAATAATAAACTTTGCGGCAAGATTAAGACATTAAAAATGCATGCAGAGTAATGCTATTCACGCACTCGCATGATCGAATTTATTAACAAATAATCAGGCATTCATTGATTAGAGTTGTACATGTGCATTAGAAATTAAATTATATTCATTTTGGGTTGACGACAACATTGTTTTTGCATGTCTAACCACTGAAGGAAAATTGCGGCTGTTATAGACTTTCAGTTTAAATGACTTTATTCACGAAGGGAAATCCTCTGTAAGCTGGCATTCCTTTAGTCAATGAATCCAATTAGAGTAATCCGTTTTCTTCTGTGAGATGATTAGAAAGCTAAAAGCTACTATGACTGTTGATTTTATATTTTTTATATTTTTTGAATTGTTTTTACAGAACATAAGCCAAGAACAAACACAGCCCCTGGAAGACCAAATTGAAGCGCTTGATCCTACAGTATTTAGAAACCATTCGAAAATCCCATTTTATAAAAAAAGAAAAGAAAGAAACCATCAGAAAATCTTAGCCACGTCGATTATGGGAGTTATCATGTTGAAGATGTAATTAAAAAAAAAAAAATTTTTGGCACAAACTAAATTTTTATTAATCCTATATATATACTCTTTGCGCTCTTAAACTAACCACATGAGGTTTACAAAAGATTTGTTAAATTCGCGCAAAAAGAAAAAATCTTTAGTTTGTGTATGGTTAAAAAGGCAAACAGAGCTTAACCAAATAATAAGAAAATGACTAACTTTAAAAATATCATGAGATAAAAAACCAAACATGAATTCAAATAAGACATATTCAATTGGGTGATTCTTTGGTGCCACAACCATTTTTAGTGGCACACATGCCACAAGCTAGCTAGTGATTAACCCATTAAAACTTGACATGTAGACTTAGGAGTGGGGCCCAGTTTTGTTGCAACATGTTCATATTGAGAACTTGACCACGTTGGTTATAGCAATTGCACATATCACCCAAAGTCAAACTATTAACGGTTTGTCTCAATTTCATTCTTATTTTAACATTTTTTTTCCCCTAACTTTAATTATTTCTTTGGGATGACTCTGCTCCTCCAGCATTTGTATGACCCGGGTACAGGAAAAAGATTAGTAGAAAGATAAAATTAATTCTAAATTGAGTTGCGTGCCCAATTATCCATCTTTAAGATTCATCAATTACAAGTTTACATATATTTAATCTGAATATGATTTTCTAAAGTGACGATTCCAGTCAATTTTACTTTCATGTGTTATTAATATAATCATATTATGATAAAAAAAATTATAATTATATAAAGATGAATTAATAATGATAAAAAAAGAAAAAAAAATATATAAATAAATAGTTATAAAATTATTATAATTGATTTTTCTTCCTATGATTAGAATTTTTATACATAACATAATCATATTAATTAAAATACAAAAGGATTTATTTTTTTTTTTTGGTACATTGCCAGGAGATATTCTCATTCAACCTTCTTCGGGCACCATGCCCTCGGGGTACGGCCCGTTTGGGCTAGCCCCTCATTGTAACAGTGGACTTGAGGTAGAATTTGATCCCTACACCAAGCAATCCCGTAGGAGCTCAGCTGACAACTGAGCTACCCTTGACGGTTAAAGGATCTATTTTTCGGATATGATGAACTTGAACGTTGTGCTTGGTTAGTTACTTAGCTGTACACGGTTGCGTTCCAGCAGTGTACTGCGTTTGTTTTCTTGTGGGAACAAAGAGTTAGTAACATTATGTCCTGTTACCGATGCCAATTCTAATTTGAAAATGACAGGCAGATAGTGTACTTACTGTTAAGCCCTTCCACCTTTTATCGATACTTATTTTCTTCAAAATTTAGGATTGGCAAAATAGGATAATCCGACTTGACCTGATTTAACTTAGGTGTAATTCGAAAAAAATGAGTTGGGTTAGAGTTGGCTAAAAAAAAATAAGACAAAAAACCCACCTTAACCTGACTTGAGGATTGACTCGAAAATTGGCCTGCGCGTTAGCTCGAAAATTGCTCGCAGATTGGTTCATTTTCAGCCTATTTAAATGAACATGTAGTATTAATATATCAGCTATGTGGCTTCCATCAACTTAAACAAAGGGTAACAGAATGACAAGTAAAAGCAAAATGTTCTAGTTTCGAATTTTCTTCACAACAAATTTGCACTAACATCGAGAAACAATCAGAACCACTTGCTAGTAAGATATTTGAACCAAATAGAGCTAGCACAGCTAGGGGTGTGCAAAATAACAAAAAAACTGAACCAAACCATGAATCGAACCAAACCGCCCTTGAAATAACCGATTTTTAAAAATCAGTTCATGAACCGAATCGATTTTTAGAACCACTTTAAGAACCGAACCGAACCAAATCGAACCATTTTCAAACCGAACCAAATTGATTTTTATGACTTTATTTTTAAATTTTAAATTTTTTTCTTTTGAAAATAGGGTCGACCCGAACCGAACGGTTACCAATCGAACCGAACCACTTCCGAACTGAACCAGTTTTGAACCGAACCGAATCATTTAAACCAATTCGGTTCGTTTTTTCAAAAAATTCGGTTCGGTTCGACCCATGCACATCCCTAAGCACAGCTTAAGAATATAAAAATGACAGCGATGTGAGAAGATTATGGACTTAGGTTTAGAGAAAGAAGAAAGACGATGATAACATGTGTCGGTTTTGTCTCTTTTGTATATTTTATTTTGTATTTTTTTTTTTAAATAAAAAACTCAACTCACATGGCTCGTTTGACCCTCGAGTTGGCTCTTTTTTGCCGAGCTGGCTCGGGTCGGGTTGGCAGTTCATTTTTGCCAACGCAACCGATTCATTTTTTACAGGTTACAAGCCAACTGGACAGGTTGGCTCCTTTTTGCAAACCCTATCAAAATCGAAGTTAGTGTGAAAACTAAAGTCGATTCAAAAATTGACATTTTATGGGGTGTTTGGTAGGAGATTTCTTTTAGGATGAGGGAGAAAGTTTAGATGAGTTTTCTAGTTGACCAGATTTGATAGGAGGTTTTAAAAAATTTACTCATCATGCGGATTTGCATAGCAATCTCAGTTTGTGTGTAAAATTGAAATTTTTGTAATTTTAGAATTACCCCATCAAACCAAAAAGTAGGAAAAAACAATGGACACAAATATCCTTCTAAAAAACGTGCCAAAAGAAAACTGGAGAGAGACTTCTTTGTATTTAATGAAGGGTTAATTTGGTAATTTCATCTTATTTTCCCATCAATATTCTTTTTTTTTTATAACATTCTCATCAATATTTTACCTTCAACAGAATATAGACTCAAAAAATTTAACCCCATTTTTCTCGTAATATTTTGGCCTATCAAACAACTTTTTTTTAACTTTTCTACCAAACATATTCCTATTAATTATATTTTGATGGTAAACAAAATTTTCTCTTCTACCAAATACCCCTAAGCGGTCGTTTGGTTGAGGAGAAATTTTTTGAATACTAGGGAAATGTAATTACTAGAGAAATGGTTGGAAAGTGAGTTTGGTATGAAAGTTAAAAAAAAGTTGTTTGGTTGGTCAAAATTTTACCAGGAAAATTGAGTTAAATTTTGTGAGTCTTCGTTTGGTTGAAGGTGAAATGATAGGTAAATGTGTTGAAATACCAAAAACAACCCTTAGATATTTTAGAGATGTAGACATGTGTACTTAGAAGAGGGCAATATGGTAACACTCTTTATTCACCTTTTTGCATTTTAGCTAGTTTTCTAGGAATACCACATCCTAAATGGTAAAATTCTACTATGATTTGCTTTTGATTTTGCACATGCTTGTGAAGGATGGGGAAAAGAGAAGCATAACTAAATTTTTTTAATCTTTCTACCAAACAAAGCAATCATAGAATGCCACTTCAAAATAAATGGGAAACCAAATAAAAAACTTCAACCAAACGCTCCCTTAGAGAATTACAAATATAATTTGGGAAGGGAGAACTTTTGATTTTCTTGCATACAGAATAAAGAGTAAATCCCACCTTCTAAAAAAATAAACACGAATTTCAATATGAGACAAACATAAATAAATATTTTTCATATAACTGGAGATGTATTTTTTATATAATTATTATCAAAATTAAGGAAAATAATAGGGTCATATTATAAGAGATTATTATTTTGTTTCATAAATGTTTCGATAATTATGCTGTCATTATTATTTTTTTAGTGACGGATCCAATCATTTTATATCTTAGCATAAGATATATCTTTTTTACAAGATGAGAGTAAATAAATCTCAAAATTAATCATTGCAAAGAATATATAAGACGAGAAGTTGGGTCGACAAAAAACTGATAATCTACAAAAGGAAATTGCAGAAATTGTGAAAAATTAAATGCATACTTTCTTATTATATAATATATGACTAATATTTTCCATATTATAGGTGATGAAATTATTTTTTACATATATATACAAATATATACGGTTGATGTGAAGTTATACGAAGAAAAAAAAAATATGGATTAGCCTATGAATCTCATATGATATAATTAGCCTATGAATCTTGCACATGTGGTTGCAATTGCAACCACGGGTTTGTTACGGAGTGTTGTATATAGACTCGCAAACAGTTTTCTTCGTATCTTCTGCCTTCAACTCTTGGATCCCTTTCTTAAGCCTTACTCGTGGACTCAACGTCGTTTCAACCCAAAATTTTAATATATTATATTTACGGGTACTTTTATTTAACTCAGTTTTAACTAACATGAAATTTAATTAGTCATCAGTCTCACTTGCATCTTCAACATTCTGGATGTATCTTCGCGACCAAAACTTTGCAAATTATTCAATTATTTAGTATCTGAAATCAATATGGATTATGGAATGTAATTAAATTTGGTCTAAATGACACAAAAATATCTCTCTCAAAAAATAAATAATGACAATTTTTTTTATAACCTAAGAAAAATTGTAGTTAAAATAAGCCCTTTTATTTGTGAAGAAAGCAATATTTACACAATATTTTAGATAATATACGCCTTACATTTCTTACAATTGTTTAGATAATAATTGTGTTCTATCATATTTTCATATGAAAAGACATTTTAAATGATATAATTTTGTATTATTTTAAAAGAAACGATATGGTTTTAGTAAATACTTTATATTTTATACATTCTTTATATTTAGTAAAATTAGGAAGAGAGATATTTATCAAAAAAAAAAAAAAAAAATTAGGAAGAGAGATAAAGTAGATGAGAGAGAAGGTAAAAATCAACAATTATGCATCGAAACTATCTTTTCAACTAAAATGTAAAATTGTGTCATTTTTTTGTGGTAAATAAAATTGTATTATTTAAAATGACAAATAATTTTCTCTTTTCTTATATTTACATAATTATTTTCATTAAAACCCTATACGAGTAATAATTAAAATTAAATTGTTAGACTTGAAGAGTAACAAAATTATAATTTAGATATTACCAAGCACGTACATTACCTGATAAATGATTCTTCCAACTTAATTAGTGGTCTTAAATTCAAGTCTTGGGATCAATATTGTTAAAATCGAGAGAGAATTAAAAAATCGTAAAATATAAAATCGTAATGTAAAAAAATCGTAAAAAATTATAAAAACGTAAAAGCATTTGGAATATTAGTAAAATCGTTTTGGTGAAAAAAAATCGTAAAAACATAAAATCGTAATGATAAATCGAGATTTTAACAACAATGCTTGGATGTGATCCTAGTCGAATTAATTAAATAATGGATAAATTTCATCAAAAGGTAAAACTGTCATTTTATGAAATTAACGAGGTTATGTTTGTTAATAGAAAACAAATTTTATTTCAAGGAACATGCAATCACCAAATTTAATAGAAAAGAACAGTGATTCCTGAATCTGCGGAACAAGGAATGGAATAGAGATCCAGTTTCGTATATATTTTTCTTTTTCTTACAAACATAGAAACGTTCATTCTACGAAACAAAATATTAAAGTAATAAAAGTTGATCCATTCTAAAGTTTAGAACTAATTAAATTGCTATAATTTTTTTGTAATCAAGTGTTTGCATGATCTGGCAGTTCAGCATGATTATTGAATTGATTGCAATTTGTTTGTATTGTGAGTTTTGTTTTAGCCCATAGAAACCGAGATATTGATATGCGATTTTTTTGTTTAAAAAAAGTGTTGAATGAAAACGACCATTACGTTAATTAATCTTGATTAACATTTTTTTTTTTAATATTTGGTCATTAAAAAAAAAAAAAAAAAAGTGACGGCGTAAGAGAGAGAGGACGTGAAGGGTAAGAAAATATCATATATGGTTTGCTATCATCACCATACAAATCCAACATTACCCTGTTTTCATTCAAACTTCAATAAACGACGACCATTTACACTTCATCTCTTCGTCACTTCAACTTCAATTTCAACACCACTCTCTCTCTCTCTCTCTCTTCTCTATATGCACACGAAGTGAAGAAAGAATGGCAAACACTAACTGTGCAACCCTACTTCACAATTTCACATCAAAAAAACCAAACAAGTTGTTCACCTATCTCTACTTCATCACCTTCCTCACCTTCCTCTGTACCCTCTTCTACCTCCTCGGCCGCTGGCAGCACTACCCTTCCGCCGCCACCATCGCCGCCGCTGGCTATGTCGTCTCCGGCGGCGAGTCCCCCATATGCTTACAACACAACAACTCCGCCGCCTCCGCCGCCATCACCACCGCCCCATCATTCACCAAGCTCGACTTCGCCGCCCACCACTTCGTTCCTGACCCGCCGCCAACGGCGGCGCGTGGACCCCACCTCCCTCCCTGCGATCCCTCTTTCTCCGAGTATACTCCCTGCGAGGACGCGAAGAGGTCGCTGAAGTTTCCCAGGGGAAGGCTAATGTATAGAGAGAGGCACTGTCCTGCGTCGGAGGAGATTCTCCGGTGTCGGATTCCGGCGCCGCACGGGTACAGGTTGCCGCTGCCGTGGCCGGCGAGTCGCGACTCGGCGTGGTACGCGAACGTGCCTCATAAGGAGTTGACTGTGGAGAAGAAAAACCAGAACTGGGTCCGGTTCGAAGGGGAACGGTTCAAGTTCCCCGGTGGTGGGACCATGTTTCCACGTGGCGCCAGCGCATACATCGATGATATTGGGAAGCTGATCAATCTCAGAGATGGGTCTATCAGAACCGCCATTGACACTGGTTGTGGGGTATGTATGTTAATTCTCGAACCGTTTTCCCGGTTCTGTTTTTCCTGAACCGGTTCCATATCATGTCTGCTTTTCCATTTCTTTTTCTTTTTCAATTTTTGGGTTTATTTTGATGGTTGAACGGGCCGGTTTATTAGTCAACCTGGTTGTTCGGTTCACTTAACATGTTAACCTTTTATGGGTAGGTTGACAACTTCATAGAATATTGAATCCCTTTGCATCAGTGGTCGGGACTCGGGTGGGCCCAACTTCAAGCATCCACCTAATCAACATAGATATTTCCATTTTTTGTTTCTTCCTCTTTGTGGTAGTAATTTGAGTGTTCTTTTTAAAAAATTAAAAATTAAAATAACAATGTGGGTTAGATGAGATTTCAAATCATATTTGTTTCTTTCTTTGGGTCCAGATAATGGGTATTTTTGGGAGCATATTAAATTCTTGTGCTTGATTTGGCTGTCCTATATCCTTCAAGAATGACGAAATTTCCTATGAAGTAGTTGTAGATCTCAGAGGGACTTTATTATAATACGATGAATATGGGTGTTTTAAAATGCAATGAATGCTGGTAAGATAATTTTTTGTTATTTAGTAAAGTTTCATGAGTTTTACAAAATAATTTACATCAACCTTTGCTAATGGGTCAGCAAAAAATTTAACTCGATAATAATATGGAGAGGATAAAAAATGTGAAGCCTTATTGTTGATCTCAATGAGTGAAAGGGAATTAAGGAACATTGGTAAGAAATTGGGGCATTGTGACTTTTTTTTTAAGAAATTGGCTTTTAAACAGATGGAGGGTGAATTGGTTGTCATAAATAATATCAGTCATATATGCAGGTCAGTGAGGCTCCTTGTATTAAATTGATGCACGGCCTCTGTGTTTTACATCAAATTCTGCTTTATTGACTGAATCAAATCCAAGTAGGTCTTTCACTTGGGCCAAATTTTTTCCTATGTAGTAACGGATTTATGATTTTTATGTTGTAAGATATAAAAATTATCTGATATCCTATACATACATAAAAATGTGTGGGCCCCATATTTTATATTCTTTCTTTTCTTCTTACATGGCCCCACATAGGTTCCATATACTTTTATGTGTATAGGAGATAAAATTATCTTTTACAACATGAGAAATATTAAACTCATGTGTTAAATATCACAAAAATTCGAACTTTACCTTCTTTTTTCCTCTATTTTCCCCCTCTTGTCCGGAGAAGAAAATGAGGAAAAAAGAATCATCAAGAACTGCTTTACAAAAATATCTCCTTAAATTCTTCAAATTGAAGCAAAGAATAATCATTGAAATATAAAATTATGTTCTCTTGTCTTGTTCATTTGGAAGCGTTAAGCTTTTTATGCTCAATGATTTAATTAGACTGTGCACTATTAAACTACCAAACTTGCTTTTTATTCACTTTGTGACAATGAAAAGTTGCAATTTACGATTCAGGTTGCAAGTTGGGGAGCTTATCTTTTGTCCCGTGACATTTTAACAATGTCATTTGCACCAAGAGATACTCATGAAGCACAAGTTCAATTTGCACTTGAACGAGGAGTTCCTGCATTGATTGGAGTACTTGCCTCAATAAGGCTTCCTTACCCTTCAAGAGCCTTTGACATGGCTCACTGTTCACGTTGCCTAATTCCTTGGGGCCAGTATGGTACATCCATTAATTCCCTAATAGTAAAAATCACATTCTCATTTTTATTGAGTGTGTGAATGTGACACTAAATTTGTTTATGACTTTGCATTGCTTTATTTGGCAGATGGAATTTACTTAACTGAAGTTGATAGAGTACTACGTCCTGGAGGGTATTGGATTCTATCAGGACCCCCAATAAACTGGCAGAAACATTGGAAAGGATGGGAAAGAACTCGTGAGAGTCTCAATAATGAACAAGATGAAATTGAGAATGTAGCAAAAAGTCTATGTTGGAAAAAATTGATACAAAAGGATGACCTTGCAATATGGCAGAAGCCCACTAATCATATACATTGCAAAGTTAAGCGAAAGATCTTCACGAATAGACCCTTTTGTGAGGCACAGGATCCTGACACAGCGTGGTAATATAACATTTTTCTCTCTTACTGTTAAATTCCTTAGGCTATTGAATTTTGCTTTTGGCCATAGCTTTTGTGGTGTCTCTTGTCAAAAGAAAAAAGAAAATTATTCTTGCTGCCAAAGAGAGTTTAGCAGTGATACCAAAACCAGTTGTATGATAAAGAGACTAGTCAGTATAATCTGCTGTGTCAGATTTTAGCTTTAGTTAGTAAACCTATATTCAGTATGTACTACCTGTCCAACTAAGCTTGTGTTGCATACTTTGCCTTGTTTCTCACTCCATTTCTATAGTGTTTTGGACCCACACAAAGGTTTCACCTGCTTTGGATAACGACCTTTGTCTAATATAAGGTTAACCCCTTTATAAGCTTTACATGTATGCTCTCTTAAAATTCTAATTCCTTTATTTGTCATTGTACGCACATATACACTTCCTTTGGCTTTCTGCTTATTGTTTGTACACAGTGATTCGCCACCACAAGTGAATATTTCTCCATAGACACTGTTAGTCCACATATGACATATCCCATAGCAAATTTTTTTTCTTTTAATTTTTCCTTGTGCACATTTCCCTTTTGGTAGTTTACTTCATCAAGCCTTTTCAATGTAGGTACACTAAACTTGATACATGCTTGACCCCACTACCTGAAGTAAACGACATCAAACAAGTTGGTGGTGGAGAATTGCCCAAGTGGCCTGAGAGATTAACTTCAACTCCCCCGAGGATTAGTAGAGGAAGTCTGAAAGGAATAACGGCTGAGATGTTCGAAGAAGATACTCAATTATGGAAAAAGAGAGTGGCATACTACAAGACCCTGGACCCTCAGCTAGCAGAGCGTGGCAGATATCGAAATCTACTTGATATGAATTCATACTTGGGAGGTTTTGCAGCTGCACTAGTTGATGATCCAGTGTGGGTCATGAACATTGTCCCTGTTGAGTCTGAAATCAACACCCTTGGCGTTATATATGAACGTGGATTAATTGGAACCTATCAAAATTGGTATGTTTTTCTTCCATTTGCTAGGGAAAAGCCGAAAAGCTGAGAGTGATTTATTAAAGGGATTTATTTTTCTTATGTTACATAAGAAAGAATTTATCTCCCACACACACAAATTCAAGATGGGTCTCACTTTACTTTTTTTCTCTTTTTTCCCGTGAAAGTGGACCCCACCTGCATAAATGAGTCTGTAGGAGATAATAGTTATCTCCTACTGCATGAGAAAACTATTACCCTTTATTAAAAGGCAAGCAATATAGATAAATTACTTAAAAGTAGCTTTTTTGTATGCCTAATTAGATTAGCACTTAGCAGCATGTTCCTGGTTGATAATTTAAAACTTTTTATATAGTCAAGGGCCTATAGCAGCTTTCTGAAAAAAGAGGTCAAATTATGTGGGCTTAGCTTAACACCACTAAAAAAAAAGACAAACGCCAATGCACAAGTCTCCCCAAATTATTAGACTTATCTGATTGTAGTCAAATTCTATCAATTTTTGTACTATGGTATAGATAGAACACTGTTTCCCATATACAATTTTCCAATCTAGTATTATCAAAGTAAATTCTATCTAAACATTTGTTGTGGCACATGCTAGTTAATATTCATCACTTCCTACTTTTGTCTTCTCTCAGGTGTGAAGCCATGTCCACTTACCCGCGAACATATGACTTCATACATGGTGATTCAGTTTTTAGCCTCTACCAGAACAGGTAATGACAAGAATCAATTGGATGTAATGGCCAAATGAAGAGAACCTAGTTTTCTAGTCTAATAAGATTCTAAATCTAACTTCTAAAATCAATCTTAGTTTTCTAGTCCAATATTAACTAACTAAGAGTAATAGTAATAATTGCAAACTAATCCTAACCAATCACAATCATATAAGGTAATCTCGTTTTGGCTAGCTCAAAAGTTCCAGGGGGACAGCATCTCTTGTTTTGATTGCCAACTTTGGAAATTGAGAAACAACTTATTTCAATAGTGACTATATAAATCAAGATTGGTAAAATGTTCTAATTTATGAAATTAATGTGTCACAGATGTAATATGGAGGACATTCTTCTAGAGATGGATAGGATTTTGAGGCCACAAGGTAGTGTCATTTTGCGTGATGATGTGGATGTGTTGGTGAAGGTGAAGAGCATTGCAGATGAAATGCAATGGGAAGTCAGAATTACAGACCATGAAGAGGGACCTTTTCAGAGACAAAAGATATTGGTAGCAATCAAGCAGTACTGGACAGCCCCACCACAAGATTTAAACCAACAAAGCAAGCTATAGGATATGCTCTCTCTGGATGAACTCAAGATTGGCCCTGTTTTTCTTTTCATGTCAATTTTTCTCATGAATTCAATTCTTTCAAACCCCAATTTTTGTGGCTGGTGCAAAGTGAAATTTTCTAAATAAAATTATGGCCCATTCGTAATTTGAGGCTTACCAGTCTTTATTCAAATTTTAATATAAAGGGAAAGCTTGTAAATTGGTGGAACATTAACTGGTGATTGAATATTGATTGTAATGTTTATCCAAGTTGTTTCAATATATAAGTTTGTTCAAAGAAATTATGGGCCATATTGCCATAGATGC
Source organism: Gastrolobium bilobum (assembly GCF_033153095.1). NCBI lineage: Eukaryota > Viridiplantae > Streptophyta > Magnoliopsida > Fabales > Fabaceae > Gastrolobium > Gastrolobium bilobum. Next base: position 144,915 of record NW_026899058.1, read on the forward strand.
ATCTATCTCCTTTAATAAAATGGACATTGACATGTTCATTAATCTTTGATTATTTATGTCTCCTTATCAAAAAGTTATTAAATTTAACTTCTTGTCATAACAAATATGTTCTATTTGTCCTTTCCAGAAAATATCCAAGTGGTTATATAGCTCGAGCTTCTCAGCTCTCCCCCGTCTATTGTCACAAAAATAAAAATAAAATATTTAAGTAATTTTTTTTTTAATGACAGAACACCAAATCAAATATTTAGACAGTACTAATAATTTTTTTTATTGCAATATTGAACGCTCGAAAAACACCAAAAGAGAGCGGCGGGGGGAGCACGAAATGAATATGATTTTTACCCCTTGCATCGTTTAATTACATTTTAACTTTTTTTTTTTGTAAGCCACATTTTAACATACATGCACACACAAAAAAATGAGAAAAGAAAGCATTGGCTACATATGAATAAAAATTGAAGACAAGGAAATTGATGAAAAGGGATAGAATGGACCGAAATAATATTAGTTACCATTGTTTAAATTACTTACAATAAGATAGATAGAAATGAATGAAACTCAATAAAATATATTTTATTTTATTTCATCTAATATCTATTTTTCTTTCTCAGTTTGAAGAATATGAAATGAAAGCAATCTCACTAATCTCCTTACGTTCAAAATGAAGACATTACTCTATTTTATTATAAAATATTCAAAAAAATGTAATGATAATTTGATTTCATTTAATTTGATTTCATCGTTTGTGACTTTGTGTAGGAAAATTGAGGAATAAAAAGTCCACGCTACAAGGAAACCGATGTTTGAGTTATTAAACGGCACACCGGTTTTGAGAAGATATTTAGGTGGTGTTTGGTTAGGGAAACCAAAAATTTTCCAATGCAAATGAAGATGGTTTTCTAGAATGCACTTGTTTGGTAGAGGGATTCAATCAAGTTCCCCATCAATCACAAATGTATACCATTCCTAGATTTGGTCATTGATAACCAGGCATTGTCACTATTTGCAAAGCCGTTGGGGGTGATTTTTTGAGGAAAGCTGGATAAGTTGCACTGTGTAAAAATAAAGGAGACGAAAATACACTGTGAAAAGATACTTTTATCGACCTTGTATGGTCAGCAAAGCCCGTGTGAAGTAATTCAGGTTAGAAGCTAAAACTTTGTTGTGTGGGTTGAAGTGCAAATCTCCAGACGGTGAGGCTTGATCGGAAGTGACATTGCTGTTCACTCAAATCTTCAACCTCTCCCCTTTTAGAACCCACCTTTATGGTGCTTTTGATCCTGTTTTCTGTAACTTGGAAATAGTATCTGCAAGATAAATTACAATCAGCATTCTATGGATGGATTACTATAATCAAGACAACCCTGCCATATGTTTATGCAACCTGCAAAAATTTAAACTTTCAAGCAGTACCATATCATTGTACCCTTCATCACACCATATCAAATATAATACAAAACAAGCGTGGTGATAGTAGTCTCATCAAATATACAAAAACCCTATGTTTAGGAGCTCGAGCGAACGATGCAATAAGCCTGGTCACCAACTTTGAAGGTAGCAAGAGAGAAAATGGTCACCGACGAAAAAAAAATTCAAAAATGGGAAATTACCGTTGGAAGACAAATGGCAAACACACCTACTTGTTTTTAATAAAGTAACTAATTCGGGGTTATATTGGTAATTATATCCTTTTTATCCATTAATATTTTTTCATCAACCAAACATACATTTTAAAAACCTTTATCAATTTGCCTGGTAATATTTAGCGCAACCAAACAACTTTTTTTTAACTTTCCTACCTAACTCACTTTCTAACCATTTTCCTATCAATTACATTTTCCTAGTATTAAAAAAATTTTCCTCAACCAAATGCCACCTTAATGGATTTATATTCATGTGGGAATATATATTTGGTATTGTTGCTGAGAAGTATCTAGCAAACCCTTTGACGTCAAAGCTCTGGAAACTTCAATTCGCAAGTCCCAATTCCATTTCGTTGGGCAACGGAGACTTAATCATGATTAGCATCACCCCAATTAAAGAATGGGATTAATATTTTTTATATTGTAATAAATATATTTATATCTACACACATCTAAAAATATATGAAATAAGAACCACGAGTTCATACAAGAATAAGAAAGAGAAAGAGAATATGAACGTTATACACACATATATATATATATATATATAATAACAATCATGGTAAAATTTCATAAAAATTAAAGTAACTACACTTCTAAGTCCTCAATAAAAAATACAGAACCCATTTTAATTTCTTGGGAAAAAAAATTGATTTATAATCTCTAAAATTTCAGTTCTTTAAAATTGTGATAACTCAAAAATTCAAAAAAACCCACATTAATTCCTAAAAAAAAAAAACTAATATAAATACTTTTTTTTCTAAGGAATTAAAATAAATTCGATGTTCTTTGAAATTTGAGCCATTCACTTAGCAAGTGGTTGCGATACTTCTCTTTTCTGTCAATCCCAAAGCTTCAACTAAATAAAGCTGGGAAATAAAAAAGAAAATAAGACCCACCCAATTTATTCTACTAATTTCAAACTAAAATCTCAAAAAGAAACTTATTCACAACCTAATCACTCTAAATTTGGAATGAAAGATACACCTAGGAATTAGAAAAAAGCTCCATCAAATGATCAAGCATGTTTGGCCAATAGCCAACTCTTTCATATCCAAATATAATAGTTGACAAGTAACGTGGAGATCTGTATAGACAGAGATAACATCGACTTTTGTCTCAAAGATAATTCTTTTGTCTCTACAAATTCAAGGGAGCATTGTAATATTTTTGGGTGTTAATCTATATACACAGACCATGATACTTACAGGGAGATGGATAAAACTAAATCACCTCCAGAAACAAAGCCTCATTCTTGCTGCTGAGGCCTACTTCATACAAGGTTGACGAGCTATCATTTATACTGTAAGCCCGTCGTGGATATGACCTTACCTGTTCAAATATCCGAGCACTGATAGTTGATCATTTATGCATCTCAGTCACACGGATATCATATGCTGGCTAAATGCAATAAACGATAAAGATAATTTTCCACGTATACAAAAAGAAATCAGTTTAACTAATATAATTGTATTATATACTATAAATCCAAGAAAAAAAAAATTCTGAGTGCCATCATCTTTATAACCACACCAATGACCAAATTAATTTCAGGATATATTTATTAGAAAGTATATATAATTAAGGTATTTAATGGGTCACGTAAAACCGACAGGAATTGGAGTATGAGAATTATGAAAATCAATATAATCTGATATGAATATATGATCACTTCACATTAACGTTTTACATATTATCAACCAATACAAATAAACGCATTCCTTAGTGTATTTTTTTTGGGATACATTGAGGAATTAAACACATAACCTATTATATAACTACCTACACCCCTCATCACTATGCTAACCCTAATGGCTTGCATTCCTTAGTATTTAAGTTGACATAAACTGGAAACAACCATAATTCTCATGAAATGTGCGCAAACAAAGCCACTGAGATTCATCTTAAGCTATTTAGATCATATCCATCGGCCATGAAGTTGACAACCTTAATAAAAAATTATGTTAATAAAAGCAGTGTAAAAATCACCAGGGTTCGTCCCCAATTGGTTATGGATAAAAGTGTTGTTGATGTTGATAAGCACAACATAATTAGTTATCAATGAAATACCCACCGCTTGACAAAAGAATATGCACAACTAAACAACACCTTTAGTTACCCAATTGTCAGAAACCATGCCATATTAAAATAACGTGAAGGTATGTACCAAAAAAAAAAAAAGTGAAGGTTCAGTCCAGAAATCAAGTGGATATGAAAAGAAACACTTACAACTTTATAGGTGCCCGGCTTCACTGCTCCAAGAGTGTCTATGAAATTAAAAAGAAACTACAAGGTAGCAAAATGACCTGTCGTTAGCCAAGACAAGAATGCCAACTTTCACAGATGTAAAGTAGGCATATTACTCCAAAAAGCTTATTTCATAAAGTAAATAAGGGAAGGATAGAGAGGACTCTTTGAAAATAAAATTCAAAGGATGACCTCTAAACTGAGATAAGAGGTTATTTTCCTCCAGTTTCTTGGTAGGGCACAAGGATAATTCTTAAATAAACTTTGAATGAGTATCTAGGTTAATTTAAATCAGGAGTTCAATCTCATTCAGTATTATAAACGAATTTGATTCTAACACTAACTTTACCTGAAGCTTGTCAGTTTTGAGAAAGCGCCGTTCACATCGACCACCATCTGGCATTCGAACAACTATAGTAATTGCATTTTCATCATCTAGTGGTGGTTCCTTGGAAAGCCTAACTTCTTTCTTATCAAGCATGTTCTCCAATTCCTGTAACCATAAGGTGCACACAATTCTTTAGTGTTTTAAAAGCAAAGGACAAGAAATCCTCCTGCAAAAGCCCCCCCAAAATAAAACACATAAGAATCATGCACCATATACGGGACACAACCTGGAGACCGAAACAGTCATACAGCAAAATTTAGAATACAAGTGTCAGTTACATGTCTAATGAGTACTCAATATGAGTCCGGAAGACACAGATCCTTTTTTGAATTGATGCTTCATAGAAAAAGCCACAAATGCAAGAGACAAATGGAATCAATCAATATAATAATGCTCTCCAGAACTGATGTCAAGGAACTCCGCCTCCTTAATATGACCATTTGCTGAGCACCACACTGAAGTCAAAAATGTTGGTTCTATCTCAAAAGAGCTGCACAGGAAGAATGGCTTTGCATACTTCTGTGGAATCTTACATTTAAACTTAGCTATAGCTTGAACCACATATTAATCGCAGAAATCATATTGATGTTAAAAAAGGATTTTAGTTGTTCAAAATGAGAGTTTTAAATCATCAATGTCAATTTAATCCTCTCCGTTTAGAAGAAAATAGAATATTTAACTTAAATAACAAGTTGAATTCTTTTTTCAGCACATTGGAGATAAAAAATAAGACCCCTACCCATACCCCTACCCTACCCACCCAACCACGTTAGCAAGACCCAATTGGTTATTAATCTAGACCATTCAACCTTACATGGAAGGTCAAGACTAGAAGTTACTTGAAGGTCAGATGACTTAAACTTCTAACATTAACCATACATGGATGATCCAAGGATTAGGATTTAGCAAAAGGGATTGAAAATGCTTCTTAGCTAAGCTAACAGCTGGAACAATGTCAACAAGTCAAGAACTCAGCATATGAATTACCTTTCTTTCACGCACCTTTTTGCATGACTCTTCTTCCATTGAGGAATGGGTTTCAGCTTTCTTGAGAGAATTGAATTCCTTTTGTTTATCAGCTCGTAGCGAGGCTAGATAGTCAGCATCCTGCATAAAATTGTTGACACGTTATGCTATCCTGTCATGAACACTGATCAGATGGCTATTGCAGGCAAGAACTTAACCTGTTGTTGTCTCAGCAACTGAGTGTCAGTTAATAATTGTGATGTTGCACTGGACAAACACTGCATCTTGGGATTCACAATTTTTTCTGGATGATGTTGCAGATCAGGCAAAGATGAATGTTTGTGAGAACTGTGATTGGGAATTTCACCAAACAGTGCAGTTTCAAGCATCAATGCTTCATTAAGCTCATCAGAAGAAATACCCCACTACATTGCAAAATAAAGCAAGAAATAATTAGAATAACAATCATCAGTTTTAGACATAAAGCTTCCCAAGTGCATCAAATATTTTCTTGGGTATGGTACCTTGTCAGCAATAAGCATATCTTCATTTCGTTGAAGATGACCACCAGCACTGTGGTTTAATGGATGACCCATGAATGGCTGAGCAGCATCTTGAGCTAAATCTCGATTAGATGATGTTCCTAACTTTACTTGGAAAAAATATATTTGTCAGAAGAAAAATAAATATTTCTTTTCCAAGTGAGATTGGATAATCAATTACAAATCCTCCTAAAAACTACCTTCTGAAGTGCTTGCATTCGAATGCATGATAAGCAGACAACATATGCCAACTTAAGTTAATAAATTTCAAGTTTAATTGATATATCAGAAAATTTATAGTTCTATTTCAAATTTACAAAATTGATTCCATCAGACAATGACAGATTCATAACCTGAAATGGTTCAGTAGAAGTTTCTATGCATTTTAATAAACACTGGTTAGGAATGGAGATGGTAAAACTAGGAAGAGAAAGTTGGAGGAGCCAGAACCAGAACATATAACCCTGAGGGCTTTAAAGTAAAACATGAACTTTTGTGGGTGTGACAAAACATAATTACCAAATAAAAAGTAAGATGTAATTGAAACTTTTTCAAGTTTTGCAAACTTTGGAACGATTGGGCCCCTGCATCTTCAATGTAGATCCCCAATGCATGCATACGTTTCTGTCTTGTGTATGGATATGAAAAATAGGATCAGGTTTATAAAATACGCACCTCTTTTCTGCTTCTGCTATTGTTGTTTTTCTCTCCCTTGGATGGTAAATCATGAACTGCAAGTCCTTCCGTTTCTTTTTTTACTAGATGCTCACGCATTGCTTCCTCTTGCTCTGCAATCTAAATTCAATACAATTGAAACTAAAAATCAGAAATATTAGGGAAGTATAAATTGAATCATCGAATTAAAAGAAGATTCCAAAACCTCTAAGGACAATGACATTGCATGAGCTAAATCATCATCTTCTTGTTGAGAATGACTTTGAGGATGCCCAGCATCGGATGAACCCTGAAATAATGTTTCATTAAGAGGGGGGCCGGGGGGAAAGCATAAACGAATAGAAGTAAAAACAATGTGGTAAGATTTATGCTATGAGTATACATTAAGAACACCAAATTGCTTCAATGAAGAACCTTCTCTGCTCTCCTTTTTTGAGGCCTGTATAGCAGCTTGAATCATTGCTTCCTCTATATCATTATCAGAAACATGTGAGGAGTTTGACTGAGCTAAACTGTAGTCATTCTGATAATAATCTGTCCCATAAACTCCTCGACCATGAGATGATAAATTTTCAGTCATATCTGCACTTGTAGAGCTCAACCGTGATCGATAGGGAGGCTCAAATGCATTATTGGTCCCTGCAGCAACTTCAGTCGATTCCCCTGGATGAATAGCATGTGGTGGTAGTGGTGCATGACTTGTTAATGTCCCATTACACAGATCTCTAAGTTCTCTCCTATAATTTGAGTCAAGTAATAGTGAAGGTCTAAATCTTCTAGCAGCACTGAGAAAAGGCATAACTCCACGTGATCTAACATGGTTTTGATTATTCCCATCAGAGTAATTATTATACTGTGTGGCATTAGCAAGATTTTGCCCCTGACTAGGTAATTTAAATAAAAAGAAATAACAAAATTAGTAAAATAAAATGAAAATAGGAAAACAATAAAACAAATTAATAAAACATACAGCAAGTGAAGTAACTCAGTAAGATCATAAATAATCCAATTTCCAAGAACAGCATTAAGAAATGTTGAGAGGATACGAAAGGAAATAAAAGAAAATTCAAAGAACCACATTGTCATACATGTGTCTATCCCCTTCAATAAAATGGGCATTAACAGCTGCATTTAAATTGCCTCCATATTCCTGCAGAACAATTAAAAAAAAAAATATCAAGAAATATAAGGGTTTGCTATTTTTATACTTAAAAATGCATGGTTTTGGAGAATAAAAAACGAAATTATAATAAATGATAAAGAAAGAAATAACAGAGCCAAGGTTTTGGAGTAAGAATGTAACATTTTTTTTAGAGAGAGAAAGAGCGTTAGATGGCACAGATCAGATAAAGAAACAAGAAAATTGCAGTGCGTGAATGCGATGTAGCAGATGAGATGAGATGACCTCTAATTTTTGGACGGCAACGAACTCTGGTGCTCCGGTGATTCGCATGAAGGTTGTGACGGCGTTCGGTGTGGGCGACGGCGTCGCCATTGCTAACACGATCTCAGGAACCGACAAGAGATGGTGAGTGAACTGTGAAGTGTCTATTATTGGGATGATTATGGGCATTCGCGCCACCTTTCTTCAACTTTTTATTCTTTTCCATGTGTCACATCCTACCCAGGACGCGTGACTAACGTTACAGAAATTTTTATATACTATTATTCAATTACTTAATGATATTTAATATAATAAATTTAAGAGATAACGATAAAATTTTATTTCCTAAATACAGAACAGAAAAATATATGTCATTTAAGAAAATATAATTGTGTTATTTTATATTTTAGTCGTTTATTTTTGTTAGAATTTGTTGAATTTTATTGCGAATTATTAATTAATTAATATGTTTCACCCAATAAATTTTTACCGTTAATTGAAGGATTTAAAATGATACAAAATTAATCATCTAAAAAAATAAACATTTTTCTCATATAAAAAAACATGTTGGTTTCACGTGGAATCAAATAAAAAGAAGAGGAAAAAAAAGGTTTCACATAATTTTATATATATAAAAGATAAAAAGAAATTATAATATAAAAAAATTAATCGCTAAATTTAATTATATAAATAACATTACTAAATATGAGACAACACGAAGCTCAAGAATAGACTATTGTGACTTTTTTGACTCTTGTAATAAAAAAATATCACCGGTTTAATTTTCTTATAATTATTTATGCATTTAATGCTGAGTGAGGTATGTGTTGGGAATGTGTATGCTCAAGGAGCACATTATCTGATTATCCATATTAGATAGGTAAGTAGAGATATGTTTTATTTTAATTTTTTGGTAAAAAGCCGATTATTATTCTTTTCGTTCACCTAACTATTTCAATTTTTCTTCTACGATCTTCATGTGTAATTTATTAAGACATTGCCTATTATGCTATTATGTTTGGAAGAATAGATTGGCTGAAAAACCCAAAACGTACCACGAATGAAACGACCACGTTTAGTTATTTAGTAGAGCGGAGAAGGATTTGCGATTGGAAGTGGAAACGGAGCTCAGTGCATAGTCAGTTAGTCACAGTACTAAGAAACCCAGTGAGCCGCACCGCACCGAAACAAACCTCTGCTACAGAAACCCTAACCCCAATCCCAATCCCTCACCGACATGGACGGCGACGACGAGACCTCGGGTCCGATGATCGACGAAATCTACGCCAACGGCGGCGACGAAGACGGCGAGAAGCGGAGCCGGCGGGCGATCATCAGCGGCGAGCAGCTGGATGTGGAAGCGTACGCTGGGCTCTACGCGGGTCGCACGAAGATCATGCGGCTGCTCTTCATCGCCGCCAGGATGAACCCGCCGATGGAGCTGGAGGCGCTTCGCATGGCGTACGATGAAATCAAGAAGGGGGAGAACACGCAGCTATTGAGGGAAGTGGTGCAGAAGATCGGTGGGAGGTTGGGGCCAAACTACGAGATGGACGGGGCTTGGTGTGACGCCGTTGATCGAAGGGCTGAGCAGAAGAAGGACAAGCTCGATAACGAGCTCAATGCCTATAGGGTATTATTCTCTTCTCACGCTTTTCGTTTTGATTATTTTTTAGTGAAAATTTCCTTCTTCGTTTTTGCACTAAGAGCTTTTGTAATTAGATTTTAAACTCAAATATACTAATCTAAACAAACGTGTTATTGGTAACAGATAGTGTTTGTGAAGAAACTTTTTTCTTTTCTTTTCTTTTTTGTGATGGATTGAACCTTGTTTGTTTAATTCAAACTCTTTTTTAGGTTCAGAGTCCTTGGTGTTTATATTGCTATTTGATGAATTTTGTTGTTTGACTGTAACTTTGGTTTTTCTGTTGCATCTGCTTTTTACTATTGTATTGTATACATTCAGCAACCTTATCACATTCTTCGCCGTACTTTTTGATACTCAATGGTAGTTATTTATGGGTCACGTGTGTAGCTTGAGAGATAAAGAGTTGGTGTTTGGTTGATGCAAAAATATCTGCAGATAGTTAGTTATATTTACCATGTTCAGTGAACCTCTAGAGGGTAGATGGTTGTTGTTTACATTTGTCTGCTACTGGACTGGAAATTCTGCATCATCTTGTATTTGGTGATTGTGTTAGTGCTCGGATGAAATGTATCAAACATGCAAGATTAAATTGTCATTTCATTTCCATTTGATATGGTTGTAATGTAAATTCTGAAGTGGTATCCTGGTGGAGTTTTACCTTTTATCAAAGTGTTCGTCACACAAGAGTGTTTCTTTCCATAATTGGCATGGTAAAGACACTAGGTGGATACCACCCAAACAAAAATAAAAATATGAAGCCACATGAATAGGTTTAGTGATTTATTTCTGTTTACTGGGATAGCCTCTCCTTGTATGATGCTAATATGACCTGCTTTTTCCTTTTCCTTCTTTAACTACCTTAATTAAATTTATATTGCTGCTTTTGCCTATCTATTCCTTCAGCTTTCCTTTCTTTTTGCCAGACAAACTTGATTAAAGAAAGCATAAGAATGGGATACAATGATTTTGGAGACTTTTACTATGCTCATGGTCAATTGGGGGATGCTTTTAAAAGTTATGTCCGTACCCGGGATTATTGCACCACATCAAAGCATATTATTCATATGTGTATGAGTGCGATTCTGGTCAGCATTGAGATGGGTCAATTTCCTCATGTTACAAGCTATGTTGGCAAGGCAGAACAGGTACCAGAAGCCCTTGACCCAATAACGGTTGCAAAGCTACGATGTGCTGCAGGATTGGCAAATCTAGAGGCCAAAAAGTACAAGCTTGCTGCCCGAAAGGTCTGTTCCTTATCTCTCTTTTTCTGCTCAGAATCAGCCTAGACTAGAGCATTCTAGGATTACTTCATGATCTATGAAATCCCTGATCGGGAGTTTGAGGATTCATATTCATTTATCAGTGTTTAATGTATTATAACCTTTTTAACTTCAATGCTTATAACTTTTCCAATCTCATTTTCATTATTTAATGCAGTTTCTAGAAACAGGCCCAGAACTGGGAAATCACTATAATGAAGTAATTGCACCTCAAGATGTTGCAACGTATGGAGGACTTTGTGCACTTGCTACATTTGATCGGACAGAGTTAAAGGCAAGTACTCCATTATATTGATATGATGATTCTTCTTGTAAGTGAGTGTACTGTGAGTAATTGCTACATTGATGACATTGTCTTCATGATTTTATTTGTTTTGTTTTGCAGAACAAAGTTATAGACAATTCCAACTTCCGGAATTTCTTAGAGTTAGTACCTGAAGTAAGGGAACTGATAAATGATTTTTACTCAAGGTAAGTTGGTGCTTGTGCTCTCTTAGTTTTCTTTGTTGTTCACTTATGTCGTCCTATTGAGATTGGTCACCACACATCACTCTCTTTTGTTGGCTAAGTGAGTCGAAACTAAATTATTAAAGGTCTCAATTAGGTGGAATTGCACTGGACAGGTTAGGTACATGAAGTTCTTTGTCCATGATGCTAAGCTGCTTCTCTGGAAAAAAGTGATCAGAATTTTAAAACTTTGGATTGGATTGTTTTGCATGGAGAATATAGACATGAACTCATTAGACAGTTAGACTTAATTTATTTTTCTGGGGCTGGCTATCTGTTATGATTGGTTATTGTTGTCAATAAATCTTTTATTTTATTTTATATTTTGTCTAATAAGGGGGAGGGTTAGAGTTCACTGACATTTCTAATTGTTGTCCATTTGATTTGTGTTTTTCAAAATAAAACATTTTATAACAGTATTTTTCAATGCTCTTGAAGTGGTGAAAAGTGACTTGTTGCATCTTTTAATATTAATATTATTCAAATTATTTTATATATAGAGCAAATCCGTATGCATAAGGCTCTCCAACTTTGTAAGGATAGAGGTTACAGTCGATTGTAAGTAGCCCTACCTTTGCATTTTTTGCAAAGAGACTCTGCAAGGCTCGCCCTCTTTTTGCTATATATATATATGTATAAAATCTTACTCAAATTGTTTGTTTTCAGTGTTTTACTCTACTCTCTCTACATCTATGTGTGTAAATGTTGATCTCTTTTTTGAATTTTTGCAGCCACTATGCATCATGTCTAGAATACCTCGGGAACCTCAAAGCAAACCTATTACTTGATATACATTTGCATGACCATGTTGAGACACTTTATGATCAAATCCGTCACAAAGCCCTTATCCAGTATACGCATCCATTTGTTTCTGTTGATTTGAACATGATGGCTAATGCATTCAAGACAACTGTTGTTGGACTTGAGAAAGAACTTGAAGCTTTGATTACTGATAATCAGATACAGGTGTAGTTCGCATTACTAAGCCTTGCTTTTTGTGTTCTGTATCTCAACCGGGCTGTGTTTATAATGGCAAAATCTATCTTAGTATTACTTGCTTCTTATATTTTTTATGGGTTTAATGTTTCTCATGTCATAGGAGATAAAATTATTTCTTACACATACATAAAAGTGTGTGGGGCCTATGTGGGGTCATGTGAAAAGAAAAGGGAAAAAAAAAAAAAAGGCACACACTTTTATTTGTGTGTAGAAGATAAAATTATTTCCTATTTTATTTGCCTGTGGCCAAAATGATTTTAAATTGTGTAATGCTTCTTTTACAAGAAAATAGTCTGTCTGGGTTTTAAAAAGCTTATCGTTTATGGAACCTGTGCAGGCTCGAATTGATTCGCACAACAAAATTTTGTATGCACGGCATGCAGATCAAAGGAATGCCACCTTTCAAAGGGTTCTGGAAACTGGAAGGGAATTTGATCGTGATGTTCGATCTATGTTGCTGAGATCAAATCTAATCAAGCATGACTACAATCTGAGGGCATCAAGGAAACTTTGATATGGATTCAATGGGAGGAAGGTTGTTCTTTTATATATTCACAGGCATTGGTAAAGTGTAATGGAGCAAGTTTCTGCACTGAAGTTAAAGTTTGTCTTACCTTGTGGTAGGTTGAATCAAGGTTGCTGTAACGACATATTATGATTGCTTTTGTATATACTCTTTCATAGTTTAAACTAATTTGTCACACTATCTTCATTTCTTTCTTTCTTTCTTTGCTTATTTATTGTTATTCCATTAGATAGAACACCTCTTTTTTGTAACTTCATTGTGTAGAACATACTTGAGTCTTGATGCTTCGAAATCATTCTCCCCATAATTTTTTGCTCTGACAATTTATTCTCTGATGATTATGAGGGATATACTGCTTGGGTCAGTGAGGTCATTGGGTTAGTAGTTTGACTGCAAGTTAAGAAATGAGAATCCAAACAAAAATTAAGCCAATAATACATAAAGGAAAAAATGTTTTTTCTTTTAAATGACACAACTTGTGTCATTTTACTCTCATAAAAAGGTGGGATTCACGCTTTTATATTTTTTTATCTATTCTCTTTCCTCCTTTATCTATCTCTTTCTCTCATTTAAAATGACACAATTTTACATCCTTTAAAATGATACACACTTTTTTCATACATAAAAATAATTCATACAAAAAATATTTCATATAAAAGAAAATGTGATGTAATGTAACCAAGTTAGTGGTAGTAATAATTTAGCATCGTGTCAAAAATTAAAATTAAAAAATATTGGATAATAATATAAATAAAAAATAAAGAATATCACCCCATGATCGAGTTTGGATTTGGATCTGAATCTGAATTGAAAATTTGTGAATTTAAAAATTAAATCAATAGTGTTTTTGGTAAGTTACATTAGTTCGATTTCTTAAAATGAGATTTTAAGATTCTTATTTTTGAGGATTTCACTCCTTGTATCAGCACAACTTATAGATCACGTACATGACTATATGAGTGTGCATGCCTCATACATAGGGCCTACTTGGGCAAAATGTTTATGGCTTGTTCTCTTAGTCATTATTAGTGAATCTTATAAACCCAGTTATAACTTATAAATATCGGTCTTCAATCATTGAAATGGCATCTTCTGCATATCATTCGGAGAGTTTTTATTCTGCTAATATACACTCAGAGCCTCTGTGCCCTTAGACACCTCTTATCTTTGGTCTTAGTTTTCGCCTGAGAGCACAATCACGCTTACTCTTCACTGAGCTTTGATTCTTTGATCACTATTCACCATTACATTGAAATAATACACCTTATCCAGAAAAACAGTTTCAATCTCACCACACAAACATTTCAAATAGTAACTGTTATTTGATCAAATTCAAAGTGAAATAAATTAATCACTCAAATTAATATACACAAATTTAATTGGTTTGGTTTGATTTGAATTATCAAGCTTATTGAGTCATTTGAGGACATCAAGGAGGGGGGACAGTTCAAGTCTTTCACCCATCATCGTGCAAAGAAAGTAAGCAACTCACTTGTCCTAATAACATGCTTAGAAGTTAGAAGTGACCTTCCACTCTCGCTGCGACCAGAATTTGTGTCAAGAGTCAAGATATGAGATGGAAAATAAGGAGATTCATAGGAATACGGCGGTAAAAATCCATCATCTCATATTTTATTTTAACATAATTATATTATATGAAAATTCTTAATTATTAGTTAAAAAACCGTCACCATTTTAATTATAAATACAATCCTTTAGAGTGAGAATTGATCTCAACATACCTCCACCCTTTGCCCCAAATTATGAACCCAAACTCCTTGAAGATGGCAAAAAGTTGAGCATATATGGGGAGGAGCTACATGGATTTTGAATTTTCTTCATTTTATGTGTATTTTTTTTTACAAATTTAAACGGTTCGCTTTTTCTACAATCAATATAGATAACTTATTTACATTGAGCCCAAAACGACGTCGTTTTGAGTAAGAAATTAAGGTATTTTTTTAATTATAATTTATTTCAAAGTTATAATAGTCTTTTTCATTATAATTTTTTAATTTTTCAACTCAAAACGATGTTGTTTTGGGAGCAAATGTAGATAACTTATCTACATTCACTGTAGAAACATTAAAGTCAAATTTAAATTCTAGAACTTAACCAACCCCTCATTAATGGTGTTAGTACTCCAACTAAAATGATATAATTTCAAGCAATAGTATAGCTCAGTTAATAACACAGGTCGAGTAAACGGAGATTCAATTCCCAACAAATATATTTTTGAAGAGAGGAAAAAAGGTTAGTATCATTTCTTCCCTAATGTAATCTAAAACCTTCTTGTGAATTGTTATCTAGGCATCCGCTATGGTACACATTCCAAGTTGCAAGAGAACTTCCATACCTTTAATAACCTAGAGCTAGCAATTTAGGGCGTGTTTACTTAAAATTCTAACCAATGCAATTAAGAAAAAAACACGTTATTTTGGTCGAACCACATAGGCCCAGTGAATTGGGCCAACCAAATCTACAACATCTCATAAGTGAGCACATGACTTCACTATAGGGAATACCCCTCATCCTTATATAGCTCACCATTGTACATATTATGGTGAGGTGGTGTCTCATTGCAAAGTTGAGATATTGGTTAATGATTTTTGGCTCATTCTTTCTCTTTCATCGTTAGGGAATATTCTCCCTCCTATATAAGCTCATCTCTAACAGAAGAGGCATCTAATATCAAATATTTTTATAAGTTGTTACCATGCTAAATTTTAGAGTCACGGTAGCCTTATACACATCTGTCCTTTGCAGCCCCATCTGCGACAGCACTCACGGTAGCTCTTTGTGAGCTTTGATGTATATCACTGCGTCCATGAGCATTTCATACATTGAGATATTATACCCGTTAAAAGATACAAACCTAGTTCCATTTCCAAAAAAGCTCAAGATGCAACACGTTGCATCAGATTGTCTCTTTCAATGATTGTTAGAGGTTTTTTTCACTCAACACGTTGATAACTACTCAATACAAATAACCTATTACTCATTTATAAATGAAAATATGTTACACTTCTCCGTTTTAAACACAATCGTTTGATAAGACATACTTCACTTATTATAATTACTTTACACCATCATTCAAAAACAAAAGCAGGAAATTTAAAGATTCTTTTTTATTAATGTATGAATTAAAATAAAATAAAATTGGAAGGGCATATGAATCAAATTAAAGAAAATGAGATAATAAAAAAAAAAAGCATGACAAAGAAACATAAAATTCTGAACAATTTATTTTTTCTTTTTGTAAACATCCAATTTTGTTATTATACTCCTATCCTAGTTCCAATCTTCTCAGCATTTTCTTAATCGCTGGGAACCACGTGCTGTTACAATCTCCCTCCAAAGCATTTACTAAAACTTGAAGGTATGTCCGTATGTATCATCACATTCCCTCCTTCCACATCTTCCTTCAAACGGAATCTTCCCTTCTCCATTATTTATTTAAGCTACTTTATCCAGTGAATACAATATAATGTACTTTATTATTTGCTTCCCTTTCATTAATATTAATTTATTATTACCTTTCTTGATATAGGATCTATCTACCGTCATTTCAGAATAGAATACTCCACTGTCATTAATCAATTACAGAAGAATACTGTGACTTCTCACTGAATGGTGCAATACATGCATACAAAAACCACAATAACACACACAATCTCAGATCCTTCATCTCCAAATTAAGATCCAAATCTCAATCTCACACCAAAAGAGTCCCAACACACATCTCAAAAACCATCCTCAACTATAAACACACTCAGATAATACCCCAATTACATATTCCGACCCACCAAACAATCCCTCCCGATTTCAACCAAAAGCACCGATTTTTAACACCAAAATGCATCGAAACCCAAAACCCAGACGCTGATTTGAACAGATCCAACTTGCTTCCAAAATGGGTCACGTGAACCTCCCTGCTTCAAAGCGTAGCAGCAGCACCTTCATCAACATCAACCCACGTCAATGGCGGCTATTGGACCTTATCTCCGCAGCGTTCTTCGGGCTCGTGTTCCTCTTCTTCCTCCTCGTCTTCTCGCCTCTCGGCGATTCCCTTGCCGCCTCCGGCCGCCAAACGCTGGTTCACTCCGCCTCCGATCCGCGGCAGCGCAACCTCCTCGTGGCGGCGATCGAGGCGGGGCAGCAGCAGATCATTGAGGCGTGCTCCGCCGAAGAAGTGGACCACATGCCGTGTGAGGATCCGAGGCTGAACAGCCAGCTGAGTAGAGAGATGAATTATTACAGAGAGAGGCATTGCCCTCCACCGGAGAACACTCCCCTTTGTCTCATTCCACCGCCCAATGGCTACAAGATTTCGGTTCAGTGGCCTGAAAGCTTGCTCAAGGTATGAATTGTTTTGGATGCTGAGAAAGTGTTGGAAAGTTGGTAACTGTTTTTTTTTTTTTTTTTTAATTATGGTGTTTTGTGTTGGTTTTGCTGAGGGAGTTATTATATTAATGTTTTGCTACTCAATATTTATCGCATTTGGAAGATAGGAGTTTGTTTTTGTGGATTTTAGTTTGGAATTGGACTATCTGTTTGAGGTTTTAAATCGATGCGTTTTGGTTCTTAAACTGAGAAATTAATTATGATGTGCTATTGGCATGTAATAGATGTAAAGGTTCATGTCAGGATCACTTCACAAATGCAATGTCAATTTTTAAGTAATTGGTGATCTAATAGAATTCTCTGTTCAAATTAGACTTTAGTATGAAGTCTGAAGAAAGTGAGAAAAAGGTGATAGAGAGATAATAGAATAAGAAAAATGAGGAGAGGAAAGAGGTGAGGGAAGGAAAGTAAATTGATTATATTCAGCCCTGATTTACTAGTAGCTTAT
This sequence comes from Gastrolobium bilobum, assembly GCF_033153095.1. Classification (NCBI taxonomy): domain Eukaryota; kingdom Viridiplantae; phylum Streptophyta; class Magnoliopsida; order Fabales; family Fabaceae; genus Gastrolobium; species Gastrolobium bilobum. Next base: position 162,575 of record NW_026899058.1, read on the forward strand.
ACGGAGCCCTGACAAATTGAGGATCCTCTGTTAAATTTTTGTAATAGTGGCTTTCCATTATAATAGCCCACTGTGGTTTTTTAAAAATAAATGGAAATACATAACATAGCATTGTTTTCTTTCTTTGTTTACCTAACCTGTTTCTCATTTACATTTGATGAGGTAGTTCAATGTTATATCATACTATATTTTAGATTGTTGTTGTTGATTTTCATTTAGTGATTCATCTATCTGAAAGTACTAAATACATTCTCTGTAGATATGGCACAGCAACATGCCACACAACAAGATTGCTGATAGGAAAGGTCACCAGGGATGGATGAAACGTGAGGGTCCACACTTTATATTCCCTGGAGGTGGCACAATGTTTCCAGATGGAGCGGTGCAGTATATTGAAAAACTCGGTCAATACATTCCAATGAATGGTGGTGTTCTGAGGACTGCTCTTGATATGGGGTGTGGGGTAGGAGCTATTTTCCATTTTTCCTTTTGAGACTATAGTAGATTTATTATTGTTTAACGTGCAAATATATCTCATGTTTTACAGGTTGCTAGTTTTGGAGGATATTTACTAGCTCAAAACATCTTAACCATGTCTTTTGCTCCAAGAGATTCACACAAATCACAGATACAATTTGCTCTGGAAAGAGGAATACCAGCTTTTGTCGCTATGCTTGGTACTCGCAGACTCCCATTTCCTGCATTTGGCTTTGACTTGATCCATTGCTCTCGGTGTTTAATCCCTTTTACAGCCTACAGTAAGCTCTTCTTTGCTGCCCACATTTGCATATCTTGCAATCTTCTAAATAGATGTCACTGCCCTAATGCAGAAACTCCTCCTTGCAGATGCAACTTATTTCATAGAAGTAGATAGATTACTTCGCCCTGGTGGATATTTAGTCATCTCTGGTCCCCCTGTTCAGTGGCCCAAACAAGATAAAGAATGGTCTGATCTCCAGGCTGTGGCAAGAGCTCTGTGTTTTGAACTGATTGCTGTTGATGGCAACACTGTGATCTGGAAAAAGCCAACTGCGGATATGTGTCTCCCCAACCAAAATGAATTTGGTCTTGAGTTATGTGATGATTCACATGACCCAAGTATTGCTTGGTAATTTCCAATAGGCTATTGCTAGTTTGAGTTCATTTTCCCTCTTACTACTTTCCTTCACATTTTGCCATGTTCAACATTGATAATGTATGAACCATCTATCCTTTATGCTTGCTAGTTACTAGGTCGGCCATCAGGGACTTACGGCCTAGCCTATATTAGGCCAGACTTGGCCTATTACACATAGTTAAATAGAACAAGCTTAGACTTTTAAAAAAACCTATTTAGAAAGCAGGCCATAGGTTTTTTTGTACATATCGGGCCTATAAGTCTACAGGTCGGCCTATATCATATTATTTATTTTAAATAGAATAAATAAAATTATTATTTTAATAATTTTGAATAATAAGATAATATTATTTTAGTTATTTTTTTAATTATGGAATGTTTAATAGGCTAACAGGTCTAGGCCAAAGCTTCTATTTTTTAAATATAGGTCAGACAAGACTTGTAATTTGGGCCTACACAGGCTAACAGGCCAGGCCATACCTAAGGTTTATTGCATAAGCCTGGCCTATTTAGGCCAAAGTCTAGCCTACCTTGGTCTATTTACACCCCTACTAGTCACTGCATGTTTCTGTATCATATGGACTGATAAGGATAGCACTCGGGTGAATGCTATCATTGTTTTTTGTTTACAGACTTCTCGTAGTGGTTACTTGGGATTCCACGATTAAGATGGTTCCTTTTGCAGGTACTTCAAATTGAAGAAATGTGTCACTAGGATATCTTCTGTCAAAGGAGAATTTGCTATTGGGATGATTCCCAAGTGGCCAGAAAGGCTAACTGCTCTGCCACCTAGGTCCAAGCTCAGGAAAAATAGTGCTGATGTATATGAGGCTGACACTAAGCGATGGGTAAGGAGGGTTGCGCACTATAAGAATTCTCTAAAGATAAAATTGGGGACTCCAGCTGTACGCAATGTCATGGACATGAATGCATTCTTTGGGGGTTTTGCGGCAGCACTAAAATCTGATCCTGTGTGGGTAATGAATGTAGTTCCAGCTCGCAAGCCGGCCACTCTTGATGTGATCTTTGACAGAGGCCTTATTGGAGTCTATCACGATTGGTGAGTTTTTGCTGAAAATTTCGAGCATTTTATCTGAAAAGGATTTTTGTGTTTGTTCTTTTGGCTTGCCTTAATCAATGGTAAAGATATCTTCCTTAACATTGTTGAGTATTGACATGACCTGAAAATCGGTTGTAGGGTGCAGAAATTGTGTATTTAGTGATAAAGAGTTTTCATGCTATCACTCCAAAGACTATTTCATTCAGCTAGTAATTCACAGAAATTATGTTTTTTACAAGTCAATACCTGGTCTTCATTTTTTACTTGTTTGCCATGCTCATGGCTTTGCTTTTCTGGGAAGTTACTACTTTCCACTGTATCTTATATTGCATTTTGCTATGTACTTCTGCTTGTATCAGAATTTCTCTATCTGACCTAGTTCTCATTTCAGCTTCAATTTTGTGGCAGTTAAAATCTCCTCACTTAAGCAGTAATAAATGACTCGGGACAGTAAATAATCTTTTAACATATTTTATAATTGTATGATTTTGTGATTTTAAGGAGTCCTCTATGAAAAAGGAGTCAGAATTTTCTGGTTATCTTTATAAAAATGACAACTGAATTTCTGAAGTACTTCACCTCTTTTAGACTTTTAATTAGGATCCTGCTTTAAGGCAAAACTGTTATTCAGTGTACTTGAACATGTATTACAGTTTGTAATAGATATATTTTTTGGATCTAAGTCGTTTGGTTATTGTTGCCAGGTGTGAACCTTTCTCAACATATCCTCGTACCTATGATCTGATCCACGTGACCAGCATTGAATCACTTATAAAGGATCCAGCCTCTGGCAAAAGCAGGTATTTTTATGCTAAAATGGTAATTTGAAGTCACAGCCTCTGGATCATATTAGTTAAAATCGCGAGTAATATCGTAGGATCATACAATCCTACGATTTTCTTCACCTGGACTGATTCAAAATGCCCGTGATGATAATGTGATTGAATTTATAATTTGAAACTTCAGTTGTTTTAAAATATTTTCTAACATGAACAAGTGGAGGAGTGTGAGAAAAAAGTTGCTACCTGAACTAACTTGTGGCTATTATTCATGTGTTACTTGATCTAATAAAGCCTAGTATACCTAGTATACCTTTGTTTTAAAATAAAAGATTTGTAATAAACCCTAGTATACCTTTGCTACTTGATCTACTTGGAACTAACAGTGTTACTACTTGCTAGCCTTTGTTGGTGTATGTTGAAGCCTCATACGTCCTTCACTGCATCTACGATATGTTTTAATATGATTACCTTTGTTTTCCTTTAATATGAATGTTCTATATCATTAATATTGAATGCATTTTAATATTCTATATCATAATTTGTATCACTTTTGATAGAAAACTATTTCACATAGATAACGAGCTCACCTTGATTGCTTCATGACTTCATTGCAGATGTAACCTTGTTGATTTGATGGTGGAAATAGATCGAATGCTGCGCCCAGAAGGCACAGTTGTTGTGAGGGATAACCCTGAAGCAATTGACAAAGTAGCTCGTATTGCTCGTGCAGTGAGGTGGAGGCCTACCATATATAGTAAAGAACCTGAATCACATGGCAGAGAGAAAATCCTAGTTGCAACCAAGACCTTCTGGAAGCTCTAATTCTCTTCCCACTAACATAGCTGTGTAATTTAGGTGAAATTTCCTTCTCTCTCTTTTGAGAATGATGTTTTCAAAGTTATCTTCTCTATGCACCAAAGCGATGCGCTTTTTTTTTTTTTTTTTTCAATGTTTATACAAGGAGAAAATTAAGGTTAGGATCTGAGAAAACGAAAAGATGTGAACAATTCGTGCAGTTTTATATGGAAAGCACAAGCTAGTGGTAGTTATATATCCTCTTAGCTATAAGGATAACTTGTAACTCAATGTTTTAATTCATTGTTGCTTATTTATTGAAAAACAATCATCACTATTCTAATTTGAAGACTCTGAAGTTTTATGTGGAAAGCACAAGCCACTGAAGCCAGTGTTAGCAATATTTTCTGTTAGCTATGAGGATCACTTGTAATTCAATGCTTTTTTTTTTTTTTTATCATCATGCGTTCTCATTCTTCCTTCAAATTTCTTCATCCAGACATACTATTATTTAAGGACAAGCTTTTTTTTTTTTTTTTCCTTGTGACACGGTTGATGCTGTTATCTGTTAGCCTTATTCGTGGGCTTACTGTTCTGGCTCATGGCACTTATGACGAGTGCAATCCTTTATTACATGTGATTCTAATAAAATTTTAAAATAATAAAGTTATGCCCTTGTACTTAAATTCCTTTGTGACAGGAAAGTTATGGATTTGCAAAAATACAATAATACAATCGATCTTCATTTATACCTTCGCAAGTTAAGAAACCTTGTACTTCCGCGTCTGCCCTTTATCCTTGTCCTTGTCCTTAAACTATAATTTGTGGCCTACTCTAAAGCGTTGGTCTAACAGTATCTAGGTCCTTCCATAATGTAGGGATCATGTCTATAATTGTGTGGCAAGACACTGGTAAGATAACCAAAAAAAACTTTCCACGTAAAACATGGCATGGGAGTTAGGGAAAGTGCCATGATATGTCAAAAGTGTTGTGTTGTAGGACTGAGATTTTTGTCTTATAATTTATTTTTAACTATGTATTTCGAGGAGTAATTAGATATAATATTAAAGTTGTTTTTTTGTGACAATGAGGGCAAAAAAGTAACTTTAATATTGCAGGACAAAAAGAATATCTTGCAACAAAACATCCAATGAATCCTTACAGTAAATAAGTAAAGGGAAAACTTCAAAAAACTCCCTATGAGTTTTCTTAATTATTACTTATTTCCTCACAAATTTTTTGAATCATTTACACCCTTATTTAAATTTTTGTATCACTTACCCCCTGACTTAAAGTTATTTATCATTTACCCCATTCACTTAGGGGGGTAAATGATAAAAAAAACTTTAAGTTAGAGAGGTAAATGATTCAAAATTTTGGGAAGAAATAAATGATTATAAGTAAAATTACAGGAAGGTTTTTGAAATTTTCCCATAAGAAAGTGCTAAATTTTGGGATTACTTTACCTCCTGCCATTGACTATTGGAACAAGTTCTTTATTATTTGTTTAAGGAAAAAAGTTCTTATATGAGCTTTACTTCTCTCGTGTAATAGGAGAAAAATTATCTTATGCTGTGAGACAAATAATGGGAGGTCCACCAAGTTTTTAGACAGAGAAAAAATTATATGAATATAACATGAGAGATGAATCTCATGCAACATGAAAGTGTAGTTTTCCTTCGTATATAAGAGGGAAGCAAAACTTTCTCATGCACTAACATCAAAAATAGCAACTTTCTTTGTTTTTGTTTTTTTAAATAAATGGAACCCACAGAACTTTGTGTCTACGGAATTTTTTTATATCAAGATGCAATCCTTAGTTATAGAATCCGGTTCATAATAATCGGTTCAGGATCTTAGTATATGAAAATACACGCACACTGAAATGTGTAGAAAACAGCCAAAAAGGATGTTCCAAACCTAACATTATAAATTGAAGTGAAATTTGAGTACTGATAGTTCAACTTGTAGCTCTGATACCAATCACCAATTCAGATTCAGATTTGGTACCAATTTCTCATGAAATGTGTATAAACAAGATAAGATGTAACCACAAAACGTGTAACACAATTATACTAGCCATTGATTGTAATTTAATGTCGAAAACCAACCAAAATCATGATTTGTACTGCTGCTAGCTACTGCACGAGTCCAAACACATCAAACAAGAACCATATGGTAAGAGGAGGACATCATGGTATGGGCTGAGATTGTTGTAATGACGAAGACGAACAGATACTGTTTCATAGAACTATGATATTATAGTCTTTGGAGTTGTCTTTTGTGCTTATATGCAGTACATGGAAGTGATTTGAAATTTACTTTTCTTAAATTCTGGGCATGTTTTAGGGTAACAACACTTATACAAAAAATAAAAATAAAAGAATAAATATCATTTTTCGTCCCTGACAATTTTCATGAAGTCCCTTTTGGTCTCCAACAATAAAAAAAGCTCATTTTGGTCCTTAATTTTACAAAAAATAGAGTCACGTTTGTCTTTCCGTTAGTTGGCATCCAACGGCCCAACTAACGGAGCACACGTGGAGCGTTAGTTTGCTGAGTCATCGTTAAGTATGCCAGCGTGAAAGTACTACGACACTGTTTTGAACATGTCTTATGTCTTCTTGGAGTTTTGGACAGCTGACCCTAGCATCGAATACCCTATTTGGTCCCTGACAAATTTATCGAGACCCTATTTGGTCCTTAACACAAAAAAAATGGACATGAACATAGAAGTTGCAAGGCATATTGCAGCAAACCACCAACCACAAACGTTTCAAACCACCATTGCATCAATCCAATGGCCCTATTTTAAATGTATGATAGCAACTTAGTGGAACCTCAATGCTTCTAGAACTTTGTAATCTATCAATCAACTTCATTCATTGATAAGTCAATTAACAGAGAAGATTCATGTTCCTAATGCTCGTAGCCTCAAGCTAAGGATAATGACTTTGATGATGATGTGGAGTTTGTTGTAGGGGTGTAGGGGCAAAAATAATTGACTCCACTTTGCAGGCTTGAAAACACACTGAATTATGGACTAGAGAGAGTTTGGGCTCTTAGATATGTTAAAGGTTCTCCTTGGTAAGCATTTTTGTAGACTTTCTTCATTGATTTCAATTTGAAAGGTATAAGATATTGCTCAGCTGTAATTTTGAAGGCACACATGATTTTATAATTTATTTACATGAATAAAGGGTGTAGGGGCCTTGATGAGTGTGTTAGGTCAAGAATACCAATGCCTAGCATTGTTTCGTTGATGTTTTCTTTTCTCTAATTTTGTTATTTTTTTCAATTTTATGGAGGATCTCTTATCCTCCTAATTATTTGCAATCATCTTCTCTTTATCTTGATGAGTTTCTTCATATGTGACATGTTGATCATTTTATTTTAATTGCCTTGAACTAGTTATATGGTTTCATGTATGATGATATTTTGTAAACATATTTGGCTAAGTTCCCCTGACCCAAATTTTACATTGGACGCCCACCGGAAAGGGGTAAGTTGTGTTGATTACTTTACTGGTGGGGATAAGCGTTATCCAATTACTGGATGTGATGATCATTGATGCCCCCCCTTCTTTGGGACAGTTTGCATTGAACTCACCCAAGCAGTATCTGAAATCGGATAGATCATGACCGCATCAAGAAGTTTCACCACTTCTTTATTATTTAAGCCAACCGGCGCGGATCCGCGCCACTGTGGCGCTGGACCGCGCCATTTCTCTGCCTTTTCTACTGGGACGCGGTGCAAAACCGCGCCATATCAAGGTAAGTCACATGAATATAGGCTAAGTCATCAATCAGGCCACAGGTCATTTATCAACAAAATAAGTTCAGGCTCAAGGAGTTAGCAATGGAAAAATTTCATACATGTGGGCTATTTTGGCCATAGGCTAACAAGAACAAAATGTCTTTATCATTCCAACCAATGCATGCATTACAGAGAAACAGATCAAGTTCTAGAGTGTTACAACAATGAGGTCTCTCAACAAGAAAATTTAGTGTTTAAGCTCAAACCTCACAGCTATGGTAATCCCATTACCTATGCAATGTTATGTCAGAATGTCATACAACATACTTCTTAAAATTCACTCAAGTACATTTAAATCTGAGAATTTTTTTTTATTACAATTGAATCTGAAAATTATTGTATATTCAAATGTGTATAACTGTACAAGAAGGCTCTCTATTTATAGAGACTAAAAGACCTAATGGGTCAAGCCCACAATCTAGACTATTATAATAATAATAGATTAATATTATTTCTAACACTCCCTCTCAAGCTGGTGCGTATATATCAAAAGCTCCCAACTTGTTACAAATATGATCTATTCGGGGACCTCTAAGAGCTTTAGTGAATACATCCGCAAGTTGATCATTCGAATTGACAAATGTTGTCTCGATCGCCCCTAACTGGATCTTTTCTCTAACAAAATGACAGTCAGTTTCTATATGCTTGGTCCTCTCATGAAAGACTGGGTTAGAGGATATATGCAAAGCGGCTTGATTGTCACAAATGAGCTTCATAGGCCGTTGTTCACAGAGATGGAGTTCCTTAAGCAATTGTCTCAGCCAGATGAGCTCACAGGTTGCATTTGCCATTGCCCGATATTCTGCCTCCGCATTGGATCTGGCGACCACAGTTTGCTTCTTACTCTTCCAAGAGATCAAATTTCCTCCGAAGAGAACACAATACCCTGAGGTGGATCGTCTATCTGAAGGAGAACCTGCCCAGTCAATATCTGAATAACTAGAGATCTCTGAACTCCCTTTATTTGTGTATAATAAACCTCTTCCTGGCGCCTTTTTAATATATCGGAGAATTCTAATAACTGCATCCCAATGGGGTCACAGGGAGAATCAAGAAATTGACTTGCAACACTCACTGCGAAGGAGATATCTGGCCTTGTCACAGTAAGATAATTCAATTTTCCAACTAGTCGGCGGTAGCGACTAGGATCTGGCAGTGGCTCCCCTTGTCCTGGTAATAACTTAACATTGGGGTCCATAGGTGTATCAATGGGTTTACAGCCTAACATGCCAGTCTCATCTAGGATATCCAGTGCATACTTCCTCTGACAGATGGAAATGCCCCGCCTAGACTGTGCAACTTCGATCCCCAAGAAATATCAAAGTCTGCCAAGATTTTTGGTCTGAAATTGATTGAATAAATGCTCTTTCAACTGATCAATCTCGGTCTGATCACTGCCTGTAATGATAATGTCATCAACATAGACCAAGAGATAAACGCACTGGCCAGAAGAATTATGCCGGTAAAAGACAGAATGATCGGCTTTGCTTCTGATTAAACCAAAGGATTCAACAACTGAACTAAAACGGTTAAACCAGGCCCGAGGAGATTGCTTCAGGCCATATAAAGATTTCTGAAGTATACATACCATTCCAGAACTCTCCCCCTGAGCAATAAAACCTGGTAGTTGCTCCATATAAACTTCCTCCTGCAAGTAACCATGTAGAAAATCATTCTTAATATCAAGTTGGAGAAGGGGCCAGTGATGAATAGCGGAAAGGGCAAGAAACAGGCGAACAGAAGCCATCTTAGCAACAGGAGAAAAGGTATCCTCATAATCAAGACCAAAGATCTGTGTGTATCCCTTGGCCACTAAGCGAGCTTTAAGGCGATCAACAGTGCCATCAGGACCAACTTTAACTGTGAACACCCATCGACAACAAATAACAGATTTCCCGAGAGGAGCACAAACAAGACCCCAAGTGCCATTGGAGTGAAGTGCCTGCATTTCATCAAGCATCACCTGGCGCCACCCTGGATGAGATAATGCTTCACCTGTGGTTTTAGGGATGGAAACAGAAGAGAGATTAGAAACAAAAGTAAAATGTTGTGAAGAAAGTCTGTCATAACTCAAGAAAGAATAAAGGGGATGAGGATTTCGAGTGGATCGAATACCTTTCCGAAGGGCAATGGGAGGAGTCTCTGATGGAGGATCCGGAGGAGAAGAGCCGACGGGAAAGGGCGATGAGTCATCAAGAGGCAAAGTCGGAGAAGGTGCAGGCTGACGACCCTGGTATGTGAGGAGAGGACGATCTGCAGGTATGGAGGTAATGGGTTGCTACTCTGGAATAGGGTCACCTACAACTGGTAAAGACAAGTCAAGAAAAGGAACAGGAAGGACCTGAACAACCTGTAACACTGGAGACGAAGTAGAGTGAAAAGGCTGTTGATCAAGAAAAATGACGTCAGCAGAAACGATATAACGCTTGAGATCAGGAGAATAACAACGATACCCTTTTTGAAAACGTGTATACCCAAGGAAAATACATTTGAAGGCCTTGGATGTCAACTTGTCTTTACCTGGAGTAAGATCATGAACAAAACAAGTACAGCCAAAAATATGTAAAGGCAGAGGATAAGAAGGTGCTCCGAAAAACAAAATAATGTGGGGAACATCATTATTTAGCACAGAAGAGGGCATGCGGTTGATAAGGAAACATGAGGTGATAATAGCATCTGCCCAAAAACGGAGTGGGACGTTCATATGAATGAGAAGGGTACGTGCAGTTTCAACTAGATGTCTATTTTTACATTCAGCGACTCCATTTTGTTGTGGAGTGTGGGGACAGGTAGTCTGGTGTATCGTCCCATGTGTATCCAGAAATTTAGAAAATTCAAGAGACACATACTCTTTTGCATTATCTCTGCGCAAGATTTGAATAGAGGCACCAAATTGAGTTTTTATTTCTGCACAAAACTTTTGATAAATTGAAAATAACTCAGAACGATTTTTCATTAAATAAACCCAAGTGCAACGGAAGAAATGATCAATAAAGGTTACAAAATACTGAAAACTCAAAACTGACATAGTCCGACTCGGACCCCAAATATCAGAATGAACAATAGAAAAGGGAGCAGCAGCTCTCTTATTGACTCTACTAGCAAAGGAAGAGCGAGTATGCTTTCCCTGCTGACAAGACTGAGAATTCAAAGACTTAAGACCTGACAAAAAAGGAACCATATGCTGAAGCTTCGAGAGACTTGGATGACCCAGACGGCTATGGAGAAGCTCAGGAGACTCTGTGAGAGAGCATGCAACTGGAGCAGAGGGTGTATACAGATAGTAGAGACCTCATGACTCACTGCCCGCTCCAATCTTCTTCCCCGTACCCAGATCCTGCATAGAAAAAGACTGTTTAGAAAAGTGATAGAGCAAGAAAGAGAATGGGTCAATTGACTAACAAAAATTAAATTAAAAGGAATTCCAGGGATGTAATAAACAGAGGTTAAAGTCAAGAAGGGAGTTGGTTTGGCTTGTCCAATGCCACGAGCAGGAGCCTTGGTGCCATCAGCAAGAGTAACCGAGGGAAGATTATTAGAAAAGGTAAGGGAAGTAAAGAGATCCTTATTACCACAAAGATGATCAGTATCACCTGAGTCTATTATCCAGGGTCCAAGAGACGATTGAGAAAAACAAGCAACATGATTACCAGTATCTAGAGCAGGTGGCTGAGAAGAACTCTTCTGGAGAAGGGCCTCATAGTCTGCAGCGGAAATAGTCACTGATCCGGTAGAGGGCGGCACAACATCTGTTTGAGCAAAGTTCATATGTGGTGGCTTCAAGTGAGGGTACTTTCTGTAGCAACGTTCTTCAATGTGACCCAGATTTTGGCAATAATTACACCGAGGCCTTTGTCCTCGGCCACCCTGTCCATATGACGTCGTCTGTCCGCGCTTACCTGAGCCATATAATGTCATGGGCCCGCGACCGCCTTGTCCGCGGCTACGACCACGACCGCGTCCACCATTGTTCCAATTACCACGAGAAATTAAAGCAGCAGAATCAGACAAGAGGGCAGTAGAGTCAGTAGCTGGCACGTGTGCGGGGGCCACCTTATCTTGAAGATTCAGAAGGCGCTGAAAGGTCTGGGATATGCTGGGAATCTCAGTACTGGTTAGAATGTTCTCACGAACACTTTCTAATCTGTCAGGGAGACCAGAGAGAGTCACAACCGTAAAGAGACCGTAGCATGAGGTAACATAGCCAAAAATTCCTACATCAAAGAACGAATCTTACCAACATAAACTTCCATACGAGCTTCGGGTGATTTGCGCAAATCCATCATCTGGGAAACAATGGAATAAAGTTGCTGAATATCATTGGTGTAGAGGTTTTTGGCTTCCGTCCACACATCACAGCAGGTCTCAAAGGGAATGAAAATATTGAGAAGAGATGAATCAATGGATTGCCAAAGAATACTGAGGAGCTGAGCATCAACTTTCTCCCATTCAGACGTCTGATCTTTGGAAATATCCGTCTTCTTAGTGGTGAGATGTTTGTCATGGCCTTGACCGGTAAACCAGATCTTAACGGAGGTAGACCAGGTCTTGTAAGTGGCAGATCCGGTCAATTTCAGGGTTGTGATAGATGGAATAGCACTTGAAATGATGTCGGAAGGATGTTTACTGGTTCTTTTCATCAGAAACAGCGATCAGACAACCAAAAAAAAGTATAAGTCACGCGAAAAAGGAACAAAGTAGCAACTTTTGCACTGGAAACCCCCGAACAGAAGAGACCCAACACGAACGAGCACCGGATCCGGAAGGAGGAGGCAGAGGCGAGCCTGTCTGCCTTGGTTTGGCCGGAAAAGGTGGCCGGAACAGTGCACACGCGCCGGAGAGAGGTGGCGCATGAGGCCCATGCGCAGACGGCTGTGGTGGCGCGTGGGGGCGCATGCTGCGGCCGTTTGGGACGGGTCTTGGACAGAAACGGTCGTCGGCGTGAGGGGATCCTGATCGCGTGGTTTCTCGCTGGAAAGGTGGTCGGAACAGTGACGGAACAGTGTTTCTGGCGATGTGAACAGTGTTTTCCAGTCAAATAATGAAGGAGGATGACGATCTGAGATCGAAAAAGGGTCTAACAATGTTCGGAGGGTTGACAAGGGTTGCCGGTATGATGCACGACAGTAAATAAGAAAGGAAATGATATATATGCGGAAGCAAAGCCTTTGGATCGAGAGCTCTGATACCAAATTGAATCTGAAAATTATTGTATATTCAAGTGTGTATAACTGTACAAGAAGGCTTTCTATTTATAGAGACTAAAAGACCTAATGAGAAGACCTAATGGGCCAAGTCCACAATCTAGACTATTCTAATAATAATAGATTAATATTATTTCTAACAATTATAAAAAATAACACAAAATAACTAACTAAAAATAGAAAAAAAATTTAAAAGAGTTTAGAATATCTCCCCTGATAGAAGAAGTGCAGTTCCAAGGTGCTTTCCAAAAGCCGACCGCCAGTGTGGCGCTAAGTTGAAAATCATACAGCTGAAGTAGAGGCTGTCATTTGATATATTATTTGTACTTGCAACTTTTAGTTGGGCATTGCTAACCGTCTGCTAAACAGGTGTGGGACTACCAAACCAAAAGCTGTGTTCAGACGCTTGAAGGACATGCAACATAATGTATCTGCAGTATGTTTTCATCCTGAACTTCCCATAAAACTCCTTGTATGATCATTGCTTCACTTATCTGCAGGTGTGGGACCACCAAACCCCCTTTAGCTTCGCTCAACAGCATGATTACAGTTAGGTATCATTGTTGGTTACATGACTTCTTTACTCACTTGTTCAGTATAGTACTCCAACATTTATCGTATCTTTGGTCATGATTTACTCATACCTCATTCATGTTTATCTTGATGTTCATGTCATCCAAAGTACCTTAAACCTCTCTCTAAGTTTAATGACTATAGACCTTGCATGCTGATTTCTTGTGTGGAATACTTTCCAGTCTTTTGTGTTCCTTCAATGATGAGGTTTTAAATTTGACAATAATGGTTGCTTTGCCGCTTTGGTTTCTTGTTTTACATTCATTCACATTGAGTTTATAGGTACTATCAATCATAGAAAGTGCTAGTTCATATGATAACATATTGTTCTTTATAGAGTGAATTTGATCAAATAATTGACTCCACTTTGCAGACTTGAAAACACACTGAATTATGGACTAGAAAGAGTTTGGGCTGTTAGATATGTGAAATGTTCTCCTTGGTAAGCATTTTTGCATACTTTCTTTTTTTAGTGTTAAGGACCAAATAGGGCCTCGATAAATTTGTCAGGGACCAAATAGGGCCTCCATAAATTTGTCAGGGACCAAATAGGGTCTTAAATGCTAGGGTCAGCTGTCCAAAACTCCAAGAAGACATAAGGCATGTTCAAAACGGCGTTGTATTACTTTCACGCTGGCATACTTAACTGTGACTCAGCAAACTAACATTTCACGTGTGCTCCGTTAGTTGGGTCGTTGGATGCCAACTAACGGAAGGACAAACGTGGCCCTATTTTTGTAAAATTAAGGACCAAAATGAGCCTTTTTTATTGTTGGGGACCAAAAAAGACTTCGTGAAAATTGTCAGGGACGAAAAATGGTATTTACTCAAAATAAAAATAAGAATCTACATTCATTTATACATGATTCAGTGAAAAGGCATCAAAATGTACCTTGAGATGCTACGACGATATTTGTGTGTTTTTTGTTCATAATTGATTCTTGGATGGAATCATTCCCAATTCGTTTCTCTAATGACAATCGATTTTGTCACTTGGCATCACTTTGTCACTTAAGTGGGTCCCACCTATTTTGTATGTGTTACATGAGATAAAATTATTTCACACACGCACAGATATATATTTTGTTGGGGTTTTTAAAATAATATAAATACATGGAAAAAAACGACTTAAAATTGTCTAAAAGTTTAAATTTTTATTAACTATTGAATCAGGTTAAAAAATTGTGTACAATTTTTATTTTCCAACTTCATTATACGTAAAATAATACTTGATACCAACCACTTTATAAGAATTTTATATTCTTTATCCGGTATTCGTTCAATGATAAGTCATAAACTCACATATTAGAAAAGAATAAATTAAACATTAATATTTTAAGATTTTTAGTTGAAATATGATACCGGATTCACTTGTTATACGTTATTGTTTAATCTATTGATGTGTAGATAATAGTCTCCCCTAACTATATTAAAATGATATTAGAGCCGATAATTGATTAATTTATGCCAACCAAATAATTGGTTGGGCCGAGTAATTAAAAATACTGTTATAATACCCTCGAGTATTATTTTGAAGTGATTCAAGTTTCATGGAAGAGAGGCATGGGGCTAGGGGCACAATTTTTTTTCAGCATACTGACTCAAAAGTGCATGTCAAGTATATCTTGGAAACATGATCCTAAAATGTAGTTGGCTACTTGAAAGTTACATATAAATTAGTGCAGGAGCAGGTTGCAGGTGCCTCATAATATGTGAAACACAGGGCCACCATAAAAATTCAAGAACAAAATAAATGAACTGAACTCAACTCAGAAATTATTGTAGCTTCTTATGTCCTGTTGTGGGTAAAACACAACTAACTTCTTTATCCAACTTAGTAGTTAATTTAATACAACAGACAAGTGCAGATTCAAGTGGTTCGTGCTGGTGAATTGAAAGTGTAACGTATTTTGGAATTGAGAGCTGCAAAATTGCACAGGATGTGTCATATCAGGCAGAGCCCGTGTTGGGAGCGTGTAAGCCTCTTTTTGTGCTGATTGCTACCTGAGCTGGTACACATATAAATTACATTAAAGAAGACTCACTAAAATACCAAATATGCAGATCAATTGACATAAATTGATTTAATTTAATCAATGGTGATCATGAGTTCAAATTCTGGATATGTGATTGTGTTAAAAATTGATAGGAAGAATTTCGCGATTCTTATAATTTTACCCGGCTCGATTAGATTAGTCAATAAAATGATTGAGAAGTTAAAAAAAAAAAAAAACTGTGGGATTTTTTTTTAAAAAAATGAGTGGGATTTAAAAAAAATAAAAATAAAGCTAAGATCTTATCTTGTGAGTTCAAGGGAAGGGAGTAACTAGTAAGGGATAGAAAAAGAAAATTTGAGATGAAGAATATTTTGTAAAAATAAAACTCCATTATTTTGGTTGTATTTTCTAAGTTCTTATTACAGTTGGAAGTATGAACATGAGACATGAGAGAGTGGGCTTTTTCGTACTATAGTTTATGGTGGAGCCTTTGTTCTTTTGATATAGATATTTAAGAATGACTTGTGAGGCATTCAATGTGACTACCATAAACACACACATTGATAACATTCTATGCACGTACCTAACAAGAAATGGAGGAGCTTGTGAAGAAAGACTAATGTTGTCCATATGTACAGGGCTGGACGGTCCCCCTCTCTCCTTTTCTATTTTTCTTTTACTATATTGTAGATAACTATTTAAATGGCTCCCTCAAATAAATATGTAATACTAATAATTAGTATCAGTAAAAATAATGACTACCAGAATAAATTGAGTTTAATAATACAATTGATACAAAAAATAAACGTGAAAAAAATCTAGAGACCCCGGCTCAGCTTTTTACATTTTATCCCCTCATAATTTAAGGATATGTTGGATAACTATTTTTAAAAAAAGTTTTTTGATTTTCAAAATAAAAAAAAATAAAAAACTTATTTGATAAGGCCTGTTTTGTAAAAAAAAAATTAAAAAACTGTAACTATTTTTTTTTAGAATAAAATTTAGAGAATGTCTGAGTTATTTTTGTTTTTTGTTTTAATTTTTAACTTTCAAAACAAAACAAAAACATAGAAAAAATTTATTTTTATAACTATTCTACAAAACAGTTTTAAAAACAAAAAAAAAACACAATTAAACAAGCCCTTAAGCTTCCCTCAACACACCATTTTGAGAAAGACATTGCTAATCTTTTGGGTATATGATAAGTTTTATATAAATTTGAGTTCAAGAAGCAAAGTGGGTGAACCATTTAAGCACATTCGGTTTGATTACCGATTAATTGATTACCTAATTAATTGGATTTGAGAATTGACGGATCTATTGCAAGGGCGGCTTTTCTAAGATCATTTTTTTTTATTCTCATGTTGAGATATATAATCCCACATTGATTGGATGGGCAACTAATATGGTCTTTATAAGGCCTTAGGCACTCCCACCCCTTGAGCTAGCTTTTGAGGTGGTGACTTCAAGGTTCTTAACAAAGACTCAAACTCGAAATTTCGAATTAAAAAGAACAAAATCTTTATCACTTGACTAATGATTATTGGTTTATATTTGTCCGGTAAAAAATTGATTGGCCAACATAGTTACATCAAAGCAAAATTGCAAGCTGTTGAACTTTTCTTGTTAATTATATAAAATTACTTATACAGTTAGAAATAATCACCACCGTGAGATTTGTACAAATACAATTATTGAATGAGAAAACAAATAGAAAGGAAATGAACTGAAAAAAACTAAAAATTAAAAATTGAACGCAAGGCTTTTTATGGTAAAAGCAGGAGAGGAATTAAGTTTGCTGCAACAGAAGACTTTGATTTTCTATATATATATATAGGTAGGATCTTATGATATTAGTGTTAAATTTTAAATTTGATATTTTATTTGAGAGCTGTTAGATCAAAAAAGATCAACGACTATAATTTACAAGCATGTGACACCGTTGATCTTTTTTTATCTAATGGCTCTCAAGTGAGATGTCAAATTTAAAATTTAAAACTGGTGTCAAATTTAAAATTTAACACTGATGTCAAAGGATCCTGCCTCTATATATATATATATATTTGAAAATACATACTTTAATAGTCATGCATGCAGCTAGAATAGTTTGTGTTTGACTTGAATGAGTTCTTTTTCAAAAGTGCCTTAAATTCTTTTCAACTGGGGTCATTCAATCTATATCACTAAATAATTGACTTCTTAAAACCTTGATCAGTCTCGTGGACCCCTGTCTTTGACGTAGTGCCTAACACATAGTTAAGGATCACTAGCAATTACTAAAATTTCAGCTGCTGCGTATCTATTATTACTTTTATTTATTTCTTATTTAATCTTTAAAATGCCATTTTTTTATCAGACTAATAATTTGTAAAACAAAAAAACAAAAAACTCTTCATAATTAATTTAATGATTTTAAAATGTCTTAACTTTACTAAGCTCTAATTCTTAATTTTACTAGTGATGCATTTGTATCTAGTCATTTATTTTGTTTGTTAGAAGAGAGAGAGATTCAACTAGCTAATATGTGATCAAGCATGTTTGAATATTTGGTCTGTATGATTGTGTTTTGTTTTTTTTTTTTTTTTAAAACTATTTTATAGAATAGTTAATAAAATAGGTTGAAGAATTTTGTGGTTATATAATCATATATGGTGATTATATTATAATTAATAAGTTGAAGAATTTTAATATGCATATCATATTGAACTTTCTACTCTGCACTAATCTAATAAATAATTAAGGATATTTTGGCAAAATAAAGCATAAGGAATTTCTATGAAAATCAGCATCTCTAACTTATATGTCTCCAGCATACATAGTTTTCTAAGTTAAAAAGAGCAAGAATTTAATCCACTTTTAAAGAAAAATGCTTAAATTTGTTATAAAGTTGATAAATCATGCTCAAATATTCTCTCACTGAATTTCTGTGATTTTTGTAAGAAAAAGTACTAGAAAAGAACGTAATTTAAGCACTAGAAAAAGCTGAAGACAGTGTTGTCACGCTACATGCGCGAGATCCGCGCCAGTAGCATGGGAAAATTTTCACAATGCAAAGTGTCGTGCTACTAGCGCGGGATCCGCGCTAGTAGCGCAGGATTCAGTTGCCCTTGTTATTTTCACCGCGCTAGTAGCACGGGATTCGCGCTAGTAGCGCGGGAAGCACGTGACCGATTTTTAAAAGAGATCCAATCACAGTTTAAGGAGGATTCTATCTCAAAGATTTGATCAAGAATTGAATATATTTGACATTAAGCTATTAAAAGGAGGGAAAACCCTGATTAGTCATCTTTGGCAGAGGGAATTGCAGAAAACAAAACAGAGAGAGAGCTCTTGGAGATTTATGCTGAAGCTCAACGACCAGAGAAATTGAAGACTAAAGATTCCTTCTTCTTCTTCTTTTCCATTCTTTCATGAATTCTTTTTATTTTAATTTGTTAAAGTCAGATATGTCTGGCTAATTTTCCTTTGTAGTTAGGATCACGGATCCAATGTGAATTCTTTTATATTTTAAATTGTTTTTATAATTAATTTAATTTAATTAGTTTTATTCTACCTGTATTAATTCTTTCATATCCTTTATAGAATTGATCGCTCTGTTATAGGATTTTAAGGGTTAGAGCTCGCAATAGGAATATTGAGGTTTTAGTCTTGACAAGGGTAAAATAACAATCTGTGTATGATCTAGACATAGGCTTACATAGATTGCGGACTTTTAGATTCATTTGTTTAATGCTTAATTCAAGAGAAATTACTAGGACACTAGGATTCTAATTGGGTTAAAGGGTTGAAAACACTAAGACATTAGGGTTCAACTATTTAATAGAAAAATAATGAATTGTCTGAGCTAATAAATTAGTTAGTTATAAAATTCAATTTAGGAATATAAAGGAGGATCGGAGGTGAAGTGCATACTGCAGTTCTTTTACAAATTCAATTATTCACCTTTTCTTTGACGTTCTTGATAATTCTTGAATGTGTTTGATTCTTATTGTCTTTAATTTTCTGTTAACAATATTTTCACAATCAAACCGAGTTTTTTCAAATTAAGGGGAAGAGTTAAATTAGTAGTTGGTGCATTAATCCTCCAGGGAACGATCTTTACTTATCACTTTTATTACTTGAAACGAACGGTATACTTGTCGATTTCGCAACACCAACTTACTAAAAAAAAAGTACACATAAAAAAACTTACTTTTTGAAATTATTAAATTAATTATAAGACTTTATATAAAATTTAAAATGGCAATATAATTATAAACATAAAGCAACAATAGATGTTTCCTTTTATAAGTTGAATATGTGAAACTAAACTTGATTAAAAGAATGTGGGGAGGGGAAGGTGGGATTCTAATTTGTTTTGATAAAAATATGGGTGACAAGACATACTGCTTAGAATCATTTGCTCGGATTATTCATGCTTAAAACCGAGCTATTGGGTTTCAATGGTAGTATCTTCACAGCCTCACAGGGTATTAGAACATCTAAATGCTTACTCGCGTTAAAGAAAATATCCATATTTGTTTATGTATTTATACTTTGCACCGATAGCAATTTTAATGGTTATATATACTCTTACTCATACCTACGAGTAGTTATGTTCTCTGAACTTGATTTGAATTAATTACTCTTCTCATTTTTGCGAAATAAAAAATACTTCTCCTCTAATAATGTATCTTTTTATTGATGAATTAATAAAATAAGAATGTTATTTTAATATTTAAATAGCCCTAAAAATTGAAGAAAACAAAAAAGCATCAATGAAAAATACAACATCTAAATTCAATTAAAAAAATTCAAATATCTTTCAAGACATGACAAATAAAGCTATTTAACTAAATTTGTTTCACCCCAGAGGATCAAAGGTTGCTATTGGATATAGGGTTTAGGAATTAGGAGTGTCTATGTATGAGGCAGCCGTCAACGGAGGCAAATCCCCGTGCATTAGGAGGAGGCAGCTGGAAGCCAAAGGAAATATGGTATTTATTTTTACAGTGACAGTGAAATAAATTAGGGTTTAAAAGTCTATATCTATGATACTTAACTCTTTATTTATAAAGGGATCCATTTTGTATGGCTGAAAATATGGGCCCAGAACAAAATTCAAATTCAACATGATAAAATAAGTATAAAAAGTTAACATATTTATTATATATATTACTATAAATGAAAATACAAAAAAATACTAAATAGGCATCCTAAAAAGAATATAACGATGCCACCAATTGAGGCAAAGAAATTCAGAAATGAAGTTTGAGCCACTCTTAGTTGTTTCAAAAATTATGAAGCAAAAGTAAAACATAAAGAAATTATTAGCACTGTACTATATGGGTTTAATGTTTTTATTTTGAATGCAGAATTTTTTTTTTGTCACACTCAAATAAAAATAAATGAGTCACATTGTAAAGAGAATAGAGAAAAAAAATTGTAGATCCAATTCATTTTTAGGTGAGTGTTAGTAAAAAAAAATTCAAGAATAAAAACAAAAATATTTTTCTCGTACTATATATATATATGTTCATTAAAAGTCTTTTTTTTCAAGTAGAAACAGGCAAAGGGAATTGGCTTTATAAGGGGGGGAAGGTGAAAAACATAAACGCATAGAGAGAGAGACCATAATAAGAGTAAATGATCATAAACACGACATTATACTATACATTAAGGCAAACACAAAAAAGCAACAACTAACAATGCTTAGTGGTCCTTAGTCCTTACTCTACCGTCGTGCAAAGCCATAACCTTCTCTCTCTCTCTTTCACAATAGTCAAATGTAAGATAAATAAGGCTTTGCATGAAAGGATCAACAAGCTGTCCATTTCCTTTACATTCAACTTTTTGGCTAAGTTGAGTACGAAAAGTCATGTGCAATTGCGCGTCTTTGAATGGGAAACTTAACATCATTCCCCTATAAGTTCCTATTTCAGTACCACCGTGAATGTGACCTATTTTTGGGTTTGAATTTTCCAACCAAAACAGGTTGTAAGCACATTCCATCGATCCAATTCTTCACTTGTTCAACTTGTTCATATTTAATACTAGTTTTGAAGTTACGATATGGAATATATTTCCTGCTAGTAGCATCAATTTGGATTGTCTGTGGAAATTGTGATTCTATATAAACATATTTAGTTGTACACCACTGGAAAATGTGTCATCTGATTTTCATATATCACAAAAAAAAAAAAAAAAAAAAAATTGGATCTTAGAAAACAACCCATATAAAAGAAAGAAATGTAAACCATAGAAAGATTGCTCTAATTAGTGCACTTTAATAAATTCTGTTTGCAGCATTTTGACATTCAAATGCTGGGTCGAGACTTGATATATGGATGAATGAGACCCAATATATGTTTGGCCCTTTAAGGTTAATGTTTGTGCAATAGAAGTGTCAATCAACTTAATTGGAAAAAAAAATTAGACAGTTTATGAGTCAATGTCAAATATATTAAATCTCTACGTTGTTAAGTAAACCATATATTGCTATGTGAATAACTCTTTATACATTCAAAAAGACGCATGATCAATCTGCTCCTTTATCTTTATGCTGCTATGCATGTAAGATCAAATAAAAACTTTTTTTATCATAAACTTACATGAAATATTTCACGACTTTATACAATATTTAACTTTTAAAAGTTACCCCTCTACCATGTCAATAAAGTAAATGTAGATTCTGAAAACCAAATAATATTAGGTATCTGTAGTGTAGGTACTCTAAAAGAATATTAAGCCTAATTAAAACATTGGTAATGCTATCAAATATAGAAGGTTTCAGTTTACACTTTTTATTTCAAAAATAGATTATCTTTACTGATTGAATGAAACTAATTACATAAGTTTCAAAAACAAAAAAATTCATTGAAGGTAATCAAACCGAGAACAGGTAAAACTCATCATACTATACCCATTAGGAAACGTGATAGACTAAAATCGAATAATAGACTAAATGAAATAAAACTCAACTATTGGATGCGGCGCCTATCACTAGATCAAAATCAATAATTGTTAATTAGAACACAACACTTTCTACTTAACCTTATCAGCATTTCCGCACTAAATTTTGTCAAGCTAGAATGTTTGACCTCTCCAATATCAACCACTAAAGAGAAGAATGAGAAAAGAAAGACATGGCGTATATATGTGCTTTCCAAATCCTATACACCGTGTGAAAACTAACAAAGAAAGCAGCCCCATGCTGTTAGAATTAAACTCGGGTATTACCTAGATCTTCTTCAGTTCTTCTTTCTACTCCGAGCACCAGGTACTATAACCTTTACGGCTATAGGAAAAGCTGCCACACTTGGAACATAATGGGAAAGAAATAAATAGATGCACTGCAGATAATACAGCCGGATAAAAACTTCCAATTACTTGGGACTTTCATAGAACTAGCTCCACAACATTTACGTACAACAAAAGCATTTTCTCATTACGTGAGGTCACTTACCTGGATCAAACGACTCCATTATATTCTACCATAAATCAAGTCTTCAAAATAAATTAACATTGTTGAAACTGAAAAATGTAGTAACTCAAGTGTGATTATTCTTGGAATTTATCAATATCTGACTTCGGTTAATTTACCATTGGCTTTGATACCACTTAGGCCGGCAAAAATAGCTTGTGACAAAGAGAGACAGTTATTCATGAGTTAAACAAGCAGTGATATTGAGTGAATTTAGACATCATGTTTAAACCCAAAATCTTATAACATTAGATACATGGGTTTTTCAATTTATATGATGTTTACCCGGTCCTTTTTTAACAATGTGAAACTTTACTCACTAATTCTCCATTTCCTTAATTACAATAATCACTTGTACGCCACATGAGTCCGTTCAACTAAACCCCTTTTAGAGTACCTACAGATCAATGTCCGTAGGACAAATTGACGGATAACATCAAAAGAAAATGATAAGCGTGTCATTTCTGATTTTATTGCGCATTTAATTGAAGCTAGAGGTAAGAATAGAAGCATTCTTGGCAGCTTCCCTAATGCCCATCAGCCTACTAAATGGTGTCGTCCTGAACATGGTCGGTTGAAGATTAACACAGATGGTGCTTCTTCCTTATCTAGGCAGCATGCTAGCTGTGGAGGCCTTGCTAGAGATCACAATATTGGTGCTTTTCTGGGTGGTTTCTCTTTCAGATTAGGTTTCTGTAATCCTCTTGATGCAGAACTCTGGGGTATCCTCAAAGGCTTAGAGCTGGCCTGAGGTACTGGTGCTAGGAGAGTGGAGTTGGAATGTGACTCAGAAATTGCTCTTAGCACTATCCAAGAAGGGAGCAATAATCACAGAAACTCTCAGGTTGTTTCCCGTATTCACAAATGGCTTGCTGAAGATTGAGATGTTCGTTGGGTCCACACTTTTCGAGAAAATAACAGATGTGCTCACTGGTTTGCTTCTAGGCATTTTGAGGATGATAATAATCTTATTGTTTATCATTCTCCTCTTTCTCCTTTGTTAGAGCTCCTTCTTCAGGATGCTTCTGTAGATCTTTTAAGTTCTCGCGTCGTGTAATTTTTGTTTTGTTTGGGGCTTTTGCCCCTCTTTATTACAAAAAAAAAAAAAGAGGAAGCAGAATTTCGAGGGATTTTGGTTAGCGGTGATTTCAATGGAAGACTAGAGACTCATAAAACACAAAGTTATTGATTCATCACTCATTTGATAATCAAATCCTAGTCCCCTGTAGAGTAGGAAAAAAAAATTCAACTGATTTATCGATTACTGTATTAATTTGTTTTGAACACTATTGAATCCATATTGGGTCCGGCATTCAAAACCATTTAAAAGGCTATTTTATGCTGGGATATTCAAGTGTAATGAATCTCACATTTATTAGTAATGGATTAAGTGAAGTGTGTATAAGTGAGAGACCCATGAACCCGATCCCTTAAGATTTTGGATAGAGATATGGTGTCGGACTCACTTGCTAAGGTTGGAGTAGCTTAACTCATTGGTGGAGGTCCCCCACCACAGGCTCCCCTCGGACCCCGCCTGACAATGGTATCAGAGCCAGGTTGGACTCGAGTTAACCTGGTGTTTGACTAAGAGGCGGGTAGAGTGCTTGGGCCTAGGGTACTCAGTTGAGGGGGACATATCAATAGTGAATTTCACACTTAAAAAAAAGATTGTTGGGATATTCAAGAGTGATGAGTTTCACATTGGTTGGTAATAGGCTAAGTGAAATGGATAAAAGTGGATGAACCCATGAACTCAATGTCTTAAGGTTTTGGATTGAGACGTGGTGTCGAATCCACCTGTTATAGCTGGTCTTAACCCATTGGTGGTGGTGATCTCCCGTGATATGCTCCCACCTCAACCGGGTACTTAAGTCTAAAGTACTAAACCCGCCTCTAGCAATCACCATACTAACTCGAGCCAACCGGACTCTAATACCATTGTCAGGAGGGTCCAGGATGAGCCTGTGGCGGGGGACCATCACCAATGAGTTAAGCTACATCAACCGTAACAAGTGGATCTGACACCATGTCTCAACCCAAAACCTTAAGGCATTGGGTTCATGAGTCTTTCCACTTACATACTCTTCACTTAGCCCATTATCTATTAATGTGAGACTCATCACAGTTGAATACTTCAACAATCTTCCCTTCAACTCAAATGTGAAACCTAATATTGGTATGCTCCCCCTCAAATGAGTACTTAGGCCCAAAGTACTCAACCTGTCTCCTAGCCAAATATCTAGCTAGCTCGAGCCCAACCTAGCTCTGATACCATTGTATGGCGGGTCCAGGGGAAGTTCGTGGTAAGAAACCGCAACCAATGATCTAAGGCTACACCATTATAACAAGTGGGTTCGACACCATGTCTCAACTCAAAACCTTAAGACATTGAATTCATGGATCTATCCACTTATATCCACTCTACTTAGCCTATTATCAACGTGTGACTCATCACACTTAAATAACCAAAGTTTTAGAGTGTTAGCTTTTGCTTCAATAAAATGGTGACAGCTAGTAAATGTTGTGAAAGTTAGCATAAAAACCATCTGTTTTGACATATTTGTAATACCCATATATCAAAACATATATCCACCAAGAAATTGTTGAAGCTCATTTAATTTAGCTAGCTAGCGATAACAATGTATTAATTATTCATTTCCCAATCACCAAACATAGCATGTGAAGTTTTCAACGCAAGTAGGCAGAAGAACTTAACGGTCAAATGGCTCAAGTAGATGATTTGCTGAGCCATCTCTCTCTCTCTCTCAATTGGTCTCTCTGGCTTGTTTCCTTCTTTCATTCTGCTTCGGGTGGGTCAAACACAATGATCATATATTACATAAGTAATTACAAGATATAATTCAGTTGCTAACTTTTTTTAGTACAATATGATAATAAACTTTACTAACGGCTAAGTTGGGATTATATAAAAAGTACGACGATCGACAAGTCATGTGGGATAAAATAAATTGGATACTTACTTTTAATAACTGAATATTTCGTTTTTTTTATTTTTTATTTTTTTTGATAAATCACGTATATTTTTTACGGGAGATAATTTTGTTCGAGACGGATTCAAAATTAAGACTTTAAATTCCTCTCAGAAATAATACTAAAATATGATCAAACATATGTTCTCATCTCACCTAGTCAGCTCATATGCCAACTGAATTCTATCCTTTTTCACCCTTCACCCTAAACCCAAATTTAAATTTCAAGTACATAAAAATTAATTGATAAAATATTGAAGGAAAGACACTATCAACTATATGTTGAGCATTGTGGTCAGTGATCACCCCCCGGCCGTTTCAAAAATTTCAAAAATCATACTTAATATCTCTGCTAGTTGAAATTAAGGACTTTAACTTTCATAAAAGTTTGGTACCCTCCATAAAAATTTTAAAATATATATATAATTTTGAGTTTTGACCCTTATCACAAAAAATTCCTTGTCCGCTATTGAAAATTGAGAAGGTTGAACCATCAAATCAAGAAACCACTACCCCTTTAATTATTCTTTCTTAGGTCATTATAAACTTATTGTTCCACGCTTCCAGATGTGAATATTCGTAAGTATCTACAGCTTTTAGTTAGAAAAATCTTGTCTCCATACGCCATAATACCATATAAATGAGGAGGTGGTTGATGCATCAATAGTTGAAAAATCTTCCGCAAAAGTTTCCTAAATTCTCACTCCGTTGAAATTCGCTTTTCTTCCCTGCAGAAACTAGCCTCATCAACACAAGCTTATGAATTTTGTGCCTTTGACCTTCGATACCCTAGCGGAGTCACAAAATATTGTGAGAGTGCGAGAGATTAATTAAAAATTTATATTAATAATAATGGATCAATACACAATCAGATTTGAACAACTCTTCAAGTTTTTTTTTTTTTCGTACATGATGAAAAATAAGAACAAATGGGACAAATTTAAGTTATACTACCTTTATTTTAGGTTTGAATATAGTTTTAGATAAATGTTTAATGAACTTGAGTAGGCGATCACCCCCTTCCGGACTACACCACTGACCCTAATATTTATTTATAAATATATGTTTGTGATAAAAGAACATGAGAAAATATGCAGCAATATAGTGCGTAATCCCGCATTAATGTATATACCAAATCAAGTGAAACATCTCAATCCTCAAATAACTAATACAAACTGGCAACTCTTACAAAGAGATGCAAAGCGTTACTTGCATAGGGACAGAGCATTGAATATATCGCAAGCACTTCAACTTCTTTTCTTTATCATGTCATATAAATTATGAAATTGCGCACCCCTAATTAAAAAGATCAATGTTTTCCCAAAGCCACACAACCCGGCACTATTATCTAAAACAATCTCGTTATTAATTAAATGATACAAATTACATGCTGCATTTTGTTCAGCTTTTCTTAAAAGGAAATAATTATTTTTTAAACTTTTTCATATAAGGACTTTTTAAAACAATTTTAAACACATAAGAACTAAATTAGATTATTAGTGAAACTTTGAGGATCAAATCATTCATTGAAGCAAACAATGCATAGTATTTAAAATCGACGGTTGTTTGGAGTGGAAGATACAAGAAGAAAAACTCAATCAATATCAAAAAAATCCAACCAGGTAGAATTTAGTTAGTGCCAAGAATCCAAGATTGTATTATTTTTAAAAATTCAATGTTGTACCATATTTTTTAAAGAAAATCTGTACTACTTTTAAAAAATAACTGTTGTCAAGACACTAATTGATTATCAAGTGGCTCCACCAATAGTGATTTTGATGAATTTGTTTTAAACTGTTATTTTTATGTCCGACTCATTTTACTGTTTTATTTTTTCTTTACAAATTAATAAAAAAAAAACTCATTAGACAAAATTATTATTGTTATCTTATTTTCATAATTTCAATTTTAGAACACCCTCTTATTTATTACAAGAAATTATAGTAAGTTATTGACTCTACTTAAAAATATCCAAATTAAGAAAGGATGTATGAATAGATGATGGTTATGCACTTGTAAGAAAACTATCAAAGATATTTCGGACAAAAAGATTTAGATGGTTGCACTACTCTTCATCATGAATAAAATTCCCAACTCCTCATAAAATAGTTTTTATAAAACAAACTAAAAAATGATTTTTATTAAAAAATACTTAAAAGCACATATACAAAGTTGGGTTCACTTCGTATGATTGGAATTAGGGATGTAAATAGGCTAGGCTTTGCCTTAAATAGGTCAATTCTGTGTAAACAATATTGGGTCTAGCCTATGTAGGCCCCAAATTACAAGTCTGGCTTGTCCTATATTTAAAAAATAAAAGCCTTAGCCTTGGCCTAAGTCTGTTAGCCTGTTTAAGCCTTTTAAACATTCAACAAGTAAAAAAATAACTAAAATAATAGGGAAAAAAGTGTGTCATTTTAAATGACACATCTTAATTTATCTCTTTCTCTCACTTAAAATGACACAATTTTGTGTCCTTTAAATGATACACACTTTTTTCAAAATAATGTTACTTTATTTTTCAAAATTATTGAAATAATAATTTTATTTATTTATTTTAAATAAATAATATGATATAGGCCGGCCTATAGGCTTATAGGTTTGATATGTATAAAAAGGTCTATGGCCTGTTTTCTAAATAGTTTTATTTAAAAGCCTAGGCCTATTCTATTTTACTATTTATAATAGGTCAAACCTGGCCTAATATAGGCTAGACCGTAGGCTCCTGTAAGTCGGCCTAGCCCATTTACACCCCTAATTGGAATAATATCTTTCTGCCAACAACAATGCCATGTTTTTTTTATATTATAAGAGAAAAATGTTTGTTATTTTAAATGACATAACTTGTGTCATTTTCTTCTCACAAAGAGATGAGATTCACATCTTTATTTATTTTTTTGTTCACTCTCTCTTTCTTTTTATCTATCTCTATTTCTCACTTAAAATGACATAACTTTATATATTTTAAAATGACATTTTTATGTATTTTAATACTTGTTTTATAAATTAGCATTGATAATTTGATATAGCAAAATAATAAAAAGGAAAAGTAACATTGACAAGATGGTGAGAACTGAGAAATGAGAGTTCTGACAGAAACACTTGCAAGTTCTATTCCTAGCAAGGCCCCATTGGGCCATTATTGGTGAATCGGTGATCCATGCCCCGTACCTTGCGGAGATTTTGTCACCTTCACCCATCCCATCCCGGTTGATAAGATAAAAATGACTACAATAATATATATTGTGTTTAAAAATAGAAAAAAGTATACATTATTTTAAAGAATGTAAAATTATGTCATTTTAAATGAGAGAAATAGATAAATTATGAAAGAGAAAGAGTTGACAAAAAAAATAAAAATGTAGGTCTCTTTTTTTTGTGAAAGTGAAATGACATAAATTATGTCATTTAAAAGGACAAATATTTTTCTCTTAAAAATATTTAACATGCTCACATTTTTTTTTGAATCATATATACAATTTGATTCTCAAATCAAAGAATTTGAATTATTTTAACTTACCGAAATAAGAAAAAACATGAAATGAGTTTTAATAAGTTAAGATTGAATTCTAAACATGATTTAAATAAAATAAATTAGGTGTTAGATATATTGTTAAAGACCAAAATATCATTTTTATAGGCCTCTACTAATTGGAGTCCAGACAAATAAACTCACCTTTCATTTATTTTTTTAGTAGCTATTTAATTATTTTCTTTCATAAGAGTTGAACTCAATATTCAAATCAATAAACGCTAGTCTTCAATATTTAAATTTAATTTTGCATTCAAAGTTTATAATGAAAAAAAAAGGTATACCCCTTTTCATATTTAATTAATAGACATTTTTTTTATTATATCCTGTTATAATTATATTTTATAATCATATCTGTAGCCAGAAAAAAAAAAGTTCAATGCCATCTCCAAGCTAATTTTGTCCTCTATTTTGGGGCCCAGTAATATGTCGGAACATGAAAGAGCAACCAAAATTCAAAAAGTTCGATGAGATCACATGCATGCATTTTAATTGCATAAATGATTGTGATATTAATATTTTTGGTTCAATGGGTGGAAAAGAGCTGTATAATGTGGTGGGGTAGACTCTATGTAATGATGGTGCATTCAAGTTTATTTCCATGGATTCAACTTACTATTTCTTGTTCAACAGTTGGCGTAATTTATATTAATTGATTACCATTTATGTAGCAGTTACATTTTCCCTACTCATCTGGCCGATCCATGTAATTAATTTTATATTTTTTGTTTTCTTTTACATCATTTTTGTAAATTATATATAATCAATTCAGGTGAGAATTATATTTTCTTTTAATGTATATATGTTTATCACGTATTTATTGGGAACCTCTGTTAATATAATTCTGAATTTGTTATCCAAAATGATGTTAAAATTACTAAAGAGCGATAATCTGTGTTAAAAAAAAACTATTTTGACCATATTCACATTCACAGTTTCATGAAATATTCACAAGAAATTATAACATGCAATAATACAAAGTTAGAACATACCGTACAAAAATATATGAATGCAACAAGAAAAAATCTGAACCTAGTGTTAAACACTATGTCCGTTAAGACAATATTGTCCTCTCTATGGTGTCCAAGATTTGTGAATAATTATCTTTTAGGATAGAATAAATTACCTCTATTCGTGTGACGGCACTTTCACATTGAATAAGCTCATCGAATTCAACTTATGCCTAACCAATTACATTAGAGTGGAAGAAAATGCAATGGGAAAAAACTCTTTCAAAAATCCTGATTCTCTATATATTTATAGAAAACGTAAGGTCACGATTCAAAAGGCACATGTTCATCGACGAAAAAATATATATGTTTGACGACGAAAAGATACTTTTTCAAATCAAACTTCTTATTCATAAAAATAATTAATTATTAAATTAATTCCAACACAATTCAAGGTTCAAACTTAATCAAATTATTATGCTAGAACAATTATGAAACTTGATTATTCTGATAATTAAGTGTCGTCTTCTTTTTCTTTGGTGTAAATTAAAAGTGCAAATTTGTTATTTAATTAATATGAATCTTATTGTTTCTAAACATATTCTTGCTGTTGTGTAACTTCCTACATTTCGTGATAGCTTAAATGTACGAATCAATACAATAAGTACAACGTAATTGAGTACAAAACTAAATTAAAAATTCTCTTGAGTATTTTTGATGCACCCTTAAATCCCTAACATTATAAAAATTTCTAAACTACTAAGCTTAAACTTACTTATCTCATAGATATATATAATAATTAATGCTTTTGTTTTCGTTGAAGTATAATTTATGCCAAATTTAATCAGCTTTAACTAATTTTTTGGGGGAGTACTTTGAACTGCAGAACCAATAAAGAGTTCGAATGAGAAATATGCTAAAATTGATTCAACATAAATAATGATTCAATCAACCAACTGCAGAACCAACTCAAAGGTAAGAATTATTTAATTTCAATCAACATTAATATTGATTCAAGAATTAATGGTTTAATTATAACATATAAAATTAGATGAAACTTATATTTTATACAAGATCACATGTTCATATTTTATATATGGGTTCGTTTTTTTTGCAGTTATTGCGCATAAGTTATCTGCAGTAAGCCATATACGTCGTCGTTTTGGACGGAAATCATGGTGTTTTTGTAATTTTAATTTATTTCAGAGTTATAGTAATCTTTATATTTATAATTTTTTAAGATTTCAATACCAAAACGACATCGTTTTGGGAATAAATTCAAATAACTTATCTGCATTCTGCATAAATATTTTTCCCTTTATATATATATATATATATATATATATATATATATATATATATATATATATATAGGGGAAGGATCCGTTTACAAACTTTTTTGATAAATTTTTACAAATTACACTATCTTCTCCTGGGATAGTTGATACGAATCACATAATCAAAATAGAAAACAAAAATAATATTATAAAATTTTAGTACTCAAAATTTAAATAATTTGTACCTCACTAAACAAAAAACAAATTTTTTTTTGATACATAAAGAAAAACTAAAAACAGAAAATCAAAAGAAAATAATCAACCTCCTATATCATCTTTGGGAAGAGTTTAAAGTCTTAATATCGAACCCACCCTGAATCGAACTAGTCGCGAAGCGATAGACCGATTAGAATATCTTAAAATAAAATAAAAAGAATCAATTGACATCCTTAATTCGAGGAGTGGCTAATGAGTTCGCACGGAAAAACAAGAGTAATCTACAAGGAGATAATAAGAAGACAAAATCAGCATCCATATCTTGCGATCTAGAAAGAGGTTCGTTAGGTAATCGGCGCAGCAATAGGCCTTCCTCAATGTATGAATAAAGTGGACTTGCCGGTTACGATTGATCATTGTTCAAGTCTGAGTCACAAAAAATGACTCACGGGCTATAATAAAAACAAATATATTTATAAACTAACATGTCAATTATAAATATATTAATTTTTTATTTATCAAACACTTATTTATATAAATAATTATTTTATGATTATTTTTATTCTAATATATTAAAAATATAATATATATTTTAAATATTGTGATATTTTATTCCACCACTCAACTGTACGAATTTTAAGAATTTGGTGGTGCTATTCATATCATCATCATTTTATATTAACTTTTTATGCCAACAATCTTTTTCATAAAATTCGGCCCGACCCAGAACCCGGCGAACCGGTAACGGATCGGTTCGCGTCAAGCACTGGACCGGTCATGCATCGACTCGGTCAAATTCGGACAAAACCGGCCAAATTCGGTCAAAACCGGTGATCCAGTGACTCGTGACTCGATCGGGTCATGCATTTTTTTAAAACAAAAAAAACAAAAAAACTAAAATTGTTTCATTTATCAGAAAAAAGTTAGAACTCATTTTAAAAAGTTTTTGTAATTTTATTTGCTAATATATTCTTCTACAATGACATCAAATTTCAGTTCCGAATATTGAAGCAATTTGTAGAATAATAAATTAAGAGAATGTGACATATGTCATTTTAATGTAGTTGAATTTGAAAAATATGAGTTCAATGTCATTGAGAGGTATGTTTATGAGAATTTTGAGTTACAATTTAAATTGACATAGTAATAGTGCGCATTTTTATTTATTTATGCTTCATTTTTTTATCTTATTTAGTGAACCTTGTTTAATTCGTTTTATATGTGAAGAATATAATTGAATTTATATGTTCATATTTATATTTTATATATCTATATATATCCAAGTCAATCAGTTCGATCAGTAATCCAATGACCCAATATCCCAACCGGATCGGATTTAACAAAATTTTTTACAACCTTTTCATATCCATTTGCAACTGGCAAATGAGCATGTGTTCTGATATACTAGTTATTCAATTAATTTTCATTGAAACAGGACGATGACTTAATACAGTCAGCTACAAGTATGTGAGAGCCGAGAAGATAAATAATGTACTTCATAAACTGATTGCATACATTTTTTTTTCATTCATTCATTGCATACATTTTTTTTCATTCATTCATTCCATACATTTTTTATGATTTCATAAAAAGGGCAAAACTGGAGTAGTGATAAAACTGTTCCTTTATAACTGAAAGGTCATGATTTTTTGTGGTTTTTTATTCATATACGGAAATCTAAATAGTTACAACCAATATATATATTGCCATTTTCCTAATGATCAACGATAATGAGTACCAACAAATGGCAATTTCAATCCCAAAACACATTCCCAAATACCGAAGTTAACCACCCCCATTTATCTTCCTACAACCACCTAGGCGTGTAAATTAGGCGTGTAAATTGGTGCGGTAGAGTATGCTTTGATTTAAATAGGCTAAGTTTATATAAAAAAATTTATGTCTAACCTGGCCTACTAGCTTGTGTAGGTCTAAGGATGTGCATGGGTCGAATTGAACCAATTTTTTTTGAAAAACCGAATCGAATTGGTTTAAATATTTCGGTTCGGAAGTGGTTCGGTTCAATTGAAATCGGTTCGGAAACGGTTCGGTTCGGAGACGGTTCGGTTCGGAACCGGTTCGGGTCGACCCTTTTTTGAAAAGAAAAAAATTTAAAATTTAAAAAATAAAGTTATAAAAATCAATTTGGTTCGGTTTGAAAATGGTTCGGTTCGGTTCGGAAACAGTTCGGTTCGGTTCAAAATGGTTCGATTCTTAAACTGGTTCTAAAAATCGATTCGGTTCATGAACTGTTTCTTTAAAAATAGGTTCGGTTCATGAACTAGTTTTTAAAAACCGATTATTTTAAGGGGAGGTTCGGTTCGGTTCAGTTCAGTTTTTTGGTTATTTTGCACACCCCTATGTAGGCTCTATATTACAAGTTTGGACTGACCTATATTTAAAAAATAAAAGCATTGGCTTAAGCTTATCAGCCTGTTTAATCCTATTAAACATTCAATAATTAAAAGAATAACTAAAATAATATTAGTTTATTATTCAAAATTATTAAAATACTAATTTTATTAAAATTTTTATTTTAAATAAATAATATGATATAGGCCGACCTATAGGCTTATAGGGCCGACATGTACAAAAAAGTCTATGACCTATTTTCTAAATATTTTTTTTTAAAAGTATAGGCCTGTTATATTTTATTATTTGTAATCTCCAATACCCGGACACACAACTTTTTAGAAAAAGGGCGTGTCGGACACGTGTCCGACACGGACACGCTCCGACACATTCTGACATGCGTCCGACACCCGATCAACATTTTAGGACACGTGGTCAACTCTCTGACACGCAGTCAACTTTTTCGAACACGTGGTCAACGCTCGGACACATTTTTTTTTGTCTTAATTTTATTTTAATAAATAAAAAAAAAATTATAAATCAAATTTTTTCTGTTATGAAATTTGACATGAAAAATTAACAAGGTACGAAAAATTATTTTTGTTTATATTTATGTTATGAAATTTGAATATATGATTGGTTATATGACTTATTATGGACTGTTATATCTATTAAATATAAATTATATTATATATTAAAAATATTATTTAATATCAAAACGTGTCTCAACGTGTCGAAATATGTCATTTTTTAAAATTAACGTGTCGGCGTGTCGTGTCGTGTCGTGTCGTGTCGTGTCCTGTGTCCTGTGTCAGTGTCCATGCATCATAGTTTGTAATAGACCAAATCTAGCCTGATATAGGATAGGCCGTAGACTCTGTAAGCCAGCCTAGCCCATTTACCTCCTTTACCACAGCCACTAGAAGTCTAGAACACTATCATCAATGAAGCAACACCACCACTAACAAAGGATTCAACACACGATTCCAAATATTGAAGCAACGCAAAATGCTCAATGAAATTTGAGGAACTCTCGTATTTTGCACGTTAGGAGAGGAGTTGGGTTCTCACGTGCTATGCACGTGACCCCAATGAAGGCATAAATGGGGTGGCAATTCGCCACAATACACAAATAAAAATATATCTAACATAAATATGATATGAATTTGAAATTGAGTCAAAACTTTCGACACGAATACGATCTACTTATTTTGTCAATTGACTGACACTACATGAATAATCCGCAAATTCATAGTATGTCACTTATTATGCAAATTGACATCATACAATACGATACAAATAATCTGTCAATCCCTAACTATATTACTTATTATATGAGTTGACAATACGATAAGACACAAATAACTTCTTTATAACACGATATGACACAAATAATTTATAAGAAAATTAATATGGATCAATTGCAAATTGACAGGTTGACACGATACAAATTTTGCATATCTAATTTTATCAACCTGAATACGTATTTGAAAACAAGTTAACACGAATATGATTTTTTTTTTTTTGTCATGTTAAAAGATATCACCCTAAATCCAAGTAATTAAGCTCCTATCCCATGACTGAAAAACGTGCGTGTTCATCAGCTACTTCCGTTACCAACTGGATGTGAATTTAATGAAAAGATTTGATTTGTTTAATTTAAATATTTAAAATAATAATTAGGAGATCAGAATTACACATAGCCAAAAGTAGAGAGACCAAAAATGCAAATAAGTTAAACCAACTAAATGTCAAGTGAATAAATTAACATGTGACGTGTATAATTAAAAGTTTTATGAAACTTTATTTCAACATAAAAACTATGACATTCGTATCTCGTAGGAGTGGTCTGAGTATACTTAGTCCAATAATTGAGAATTCCAAGAAGGACTGCGGAAGAAGGATTCAGATTTCTAAGAAAGAACCCCAACCCATGGATCTGAAGGTGAAGCATCCATCATTGTAACTTGGTTTACTTTTCATATCCCACAAAAAGTTATAAAAAAGGCACATTGCAATTTTTCACAGTCAGTCACAGGCTTTATAAGGATATCGAGAAAAGTTAAAGACAGATAGAGAGAGAGAAAAAAGAGCAATCACAGTGTTAAGAGTCAACCGACCCTTTTTGGATGTATCTATTTGTAAGGCTTCCAAGAGTCCACATGTTGCATTTTATCTTCACCTTTTTCTCCATTCTCTGTCTCTCTCTTTCTTCCCTGTTCCAAAATCTATAACCATTTCATTTTCCCAAAATCCTAACCCTTTTCTTTAACCATATGATGTTGCTTTTTTATTTATTTATTTATTTTTTTTGCGCTTCCTTCGAAGTTTTACTGTAGACAAGCATGCAGACAACGATATACCACACAGTAGGGTTCCTCCTTCCTTTTCCATTTAACCCAAAGTCAATGTATTCAAGCCATACCTGAACTGGGTCTGGGTTTCAAAGAGTGCTACTCTCCAAAGGGTCAGTGAGAGAGTGAGAGAGGGATAGAGAACGAAGAGCCAAATTATAATAAAAGGGTTTTTTTTTAGGCCTTCTTTCTCTTTCTTTTCTCCAAATAATAGAAGAAAATTAAAAAAAAAAGTGATCTTTTTTTTTTTTGGCTACAGATAGAGAGAGAGCTGAGACATTGGGTATTTATCCTTTTGTCTCCTCTATCTCTCTGTCTTCTTTTTTTTTTTCGCCGTAGTTTGAAAGGTTCATCTTTGATTGACCTCTCAAGTATATAAGGTTGTTTCTGAGATACCAAGTTCATCTTTTGAAGCACTCTCTTTGGTTTGAGAATTGGGGTTGGTGAATTGGCACCTAAATGTTCATGGATGAAGCTAATTGGTGAATAAGTGACATAGGAGAAGAAATAGGAACAAGTTTTGGACTTTTTGAGGGTGCTTTTATCCAAGAGAAAAGTGGCTTCTTTGATGAGTTTTGGGGGTTTTTCAAACAGCAACTCAGGTAGTGGAGGTGCTAGAAACATAGCAGATATTCCTTACAACAACGGTACCACTACCAACCACAACAACAACAACAACGATAGAATGCCCTTTGGAACAATCTCACAGCCACGCCTAGTGACTACTCCCACTTTGGCTAAATCCATGTTCAACTCTTCTGGGTTGTCTCTTGCACTTGTGAGAGATCTTGATGCTTTATTAGTTCGTCCTCTCTGCTTTTAGGCTCTGGCTACTTTTACTGTTTGCTTATTTTGTTTACTTTTTGTTGTGTTTGAATAAATAAAAGCAGCAAACAAATATAGATGGACATGAAGATGTGAATAGAATGCCCGAGAATTTTGAGCCAAATGGTTTGAGAAGGAGCAGAGAAGAAGAACATGAAAGCAGATCTGGCAGTGATAACATGGATGGTGGTTCTGGTGATGAACAAGATGCTGCCGACAACCCTCCAAGGAAGAAGCGTTATCACCGACACACTCCTCAACAGATACAAGAGCTTGAATCGTATATTTCTTCTATAATTTGTGTGCATGTGTTTTTTAATACTTATTTAGATTCTAAATGAATGTTTTTTCTTCTTGGTTTTAGGTTGTTTAAGGAGTGTCCTCACCCAGATGAGAAACAAAGACTGGAACTTAGCAAAAGGCTTTGCTTGGAAACGAGGCAAGTGAAGTTTTGGTTCCAAAATCGTAGAACCCAAATGAAGGTATGACACACTGCATATTCTCTAACAAGTCATTTTCACATTGCTTTTTCCTTCTTTTTAAGGTTTTGTGATGGACCATGAAACTTTTTTTTTTCTTTTCTGTTGTTGTTTGTGCAATTGTACCAGACCCAATTGGAGCGCCATGAGAACACGTTGCTTAGGCAAGAGAATGATAAGCTTAGAGCTGAGAACATGTCTATTAGGGACGCTATGAGGAATCCTATGTGTTCAAATTGTGGGGGTCCAGCTATTATTGGTGAGATTTCACTTGAGGAACAGCATCTTCGGATTGAGAATGCTCGGTTGAAGGATGAGCTAGACCGAGTTTGTGCACTTGCGGGCAAGTTTTTGGGTCGCCCCATTTCTTCATTGACAAACTCAATCACTCCTCCATTGCCAAATTCAAGTTTGGAGCTTGGTGTTGGGGGCAATGGTTTTGGAGGGATGAACAGTGTGTCTGCAACATTGCCTTTGGGGCCTGATTTTGGGGTGGGGATGTCTAACCATTTAGCCATGGTGTCTCCTCCAACTAGACCATCGGCCGCTACGGTGACCGGCTTTGATAGATCAGTGGAGAGGTCTATGTTTCTTGAGCTTGCTTTGGCTGCAATGGATGAGTTGGTTAAGATGGCACAAACTGGTGAGCCTCTGTGGATTAGGAGTATTGAAGGGGGAAGGGAAATTATGAACCATGAGGAATACATGAGGACATTCACTCCTTGCATTGGTTTGAGACCTAATGGTTTTGTTTCTGAGGCCTCTAGAGAAACTGGAATGGTCATCATAAACAGCCTGGCTCTTGTTGAAACTCTTATGGACCCGGTAAGCAATTTTATTAGGAATTCCCTTTTCTTCAAGTTTTTTTCTTTTTATTAAATGTCTTCTCTGGTTCTTTGCTTATTCTCGAAGTTATTTAGTCTTTGATGAGTATATGGATGGTTAAAAAAATATACAGAATCGATGGGCAGAGATGTTTCCTTGTATGATTGCAAGAACCTCCACAACTGAAGTGATATCTAATGGAATAAACGGAACCAGAAATGGTGCACTTCAACTAGTAAGTTCAAGTTGTCGTGTTGCACTCTATATATTAATTGTAGAAAGCCTTTCTCTTTTTTCTTTTTTTCTGGTAAGGGGAAAAATGGTGAGACTTTTGTTTTTTGACCCCAAAAAATTTGTGGTCAGATGCATGCTGAACTTCAAGTTCTTTCACCTTTGGTTCCGGTTCGTGAGGTCAATTTCTTACGCTTTTGCAAGCAGCATGCAGAAGGGGTGTGGGCTGTGGTAGATGTGTCCATAGATACTATCAGAGAAACTTCAGGGGCATCGAGTTTTGTGAACTGTAGGAGGCTTCCTTCTGGTTGTTTGGTGCAAGATATGCCTAATGGTTACTCCAAGGTAAAAATTGCAAATGCTCTTTCTGGTTATTAGTGTTGGGAGTGTTTTTATGTTCCCACAGGTTTTCTACTTTCCAAATATTTGAGTATAGTAAAAATGATTTACATTCCTCCACACGTTGGGTTCTGAACAGTTTTCCTATCCATATATATAGGTACTATTCACCATGCAGCTACTGAACTTACCACACTATATACTATATCTCACTTGCTTTCATGTTTTTCTTAAATTTATTATAAGTTCCCAAGTGGGTGCTCTTTGGATTTTAATTACCTTTGTTCAAGTAACCGTAGCATAAGAACTGAGTAGAAGAATATTCAAGCGTAGCAAAAGACCAGGCCAAGGAATCACGGAGCTTTTGCTTTTCCAAGCCATTTAAGAGCTCCTTGTTCAAAGTAACTTAGCTAGTCTAGTGACTATTCACTATTTAACTATTCTGTCAGTGATAATTCCCATACCAAATATTTTCCTCTTTTCGAAGAAATTGCACAATTGCATTGCACCTGTGTAGGGTGCTTCTTCTTGTCTCAATTTAACAATTATTTTCCAAACTGAAGTTTTCAACAGTAGATCTTTAATCCCATAAACTATTTGAATAACTCCCCCCCATGTGGTATAAAGTCTAGAATAATCCATTAATTTATCCATAGAAGCCTCTATAACTTAAATTTCTGTACCTTGAAAACATTAATTTCATATCCATTCGTAAACAAAATTTGCCTTGTAATCTTCCCCGTACTTTTTGATTCTATAAACTATGTGTATGATGTTTCTATTCCAATCCCCAAGCATTATTTTATTCTCGAGATTGAATATGGCCTAGTTCAATTCCTATCATGTGTAGGTCTGTATATATATAATATTTAATCCAAACCCTTGGAGTCAAAATTCAGAGACTGGCTATTTTGTCTGTTTCTTCTTAGTATTTTGTTTTGGGGTTAGTTACATCACACTTTGATATAGCAAATCTCGATGCTCACAATGCCCGTGGCTCTTGTAAATCTTGCTTGACTTTTATCTAGTACCAATATTTTATGTACTTGGTCCATGAGATACCTTTGTCTTCATGCTTATCCAAGCTTTTCTTTTTTCATATTTTTTGTGTCATCGTCTTTCATACCTAATGAAGGCATAAACAATAAAAGAAACTTCTCTACCTAAAACTCTAGTACTTAATTCGGAACTCAATATTTCAATAATAATAATAATAAATATGAAAGCAATAATAATATTTAAGAGATTTGTTGCACTTAAAGTTAGGAAGCTTAGCATGACACAGGGTTTTGCATTAATTTGCAGGTGACATGGGTGGAACATGCTGAATACGATGAAAGCCAAGTCCACCAGCTCTATAGACCCTTGTTGAGCTCAGGCATTGGCTTCGGTGCCCTACGCTGGGTCGCTACCCTACAACGCCAATGCGAGTGCCTTGCCATCTTAATGTCCTCCGCAGCACCCTCTCGTGACCATTCTGGTACCTCTCATAGATTACATGTTTGAATGATAGGTTACATTAATGTTTTTTTTTTTTTTGAATACATGAAGAAGAATTAGAACACACATCATCTAACACTCATCTTTCGCCACTAGGCTAACCTAGTGACTTTGATAATTTTTATTTTTTTTTAATTTTTTTATTTCTCCACCGATTTATTAATTACTTGATTAATCCAGAACTACAAGTGCACCAAAATTCTCCATAACATTAGTTATTACTTATTAATCTTACTTGTCTAAGTTATTGTTAGTCACGTGAGTGGTCCTAAGTTATTAGGTACTTTGAGTCATTATATCCATATGTGATTAATAAATTGTATTGAGTGTAAGACCCAAAATCATATAAAAATAAAAAATAGAACTCTTGGTGTAATGCGAACATTATTGTAAAATCTTATCATGCATGAAATATTGAAATTCTTTCATTATGCATCATTAGAACTATTATGCATCATTAGAACTAACTAAACTAAACAATTAACTTGTGGTTGTTTGGGACAGCAATAACGGCGGGTGGAAGGCGAAGCATGTTGAAGCTGGCACAACGTATGACGAACAACTTTTGTGCAGGGGTTTGTGCATCGACGGTGCACAAATGGAACAAGCTGAACGCCGGGAACGTGGAGGAAGATGTGAGGGTGATGACCCGGAAGAGCGTGGACGATCCCGGTGAGCCACCGGGGATTGTGCTGAGCGCCGCCACGTCGGTGTGGCTCCCAGTTTCACCCCAAAGACTCTTTGATTTCCTACGTGACGAGAGGCTCCGAAGCGAGTGGGACATACTCTCCAACGGTGGTCCCATGCAAGAGATGGCCCACATTGCTAAGGGACAAGACCATGGGAACTGCGTCTCTCTCCTGCGAGCCAGTGTATGTGTATGCTTTCTTAATATGAAAGAAATGTTAACAAAAATATATAATTTAATTAATATACTAGTAAAATGTTATTAATAAGTTAGTAACGGATATTAATTCATTAATATTTAATTTATACACAATTGTACAGAAGAAATGTGAACATTTAGGTAGTAGGCTCGAGACAAATTTTGAACGGTGGATGAGGATTTGTTTGTCGTGTAGTATTTGGATGAGAAAGGTTGAAAAGTTGTGAAGGACAAGGATTGGAAATTTGGAAGTATCAATGAGGGCAAATTTTGATGAATAAGTAAATTAGGTTTTTATAATAAGTCAAAGTATAGGACGATTGTTACCTTTGTGGGTTTCTGATCTCATTCTTTTTTTATTATTATTTTTTTTTTAATTTTATGAAAATGGCAAAAAATGAGAAAAGGTGGTGCCAGGGTTTGACTAGCTTAGCTCAGTCTACGAAAATGACTAGACGGTTAGAATTTAGTCTTAATATGTGTTTTTAGTTTATTATTTTTTTAATTGTGTTTGATTTTGCAGGCGATCAATTCGAACCAGAGTAGCATGTTGATACTGCAGGAGACATGCATAGACGCGGCGGGGTCGCTTGTGGTGTACGCGCCGGTGGATATTCCTGCCATGCACGTGGTCATGAACGGTGGTGATTCGGCTTACGTGGCGTTGTTGCCGTCAGGGTTTGCTATTGTTCCTGATGGGCCTGGGTCACGTGGGCCGCAGAATGGGGCAACCGCCAACGGCGGTGGTGGGGCGCGTGTGAGTGGGTCCCTTCTGACGGTGGCGTTTCAGATACTTGTGAATAGTCTCCCAACGGCCAAGCTCACGGTGGAGTCAGTGGAGACGGTGAACAACCTCATCTCCTGCACGGTTCAGAAGATCAAAGCCGCTCTTCAATGTGAGAGCTGACTGTCACGTGATCATGATCTTCAGGTCACGTGAACCGTTGGGGCACTCTTGAATTATTTTTTCCTTTTTAAATTTTTGGGAATGTCTGTTCACGAAAGTTAAAAGCGTGTGAAAGACGCGTGGAAGTGGGTTTTGAAGATTGGAGAAAGAGGGGTGTTTGAGTCAAGAACGAACCGCGCATGAAAAAAAAAAAGAAAACTCCTTGCATGGTGGTAAGGATCCAAATCCGTCGGGTCGAGTCGGGTTCTTACCACAAGGCAAGGGTGGTGGTTCGGGTATTGACTCGCGTTGACCTCATGTTTGCTCCACTAGCTGGAAAACAAGAAAGGAATAGAGGAATGTGAAAAATAAAAATTAAAAATAATAAGGTATTTATTAGTATTTATTAAAATGTTATTTTAACTTGTATTGGAATTGGTGGAGTTTTTAGTTTGTTATGTAAAAATTTCGCTCTTGCTATTTGATGAGCATGTGACGATGGGTTATAATTTTGGGAAATATATTTTTTATGTTTGTTTCATGCAATAGATAAGTGGGTGAATCTTTTATTTTTTTTTAATATGTTATATGAGATAAATTATTGAGAGATTATAGTGATTGATATCCACGCGCTGCATTGTGAGGGTATTGTGAAATTTTTGAATGTGAGAGGGGTGGAGTTTTGATGATGATGGCATGGTGGTGTTGTGTCTGCCATGCATTAAATGAGGGTGCAGAAGTTGTTGGGAGAAGCGCTACCATCATTTAATGCTATGGTTATGGCATTTTCTTTCTTTGCGTGATGTAACCAATGAGGTTCTGACACGACCTTGCTATTGAGTATTTTCTGACAGGGAAAGAAGGGAGGGGGGTTATGAAACGGAACGCCGTTTTGGTTAAGAGTTGATTTGACGTTCATCTGTTTAGCTGCATACGATAATGACATGATATGATAATCAGTTGGGGGTTTGTGCTCTACTTGTAATCAATTATCGTTGTTTATATTGGAGTGTTTGCAAGTTCTCCCAGAATTTTCCTATTGTTCTGTAGTGATTTTCTGAATTTCTTTGTTCACCTCATTCATATGGGTAACAAATGTAAGTTCGTCTCTTTGGCTGCTTGTGGAAAATAGATGAAAAGAAAATAAATGCTTAAAACAAAACCAAGCATGGGCCAATTAATAATTACATGTTGGGTATGGATGAAAAAAGTGTATCCCAGTAAATTATATTAGATAATGGTTCTTGTAAATCTATGCAACCTACATCATTTCATATCAGTTAGAAGATATATATATATATATATATATATATATGGATTTTATAATTCTCATGTCGAGGGAGAATTGAAATCTCATGTTGTAGAGATAAAAAGTATGTGGGACCCATGTGTTACAAAAAATTATATGTAGGACCTATGTCAGCACGGAAATCGAAGGGTGTGTAGGAAAATTGTAATTCTCATGTTAAATGAAAATTATAAAACCCTATCTATATATATATATATATATATATATAGACTTTATTAATCTCATGCAATATGAGAGAACTCTCTCATGCAATAGAGATAATCATGTGTAAGACTCACCCATTATAGAAAAAGAATAAAAGAATAAAAAAGTAACACGAAAATCGATGTATGTGTAGGAGAGAAAAATTCTCTCCTACAACATAAGAGTATATTTTCCCTATATATATATATATATATATATATATATATATATATATATGAGAAAAGTATTTCTCCGGTCACTGGAAATAAAATTATCTCCAGTGAGCTCAAAACGACGTCGTTTTGGTTATAAAATTAAAAAGTTATAATGACAAAGATTAATATAACTCTGCAATATATTATAATTACAAAAATACCTTGATTTTCGCCCCAAAACGACATCATTTTGAGCTCACTGGAAAAATTCTTTACCCTGTATATATATATATATATATATATATATATATATATATATATATATATATATATATATATATATATATATAGTTTAAGATTGTGAAAACTTAAGGGAATTTAATTATAATTAAATGGTCAGAATTATATACCTATAAAGTGATGTGGATGTGTAGAATTGTGTATTTACTTGACACACTTCATTTTGCATTTCTATTTGCTAATTCATGATGTAGTTGACATTAGGTATGCTTCAAGATTTTCTAGTTTTATTTGTTCTCTAGTGTGTGCTTGGAGTCTTGGCCTGGTGGACTAAATTTATTCATGTCTAAGAATTAACAGTAGGGTTATATTGACAATTTTTTTTTTACAAACTTATAAACTACACTACGTATTACCGATAATACTTTACTCAAGAGTGTATTACCGGTCAGATATAGTGTAGTTTATAAGAATTTGTAAATAAAAAGTTTATAAATATAACCTTCTCCAAGAATTAATGTCAAAATCATAATTAATTCAAATTTTTGTTTGTCCATATTTAATGAAAAATACAATCAAGTGTGCAAATTGAAATATTAAGC
Organism: Gastrolobium bilobum; assembly: GCF_033153095.1. Classification (NCBI taxonomy): domain Eukaryota; kingdom Viridiplantae; phylum Streptophyta; class Magnoliopsida; order Fabales; family Fabaceae; genus Gastrolobium; species Gastrolobium bilobum. Next base: position 207,512 of record NW_026899058.1, read on the forward strand.
TACTCTATGCCAAATTTCCAACATATATATGAGATATGAATTGCTAGCTAGTTTTAGTTATTTATGCCCCTTGACAGAGCAAATATCCCTGTGACTGTCTAAGCTGGAAAAATGTTGCTATAGAGATGATACTTTTCTTCCAATAGCGTAGATAATAAAATTATACAAATCATCGCTGATGATGTAATCATGAAATTGATCTTCCTCCATAAATTTGTCCCATTTTTTCAAAATTGCCGTTATATTGATAGTCATTTTCTACTCACGGATGCAAATTTATTTTCAGAAATATAGAACTAATCCATCAATCATCTATAGAAGAAAAAGCCTTGTCAATGAAGAAATGATGAGCTAGCCAAATGTGGATAAGTTCAGAGGAATTTTCCTGTCTAGTTCACAGTGTATATATGAACTTGTTACTGATGGCAAACAGTGCCAACTTTAGAAGATTAGAGTGATTTTCTAACTCCGAAAGTGACTGTTGCTTCAAGAAACAAATGTCCCATCTCAACTGATAATTACACATCATATTTCCCAATAATGTCAATAATAGATATGAGGATTTAGACAGAGACCATGAATGTGTGAGTAAAAAGCTCTTTTGGCCATTTCTAGTGTACCTACTCATACAAGTTTCATGTTCAGTCACTGCTTTCACTTGACAAATATGCATGTAGCTGCTCAATGAATGGCTTGGACTTCATGCACATTGCCAATATTATTGTAGACAATTCACCATAATCCCAGAACTCCCAAGTCGCAGTTATGCATATTTGGGCCCTCCCTTGTGGAGCCCCTTCAAACAAAACCCTTGAGATATGCTTTTTTGACTTTAAATCCATATGATTTTATTCCTTTCCCTATGAGATCTAAAGCAACTTTATTGTGTGTGCATTTATATATACATATTGATATCACAAGATATATAATTCGAGCCATTTAAAAAATACATATCACGGGACTAATAAACTAAGAATGTACAAGTGAGTGATATGTTGAATTCCAAAAGAGTAGAAAGACTTTTAATTGCCTTCTCCTTTTATTGGGAATGACAGAACCCATTTCCGAATTTACATCACAATCCAGCTATTATATAGAGAGACATCACAATCCACTCTTATAAATTATACTTTTAATTTTGATCGTTGATTTTATTTATATTTAATATTTTAATTTATTAATTATGCAAGTCATTCAATACAAACAATTAAATGATGGAGCCATGGAGGGACTAAAAGGAGCAAATCCCCCGACTAATTTCATATAACATTTTGATCCACTTACAGTTAGTCCATTATACATGGTTCAACCATTGATTCAGTAAGTTCAGAGTTAACTAGAATTGTGGCCCAATAAATATGGCTCAATTATTAAAAGAAGCAATAATTTGAAATATAACAAATCGCAATCAATTGTTATATTTCAAATCATTGCTTCTTTTAACAATTGAGTCATATTTATTGGGCCACAATTCTGGTTGATTCTGGGCTTCCTGAATCAATGGTTGAGCCATGTGTAATGAGTCAACTTTAAGTGCATTATTCTTCCCTGCTAGGAAAAGATTCGTCCTCGAATCTTCTTTATTCTCACTGATCTCAATCACTTTAGGTAGAAGCTGAAATGAGAATTCTTCCTCAATTAAATTTCTATAATCTAATTTCCTATTAGATTTATCAGAAACTAAATAATCATCATAAATCATATAATTATCGTAAATTGGATAATCATCATAAATTGGATTATCATCATAGATTGGATAATCATCATAAATTGGATTATGATTATAGACTTCAAAGTCAGGAATACTGATTTGCATCTCGATATCTTGGAAAGTAGATTGATTTCCAAGTCGTACTTCTCAATTCTGTCCCTGGTTTAGAATCCCCAAGAGATTGACTTCATCATCTACGTCATCAGATGCGTCCTCTAATTCCATTCGTTCTTCTGATTGAATGTTCAACTTTGTCCATGCAAGTCGTCGCTCCAAATATTGGATTTCCATGCTCTGTGCCTTCACAAGAGTTCGCTTCAAAATTTGGATTTTCATGCATACCCACACGAGTCATTGCTTCAAATCTTGAATTCTCTTTCTGCGCACGCACAAGTAGTCGCTCCAAAACTTGTATTTTCTTATCCAACGCTTGCTCTTTATCCAAAGTTGGTGCTTCAAATCCTGAATCCGCCTTCCGAGTTCTTTATTTTCTATGTTAAGTGGGCCTATCTGACGCGGTTGTCTGTCTCCCTTGGGAACAATTCCACGTTCCTTATCTTCATGACTCTGTCATTAATGACCTCTACGATTCTGTTCAGCCATTGATTGAAGGCAATGTAGTGCTCTGATACCAAATGATGCCGAAGCAGTAACCAATTGGTTAAATAGAAAGAAAGAACGAAACAATAATTGCGAGAAAACACTATTCTCTTTTCTTAATTTTATTTAACCAAAAAGAACCTCATAATAATAGTGTTCTCCAAGCCTTAAATAAGCAAAATAAAATAATAAAAAGTAAATAACTATAATAATGCGCAATTAAAGAAAATAACACACATTCAACACATTCAACGCACACTCAAACATAGTCTAAAAATAACAAAAAAGAAAATAATTAACAATTATTCAAAAATCCTAAACTATGGAATAAATTATAGAAAAGCCCAATCCAAGTAAGTCACTCACCCACGTGCATCACATTTGTCTTAGATCACATTTATACATTTATACTTAAAGCGAAATCTAGGACAGTATAAGTTTGCCTCCCTCAAACTTAGCCTTCTAACTTATATTTCTTGTGTATGAAAAAATATTGGAGAGTTTTTCAAATCTACAAACCATTTTCATGTTACCTGTTTAAGTTAATGTAAATTTTGCTTCATTTGTTCCCTCTCACAAACTGCCATTGAGTGGATTAATAATTAGAAAGGAGTATAAGGCTTCTTATTTTTACACGGTGTAAATTGATCACATTCTCAGGGTTAATTAAATTTCATGCATGCATATACATAAACAAAGGTATACACGTGAGTATCATAGGCAGGGATCTCTCAAATCTCAATACTTGGGAGGTGTGGACGAAGGTAATAAAGTCAAGAAAATGATAGGCTATCAGAAAGAGGGAATGGCAGTTGGCCTTTTTAGTTTGCTGGCTTTAGGACATTATTTTATGGGCCTGTATATCTTTCTATATATTGTATCGGCCACATCCCCATCATTTCCTTGTCTTTCTTCCCAAAGTCCTCTTCTCCTGGTGTTGTGATGCCTTCGCAGCCACCTTCCTTTTAATACATGATGGTGGGTTCCATCATGTCCCCACATCCTTGAAACATTATGTTAAGAAAATGATGGCAACATTTGGCTGTATTAGATGGGATTAGAAAACTACATCTGTGACATTATTAGCACCCTCTATCTTCATAAGCCTTTGAGAAAATGTAATTTGATGGGATGTCCTAAAATTACAACTTGAAAGCTTTACCCATTAATTATGATGGCCTTTTTGTGTGGTCCAATTGATCATTCTGAGTAATCCAAACAGAAAAAAGTTTCTCTCAACACTTTACCAACAATAGTCTAAATTTATCTTTAAGAAGTTGGCTATATGTTTGTGTGCATTTAGGAATCCAAGAGGACTATACTACAAAATCATGTGGCTTAGCTATTATATTAGGTTTGCTTACTCACTTTAATTATTGGCCATCTTTCTATCCATAATTTGAATAAACAATAAAGCATCCATAATTTGAATAAACAATAAAGCAAACAGAAAAAGAAAAAAGAAAAAAAGAACTACAATGTTAATTTGTATATACATAGCATCTGGAGTATTCCGAATTGAGATAGAACTAAAAGGGTTATCTGGAAAGTGGAAACAACATTTTAGACTAAAGGAATGACTAAAGGAAATTTCACAATATTCGACTTCTAGTACCACTTGTTAACTTCAACGCTTCTAACTTGCTTTAAAGTTATAGCACTTAATGAGATACAAATTTCTTTTGAGATTCGTCTCTAAATTATATTTTGCTTCCTAATTTAACTAGTTCTGTAAGCTTCTATATAGTTGAAACAAATATTCTGACTCATGTTAATTTTATTTTCCTGAGATTGTAGAAAATATTAAACATATATCTCAGCTATGAAGGTTCGATATTAATACAATCATTACACTGGGTTGAGTCACAGCATATCAAATGTTTCAGTTAATTTGTTTGGAGCTATGCAAACATATTGAAGCATTATGAGACTAAATCATTACTTGAAATTCTTTAAACGATTCTTCAGTGAAATTGATTTTTTTTTTCTCTTATTATTTGCGTTAGTCACTGTTTAATTCATGTGTTGGACCTGGAGAAAGTTGTGGACATTGTAAAGGGCTAATGTTTTTTTTTTTTGGAGAGATAGGGTTCATGGACTCATGGACCATAACCCATGAAGAGTAGGGGTTGAGTGATGATAAGAATGGGTACTATTGTTGAGATGCATTCAAGAATATTACAACAACTTTCGGCCTAAATTACATTGCTTTTGTGTGTTACACAATTTATGCATGGCCCAACTTGTTTGTAAGTTCAAGAAACAGTTAATAGAATCATTGATCAATCACGAAGCACGTGAATCAACCGGAAAAGGATTATTCCAGCTTAATCAATGAGTTTGAGTCTCTAAAACTGCAACTATGTTAAAATTTAACAGAGAGAGCTTTGTTGTATATATAGTTTTACCTGACTCGAATCGAATTTTTTAAATATTTGATTAACTGATGGATAATATCCAAAACGAATCATTAACCACATCTCATGTTTAGGTTTGTTCACCATTCCACAATATTATGCAATGAAGGATTTTCCTGAAACACAATTGGAAAATAAAATTAACATTAATATGTCAAGGTTACCAAACGCAAGAAGAGATTTGCAAAAAAATAAAAAAAAAGATTTAGCATATCTGATATCAATTTGAATCTAAAAATATTGCTTTGCCCTATCCTTTAATTGTATAATAATGCACAACATTGCTTGCAAATATGACATGGTTCAGGCAATTATTTTAGCAACTAGTGATTGCAGGCCATTGACTGCTGCTAATATTCCTTATATATCAATTCTGGACTAAACAAGCAAGCAGTTGGTAAAAAGAATAAAACAACATTTGACCACTGCACCCTCTAAAATAGAAATACGCTCCTACCCTCTATTCATATTATTTGTATAGGGTAGGAGATAAACTTTGTTTATTATAATCCTTACCATCTTAGGTTGTTTTTAAACCTTGCCATGTATTAGCTTGGGGCAAGTGATGAGAATTATTCGCTATCTGCTGGATTAAATTTTATTTGGAATAATGCCATGAGCTTCCAGGCGTTCCAGGGCAACATGTGCATTGAGAAAAATTGTACGTATTATGTGGATTTGGTGTGTTCTCAGAAAAAACGTGGGTAACAGACTTGGTTTTGGATTCAAAGATGTGGGCATTGCCAGCCACTCAATTAATTTCCATGAAGGAGATGAAATTGCTCATTTGCAAGCTTTTTGAAGTTTTTTATGTAGGGTGTGTGATTTTTAATTATTGGTTATAATTCTGCTCTTTATCTATCTATCTATTTTTCTCTATATATAACGACACACTTAATTTGTAATTTTATATTTATTAATACTAATAAATTGTAAGATTATTATTTTTTTGTGGTTAATTTTATTGTTTGGATGTAATAGATGAAAATAAATAAATAATAATAACTTTCTTAAAAGGTATGCACAAAATTTACTAAGTTGGTCACACACGGTTATCACGATCACTAGGCGGGTAACTTCGACGATGAAGTATCCTCCTTAATTCTGGACCCGTCCTGAATCGAATTAATTGCAAAGCAATGAACCGATTGAAATATTTCCAAAAAAAAAAATGCTAGGTTAGTATTTGAGCTAGTAAATTTTCATATGGATTATATGAATATTTCAGTAATGCGCTTTCTATATTTATAGGAAAGCAGTCCCGTGGGGACAAAGGGAATTTCTAATGGAGTAATGAAAATGTGTAGAGATGGAAAAGAATACCACCGTAGGCATCTTAGCCATAAATTTATTCGAGCCAAACACAATATCCAAGTGCAAATTGAAGTAAATCTATGCCTCAGAAGAAAAAAAACAGCAATAATAGAAATGACACAAGAATTTTTTACGTGAAAAATTCAATGTGAGAAAAAAAATCACGGGACTTTACCCAAACTTCCACTATCATCAATCAATAATAATGGGTATACATACAATATGTTACCTCTCTATATAACAATAGAGGAATCTAACAACATCATCAAATAGATGGAAATCAAGAAAACAAGGAGAAAAGTCACCAAAGAAGCTTCAAAGGGAAACCGAATCTATGGCTCTAAAGACCTCCAAATCGCAAAAAAGATTGGTGGATGTGAGCTACTAGACACCATGAACAGAGTCTCATCGTTGGATCCGCCCGAGAAAATCTCCAATTCTTTCTTTTTCTCTCCTTTGCACGCTACCACACACTCTCGGTTTTTCTCTTTCTTTCTTTTTTCTTTCTTTCTCACTTTCGCTGCTTCTCTCTTCCTCGACTTCTTCTTTTTTCAAATGCTACAAAGGGCCAATAGGCTCCACCACTAATAAAAAGTGGTCAAAGGTACTGACCTAACAAATCTCTCCTTCCATGACCATGAAGAGAGGAAACCACAATTTAACTATTCACTTGGAGTCTATATGTGCAAGCTCTTTGCACAACTCAAACTTCTCTTTACTAACAACTTTCGTCAACATGTTTAAGGCATTCTTATCAATGTGAATCTTCTTAATCTTTAGCAACTCATCCCCACTTCTTCAAGTAGCCAGTGATATCTCACATCAATATGCTTTGTGCGAGAATGATAAGTTGAATTCTTTCTCAAGTCAATAGCATTCTGACTATCACAGTATATCACATATTCATCTTAATTGAAACCCAAGTCCTGGAGAAATCTTTTCAACCATAGCATCTCTTTCCAAGCTTCTGTAGCGGCAATGTACTCAGCCTCAATTGTAGATAATGCAACACATTTCTGTAGTTTGGACGACCAAGAAATAGGTCCCCTTACAAAAGTAAACAAGTATCCAGAGGTAGACTTTCTACAATCAAGGTCACCTGCCATATCAGAATCTGTGTACCCTTCCAAGATTGGATTTGCACCTGCAAAGCATAAGCACTACTTGGAGCTTCCTCTCAAGAATACGAAGATCCACTTTACAGCTTCCCAATGATCTCTACTTGGATTATCAAGAAACATGCTCACCACACTAACTGTGTGTGTTATATCTGGTCGTCTACAAACCATAGCGTACATAAGACTACCAATTACAGACGAGTGTGAAATAGCTAACATGTCTTCTTTTTCTTCATTGATAAATAGGCATGACTTCTTACTCAGTCTAAAGTGATTGGCAAGAGGTGTGCTAACTGATTTAGCACTCTTCATGTTGAACATTTCAATGACAACCATAGCTTCCTAACTTTCCTATCACGAATAATTTTCATGCCTAAAATCTCCCTAGCTTGCCCTAAGTCCTTCATATCAAAGGCCTTGAATAACTTTTCTTTCAGTTTCTCAATCATACTGGCATTTTCCCCAACAATCAGCATATTATCAACATACAATGAAAGAAAAATGAATTTACCACTAGGGAACTTGCTGAAGTGTACACAAGGATCTGCATGAGTTCTTTTATATCCAAGCTCCTCTATAAGTGAATGAAACTTCTTATACAATTGTCGCGATGCCTACTTTAACCTATAAAGGCTTTTCTTCAACCTACAGACCATGTGTTTCTTTCCCTTGACTTCAAAGCCTTCAAGTTGCATTATATAGATTTCTTCATCCCGATACCATGAAGAAATACAGTCTTCACATTAAATTGTTCAACCTCAAGGTTCAAGCAAGCTGTTAAAACCAAAATTGCTTGAATGGATGTCATCTTCACAACTAGAGAGAATATCTCATCAAAGTCAATACCCCTCTTTTGTCCGAAACTTTTTACCAAACCTAGCCTTGTGTTTCACTAGCTTGCCATTAGCATCCATTTTAATGTTGTATACTGATAAACCCTTAGTTTACTATGTTGTTAGGCTTAATTCTGATTGATAAATGTTGTGAATTGCATGGAAATTAGGGTTTTATGCTGTAAAAGTTACAGTAATTGAATATCTTGCTAACATGTTGTCGTAATGTTGAATTACAAGGTTTTTAACACTTATTATGGCAATTTGGAACCAAAGGAAGACATCGAGTGAAGATGAAGTCACAAGAAGGCAATAATTCAAGGATTCACCTCTGGAAGAGCACGTTTTGGCGTGTTAATTCACGCTAAAAGTCCACAAAGCATCCCAAAACCCTTCGAACAGCATGTTTTGGCGTGCTACTGAACGCCAAAACGTGCTAAGACAGACAACAACAAGTAATTCAACAGCAAAAATCTACCCAAGAGCTGCTGAAGGTTCAAAGGATAATTTGATCAAGATACGCAACAGATTCCATGAAGATTTAAAGAAGATTTGTTCAGATAGGATATGGAACTAAAACGGAAACAAATCAAGATGATTCCTGAGAAGATTGAAGCAAGATACAACGAAGATTTAAAACTCTAATTCATCAACCAAATCTCAACGATTTTACATGAAAAAGGTAACAAAGATGAAATCAAATACAAATCTTGTATGGATTCATTGGAAGATTAGATGATGGATACAACTCCTGTGGTTATAAATAAGGAGCTTGGGAGCATAAACCAATTCATTCATCTCATTCATACTTCAAGGAGGAATCCTGTTGCGGAGCACTGGAACACTGAGAAACCAAGTCAACATCACACCAATGGAGGCTTGGGGTTCTCTTTTCTTTATTATTTCTTTTCTTTTCAGTATGCTAGAGTAGTTTTTTTTATGTAGTTAAGGGTAGATGGAACCCAATTGAATCTTTATGTTTATGAATTAAATTGTCTCTGAATCCTGTTCTTTTTATAATTGAATAAATTATCTGTTTTTAATGCTTTCTATGAGTTTGTTCCTTATAGAATGATTTTGGGGAATTGTATGACAATAGGGATGTTGGTGCATGAACCTTGACTTGATAATTTATCATAATATCCTTGTGATCTAGGAATAGGAATAGGAATAGACATAAGGTAATTATGCAATCTTGAAATTCTTGATCTTAATACATGTTTTCTTGGGGAATAATCGGGGAACTAGAGTTCTTTCAAGATCACATAGATTTAGGGTAACAAAGAATTGAGCCCTAATTAACTCAGATAGAATTGATTGAAAATATATTAAGAAACGGATTCTTGGCTTTTTAATTCATAACATATTAAGGATATTGGGGAAAGTCGAAACCTTAACTACGCTTTTTAAATCTTAATCAAACATCATCTCATTCATTCTTTTAATTCTGAATTTTCATATTACATGCCTTTACTTGTTTTTAATTTTAAGTCTTGAACAACAATTCTCTTCATCTAAATTCACCATTCTCTCAAACCAAACCTTTGATTGTCCAACTAAAACGCAATTAGTGAACTAGTGCTTGAAATTCTGATCCTCGTGGGAACGATCTCGTACTCCGGTACACTTTATTACTTTCACGATCGGTGCACTTGCCGAGTCGCTATCATATACCCATTTATTCTTCAATGATTTCCTACACTTGGGAAGTTTTACCAAGTCATAAGTGTCATTCTTATGTAGGGAATTTATTTCCTCATGCATAACCTGCATTTAGTTGTCTTTGTCCCTGTTGTCAATTGCTTCCTGAAAACATTCAAGTTCCCCCTCATCAGTAAGGAGGATATACCTAGAAGTGGGATATCTTTGTGATGGTTGACGCTCTCTCATAAACCGTCTGACCTATGGTTCTACAACATCTTCTTGTAGAGGTTGCTCCCCCTGCTTAATAATCTCATTATCAACATCTCCCTATGCCTCAAAACCATCATGATCAACATGCTCTTCATGAATCTCTTTTCCTCCAATGGCACTGTTTGAAGAAGAAAGAATGGATGTAGGATCAAACGTAATTTCTTTCCCTTTAGTAGGCTTCTCAGTCTTCTCTAAGTCTGTAATATTCTTAGTCTCACGAAATACTACATCTCTTCTTCTGAAAATCTTCTTCTTTTCAGGATCCCTTAGTTTGTAGCCAAACTCTTCATTACCATAACCCAAGAATATACAAAGAATAGCTTTGTCATCAAGCTTCGACTGTTACTCCTTTGAAACATGTTCAAAAGCCCTACAACCAAACACTTTCAGATGAGAGTGGGACACATCTTTCCCTTTTCATACCCTTTCTGGAATATCTAAGTTCAACGGAGCTGAGGGAGATTTGATCATCAAATAACAAGAAGTGCTAGCAGCTTCCCCCCAAAAGACTTTGGCAATGCAGCCATCTTCAACATGCTTATGATCTTCTCAACAACTATGCGGTTGTACCTCTACTACCTAATTGTGCTGAGGGGTTCCACGAACTGTCTTCTCATATCTAATGTCGTACTTAGAGCAATAACTTTCAAACTCCCTTGAAGTTTACTCACCTTCATTATCAGTACGGAGACATTCTAGGAGCTTTACAGTTTATCTTTCTACCATGACACTGAACAGTTGAAAATATTAGAACACATGGCCCTTATATTTCATAGGAAACGATCACATCTTTCGTGAAAACATCATCAATAAAAGTAACAAAATATCTACCTTCATAATGATGGAACATCAAATGGTCCACAAACATTAGAATGCACCAAGTTTAATATATTAGATTTCCTATCATGATGCTTTTGGAACGAAACTTGATGCTTGCCAATAACACAATAGTCACATGTATTTAAATGCATATCTTTGGCAAAAGGAATTAGAGACTACTTTGCCAGTACCTGCAAACATTTGTCACTCATGTGACCTAATCTCCTATGCCACAAGTGAGTATTATCATTTGCTGCATTCAATCCACTCAGATATATCTTCATTATAGTCTTATATAAATTGAAGCAAGCATCTCTTTTTGCAACCACCAAAGACCCCTTTGTGAGCTTTCATTTTCCACTGCCTTTCCCTTATATCAAATTAAGGCACAAATCAGGAACATGTCATACATCCTTCAGTGTCAGTGTGTAACCCATAATTTGTTGTTATACAAACATCACAAATTCCCTCAATGTGCAGAAACTAGCGTTACCCATCTTTATAGTTCTAAAGTCTCCTGCTTTGTACCTAGTGAATGACTTGTTAGTGGGAGTAGCATGATAAGATGCTCCTGTATTAATTACACATTCAACCTGGTTATTTGACACGTGCAAACAATGATCTTCACCAAAATGAAGTAGCAATAGTACCTCATCAAAAGCCACAACATTGGTGTTCTTATCATTATCTTTCTTTTGGCTACTACCTTTATTTTGCTCTCTCTTCCAAATTCGGCAATTCCTCTTCATATGCCCCTATATGCAACAATGGTAACACTTGACTCTTTCACCAGATTTTGATCTGTTCAGTGACTTTCCATGACTTTTGTCTCGATAATGACCTTTATTAAATTTTTCTTTGCTATTTTCTCCGTTCTCTGTGACAAGTGTTTGTGCATCATTTGAACCCATGGACTTTCTTCTTTTCTCTTCATTCAACAGTGCACTGGTAATCATATTAATTGACAATTTATCCTCTAGAGCAGAATTACTAACAGATATCAGCAAGATCTCCCAAGAATCTAGTAAAGAGTTCATCAACAACAAAGCTTGCAGCTCATCCTCAAGTGTCAACTTCATTGTGCTCAACTGATTTGCTATACTTTGATACCCATTCCAATGTTCATTGATAGTGACAACACCCTTGTACTTCAAGTTTACAAGCTTTGTCATTAAGAATTCTTTGTTCCCTGCTATTTTCCTCTCATACAGAGTTGCCAACTTTTTCCAAAGTTTTTCGCTGATGTCTAATTTGCAACATAATAAAAAATACTGATATCCAACCACTGTCTAATTGTGCCAACTATTTTTCTATTCAATCTATTCCACTCCAGATCTGATATCTGAGCTGGTCGCTTAGCATTACCCTTAACATGTTTATACAAGTCTTTGTAAAATAAATAATCATCCAATAGGCTTCCAAATCAACCAATTTGATCCATTGAGTTTAAACATGGAGCTTGAGCTACCTTCTATTTCAATTTATACTTCAAACACCCACAATTATAAACCAAAGCTCTTGATACCACTTTGTTGGGGGCCAAACACAATATCCAAGTGCAAGTTGAAGTAAACCTATAACTCAGAAAAATAACAATAGCAGTAACATAAATGGCACACAAGAATTTTCTACATGAAAAACTCAATGTGAGAAAAAAACCACGAAACCTTTATCGGAATCCACCCAAACTTCCACTATTTCCAATCAATAATAATGGGTAGATATACAATATGTTAGCTCTCTATATAACAGTAGAGGAATCTAACAACATCATCAAATAGATGGAAATCAAGAGATAAAGCAAGGAGAAAAGTCACCAAAGAAGCTTCAAAGGGGGAAACCAGATTTGTAGCTTTAAAGACCTCCAAATCGCAAAATGACTGGTGGATGTGAGCTACTAAGCACCATGAACACTTCTAAAATCTGAGCTGGTTCTGACGAAGTCTCGTCATTAGATCTGCCAGAGAAAACCTCCCCTTCTTTCTTTTTTCTCTCCCTCACACGCTGCCGCACACTTTCGATTTTTTTTCTTTCTCACTTTCGTTGCTTCTATCTTCCTCGGCTTTTTTTTTTAAATGTTACAAAAGGGCCAATGGGGGCCTCACCACTAATAAAAAGTGGTTAAAGGTCACGAACCTAACAAAACCATGGACTCTAGACTTTGTGCGTGTCAATTGTGTATTGTTGTAGCTAACACATTAAGTATTCTGCTTGGGGAGTATGGCTTTGGAGCTTGATTCACTAACTTTATAGGTGTTAATGTTGATTCCTTTGAGGCTATGATGGTTAATTGACTGAATGTGAGGTCCTTAAGCCACTAGGTTTGTTATAGTGATTAGGGATTTGAGTAGTCTGTATTATATTATGTGTTCAATTTTCTTTTGTATAAAAGAAAAAAAAAGAAATATAAGGTCCTCGGGATGTTCATATCGATCACAGGATGCTTACTCGCGAGCTGGGGCTATAGGTTGTGTTGAGAGTAGCTTTGTGTCATCCATAATTGGTTTGTAGATACGGTGGCAACCTATCCAGCTCTTTGAGGTACTTGTGTCATTCTTTTGTGCTACTGATCAAGAGTCCATTTGGCTGGGCTTCCAAAAAAGTGCTCTTTGTGCCTTGCTTATTTTAGAAGTACTTTTTATAAAAGCTAAGGCTATCTAAATTTTTAAAAATATATTGTATTTTTGATTTTTTTTTTTAGAAGCTACCAATTTTAGTGTCCAACAAAGCATATTTTTGCCTTTTTTTATGATTTATATTTTTTTAAAAAACAGACAATTTAGATAAAAAATTTATGAGAAGTATTTTTTTTAAAAAAATAGCTTTTGAAAAAGAAAAGAAAAGTCATCCAAACGTGCCCTATTCTTACGAAGTATATCGGACTTGCTTTCTAAATGTCGATCTTAATTCACTTAGCATGGAAGATAATGGTAGGTGGGTAACACTTTAGAGAAACTTAATCCTTTATATTACGCCTCTGATCTAGAACATTTACTTAAAAATGGCAAATGATTCAATGTATATAAGTCAAGACTAAAGTATCACATTAAATTTGAGCAAGAAAAAAACCTTAAATCTAGACTTACGCTTAGAGAAATGATCTAATTAGCGTGTGTTTTACATTATAATTTGTGATATTTATTCTGTACAAATTAATATTATATTTTTTTTCGGTAAACAATATTATAAATTTAATTTTTATTAAATGTAAATTTTTAATAAAATGTTTTTTATATTTTTATTTAAAAAATATTGTTTTTGAATATTTAAAGTTAATAATAAATATCTCTCGTTTATTGTAAAAGGAATTATTATTATTAATTTTTAGAAAAAAAATATTTGTCCTATGAACATTTACTTAAAAATAGCAAATGATTCAATGTATATAAGTCAAGACTGAAGTATCACATTAACTTTGAGCAAGAAAAAACCCTTAAATCTAGATTTACGCTTAGAGAAATGATCTGAGCGTGTGTCTTACATTACAGTTTGTGATGTTTATTCTGTACAAATTAATATTACAAATTTAATTTTGATTAAAAGTAAATTTTTAATAAAATATTTTTTAATAAATATTGTGATTGAGTATTTAAAGTTAATCATAAATATCTCTCATTTATTGTAAAAGGAATTATTATTATTACTTTTTTTTAAAAATATCTGTCCTTTGAATGATATAAATTTGTGTCATTTAATTGAAATATGGTGTTTTACTCTAATATTTAATCAATTGAAAAAATTATTTGATTAAATAATATAGTATCATGTAAAAATATATAAAATTATATCCTTTAAAAGAATAAAATATTTTTCTCTTATTTTTTTACTCAAATCATGATTTGTGATTAGAATCTCATTAAATGGTAGCAAGATCTTAGCGAGACATATTGATTTGAGCAATTTAGCTATTTTCATAAATTTCAGCAATTAAAATTTCAGGGATTTTAATTTCCTTCCTTAGGGGTGTTTCTCTTTCTTCTCATTTTTACCTTTTCTGGTTATTGACAAAAATGTGGTTTCCTTTTATATGTTATTACCCTAATAAAATAAAAAAAATATAGTTATCCCAATAAATTCGATTGGTTAGGTTTAGGTTAGAAGTTAAATCACACAGCATAACCGCCGTATGGGATATTCCGTTTAATCCTGTATCGAGGATCCCTTTTCTGTAATTAAATGACAAAGTGGAGGGCATTTCGATAACCACAACCCACCAAACCCAAGCTTCACTTTATCTAGAAACCAGAAGATCTGGACTGTTCGTCCTTCATCGATGACCAACCAACGGCCAAGATCTTTTGTTTGACTGAGGTACAAATTTTGAAGGTGGAATGATTGGGTTTGACCGTAGAAAATTCAGAAAACATTTCATTAAGGAAAACAAAAAGGCCACCTGGGAAGCTCTGTCTTTGAGGAAGAGAGAGAAAATCTAGAGAGAGAGGGGTTTCGTAAGATTGTGTTGGATTTGGTTCTCCATTTTGCTGTGTCATTTTTTTTTTATTTCTTATTTGTTGCTGGGAACTGGGGTGGGGGAGAGAAATTTGTGCTTCTCTCTCTACTATCTGTTTGATTTCCTTCTTTTTTTTTTTGGGATAAAGTTTTGGTTTTTTTTGGTGGGGTGTGAGGGATTTAGGGTTTGGACAGTTGGGTTGTGAAGGGAATCAGCAACCATGAATATGATGCGACGGCTGAAGAGCATTGCTTCTGGAAGGACTTCCATTTCTTCAGATCCTGTAAGATATTTTTTTTTTGGGTACATAAGTTTTTTTTTTTTAATTATTATTTTGGTGTAAGAAGTGTGTTTGTTTGTTTGTTTGCTGGGAAAAAAAAGAAGAAACTAGATGGGGAAAGAAGGAAGAAATGAACAAGTTCATTGTTTGAGGTTTATGGGATTTGTCTGGAACTCTTGTCTAAATGAAACTTCTTGTCAAAACTTTTTTATAATATTTTTCTGGAATTTTATTATATTTTTAATTGGATCTTGTGCTATTCTTTTCACCTCTAAATTTTTTGTTATTCTCACACACAGTGAATGGTTCCCCCTTTTACATAGTGAACTGTGATCTGTTCAAAACTTTTTGTAATCTGAGTATGTGTTTATTTGCTGTTGTTCTATGTAAAATACTTGTGGATTGAAGTCCACTGATTTTGATCTGATGAGAGTATAAGCTGTGTGTATGTTTACTGTGTTGAAAATGATGGCAGCTTGGCTTATATTACAGTAGGTCTTACCTAGATTAAGTGACAAATTAAACTTAATTTCAGGTTGCATTTCTTGCTGGTATTTATCCCCAAAATTGAGTGAAATAGGGCAATGTACTAGTTGTCTGTTTGCCTACAGGTTATTGTTATAATGCTCTTAATTTATTTATGGTGAGATTTAAATATGATAAACTTAACTAAGTGCGGCAATGAAATTTGTTAGATGGTGTGGACTGTGGAGTTTGATTTTTTTTTCCTACTTCCATTTAACACTCCTGGAATAAAACACGTTTTTATTTTTAATGACGTTCAACTGTTTCTTTTCAGGGAGGGGATTCTAGCACAAAAAGAGCTAAGTTTGATCAAGATGCTGAAGGGAAAGTCAGTGAAGAAAGAATTACTGTTGAGAGAGGCAGCAAAGATCAGGAGCAGCATGTGGATGCATCAAAAGAAACTACAGTTGGCACATCCAATGTATCTACTGCAACTAGAACTGAAAAGTCCGGTTATGATGAACTTCCGAAAGAACTACATGAAATGAAAATTAGAGAAGAGAAAAGCAAAAACACTAATGAAAAGGTATTTAATGTCATTCATTTTTTCCTTACCTAAATTCCATACCTATTTTAGTCATTAGTCATTACTGTGTTAATCTATAAATATAAAATCATTTCTAGATATTCCGTATTCATTGCGTACACCCCACATGCAACTTTCTTTTCCCACCAAAATTTCCTAAAACAAGTTACTTTTATGTTTTAATTTTATGAATCTGAAAAGTCTTTGAATGCCATTAATTTTTTATTGTTACTAATAAATTTGCTCAATGCAGGATATAGAAGCAACTACAGTGAGTGGTAATGGAGCAGAAACAGGTCACATTATTACAACTGCTATTGGTGGTAGAGATGGACAACCAAAGCAGGTGATTACTTTATTATTGCTACATCTCCATTAGTTCCTTTACTTAAAAGATTTTGCTTACTTTTGTTTGCAATGGTACATGATAATTAAAAAAACTTATTAACCGTTTGTTACAAAATCTAGAGCTTTTAAAACTTATATAGTTTTATCTTGTCTGGCTCAGACAATCTCATACATGGCTGAACGTGTGGTTGGTACTGGTTCTTTTGGCGTTGTTTTCCAGGTATTTATGTTCTTGTTACGGTATTTTTATATACGTAATTGTCTTTTGCTTTTGTGTTCTACAGGCTTGTCAATTTCTTGTTTGCTTATTTGCAATATTCTGTATTTTTTGTAGGCTAAGTGCCTTGAAACTGGTGAAGCAGTTGCCATAAAGAAGGTGCTGCAAGACAAGAGATACAAGAATAGGGAACTCCAGGTTATGCGGACAGTTGACCATCCTAACGTTGTTAAACTAAAGCACTGTTTCTTTTCAACTACCGATAAAGATGAGTTGTACCTTAACCTGGTTTTGGAGTATGTACCCGAAACTGTCTACAAAGTTTCAAAGAACTATATTAGGGCGCACCAACATATGCCTATCATTTATGTGCAACTGTATACATACCAGGTAAGTCTAGAAATTGTGAGTTAATTAACATTTGATTTTGGTATGAATTTCCCTAGAGTTTTGGTTCTTGTTAATTGCTTTGAGCTTGGTATTTTTGTGTTTGTATTGATTGGTCATGCAATGCTTAACTTGTAGATATGCCGCGCATTGAATTATTTACATCAAGTGATTGGCGTCTGTCATCGTGACATCAAACCCCAGAACCTATTGGTAAGATTTGTATGGGTTAGTTTGAACAGTTCAGCCTGAGTCATGGTTTTTGTTTTCCTTATTTTTTGTTATTTCCTTACCACTTTGGATGTGCCAATTGATCATAATGACATGTCTTATTATTATTTTTCGGGGTGGGTGGGGGGTTACATTTGTGAGTTGTTGATTATCTATATGTATTTCTTAGAAGGAAAGCACTAGACAGTTAACAGTGCTGCATTTTTTTTAATTTGTGATTCATACCATGTGGAAAAATTTGATTGAGATTTTTGTATATAGAAAAATGAATGGACTAAGAGTAACTTGTAACAGCATACTGCTTAGAATTCATCTTTTTTCCATCAAAGTGCATTGAACTCACATGTGATTAATATGATAGGTTAATCCCCAGACACATCAGTTAAAGATATGCGATTTTGGCAGTGCAAAGATGTTGGTAAATTCCTTTTCCTACTGTATTTGAAGATCTTTTGATAGTATGTATCTAAGCTTATGATATTATTGCATTTTTAGGTGCCTGGTGAACCCAACATATCATATATCTGCTCTCGATATTATAGAGCTCCAGAACTTATATTTGGGGCAACTGAATATACAACTGCGATTGATATGTGGTCTGCTGGGTGTGTTTTGGCTGAGTTCCTTCTAGGACAGGTGAGGATATGCACTATTTTATTTTGTTTCCATTTCTTCTCTCTCTCTCTCTCTCATAATGAGGGTCAGTTTTCAAATTTCAACATTTTCATTAAGTTTGTTGTATGTAAGAAAATTCTGGATTGGTTTTTCCTTTACTTGGTTGATATTGATATTTAATATGCTGCTCAGTTTTGGTGAAAATTCATTTATGTTAAATTTGTTGCTTGTTTTACTTTAGTCACTAAGCCCTGCAGTTATATAGGCTAGCATATTACCTTTGTAATTTCGGTTTGAGATATGAGAAATTTTGACCTTGGAGTACTGCAGCATGAAGTAACATGCAATGGATTTATTGCAGAAATGCTATGACTTGCTGTTGTTTAAGATATCTTCCTCTAAACATTTGACTCAGAAAGAGATTATTCCTTTCATTGTGCCTGCTATTTAGGTCCAAGTAAAAGATACATATTTAGATTGATATTTATCTATGCTGTATTATTTGCAGCCATTGTTTCCTGGAGAGAGTGGGGTTGATCAGTTAGTGGAGATCATTAAGGTACAATTTCTTGTGTTCTACCCACTCCTTTTGCTTTATGAGCTTCTTCTTCAAAGTTGCAATTTGTGTACTTTTTCCTTCAATTGAGCTTTTTAATATGTAATTTAGGTCTTGGGAACGCCAACTAGAGAAGAAATAAAGTGTATGAATCCAAACTACAATGAATTTAAGTTTCCTCAGATTAAAGCACACCCGTGGCACAAGGTTAACATTTCTTTCCTTGGCTACTTCCCTCAAAATTTTGTATGTAATTCATAAATGATAAATATTTCCATTCAGATCTAACTGAATTAATGATTTCCAGGTTTTTCACAAGAGAATGCCACCTGAAGCAGTGGATCTTGTGTCTAGGCTGCTTCAGTATTCACCAAATCTACGTTGCACTGCTGTAAGTTAATTTGCTTTAGAAAATGATACTATTTATATTCATATTATATATTTAATCACACTACTGTTCTGTCTGCATGCACACACACACCAAAAAAGGAAGACGGACTATTCTTACATATAATTGTTATTTATGTTTAAAGTCACTACATAAGTTAGGAAAATATTCAGCACTTTTATTAGTCTGTTGTCCTAAATTTTTCTTATTTATAGTTGGCTGCATGTGCACACCCTTTCTTTGATGGTCTGCGGGACCCAAAGGCATGCTTGCCAAATGGGCAACAACTACCTCTTTTGTTCAATTTCACAGCTCAAGGTAAAGATTGTTTTGAACTTTACCATTTTTGGTTATGTGGTACTTTGTTGCTGTAGCTTATATAAAAAAACAATGCAGAACTGGCAAATGCACCTGATGAGTTGTGTCAACGTCTCATTCCCGAGCATGCAAGGACCAAGGTGTTAAATTGATTGTCAGGCATTGAAATTTGTTCTGAATGAGTAGATACCCTCATTAGCAATGCTACCAGCCTCTCCTGATTTGTTGTCTAGCCTGCACAGTTGTGACTACAACTCATAGAAACCTTAACACCTTGCAACAAAAGTAACCCTTTGTAGTGGTTTGTTATTTGATTTATGCCTTAGTTGTGAAGGATAATGAGTTCCAACAATCTTGTAATCATGTTTCTATATAGTTCAAGTTCGTTTATTCCTTAAAGTGGACTCAGAGTATGTCAAATTCTATGATGAATTGGACTTGCGTATTTATTGAAGCATTAAAAAGCCGTTCTAAACATTGCCTTTCATATCAGAGTGATAAAGATTATGAGTAGTGACGGAAAACATTCAACCAAGTATTGTATGAATTTGATAAGTCACTTCTTATTGGTAAGGTTTATTTAGAATTTCATCAGATAAAAGGGGAATATAAAAAAGTGTCAACCTATATATATATATATATATTTGTTTCGATTTTTTTTTTGAATTAAAATTTTTGTAATTTCAATAAAATTTAAAATCACGTTTTATTGGTAAGGTTTATTTAGAATTTTATCAGATTAAAGGGGAATGTAAAAAAGTGTCAACCTTGTTTGATGTAAGAAGATGCAGCCTCATTTGATTGATATTCTCTTATATATATTCAACTAGTTATATTGATTAATTGCAAATTGCGCTCGAACGTGATATCTTTACATTTGTCACCCATGTGATAGGAATCATCTTCTCATATTAAATAAAATATGATATGGTTATGTGAGAAAGTTATAATTATATAAAGATACATGAATGATGATAAGGGAAAAGAGAAAAATATATATTAAAATAGGTAGTTACAAAATTATCACCGTTAGTTTACATTTATATGATTGTGTTTTTCTTACATGATCATCATAAAGCTAGTCTCGAAATATTAATAAGGTTTGTGGGTAATTTTGTCTAGTAAGTAAGGGAATATATATAAAGTACATCTTCAGATTTTTCACTCCTTTGATATGTTATTGATTGAATTCATAACTTCCAAATGGAAAACAGCAACGCACGCAGCAATTGCAATGCTTAGTACTTAAGTAATAGTGCTGAAAAGGAAAGGGTAAAAAAAACAAAAATAAAGAAGCTCAGATTTATTTGTTTTCATCGAATGGATGAGAATGTGATGGACCCACCATCACTTTCGATTTTCATCATAGCTCCTTGTAAGTATGCACCAGCCGGGAATCGAACCCGGGTCTGTACCGTGGCAGGGTACTATTCTACCACTAGACCACTGGTGCTTGTTGTGTAAGACTTTGTTGTGTAAGGATTACCTACCTATAATTATTTATCAAATAGTTTTAGGAATTAATGTTAATTTTTTTTCTATACACATGTAAAAGTGCGTGAGACTCATGTAAGGATCATGTAAAGAGAAGAGGAAAAAAATGGGTTACATATTTTTATGTGTATAAGAGATAAAATTTATCTTCTATAACATGATAAACATTAATCTTATAGTTTAATTAGTTTGTTGCTTTTGTATTTATTTTTTCTGCAACTAATATTTCGTTTAATATGTTTTTTTTGGGGGTGTTAATTTTAATTTATAACCAATAGTTAACCAAAACAAGTAAGGCATAAAAACTAAATTGATATTTGCTACAATATGTATGTAAAGAACTACGAAACAAGGATGTAATATTTTTTTTTTACGGGGAAATTACTCTCATGTTACATGAGAGTAGTTCTCTCATGCTATAGAGATAATTCAAGTGGGGCCAACTATTAAAAAGAAAAAAAGAAAATGTATACGATTTTCGAAGTGAGAGAACATGAGATAATTATCTCATGTAAAATGAGAATAATATTTCCCTTTTTTCATATTAGTTTAGTATTTCATAACTATGGGTCTTTGTGTTTTGTTTGTTTTATCCTGGAACAAGTATTTTTTTGTGATTTTCCTAAATTAAAAGTCAAAATATAAAACAATAACAATTCATATATTTCTTTAAATTTGATTCTAAAAACTTATGTAGCACCGATCGATACTGACACGGGACACGATACGACACGACACGTTAATTCTAAAAAGTGTTAGATTTCGACACGTTAGAACACGTTTTGATATTGAATAATATTTTTAATTTATGTTGCGTATATTATATTTAATATTCAATAATTTAACAAAAAATAAAGCTAAACTTATAATACCTATTAATTTTGAAAAGAAATATAAAATATCACAAATATTTATATTAAATTCAATAAAATGGTAATAGTAATCCAACGAATTTAATTGTTAGAACTAAAAACGCAACGTAACTTTTAAACTTTTTTTTGAGTTTCTACAATGCGTGTTGAAATTCGGGGAGTGTCGAACACGACACATCGGGATTTTTGAAGTGTCGGTGCTTCATAGTTAAAAACTAGTACATAGTTATAATTTTTAGAATTATTTTTACCAAATAAACATTATCAAACAAGTTTTTTTAATTTTTTTATTTTGAAAATCCAAAACCTATTTTTAAAAATAGATTTCAAACTGGGCCTATTTAATTAATGAGATTAATATTGTTTCTCATGTTATCAGTGATAATTCTATCTCTTACATATATATAAAAATATGTGAAGTATATGTGAGTTTATGTAAAAAGAGGAGAAAAAATAGAAAATATAAGTTCACACACTTTATATATATATATATGAATTTTATTAATCTCATGTTAAAGAAGATAAATTATCTCATGTCATAGAAAAAAATTTGTGGACTCCATCACCTGAAAAAATGAAAAAAAGAGAAATAAAAAATATAGTACAGTTGTATAAATGAAAACTTATCTTATATGTAACATGAGAATAATTTTTTTCCTATATAAAAGATAAAATTATTTATTATAAACACAAATCCCTTTACTAATTCTCCGCGTTTGGTTTCATTTTTTTTTTTTTTCAGTAAATGGTTTCACTTCTTTTTAAAAGCGATTACAGTATGCTGCAATGGGAATTGATTCCCTCGTCTGTAGCCTGACGTTGAGAAAAAGTAAAAGAGAAGCCAAACCGACTGTTTAAGATATTTATCAATATTAGTTGTTTATCACCTTTTACGCGCTTTCTATTTGCCGGCAAACAACGCTTCAAACTTGAGCGTACGTTGAAGGATTCTTATTCCTCCATTATTCATTCATTCATTTATTTTTTCTTAAAGTGCATCGTAACTCATAAGGGATATGAAACACAGATTTGATGTTTCTGTCTATAGGATCCCCCAAACATGTCAGAGAATAAAATATAAAATATTCAAAAGATCATCACCTATCACCTTAAAGTTTTTGGTTGAAATAGTTCTTTACACGGTATCCGAGCTTCAGTGAGTGACCATGAGATTACGAGTTCGATCCTCACAGCCTCCCATTTTCAGGTGGAATTAATGGGCTTGTGCTGAGCTTGTGCCATATGCACGCTAACTCTTGCATGAGGAGATGTGTTAGAAAATAAAATATAAAATATTAAAAAAATCATCACCTATCACTTTAAGATTTTGGATTGAGTTGGTTGTTATCAAAACAAGAAATTGACATCATGTTCATACTGAGAAAATTCAACCTATTTTGCTTCGAAAATTTAGAATGATGGAAACGACAAACGGATCTTAGGGTAACTTTATTGAATTTCTTAACAGCAAAACGTGGCAATATATGCATTGCAACACGAGCTTTTGCACGAGGATCATATATGTTAGCTATGTTGGCATTTAACTCATGTAAGAAATCTAAAATAAAAAGGTTCGCATTGAATTTTTTTAGCAAAACTGTGTGAACCTTTATCACAATATATATGTGAATTAAAATTTGACGTTCTACACTCTTTGCCTACTAATACAAAAAAATCGAATATTAACAAAAAAAAATTGTAAACATTCAAATAATGTTAGGGTAGTTCCACCAAAATGGAACACCCGTAGCATCTCCACTAGAGTTCTTGTCACCGACATGGATTCCGGTGAACCGATCCGTTTTCTTAACCGGTTCCTCCGTGGAAATTAAGTATTCCTCCGACGTTGGCACCCTTACAGCGAAATGAATAACCCCACTTCGCTTCCCTTCCCAGTCCCTTAACCTATAACTCAACACCTGCATGCAATTTTCCGGCACACTACCGCAGCCGCCGAGAAAATCCGAAACCGCAATTCTGGCCACACCAACGGGTCGAGCCCCGTTGGACTTCTTGCATTGCACTTCGAAAGTGATGGACCTTGCATGCACCGGCATGTCCAATAACATTTTTTCGTTCCAAGAAAGGAAACTTGAGTTGTTGCTGCCACTATCTTTGGCCATTTTCGTGGTGCAAAAGTTTATGGACTCGGCTCGAACGACGACGTATGCGTCCTCCTTCACATTAAGGTTTTCACCTGATATAACCGTGATCTCTACCGTGCGTGTGCTTAACCCCATAGAAGAAAATGTTGTATACAAAGATATGTGTGTGTATATAACAATGAATGTATCTAACTGTGTGCAACTCTCTTTGGTTTGTTTATTGTTGTTTTGGGTTGTTTGTGAGGGAGAAGACATGGTTATATATATAATGGGTTTTAGAAGGGAACGCGGAAGAGAGAAAGAAAGAAAGATCGAAATTCGTGAGTTGTTTCTGTGTTTTTTCCTCTCTCTTTTTGATGACTTTTGACTTTGAAGTTTGACCTTGTTGCATCGTACTCGTTTGTATACTCACGCTGTTTGGTTGATTTCTTTGAGAAATTAGATAGAAACACCGAATGATTATTAAATGTATATGTTTTGCGTGGACAATACGGGTGCGCCTTGGTGCGACAAGTTTGATGGCACTATCTCTTACCAGAAAATAATATGAATGTTGTGTAATTATTTGACGACAAAAAAACACTACCAATATAATTTAATTTTTTTTTCTAATTAATAACACTTTTGCGGAACAAGTGACCAAAGTGCCACGTTTAGACAAAAAAATTTATCAGACCGCCACGTCAACAGTAAATTTTACCAAAATGTCGCGCGGTATAATTCGTTACATAGTGTAGCGAATTATGCATGCAAGTAATTCGCTACACAGTGTAGCGAAATTTGTCACGTCAGAACGAACAGAACCAAAAATGCCACAGGTCAAATTTTGCAAAATTCGCTACATAGGGTAGCTAATTTTGCAAAATTTGACATGTGGCATTTTTGGTTCTGACGTGGCATATTTCACTACACTGAGTAGGGAATTATGCCGCGTGTCATTTTGACAAAAATTACTGTTGGCGTGGCAGTCTGGTAATTTTTTTGTCCAAACGTGACAAAATGGTCACTCTCCCCACTTTTGCATGTTATTAATACTGTTACAATTTTTTAATGACTTGTAAATTAGAGAGAGGTAATAGATTTATATAAAAGAAAAAAAAATTCTTAGACGAGAGTAAAATTAATTATGTAAAAAATCAATTTAACCCAAAAAATTAAATTTATAATAGATAATACTATATCAGCTGGCTTTGCTTTATAGACCGAGTTCAATAGTGTTGGAAAACAAAAATTGAATCGTGAACTTTTTCCTCAACGTAACAGAGTTTTTTTATTATTATTTATATGTGTGTGACTTTTTAGTTTAAGTTTGGAGTAAATAAATTGTTAATTTCTTATGTGCCAAGCTAAAATGAAAGATATTGGTGAAAATTACTCATAGCTTTGCAGAGAAACTATTAGGTGGAAATCATCGACTAAACGTCAATTGAAAAATGTAGAAAGTTGAGTGTATATATAACTGCTAACCCTGCTGAGTCATTAGGCACACGTCAATAGCAAAATTGATTGTACCTACTAACCGGTAACAAGTAAGTTTTACTTGCTCGTGCAGAAATAATTGGATCGACGGAAACGTATAGTACTATTAATTGTGATTTGGTATATTAACGTTTATCAACACAAATAATATATTTCTTGTAGGATAAACGCACAAATTAAAATGCCCTTCTAGCTCTAGCGTTGAATCTCTTCGTTTTAAACTACTACAATAATTTTCTTATAAACAGTGATTACGGGATGGATAGATCTTCCGAGCTAGGTCTTGAGAGAGAAGAAAAGAGTATATGGATCCTATTTCTTCTTTCAGAAACGATTTAAGGGATTAAAATAAGGGGATTAATTTTCTCATTTTATATGAGAATCATGTTACACACACAATACATGAGTACGTAGAGTCCAAAAAAAGTACAAAAACAAAAAAATCAAGATAGGTCCCAAAACAAAAAAATCAAGATAGGTCCCATCTTTAAATTGTGAGTGTAACATGAGAAATTTTTCTGATGTAAAATGAGAAAACTATTTCTCTTAAAATAAAGGGATAAGTTTTTTTATTTACTTTTTTTTTCTTGTTACCTTTACCTATAT
This sequence comes from Gastrolobium bilobum, assembly GCF_033153095.1. NCBI lineage: Eukaryota > Viridiplantae > Streptophyta > Magnoliopsida > Fabales > Fabaceae > Gastrolobium > Gastrolobium bilobum. Next base: position 233,635 of record NW_026899058.1, read on the forward strand.
ATCACTCTTATCCTCATTATATGAGAATCTCGATAAGAGATAAAAATTAAAATAAAAATAAAATATAATCTTAAACTTTCCTTGTACCCTTCTCATATTTTAAGCAGTAAGGCTGATGACTGATGTTTTGGGTTTGCAATATTATATCGTCACTTTGAGCTCACACTCTTAAGAAGACCATGAACTCTGTGCCAAAATAAAGGTCTTGAACTCCAAATAGGCGATAAATCTTCTTGCGTAAGATGAGAAAATCATTAAATATCAACATAAGAATTTACAACATAAGCATTGGAACATGAACATTAAATGTTATTTTAGTAATTATGATCAGATTATATTTTTTGAAATATATATATATTCCTTTTGCAATTTTGACGAGTGCAGGATGGAACTTTCAGTTTTAGAGTAACGTTAAGGTATCAGAATGTGCTACGAAGGGAATTCATTCCGATACCTGTAGCATAACGTTGGGAAAAAGTAAAGGAGAATTAATTTTAGTTCTTTATCAATTATCACCTCGTACGCGCTTTCTAAATGCCTGCCAAGTGCCACAACCACGCAACTTGAAGTATGTTGATGGATTCTCATTGAAACTTCTTTCTTGTCTTATAAATGCGTTGTAACATACATTTTGATAAATTTGAACGACGAAAATGACAATCGTTATGTAACTTTAAATAACATTTTAACAGCAAAGCGTGACCGCTTGTGAACATGGGCTTTTGAATGTGTGTGTAACTTTATAATTTTGGTGTTAATCTTTATTAATACTTTCTTTCTTTTATATATATTTTATTTTATTTTATCGCTTAAATGTTCTGCAGAAGAGAGTTCTTGCCACTTATGCGGAGGCTCATATTAATTAAGGAGAAAATATTTATTTTTTAAAGCACAATTATTTTAATTAATTTTTTTTTTCATTTTCTCTCTTTATAAATTTTGTTTCTTTCATCATAAAATACAGTACTTTTAATTAAAATAACATAATTTGATGATGATGAATATTAATTCTTATTATTAATACTTTCTTTTACCAAAGTGATCTGTATCACAAGTAAACGTACAAAACTGAAATTGAATGAACCTTTATCACAAGGTACATGTGAATTAATTAAATTTGACTTTTTGCACTCCTCAAAATGGTGTGGTGCAATTTTTTTTGAAGAGGCAAAATTATGATATATATATATATATATTTCTTTAAAGTGTGCGGCTATTTATATAACAAAAAATAACATCACAATTCAAAGATTCTGTAAATTTTGAAGGAGATGATCACTAATTATAAAATAAAAAAAATAATGTTCCTACCAAATAATATTACTATCAATATTATTATTATATTTCAATTATTAATTTTCATCAATTAACAATTATTATTTATTATAAATTAATAATTAATTAATGAATTTGATAATAACCCTTAATTAATGAAAATTAACAGTCAAAATATGATAGTGACATTAATAATAATATTATTTGGTAATAAGAATATCTTATTCCATAAAATATATATATTCAAATTTAAAGAATTGAATACACTTGAAGGGACTACTGTTCTTTAATTAATATATAAAAAATCAAATAATTAATAATAATAAAAAAAAGCAAAGTAGATCTTCAAATAATGTTAGGGTAGTTCCACCAAAACGGAACACCAACAACAACTCCGTTACAGTTCTTGTCACCAACATTGATTCCCATCAACTGATCGCCGGCATCCTTATTACATGCCACCATTCCCTTCACCGGTTCCACGGCGGAAACCGCCGCCACCCTCACCGAAAAATGAATAACCCCGTTTCGTCTCCCTTCCCAGTCCCTCAACCCGTAACTCAACACCTGCAAGCAATTTTCCGGCACATCGCCTCCTAGAAAATCAGAAACAGCGATTCTGGCCACCCCAAGAGGTCGAGCACCCTTGAACTTCTTGCATTGCACCTCGAACGTGATGGACCTTGCATGCAAGGACATGTCCAACAAGAACTTCTCGTTCCACGAAATGAAACTCGAATTTTTATTATTGCCGTCACTTTTTTTTGCCATTTTCGTTGTGCAGCTTTTGATGGACTCAGCCCGAACGACGACGTACGCGTCCTCCGTAACACTAAGGTTTTCGCCAGATATAACTGTGATCTCTAGCGTGCGTGAACTTAACCCCATATATGGCAGAAGAAGTTGTGCACAGAAATATATATATATATATATATATATATATATATATATATATATATATATTTATATGTGTGTATGTCAGTATGTGTGTAACAATGAATAGTGTATATCGCTAAGTTTGTAAGTGTGTTGGGTTTGGGGTGAAGGGCGGTGATATATGTAATGGTTTTGAAAGGAAACAAGAAAGAAAGAAAAAACAAAAATTGATGAGTTGTTTCGGTGTTTTTTATTTGTAAAATGTGTGTGGAATTTTTTTGGCTTTGGACATTGACTTGACAGTGATTAACGCGGCAAGTATTGGGGCAATGTATTGTTTGGGAAGAAATTATATCGAAGCACGGACAATTGCTAAAAGAGTGCGTGTGGTTTTTGGTACAAGTTTACTATGCCACTGTCTCTTAGTAGAAAATAATAATTTTAATGCTAGCTGTGTAATTATTTGACTACAAAATATATACAACTAAGTTCATATTAATAACAAATTTTCATGTTATTATATGTGCGAAAAATATGTCTTATTAAAATATATAATTTTGTGTCATTTTATATTTTAACCGTTTATTTTCGTCAATCAACGGTTAGGATTTATTGGGTCAAATTATTAATTAATAAAATCCAATAAATTCTAAGTTAATTGACGAAAATCAACGGTTAGAATCTAAAATGATACAAAGTTATATTTTTAAAAAATATATATTTTTCACATTATATGTATATATACATAGGGGAAGGATATTGTAACAACCAAGTTATGTTACTACCATGTTATTACCAATCAATCTCACCGTTAGATCGATTACGTTGATCCAACGGTTGTATTTCTTTCCATCTTTGTATAGTTATGATTCTCCATATTTAAAGTGAAAGCATTAAATATGAGAAATTATAACATACAAAGGTGAAAATAAATATAAAATATTAAATTTGAGAAATCATGACCATACAAAGATGGAAATAAATATAATCATTGGATCAACATAATCGATCTAACGGTGAGATTGATTGGTAGTAACGTGATAGTAACACAACTTGGTTCTTACAATATTCTTTTCCATATACATATATGAGAAATACTTTTCTTATGTTGTAAGAAAGTTGTTACCTTATGTTGTAGAAATAAAATTACAAGTGAGATCCACAGATAAGATGAGAGAAAAAAAAGAAAGGTGGGACCCACTCCTCTTTTATGTGTGTAGAAAAATTATTTTTCTCATGTAAAATGAAATAAATATAACCCTACATATATCAAGCCTCTCCTGTAGGTGTGGATCCACTAGATTGAATACTATAGTGATGCTCTCTCATGCAACTTTAAATTTAATTTTTTTTATCGGTCGACTTAAAAATTCTTGTTATATAAATTATGGGCTTAACATCTTTTCTGTCGTAGGAGAGATTGAAATTTTTCAACAGAAATAAAAAAAATGAAAACATGAAATTCGAAGTGACACGACAGAAGAAATACACTTATCCAGCAGAAGTGTATTTCCCATGAATTATTATATGGAACTTATGAAGAAAAGCTGAGACAACATGTGGAGTTTTTTTTTTTTTTTAAAGAAAGGCTGGCACAAGTTTTAATGGATGTGCAGGAGAAGTTTTCTTTCTCCAAAAATAGGAGAGTTACATTTCCCTTATTATATTTAGCTATTTGCACACCCCTCAATGGAAAATGCATAATTCTCCTTCTTCATTTTCTATTTGGTGTCTAATATTCACTTTTAATCAATTTGCAATATTTTATGCAAGCAAAAATTTATAAGATCACATCAATAAATTATCAATGCACAAATTTACATACTACAATCTCTCTAACAGTCTTTTTTTTCTTTCAAAATAGTCTGTGTTAAGAATGGTATAGAGGCTCAAAAATATCGATAAAGAATATCTCCATCAATTGGTCAAATGACAAATTATAAATAGACTGACATCTTATCTCAATCCAAAATTTTAAAACTGTAACTTTATGGGTTTTTTCACATTTATAGTCATCACTTGCCTTCTAATAAAGCCTCTCCAAATACTCGGCCTAGCCAAAGTATTATATGGTATTAGACGACATCTCTATCAATGGATCAAATAATAAATTAAATTAGGCCGACACTACATTTTAACTCAAAATATTAAGATTATTAGTTTATGGATTTTTTTCATATTTATAAGGTCCTCAATTAGTCTATCTCTAGTCAATATAAGACTTTATACCACAACTGGTAGTTGAATATTTCCAACAATTTGTATACAAATTTACAAATACCACATATAATCAATGTGCGGATCCACATTGTACACTACGGGGCAAAAAGTCGGCACTAAGCAGGGGCGGTGCCACCCCCAAACTATTTTTTTTTTTCCTTTTAAGTATTATATATTGGGAAATGTTATATGTACAAACTACAGTAATATGTCTGACCGATAAGATATTTTTGAGTAAAGTCTTACCGATTAAATATAATGTAATTTATAAGTTTGTAAAAAAAGTTTATCAATATAATCATTCTCTTATATATTTATCCTTCTCTTGTATATTATCCTTTAATAATCTTCCAAATAGATTAATGTGCACTACTTTTTAAATGTTTATTGGGTCCATGTGAATGAGAGTTCATTGAGCATCCTAAAAAGCATTTCTTGTTCTGCCGGTCCCCCCCCTCCCAGAAAAGAATATCTAAGATGTCGACCATGTTCGGGAGCATGTAAACGTTATAGTATTTAACTATGGGGTTTGATTTTCTCGTGTTGAACGAGAATTCAATTTTTATGTTGTAGAGATAAAAAACATGTGGGATCTATGTGTTAAAAAAAATTATATGTAAGATCCATCTCAGCACGAAAATCGAAGGGTGTGTAGGAAAATTTAAATTCTCATGTTAAATGAGAATTATAAAACCCTTTAACTATTTATGGTTATCCAATTCGTTAAAGTTAAAAAAAAGAAGATAAACATATAAAGGACGAATAAAGAGCACAAAAATTTAAAAGATACAACGTCAAGCAGTACGTACGCATCGTCATATTCCCCCACGTAAACGTTATAGTATTTAACTATGGGGTTTGATTTTCTCATGTTGAACGAGAATTCAATTTTCATGTTGTAGAGATAAAAAATATGTGGGATCTATGTGTTAGAAAAAATTATATGTAAGATCCATCTCAGCACGAAAATCAAAGGGTGTGTAGGAAAATTTAAATTCTCATGTTAAATGAGAATTATAAAACCCTTTAACTATTTATGGTTATCCGATTCGTTAAAGTTTATTAAGAGTAAACACCATTTTTAGTCCTTGTCAATATCTACGAAGTCCTTTTTAGTCCCTGACAATAAAAAAAGACCAAATTAGTTCCTGAAATTACAAAAAAAAGGTCATGTTAGTCCTTATGTCAACTCCCAAATATGTAGAGTGACCCTTTTCTTGTACTTTCAGGGACCAATTTGATCCTTTTTTATTGCCAGGGACTGAAAAGAACTTCGTAGATATTGCCAGGGACTAGAAAATATGTTTACTCAAATATTAAAGAAGGAAAAAGCAAGAGTCTAGGCTTAGCTCCTTTTGTATTATATCCTGCTAAGAAATTTCGGTGTTTACTAAAAATAAAAATAAAAACAGAAAGTAATTACGATGCATAAACTTGGAAGTTGAAGATGGGTCGATCAAACGACTTGAAGTCGATGCACTACCAAAGGAAGCTGCAGAACGTTTAATAGGGGGCAGTGACTCTTCACCCTCCCGATACGTGTAATCATACTTCGCGGACCCTCATCGTCTCACTCAATCAGCATAGATTGAATGATGTGTGAAAGAAAATTAGAATGATAAGCTGGTCACGATGAAGCCTCGAGCTAAAAAAATTAAAATCTTAGTTTGATATTTGGTTATTTTCTTTTTTCTTTTAAAAAAAATCATTTATCTTCAAATTTTTGCTGTAGGACGTGCTTCATTTCGGGAAGAGTTTGGTGGTTTCAAGTTTGAGTTTCTTGAACATAAATCATGTGTTAAAATTATGTAAGGAAAGTTTGTCATCCATGTGGACTCAGAGTAATTGATAAACTCATAAACCGATGAATAATATATATATATATATATATATATATATATATATATATATATATATATATATATATATATATAAAAGAGTTTCTTTCTGAGTGATGGTCAATTTCAGTTATATAAAATATTAATTCAACACAAAAATTTAAGTTATTAACAAATGAAGGTTCCATGATTTTATATTATATTTAATATGTCTTTTCAGAATCCATTGGGCTTGAATAATAAACAAAGTACAAGCCCCTTTTACATATGTTAATAAATTTCACATATTAATTATTTATTAATAAAATGAGAGATAATAAGAATTAAATTTATGACTATTTAATCAATGAAACTTTGATATTATACAAAATATCAATTCAACCTAAAATCTTAATCTATTAAGTGAAAACTCATCACTTATATTATGCATCTTTAACAATTTTAAAATAAAATTACTGACATGATTTTATTTTAACTTTTTTATCAAAAGCTAATATCTTTAGATATGAACACTAAAACAGTAACTTATCTTATTATTATAAATTTTCAAACATTTTTAATTAAAATTCCTTTTTAAATCAAATAAACGACATATTGGAAGGGTCAGGGAAGGTACTAGTTACAACTTTCAACAAAAGGGAAGGATCCGTTTATAAATTTTTTGACAAATTTTTACAAATTGCACTATATTCTCCTAAAAGAATATAGTGAAAACTTAGTATTCTCTCAGGAGAAAATAATGTAATTTATAAAAATTTATAAACAAAAAAATTTGTAAATATAATATGCTATTCCCCACATTCTATAATTGACCTGTGGACCTGTGGTTAGGTTAATGACTAGATGGATTCGTGGCCACTTGCTAGCTGTAAATATATAATAAATACTCAACTTTGTATTTTCTTTGTTTTTGAATTCCATGTTAAGTTGATGACTTCCACCTAAAACTTTCTCTGCAAGTTGTGAGTAATTATCACATACATCTTTCAATTTAGTTTGCCATATATATAAGAAATTGATTAGTTATAAAAAGCAGTGTTTTAAAATTGCGGTTATCGAACCGGTCGAAGTACTGAGTCACTGGATCACTGGTTTAATCGGGTTAAATCAAATTTACTCTTCTCATATTAAAAATATAAAAATATTACTTATATTAATAAAAATTCACATAAGAAAACTATCAATGAGCTTCAAAAAATAAATTGATTTTCAATGATAGCAAATATTATATACTTCTAAGCTTCTAGTTCTAGACCATATCCTAATATTGGATTAAAATTGCAATATAAGTAAAATGCACCTTTTGTGCTTGACATTATACAGATAAATTAAATCATGATAACAAGTAATATGCATAAAATATACACTGAGAAAAAAGTGTCACCATTATCATGATAACAAATAGTATGCATGAAATATACACTAAAAAAAAGTGTTCACCGTTGAGATGAGATCATGAGACCATCAGTGTTTATCACCACTTAACTTCATGAAATCATTATAGATGCAACTAAATTACATAAACGAACTGCACTAATCTAAAATACCTTATTATTTTCACCTTACTTTTAATCATATTCATCATAAAATATGAATATGATTTAATTCAAGAGTTCTTATCAACAAAAAAAAAGTTATCAAAAAAAAAAGGAAAAAGAATAACCAGTCTAACCCGGATCAACTGGGTTACTGGGTCGCTGGATTTCGGCCAGGTCAACTGGTCCAATCCGTGTTGACTGCAAAAACGGTCCAACTACCCGCTCGGACCGGGGAACCCACCGGATCACCGAATCCCGGGTCGACCCGACCGGTCCAAGTCGAGTTTTAAAACACCGATAAAAAGGAGTATTTTCACTCCTAACTTAAACTAAAAAGTCACACGGACCGTATACAAAAAAATATTGTTACCTTTCACAAAAATTCGTGATTTAAACAATAATTATGGATTCAGGTGATAAGACTTCGTGCTTTTTAATTAGAGATTTTGAGTTCAAGTGAAAAAATAATTTTGGAAGAAACACACCAATATTAGTCCGAAATTGCTCAAATTAGACTAATTTTTTTTTTGATAGACTAATTGGATATTCTATGAACAGGTTGGGAAAAAAAAATCATAATTTAAGGGTCTGATTTATTTTATTTTATTTTTCAATGGACCAGGTCTATAAAATAAGGGAGTGAATCTCTCATGTTAAAAATTCACATGATTTGGTCATTTAAAATTTTGTGTCTATCTCTTAATTTCTTCGCTTACATTAAATAGGTGGGGTTCAATCTTCACTAACAAAGAAAGAGATATAAATATAAAAGTTTCATATAATCCTCTCATATAAAATTTATATATAATTCCCATAATTAAAATAAACTTTCTATGATCTTGCAAATTAATTGATTAATATTCAAATTAATTTAAAATAAACCTAAGAATTAAGTTGCAAGATCATATCTCCACCACCACCATCGTCACAGCCATTACCGTCATCACCACCACCATCGCCACCATTACTCCAATGCCTTCACTACCATTACACCAATGCCATCACTACCATTACCAAGCCATCGCCACTTCCACCACCACCACCACTGCCGCAGCCACTACCACCACCACCACCACTGCCACCACCACTGCCATGATGCCTTCACAACCACCACCACCATGTCACTGTTACCATTGTTGCCGCCACCCACCACCATTGTTGCTGCCACTGCCGTCACCTCCACTACCACCGTCCCCACCACTACCACCGTCGCTGCCACCATTATCACCGCCATCGTCGCAGCCACTGCCGTCACAACCACCACCACTATCTTCACCACGTCACTGCCACCACCACTACTGTACTGCCGCCGCTGCCACCACCACAACCACACCATATGGAAAGAAAAGAGTTGATCCGAATTTTTTTTATATTTAATAGGATTTATTTTTATTATATTATTTGTTGTGTTATCAACACAATTCTCATTCTCGGAATAAAAATGGAACATGTTATCAAACACATTTTTTTTCTCAGAAACTGTTCCAAGACACAGAAATAGAAAAGAATTGTTTTTTTTCAGAAACAGTGCTCGGGAATAGAATGGTTGTCATGCACACCCCAAACCGATTGGTTTTGTATTAAATAACTAAATGGATATCGATCTTAATTTAATTTTTTTCTTGAAATCAATCCTAGCTGATCCGCAAATATTTATTACAAGCTCATTGACTTTTCATCCGTAACTCTGTAACAACAATTAAGATGCCTTCACGAGTTAAAATTAAATTTACTTTCATTTTTAATGGTCCAGCAAATTATGCACGTACGTAATTGGTTAAGTAATTCTGAGTAGAACCACTAATAGTTACTTTCCAGTAGGATTCTAATGTACAAGATTAAGTTACTTCAGTTTTTATTTCATTGCTTTTATGATATATCGAACCTAATTATGTCTTTGATGCAAGTTAAACTTCGGATATTTTCATAAACTTCAACTTTTTGAGCCGGTTATAAGATTAATCTGGAGTCAGAACTTAGTCACACAGTTAAAGATCTTTGTTCCTCACCAAAGATATATTTGATTGAAATCGAACCTAAATTCTCTTTCCACGCACTCAGACTCTATTGCTAAGTAAGTTAAGCCCATTGGTTCAATTCATTGCTTTTGGATCATCATAATTAAGTAATTGACAAATAAGCACAGTTTTCTAACTTAATTTCTTTATATTAACATGTAATTAATGTACCCAAAAAAAAAAATATGTAATAACAATTATTGTACAAAAGCAAACCTATTTAAAGATGAATAATCCCTGAACAAACATGCTGCCTCTACATCTTATACAGATGCCATTGACAATAAAAGATACTTGATTAGAGAGAGAGAGAAAAAAAGATTTATTTTTACAAGCCATATTTATTATATATTCCCATCTTTTGTTGCTATATGAAGCAAACATTCTTCTTTTAATTTCATTGCAAAACCAAAAAAAAAAAGTAAATTAAAAGAAAAAGTCATAACTTTATCTCTATCAAGAAAAGAATAAAAAATAAATAAATCAAATATTGCTAGGGTAACTCCACCAAACTGGAATGCCAATGACAACATGACTTGAATTCTTATGGTCCACCTGAAACCCCATAACCTCATGAGGCTCAAATCCATTAGAACTCACCGTAGTTATTCCCAGTACCGATTTTGTTTCTGAACATGAACGATCTTCTGGTGTTATCACTCTCACTGAGAAATGAATAACCCCATTTCGTTTTCCATCCCAATTCCTCAAATTGTAACTCAACATCTGAAGGCAATTTTCCGAGACACTGCCACCAAGAAAATCCGAAAGTGCAATCCTTGCTACCCCAATAGGACGAGATCCCTTGTACTTCTTGCATTGCACCTCAAACGTCACTGACCTTGCATGCATGGGAATGTCTAACAAGAATTTCTCGTTCCATGCAAGCAAACCCTTATCTTCCTTCACCATTTTGGTGGTGCAAGAGTTAAGAGACTCAGCCCGAACGACGACGTACACGTTCTCTCCCATTGGACTTTGATCATCGACGCATATGTTTTCTCCAGATATAACGGTGATCTCTAAGGTGCGTGCATGTGTTTTTCTCTCCATATCTATGATAATTTTAAGTATATATGCACAACTATGTAATATATTTTGTGGAATCTAAGTAAAATATGAAAGTAATATCCACAAAAAAAAAAAATTAAGTAAAATATGAAAGTGTGTTGATGAGTGTATGATTTTGTGTTTGTGAAGGAAAGATTGTGAGATGAAAAGGTAGGAAGAGGTTGGTGGGTATAAGTAATGGGATTGGATGAGAAAATACGAGGAAAGAAAGGAACAGAAGCATACACGTTGTTTGCAAAAAAATTTAAAAACGAAGAACGCTGTTTGTAGACAAATAAAAAGAGTAAATAGTTTGTTGACCTTGACCGTGTTTTTTTTATTAAGTTTACGCGATTGACGTGGAAACTACTACGAAATTAAATTTTCTTGTTGAGCAAAATGTCACATCAAGATTCAACCAAAAGATTTTGTCATAGAGGTGGACTCCTTCAACAGGCTTGCAAAATGTTCTATGTAATTGCGCTTTGCAAGGAATTTCATTCGATTTCGTGTCTCTTTGCATGCATGTGAGGTTACCGTATTCCGTGGATAATTCCTTGTTGTGTACTCTACGTTCTAGTTGGAGAAAATTATACACAGTGGTTGGTGTATTGACGATGATCGATTCCTAGCATAAATGATTTAAATATGATTTTAGTAATTTTTCTTAATTTTAAGTTGGAGAGGAGAAAACCCCACACGCAGCACGGTAATTCACCATAAGACATCTAGTAATACAAATGGGAATTAAATCAGAAATAAACACATCCAACTAATGCCAGTGGAGGGATCGAACTAGAAAGTTTTAACTTTTAAAGTACTCGTGATCAAGTTTTTTTTTTTCTTTTTTATAATATTTATCGATTCATTGATTACTCAACTAGTCTGATTCGAACAAAGTAGAACCACATGGACAATAAATCTCTTCTACCAAGTTTTAATACAATTGCATTCCTAAAGTCTTGAACTCGAAAATAATGGTTAAGCTGGAATAACATTTACCAATTCGTCCACGTACTTGGTGATACGACCAATCTTTTCCAGTGGGAGATTCATCAATCAATCTGCATAAGAGTTTCCTCTTGGAAATTTTTCATGATGATAGCTCAATAGGATCGATACATATATAACATATAAAACACCACACATAATAAAATTTCGAGAATAAGGAATACCTGCTCGGGCCATCAAATCTACTGAACAAACTATGAGCTATTCTTCTTGCTAGAATCTTTCTCTCTATCTCCTAATGTGAAAGAGGCAGTCTTCTTGCGATGGGAGCATGATGGCTAATAGGGCTTAACCATATGCTAAAGAGGGGACCTAGCAAAACCCTAATCAACAGTGTGTCTGAGGGGTCCACCCATCACAGATGCCTAATTAAACACTAATGCCTACACAATGCTGCTCAACTAGGCCCGATATCAATAGATGCCAAAAGCTCAACTCAATATGATCACAATAGACTTATCATAACATATTAAATTGGAATATCCATTAACCCGATTATTTTAGAAAATCCAAAAACATTAATTAATATTGCCCACATTTAAAAAATTTAACATTCTCCCACTTAGGCTATATTAATTAATTTATTTTGTTTTGAAAATGACTCTATCGAGTTAATGACAAGGAATTTTTTTTTACTTGGCCATTATTTTGAAAATAATATTTCAATTCCAACATCTCAATCCAATCTAATATAACCTTATTGTAGGAACATGACGATTAATGTAAGAACCCGCATCGTTAATTAAAGAAGTTAATTAATTAATTATGAGAAATTAGGAAATAATTCCATAATTGACCCTAATAATTATTATGAGGGTTAGATAATTATAGTAAGTGAGAAATAATGCTAAAAGTCGCTTTTCGGACGAAAAGTGCAGATACCGGTTCTGCTACTCGGTATAAATGCGTACCGCTGAAGTACCCCGGAAAATTATAATAAATGTGAGAATATTACTAGAATAATATATAGGACTTGTAAAACAAGTTTCAAGTCAAAATAATGAGAATTGGTGCCAGAAATGATACTGGCTATGGAAAAGCGCGTACCGGAAAGGTGCTGCAAAAAATAAAATAAAAATATGAAAAATCTTAGAAAAATGAGTAGGTTCACAATCCTAAGTTTGAGATTAAAATGCTAAGCGTAGCTATTAGTGCTAGTACTGTGTGATTAACTCTAAATTGCCTATAAATAGTGCATTTCACACAACCCTAGGCTGATTCCTCAGTCTTTATGCGTGAGTGGGCTGCTGAGTGTGTGTCTCCATGCTATTCATCTTCTTCCTTGGCCTTCTTGCATGAAAAACCTCTCAAGTTACCTCTTTTTCCATTGATTCTTCTTCTTTCTACATGGTAAACACTTGGTAGAGTGGTTTGGGAGGGTTGAGTCAGCCATATACTAAGTTGGTGTCTCTGTTTTGGGAAGGTAGAGGGCTGCTCTTTTTGGTTGAGTATTGTGACCACCATTTCCTTGGTTGTGGAAGCTCCAAGGAGTGACCTTTGAAGAGAGAGAACCATTGTGGTGTGCCATTTTCGTTTTCCTTCAAAGTCAGAATCTTTGAAGTGGTTTGGTGAGCTCCAAGAGCAACCTTTTCTGAGTTTTGAGCTTGGGTAAGCTTCATCATCCATATACTGAGTTGGTGTCTCTCTTGGGTAAGGTTAAACACACCTAGAAATGCATGCTTAAGCTTCTATAATCGGTAAAAATGGAACCTTTGGATTGATATCTCGCGAAATGCAGAATCTGAGTTCTGCCGCAAAATATCCGGATATTGGGTTAGAAATATCCGGATATTGATATCCGCATATGAATATCCGGATATGGATATCCGGATATAGGATTTTGAATATCCGGATATTGCCAGACAGATATCCGGATATTGATATTCGGATATGCCCCCGACATATATCCGGATATTTTGAGTTTTCGAAGAACAGTAGCTGCACTGTTCGTACAGAATGATGTTTGGGATTTGTGGACCCTAGATTGGTTAAGTTGAACCTTTGTAATAATCGAACTAAGTCGAAATCAAGGGATTTAAGGGCTTGTGGCTTTGTGAGAAGCCTTAAGACTTGGAACGCAAAGGAAAGACGTTGTCTTTATACCGAATGCTTGTTGAGTATGATTATTGATATTGTTATTGGTCCGAAACAGATTGTGATTCTGCTGTGTTTGGACATTTGAGCTTGTGTGGACTTGGCTTGGATTGATTGCTTAAGAGGTAAGATTTCGTGTCCTCGGTTTAGTCATTGTTGGTTTCACCATGTCCCATGGGGGTATGGTTATGCATGATGTTGTTTTCATGATATATATATATATATATATATATATATATATATATATATATATATATTGATTTGTTGAAATGCTGTTGAGCTGTAATATGCGAGTGCCTTTATGATATGCATGTGGTGTTCCACCTATACGGTAAGCCTGAGTATGTGGTACATACAAGAGGGTGAGGCTGTGGGTGAGAGGCAAGCGATGTTCCTTGTACTAACTGTAGGTAATAGACGTATTCCTGCATTTCTCTAGCCAGTAGAATAGTTAAAACAAACACGGCATGAATATCTGTTGCACTGCATAGTTTTGGAACTTATACCGTTAAATGCTTTTGAACTTATATTGCACGTGTAAGTGAGCTTGGGGTGGAAGATCCTTGAGAACCCTTGTCTTTCTGAGATTTCTTTTTAAAGATCTCACCCCACGTTTGGGGCACATTAGGGGTGGCAATTTGGGTTGACCTGCCCCGCCCCGGCGGGTTGACCCGCCAAAAAATATGGGTTGAAAAAGTGAACCCACCCCGTTTTATGGCGGGTTGGCGGGTCAACCCACCAACCCGCCATTTAAAAAAAATTAATTAAAATTCAGAAATAAATTATATTTTATGAATTTTTCTAATATTATTTTATTTTATTTCACATTTCTCTATATTTTTTTAGTCTCAATCTTAAATGTATATTAATATTTGTCAAATATTTTTTAGGAATTTATATATAGATAACATTTGTCATAAATAAAATTGTTATTCTTTATTTTTTTTAGAAAGTACTAAGTTAAAAAAAAATTGGATATCACAAAAATTTAAGGACTAATGAAATACTACCTAATTGTAAAAAAAAAAAAAAAAAAATTTATAACCCGACGGGTTGAACCCGTTTTGACCCACTTCTAGGCGGAGCGGGTTGAGGTGGGTTGGTGGGTTGAAAACCTCAACCCAACCCGCCCCGTTTTGACGGGTTGGCGGGTTGACCCGCCGGTCTCATCCCATATTGCCACCCCTAGGGCACATATTTCAGGTTCAGGTAATGCGGGGGTTGAGACCTCTAGCGGTAGGAGGCCGGAGCTTAGCTGATTATATGCGGTTATGCTACTTATGTTGGATGCTGGATATTGACTGTTACCTCTTACGCTTTTAGCTTCATGATGTTATTGTTGGGACTGCTGTGGGGCTTTGTTGCCTTATTTGGGTGAGCATGGGGATTATCCATGCCACTTTGACTTGACTTTATGCTTAGTTGTTTCTAGTTGTAATTAATAATGTATCAGAATATTTTCCGGACTACGTGTTGTAGATCCGTGACTTAGATACTGCCATCTATGTTATGAGGTATTTCAGTTAGTTGTCTTTGCAATTTACATACATGCGATGTTTTATGAAATGAATTAAGTAATTCAACTTGGCTAATGATAATAACGTCATAATTGAACAGAAAAAGATATTCTCTATTTTTAAATTAAGCGTGGCTTAATACGATGATATGATAACAAACCAGATATATACGGGGTGTTACAATTAATATGTCAAAAATAATATAACATATGACCTTCCATATTCACATACAATAAGCATCATATACGAGAACTCTACCAACAGGAAGTATTTATTCCACGTTGTACTAAGCTCTAATGTGCAAAGGTATTATTTTTGGTGCACAATTTTAATAATTGTGGTTGACATTGAATGAGAAATTTGTTGGAATGACAAATACAATATGATTTCTGGAAACACATGTTGTTAAGTCATGTTGTTGGGTATTATTTTTTATCTATTATTTTGAATTATTATATGTTAATTACCTGCCAAAAGAGAGTTGTTGCATATAATAATTTGAAAAATTGCTTGAAGAAATTATTGATAGAATACGTGATTTAAAAGTATTTATCGGCCCAAAGGAGGTAAATTATTTTTAAATTGTACGTGGTATTAAGGAGAAATATATATAGTTTAAAAGTCTATCTGCGCAATGGGGATGAATTTTTATAATTGTATGTAATTCTCCTTGTTGTTAAATCTTCATGTGATGAAAAATAAATATATATTATATACTCTGCCCAAAAGGAAGTTTATGATATTTAATTATTTATTATTGTCCATTAATAATTTATTGCATTATATGTGTTTCAGTTAATTTTGTTGTCTACAATAATAATGCATGTTGAGTTATCTTCCCATAAGAGATGGATATTGATGATTATATGTAATTATTCTTGTTATCTTCAATTCAATGTTATGAAAAATAATGGTGTATTATATACTTTGTCCAAAGGAGAGTTTATAATATGCTAATTATTTTGTTGTTACCCATAATTAATCTTATTATATTATACGTGTTAAACATGCTTGGTTTGATATTGAAGTTATTATGGGAGATGTGTACTTAATTTTAATATTAGAATATAAATTTATTTTGAAAGAAATTTTTTATCACCCTTTAGAATGATTTTGACATGTATTTCTTATTTGAAATGACTTGGATTTCATGTTCTTTTTGGTGATAAAAAAGAACTTATGTTAAAATCTATCAGCTATGAATTTTATGTTATTTTTGGGTATATTTTGATGCAAAATGTATTGACAAATTAACTCACTTTCGATAATGTTGTACATTTTGTATTCTCAACTTGTATTGCATGCTTTAATATTTTGGATTGTATGCTACCACTTGAATTCTTTAGGGAGTGTTTGGTACAGCTAAATTTTTTTTTTACCAGGAAAATGTAATTACTAGGGATCTGCAGGAAAATTGAGTTAGGTAGGAAAGTTAAAAAGAGATGTTTGGTTGGACAAATTATTACTGGAAATATTGAGTGAAATTCCTGAATCTATGTTTGGTTGAAGATAAAATATTGATGAGAAAGCAGGTTAAAATTATAAAATAACCCTTTACTATATTTTAGTTATAACTTATAACTACTGTTGTTATTTCCAGGAAGAGAACTTGCTGGCCTTCCATGTGTTCTCTTACTGTGCCTCGTGAACCCTTTATTTTTCATCCCCATATCTTGTGTCCATGAGGATAAAACTGAATGGGGCAAACGAGTTGGGTGGATATATGGTTCTGTTACAGAAGATGTGGTGACTGGTTACAGAATGCACAACAGAGGTTGGAGATCTGTGTACTGTGTTACAAAAGGGATGCTTTTAGAGGAACAACTCCAATCAATTTGACAGACAGGCTCCATCAAGTGCTTCGTTGGGCAACAGGATCGGTTGAGAAAAGGGTAATTTTGGCCGTTTCTATTTTCACCATTTTCACTTAGCTGGTCATCCATGGAATACCACCGTAGAAATAGCATTTGAGCGCCCAATTTTTTATCCAATTTTACATACAAAGCTGAATTGCTAGAGAAATCAGTTAGCTAGGCAAAGTTTTGAAAAACCTGTACTAAATATGGACAACCTATTAATCTACTTCCAGGTGTGTAGCAAAATTTCAAAATAACTTCTACCAAATACACCCTTAAATACAAAGCCTTTTTTATAGAATGCTATTTTATTTGAATTCATGATATCAGTGAGGATATTACACCTTGTGGATTATGTTATGATGTTACACGATCCTATCTTTCTTTTTCTTGGTAACATATACGATCTTATCTTTACGTATAACCTTATGAAATATATCTTTACAGATGAGGGATTATTAAAATTTATAATAATATATAATTAACTGCATTTTTATAAGAATCCTTTTTTCAGTATAACATTATCCGACCTTTTTTTTATAACATTATCCGATTTGAGGAGATGGATAAAGTTAGATAAAGATTTATACTTTATATACATATCTAGTGTCATTTTCATGATAGCCTACCGCAATATCGCATTACGATTGCCGTCAGCGCCCACAGCACAATTCCGTTCCACGGGCACCGCTGTCTTTGCTTTCTCTTGGATTTATCTAATAAGTATATTATTAAAAGAGTAAAGTAGTTCTTTGTTTTTTTTATTTTATAATAGAGTAAAGTAGTTCTTAATAATAAATATTATGAGGCTCAATTTAATTCTTTAAAGAGTAAACATCATTTTTGGTCCCTAACAAAAAACACGATTCCCACTTTAGTCCCTTACAAAAATAAATTGATCAGTTAGTCCCTAACAAATTCAAAGTGGACCCATTTTAGTCCTTTTGAGGGACTAATATGGGTTTTTTTAAATTTGTGAGGGACCACAATTTCAATTAAATGGATTCACTTTGAATTTGTTAAGGACTAACTGACTAATTTATTTTTTTAAGGGACTAAAGTGGGGACCGTGTTTTTTGTTAGGGACCAAAAATGATATTTACTCTTCTTTAAAAAAACAAGTTAAATCTCGAGGTTATTCTAAAATTTAAAATAGACATATGTGGATATTCTGAATTTTAGAAGATTCACAATTTTGACTAATTGAAAAGAGGAAGAAAATTTAAATTATATAATTTTCCGATATAAACTAACAAGATGGAAAGAGGAAGAATATATCTAACGATCTGGATAATATTTTTAGGGGTTTACTAATTTCATGTTACAAATACGTGGAATCCATAATTTAAAAAGAAAAAATTGACACAAAATTATATGAGTGTATGACATAAGATAATATTTTTACGCCATATGAGGCTATTATTTCGCATATTCTTAATACCAAACTGAATATGTTAGGGGTTTAGTTATTTTGTAATTTTAAATGAAACAATTTTGTAAAAAAATTTAATGAAATTATGTGTTTTAATTTGTTTTATCGTTTTCTCTAATTCTTTTAGGGAATAACATCTATCATTTTAAAAAATATAAACTTATATTTTTTAAAATGATAGATATTTTTTCCATTTATAAAATTAGAAAAAAAAAGAAAATGGATGAGAAAAATTATAAAAACTTATCAAAACAACTAATTTTATTAAAAATAAAATAACTTTGTGTCATAAACAAATTCAAACATTGCTATTTCGGTTGTTCCACCAGATAGGAATGCCAGTAACAACTCCATTGGAAGAATTATTGGTACCAGTCTGCAAACCACAAGAACCACCAATAATCTTCTCGGGTGCGGGCGGCGCCACCACCCTGACGGAGAGATTGATGATCCCATTTCTCAGGCCATCAAAGTCCCTCAACCTATAACTCAAGAACTGTAAGCAATTATCAGGAACGAAACCACCGAGGAAATCCGAAAGCGCTATTCTCGCGACACCAACGTCTTTGATTACTCCCATTTGAGTTTTGTACTTCACCTCGAACGTTATTGATCTTGCATGCATGGCCAATTCCACCAAGAACTTCTCGTTCCATGAATGGAATCCACCGCCGCCGCCGTCACCCTTCATCGCCGTCGTGTGGCTCGTTATGGACTCCGCGCGAACCACCACGTACACGTTCTTCGTCGCCGGCTTTTCGTTAACGCGGAGATCCTCCGCTGATAAAACCGACACCTCTAGTGTTCTTGGTTTTGTTGCTTCCATCTTGTTAAAAAAAAAAAAAACACAAACAAAAAAGATTCGAAGTTTGAAACGTTTGAAAAAGATAAGTGAGTTTTCAGGAACAAATAACAGATTGAATCATGGTTATAAATAGCCGTTGTGGTATGTGCAAAAAATATAAAATAAAGGATTTAGTATTTGTCATTTTAAATGACACAATTTTGTGTTATTTTTAATAAAACTACGTCGTTTTGTTGTGTTTAGTCATTTTTTCTAATTTATAAAATTAAAAATAAAAAGAAAATGGAGGAAAGAGAATGTGAAAACTTATCAAAATGACATAGTTTCATTAAAAATGACAAATATTTTTTTCATAAATAAATAGCCGTTATAGTAATATTGTAGGTAATAAAAAATAATATTTGCTTTGATTCGGTTTGATACAGAGCAGAGAGATACAAAGTTTAAACAACCCGTGGTTGTTGACTATCCAGGATTGACTATAGGCTAGCACGCAGAAAAGTTATATTATTAAAATAGGATTTATTGTTTTTTTCCTGTGACAAACTAGATGTTTTGAGAAATTAAAATTAAAAAATAACTTCAGTAAAAAATCCACCTTAACACAATTAAGTTTGTATTATCATCTAATACTTTGTTTTCTAATTAATAAAAAATATTCATCTTTATTTATTAAATTAAATAAAATTTCTTTTAAATTCAATCAATTATTTATTTATTTTTTAATGTCAGGCATTATTTTTAGTTTTTAATTTTATTTCATAAATTTAAATATATATATATGTATTTACCTTTTTAAATTATAAATATCTTATCTTTTTTGATTTTTTTTGAATTATAAGTTGACAATTCATTTGATGAATTTGCCTGTGTTAAAATACTAATATGTTCAATTCATTAATTATTATGAGATCGAATCAATTTACATCGGTGTAAAAATAATAAATCTTATACTTAATCTTAATTCTTTCTACCAATCAAATGACTGTAATTTATTACGTTATTCTCATTAATTTATTATTAGTTTTTAATAAATTATAATTGGTAGATATATAAAAAACGACGATTAAAATTGTTAAGAATCATCTCAACCCAAAACCTTAAGTTCTTGGATGAAGGTATTTTTAATGGTTTATATTATTCTCTAACACACCATCCCTAACGTAAGAGTCATTTTTTGGGCTTGAAACGTGGATATTGCATTTGCCTAATATTTTTTACCTTATGCTTATTTAATTCCACAAAAAGGTGGCGATAAGGATCAAACTTATGACCTCATGGTCACTAAAGCACTAATACCACATAAAGATTCACTTCAACAAAGAACTTTAAAAAGGCCATCACCCAACACCTTAAGATTTTGGGCTGAATTAGTTTTTTACATGGTATCAGAGTTTTAGTGACTACAAGGCCACAAGTTCGATCCTCACCGCCTCCTCTTGTGGAATTAAATAAGTATAAGCTAAACCAAATAAAAAATTGGGCCTACGCAATATCCACGTTTTAAGTCCAAATGACTCTTGTATGATGGGATGTGTTAAAGAATAATATAAATCATTAAAAGGACCATCACCCAACACCTTAAGATTTTTGGTTAAATTGAATTTTTAATAATTTATATTATTCTCAAATAAAAATTGAATATTAATTTTATTATTCTTATTTGAGTGCAAGAAGATTTGACCTTAATAAATATTAATATAAATTTTTCATAGACAACCTATATTAAAATATAATTCTTTAAAATAATTGGTCTAAATACATACTAGTTATACGTGATTTAGAAAATAGGATTTGATTTTGGGAAAAAGGTGTGCTGTTTTAAATAACTAGTGAATTACCCGTGCGATGCCCGGGGGTAAAAGAACAAAATATTTATCGTCCGCCGTGGTTGGTTAATCGCACTGCAAACCTTATACTTACAAAAACCCGTGTCGTTATCTTATTCTATATTTCAGGTGGAAAAAATTACAGCATTGACAGAGAACTTTGCAAATATCAATCATAAACAAAAATCTGCTATCGAGAGTGATCAATATTATGCAAATCAAATATAGTTATCTACTCGATGAGTTATGTATAAAATAAATACGCCATAGTAGACTATGTTAAAATGATGATGGGTAAAAAAAGAAATATGCATACAACTTATTGCTAACTATAACAGCACTAATAAAATCAAGGTAACAAACAGACCAAGCAAATATGGAATTAAAAGATCAACTTGTACCTATAATAAGAAAACACTATTAATTCAGTGTCATTCTGTAGCAATCATTGGAGGAATGAGTTCAACACATATCAAACATGTGATTTCCTATGTTTATGCATTACCAGGGACATCCTCTTCTACCATCGTATTTATGCTTACGATACAAAGTGCAAATACTCATTAAATAAATTACGCTAATATGTTAACACCCAGAAGTAATAATCTCAGGAAAAAAAATGAGTTATTTTTTTTTTTAGAACCCAAAAAACTTTGTCTGAAAGGGATTTGAAAGCAAATTAACCAAATAATCATGTATGAGTCATATTTTTTGCTTACATTGGAACAAATGTGTCTAAACAGCATTAAATCAATACACATGCTAAAAACTTGTAACAATATAAAGAACCCACAATGATAAATTTTTAAAAAATAACAACAAACATTTGGGTCCACCAAAGACTTAAAGAATGAGGTGACAATAGCTTCGCTACTTCAAACACTTGAAATTTAATATCTTGGCTCATTATATGACTCCAAATTATTTTTTGTACGTTGCCTTAAATAACATGGAATTTTCATTAAGAAAGTTAAGTTTTCCTCGATAATGTTCCAAATCAGAACCCTACATAAAAAAAACTCCTTCAAAATTAAGTATAACTCGTGCGATGCACTGGAAAAAAGAAATCTGTTTGTCTGTCTCGTAAAAGTTAATGTAAATCATAAAAATATATCTCTGCATTTTATTTAAATAAATATTGTTAGCTACCTAACTCCAACTTTTTGTACATATAGAGTTGGCAAATTTTTGAGTTATTATGTTTAATATCAAATAAGAAGAGCAAAAATTTAATTTAATTACAAAATAATATAGGCGGGTCAGTCCTCCAGACCGACTCCACTTTGCAACCTCTAATTGTCAGCATTATATACCAGCATGTGATAAATTTTTATATTATCCACACGTAAAAGTTCTTATACTTGCATCTAAGTTTTTATATTTTATCTCAGAGATGGACTTTCGTTTATTACAATCAGATTTTAAAAAAATAATAAATAATTATTTTTTGCAAGGATTTGTGCCGTTTGTATTTGAAATTTTACAAATTGGTATTTACAAAAATTAAAATCACATTTAAGAATTTAATTATAAAAGAAAAAGGATGAAATTTTAATTTAATTATGAAAATGTTTGGTAGGTCGGCCCTCCGGGCCGAGCCCAGTTTGCCACCTATAACTATTAGCATGTAATAGATTTTTATATTTATTCACAAAAAAGATCTTATTCACAAAAAATAATAAACAGTTATTTTTTTGTAAGAATTTGTGTCGTTAATATTTGAAATTTTCTAAATTTGTATTTACAAAAATTGAAATATGAATTAGGAATTTAATTATAAAAGAAGAATAGTGAAATTTTAATTTTATTATAAAAATGTGTTGGCAGATAGGGCGGGCAGGCCCTCTGGGCCAAGTCCAGTTTGCAACCTTTAACCATCAACATTTTATATAAAATTATTTTTTGCAAGGATTTGCGTCGTTTGTATTTAAAACTTTACAAATTTGTATTTACAAAAATTAAAATCAGATTTAATAATTTAATTATAAAAGAAGAAGAATGAAATTTTAATTTGATTATAAAAATGTTTGGTAGGCCGGCCCTCCGGGCCGAACCCAGTTTGTCATATATAACTATTTGCATGTAATAGGTTTTTATATTTATTCACAAAAGGCTCTTATTCCCAAAAAATAATAAATAGTCATTTTTTGTAAGGATTTGTGTCGTTAATATTTGAAATTTTATAAATTTGTATTTTTTTTTTTGGGTATAACCTGGAGGTATCCCTATTCAACCTCCTCCGGTCACCTTGTCCTCGGAGTACGGCCCAGTAGGCTAGCCCCTCATTGGAACAACGGGTGCATTGAGCTTCGCTACCGGAAGAAGGATGAGACTAATCCCCCAATCGAGGAGAGAGGCACATCATCTGGCCCCCAAAAATTTTCCAAGAATTTGCTTGAGGCAGAGTTTGAACCCCTCACTCAAGCAAACCCTTAGGAGCTCAGTTGCCAACTGAGCTACCCTTGAAATATGAATTAGGGTTTGTATTTACATCCTCATTGAAATATGAATTAGGAATTTAATTATAAAAGAAGAATAGTGAAATTTTAATTTAATTATAAAAATATGTTGGTAGACGGGGCAGGCAGACCCTCTGGGCCAAGTCCAGTTTGCAACCTTTAACCATCAGCATTTTATGTAAATAATTATTTTTTGCAAGGATTTGCGTCGTTTGTATTTGAAATTTTACAAATTTGTATTTACAAAAATTAAAATCAGATTTAAGTTGTCTCCCATTAAAAGATGTTAAATTCTTTTTCCACCAATATCAATTTCAAATCTCGAAATTTAAAAATGGAGTAGGATATTAATGCACCTGCCTGCCACTAACTATTGCTGAACTCTTTTCTTTGGGTCTTTTGGTTTTTCGATAAATATGGAAAAAAACATTCAATGTTTTTCAAAATGAGGGTTAACAGAAAATGAGAAACTGATATGTGGTGGCAGTATTATGAATCCTTCCATCCTGAAAAATGAATAAATCAGTTAGTATAAAATTTATGAAAATGAATTCATAGGGTTTGTTCATAAAGAAACAGAAAATTATACCAATAGAACAATCCCTACACACATGAACGAAAAAATTGCAAGCAAGACAAAAAAAAGAAGCAACACTTCCCTATTTATAGGCAAATTCGTAATTTATTTATTTAAAAAAAAAATTAGCTTGTAGAATACACTTCATCATTACCAATGCCCAAAATAGTGGAGGGAACTTAATTGTTTGGTGACTGATTTCAATTCCAATTAATACACTTCCCACCCATTTTAAATTTCAATTTTAAATTTTGAATTGAGAATATAATTAATACAGTTGTTTGCCACCAAGTATTTTATAATGATTTAAAAGAAACTCTCCCTCCTTTGTAGAATTTTTTTATTTACGAAATAAAAATATTTCTAAAAGAAGTAACTTTTCAAACTATCTCCAGTGTGAACACAAAGCTGAGAATTAAGGAGGAAGTGACACGTCAGCAAAGTTTCCAAAGTTTGGTTCTCCTTTCTATATATTAAGATACATTTTTGTACTTTTATTTTTACAAAGAGGTGAGACTCACACCTTTAAAAAATATTCCTCTCTGTCGCTCTCCTATGAATTATTTTTTCTCACTTAAAACAACACAACTTTATATCCTTTAAAATGATACACAATCTTTCCTTTGTTTTTATTCGTTTTGTTAGGCTACCATTTGGGAATATAATTTCTCATACAAAATTATTTTTTGCTCATATAAACTATGTAGCACAGATACGACACGCGACACGACACGACACTCCGACACGTCAATCCTAAAAAAATATGAATTTCGACACGATGGGACACGTTTTAATATTAAAGAATATTTTTAATTTATATAGCGTATATTTCATTTAATATTCAATAATTTAATAAAAAATGAAACTAAATTAATAATACTCATAAACACGTTATAAATGTGGAAGCTTTAATAAAAAAAAAAATAGGAACCGGGATGAGAAAGAGATAATATCAGATAGAGAGATCAAATCAAATTAGAGAGAGAGATCAGAGAGAAGAAGATACAGCAAGAGCGTATATGAATTGACCACAATGATGCTGAGATGATCTTTTTTCTACTTAAGGGGAAAAAAATTGGTATGATCAGGTGAAAGCTTTATTAATACATTTCAATTTTTTTTTAAAAAAATATTTTTTTTTAAAAAAACTTTTTTTTACGAAAATGTCATTTGACCGTATCGGAGTGTATCAAACAGTCAAATTCGCTTGTCGTAATGGTTAACGTGTCGGGAATGTTGACCGCGTGTTGGACATCGTGTCAGAACGTGTCGGCGTGTCGGACATGGCACTCCCTGTTTTTTGGAGTGTCAGTGCTTCCTTGCATATAAAAAGGTGGATAAAATTTATTTATTTATTTTTCTTAATAAATCTTATTTATTTTTCCTTAATATACTTTCCTATACAAAATTATTCTTGCACATATTTTATGTATTAGATAATTTTATTTTTTGTAACATGAAATTTTTTAAATTATTTATATATTGTTAAAATAAAATATTGTTTATGAATAAATGATTATTTTTTGCGTGGAACACGAGGAATAATATAAATGTTGACGTTGAGTTGTAGTTTAATGTCAGATGCTTAGAATCGTGTGGAAGTTCAATTTTGGCGACTTGTCAGGTAGGACTCGATCGTATTCCAAAACATAGGGGGAGTGGATCCTCTTCCTGTACTGATTAACATGATCATATCATGTGGGTCAATCATAATTATATATAGGTGAATTAATGATGATAAGAGATAGAAAAAAATATAAAGATAGAAAATTATACAATTATCACCGTTGATTTAATTTTTAATGGTTAAAATCCTCTCACATGACATGATCATATTAAATTACATATGAGAAAACACACCGCTGCCATTCGAGGGGTTGCTATAGTAATTTCCTTTTGTTGAAGACTTGTTTTCTTGGACTATATTACCATTGTGCTATTTTTTCATTTAAAAAATATTACTTTGATCCCGTTCTAAAATTATATATTAAATTATTTTTATTTGACTAATATATTCGAGTATATAAAGTCTCATTAACATATACCTGGATATATGATCCAGATATTTAAGTATTTGTAATTTTTGAGCATGTACTCTAGTATATAGGCATATACTCAAGTATATGTTCAAAAAAAAATTTACAAAACTTTTTAAATGCATAGCTCTTGAAAAATTATGTAAAATAAAAAAAACACACATGATTCAGACACTTGATTCAAAAGTTATAACCTTCAGAAGTTTTATTAAAAAAATTTCAAAATTTTATAATGCCAATAGATTTTGTGATAGTCACAAATCTTCTACGGAAAACATTCAACCAAGTATTATATGATTTTGATAGTAAAAATGTTATATATATATATATATATATATATATATATATATATAGGGCTTATCATTTCTCAAGCTGCTTGAGATAATCTTATCTCCGGCTAGTAACTCATAAATGTACAAAGATGGATCAATGATGATAAAAGAAGAGAGAGAGAGAAAGGAAATTATAACCAGTCAAACGTGAACCAATTAACATAAGGAAATAAATAAATAAAACGACGTAGTTTTGGGTAGCCGGAGATAAACTTATCTTAAGCTGCTTGAGAAATATTTTTCCCTATACATATAGAGTTTGGCGTTTGTCATTTTAAATGACATAAGTTATGTCATTTTAGGAGAGAGATAGAAACAGAAAAAACGAAAATCATGGGAGAGAGAAAGTGAGTGGTTTTTTTAATTTAAAATTCAAATTTCTGTGTCTGTATCTCTCTTAAAATGACATAACTTTCTGTTATTTAAAATGAGAAACACTTTTCTCATATATATATATATATAGTAAAATTATTTCCCCAACCTCTTGACGTCCAACAATGATATATGTATGGTTATGATTCCTCATATTTAATGTTGTCACCTATATATATGATAAATAATTAACTGCTAGATATCAAACGACTGAAAAAATGTAAACCCACACACACAGACACACACATATATATATATATGGGAAAAATATTTCTCAAGCAACTTGAGATAAGATTATCTTCGGCTACCCCAAAACTACGTTATTTTATTTATTTATTTTCTTATATTAATTGATTCACCTTTGAATGGTTATGATTCTCTTTTTCTCTCTTTTCCTTTATCACTATTGATCCATCTTTGTATGGTTATGATTTACTAGCCGGAGATAAGATTATCTCAAGAAGTTTGAGAAACGATAAGCCCATATATATATATATATATATATATATATATATAGGGTTTCTATTCATCATTTAACATGACACAAAAAAGTTTCCTACTCACACAACATTTTGTGAGACCCACACTTTTTGAAACAAAAAAAACAACTACGGCATGCAAAACGAATCTCTATAACATTACACAATCACTTTTTCTACAATATAACTTTTATAAAACCCTATATATATATGGGGAATATTAATCTTATTTTACATGAGAGTAGTTCTCTCATGTTATAGAGAGAGTTTAAGTGGAGCCCACCATTAAAAAACAAAAATAAAAAAGAAGGGTGCGATTTTCAAAGTGAGAAAAAATGAGATAACTATCTCATGTTGAATGAGAGTAATATTTCCCAAATATATATATATATATATATATATATAAAGTTTTTTTGTTTCTAAAATAAATATTTTGTAATTTCAATAAAATTGTAAATCACTTCCTATTGGTAAGGTTTATTTAAAATTCCATCAGATAAAAGGGGAATATAAAAAAGTGTCAACCTTTTTTGATGTAAGAAGATGCCGTCTCATTTGATTGATATTTTCGTATAATATTCAGCTAGTTATATTGATTAATTGCAAAATGCACCTCAAACGTGACATCTTTATATTTCTCACTTATGTGACACTGTTCCTTCTCCAATTAGTGTCTTTGATAAGATTCATAACTTTTAGAGGCGAAACAATAACGTAATAATTTCAATGCTTTGAACTTAAAGGAGTATTTGACGAAGAAGCAGATTTTGCATAATGCAAATAGGTCAATCTTGAGATAAGGCTACTCTCTGGATAGGTTATTCTGTCTATTCTTATTTTGTTTATCTTTACCTACCTTTCTCAACATCGTTGGATTACAATTTAATCTAATGGTTCAAATTTAAAAGATAAATAAAATCTTTTTACTCTTTATTTTTTTTTCTCTCTCTAATTCCACCCTTATTCTCGTCTCCTTGTGTGTGATGAAGAAGACCTACTTACAAAAAATTTACCATACATTAACCTTATTCTTTTTTTGTTTTGTTAGGGAAAAAATAAAACACTCTCCACCCTTATTCACTCATTTGACATGTCATTGATTGAATTTATAACTTCCAATTGCAATGCGTAGGAGAAAAAAATAAAAATAAAGGAGCTCAGATTTAACTGTTTTCATCGAATGGATGAGAATGTGATGGACCCACCATCACTTTCGATTTTCATCATAGCTCCTTGTAAGTATGCACCAGCCGGGAATTGAACCCGGGTCTGTACCGTGGCAGGGTACTATTCTACCACTAGACCACTGGTGCTTGTTATGTACGACTTTATATATGAAAGAGATTTGTCAGTATGTTGCTTCTGCATTTATTTTCCCTGCAACTAAGATTTCGCTAATCTGTTTTTTTTTTTTGGTTGTTAATTTTAACCGCTAGTTAACCAAAGCAAGTAAGGCATCAAAACAAAATTGATATTTGCAACTATGAAACAAAGATGTAATACTATTTTTAGGCTAAATTATGGAAATATTTTCTATGATCTAGGACTATATAATAATTTGGTGGTCCCTCTCATAACATTAATTTTTTCTTTTCCTTTTTATTCCTGCTATTTTTTTTTTTAATTTTATCCTCCCATTTACATTAAGGGACCACCTATAATTACATATTATCATCTTGAATTTATATCTTTTTTAAAATATCATACTCTACTTTCAATTGAAGCATTTTACCTACTTACACTTTTACCATTGTAACAATTAAGCATTAAGCACTTCTGTTAAATCCACATCCAAGTCCGTTAAGTGATATAACAAATTCTAAA
Source organism: Gastrolobium bilobum (assembly GCF_033153095.1). Taxonomy (NCBI): domain Eukaryota; kingdom Viridiplantae; phylum Streptophyta; class Magnoliopsida; order Fabales; family Fabaceae; genus Gastrolobium; species Gastrolobium bilobum. The sequence goes on from NW_026899058.1 coordinate 263,073, forward strand.
ACTACAATTCCTAACCTTCGACTATAGAGAAACCCATTCTCGTCTTCCTCTTCCTCCAAGTTTGACGCATTCGTCTTAATTGTTAATTAAGACTCGTTGAAAACTAACAACCTTCTCCAATTCCCAATTAATTAATTAGCTTATCACAATCTCTAATCATTTGGTAATTCTCCAAGAACCCTGCACCATAATTATCATCCGTATTCGCATCACTTCCACTTGGAGGTCCCGGAACATGATAATCGTTCCTTGATACAATTTGGCATTGCCTTTGTGTCACGAGCAATGTTGCTGATATGCTTGATCAAGGAAAAAGTTATCATAACTCGAATCAGTATCCTCTTGTGTAAAAGTGTTGGAAATCAACAATCACACGAATCGAAAACGAAAAAAAAAAAAAGAGAATAGACACAACGATTTATCCTGGTTCACCCAATATAGGCTACGTCCAGCTTACCTGTACTATATTCACCTCACCGCCACTCTCGTTACAAGTCACTCGGTTTACAAGGAAAATATAAAATATAAATAGGATTAAAAAACTCTAACAACAGTTATTCATGGCCAAAGCCCAAACAAAAAGAACCCATTTCTGCTGGACCCCAGTTACCTTTCTGCTGACCCTGATAACTAGGACCATCGTCAACATGCAAAGTATGAGTCATACCTAACAAAAAAAACCATCGCATTCTAGAAAACAATTTATATTGCATAAACCCACCATGACTGGTTATTAGGCTAATAAACTTTGCATTTGCAAAAGTCTGATCACGTCAATGACCTCTGTATCACATGACCAAAACATTAATGATGGTGCCAATCTTGCCTTCGTTATCAGGCTACTAGTTATATTAAAAATTATTAAGTGACTTTATTTCTCTAACATAACCTTCTCATGATATTTCAACATCAGAGGAGAGAATCTAAATCCTATTATGAAACATACATGAGTTGCTTCTACATGATTATTGTTCCTTTTCATTGAGTATCATACAAGTATTGGAAGGAGAAACAAACAAGGAACTCCCTAAGCTGATTTCACTCTCCTAAGTCCTATCCTTTTTTTGTATAACAAGGAAAACTAAAAGTATTACATATCAGTGACCAATCTAGGCCACACTATACCCCTATAATCTCTATTCAGAAACTCTATACAACCAGGAGGGGGAACCTCAAAAAAGTGAGTACCCCAACTACAGCTATGTGCTAAATTTGCAATAAAATCAAAAACCCCATTACCCTCCTATACACGTGCGTGAACTTCACTTGCCAGTCAAATGTCAACAACTGATTGATCCTCTGTAGCAGGAAACCAAGAGGGTGGTTGGGCAAGCACCCTTCTTCCACCAATTTTAAGGCAACCTTCGAGTCCCCTTCAACAAACACTCTTCGATAACCCTTGTCCCAAGCAGTTTGAAGTCCTAAGAACATGCCCCAGACTTCGACTAGAACAGAGCTACCTGCCCCCAAATTCCTTGCAAAACCCGATAGCCAACAACATTTTTCATCCCTAAGCACACCCCCACAACCACATTGACTGTTTTGCCTCCTAGCTGAGCCATCTACATTCACCTTAATCCAACCAGAGGGAGGGCTAAGCCATTGACCAGAACTTCAACTTTGTTCACCTGCGATAAACCAGCATGCCTATACATCTTGCTCGCCTCCATGAAATTAGAAAGAAAGATGCAAATTTTCCTAGCCAGACTCTCCACATCAGAAATTTGGTTTTCAAAAACAAACAAGTTCCTATCCTTCCATAGGAACCAACATACAATCCCAAATAACAAGCAACCCCTCTCCCCTCTCAATGCACACCTTCTCTGGGATAGGTTAGATTGCATCCAATCTGCAAACGAGAGGTTCATAAATTCCAGCCAAGCACCTGGACTAATGAATCTTCTCCAAACAGCTTGGGACTAGCTGCAGTCTCTTAAAACATGAACACAACTTTCAGAATGAGACATACACCTAGGACAAACATCAGAAACAGCCATATGCCTTTGTACTCTTTTCCTATTAGTAAGTAAATTATCCCCAAGTGCAAGCCAGAGAAAGGTTTTTATCCTATGAGGTCCTCCCCAATCCCAAACAGCATTCCACTGAAACTGATTATCATCTGAATTCTCTCCAACTAAATTACAGTAGGCTGTCTTTATAGAGAATTTACCATCCTGGGATGCCTCCCAAATCACCATATCATCCCCATTCGAACGAAGAGGAGGGCAGGTTCGTGCCATCAAACTCATGGCTTCAACCGAAATATAGTCCTCAAAGGCCTGCCAATTCCAATCTCCATTGGGTGTCACCATATTTGCAATCTCAGCACTCAAGCTCTCATCAGGTATATCCTGGGTCCTGTGTTCCAAAAGTGGACCAATAGATAACCACTTATCATGCCAAAAGGAACTACCCTTTCCATTGCCAACCATTACTCTAGAACCCTCCATTATTTGAGGCCACACCCGAGTTATGCCTTGCCATAAATTTGACGAACCAGGTTTCTTTACTGTGGTGGGAATTAGCTTATCCTCCACCTTATACTTATGCCTCAACACCCTGGCCCATAGGTCTTCCTTGTTTCTTAACAATCCATGAGCTACCTTCATAAGGCACGCCTTGTTCATTTGCCTCAAGTTTCTGATACCCAGTCCCCATCACCTTTAGGTTTACAAATAGTGTTCCAAGGCAAAGCATGCACTTTCTTGGCCTCCCTACTCGAACCCCACACAAAACCCCTCATTTTTTGTTCAATTTCATCACAAGTACCCAGAGGAATGAGAGAGGTTTGCATAGAGTAAATGGGGAGATAAGCAAGGACAGACTTTGTCAGAGTTACTCTCCCTGCCATAGACAAGGATTTCTGCTTCCAAGCACTAAGCTTATTATTAGTCCTCTCAAGGATAAACCTGAAAGTTTTCCTATTAACTCTCTTATGTAGAATAGGCATACCCAAATACTTGCCTAAATTCGCAGTGCAAGAGAAATGCATGACCTGGCTCAGCTCCTTCCTTCTAGTATGATTCACATTTTTAGAGAAAAAGACCCGTGACTTAGTGGTACTAACTTTCTTGCCCGAAGCAAGGCAGAACCTATCCAGGATGCTAGTGACCAACTCAGCTTGACCCACTGAAGCTTCCATAAATAGGAGCAGGTCATCAGCAAAGAAGAGGTGAAAAATAGGAGGGCCTCTCCTCCCAAGCTTAACAGGGAGCCAATCCTTCTTATCCATGGCAGAAGAGATCATGTGACCCAACCGTTCAATACAGAGCACAAAAAGGTAAGGGGAAAGGGGGTCTCCTTGTCTAATCCCTCTAGTGGGCTTGAACTCCTTAGTCTGGGATCCATTCCAAAGTAAGTTCATAGAAGAAGATGACACACATGCCATAATAAGACTGATAAGTGCTTCAGGGAACCCATCCATCAACATAGACTCTTGGAGGAACTCCCAACTTACTCTATCATATGCCTTCTCCAGGTCCACTTTCACTGCCATCCAACCTTTAGCACCTTTCCTAGTTCTTATGGAATGGAAAATTTCTTGAGAAATAATTATGTTATCTGAAGCATGCCTCCCTTGGACAAAACTGCATTGATTAGGCATTATAAGTTCCCTCATAAACTTCTTCATTCTACCCACCAACACTTTAGTAACCACTTTATAAATCACATTGCAAAATGAGATTGGTCTAAATTGGCTCAAGGTATCAGGACAGTCACACTTTGGGATTAAACAGATGAGAGTCTGGTTAATCTGTTCAACTAAGCTCGGGTCCTGGAACACCTCCCTCACAAACTTGACTGCAGAATCACCCACCTTTCCCCATTGATATTGAAAGAACACAGCATGCAGGCCATCTATTCCAGGGGCTTTATAAGGCTTCATACTGAAGAATATTTTCTTAACTTCCATAGCATCAGGCACTAACCCCAAGTTCTTCCAGGCTGGTCATCAATGGTGGGAAATCCATTTTCAATGCAAAGGCTCGGTACTGAGCTAGTCTCCCCTGCATACAACTGTTTGTAAAACTTGACAGCCATATCTTTAAGGATTTCTGGATCTTCTACCCAATCACCCTCATCATTTTTCAAGGTTGTAACTTTGTTCCTTCTGAATTTAGCCACAGTGGCAGAGTGGAAAAACCTTGTATTTCTATCCCCCAAAGGCCATCCATTTACATCTAGAGCGTTGGAACCATGTCAACTCCTCTCGGACAAAGATTCTATTCAGCTCCTGCCAAAGAGATTTGTGTAAAATTTCCAATGCTTCACTGTGATACCTACACATCTCCGCCTCCAACCCCCTCAACTTACCTTGTATCTTCAGTTTCCTTCTATGCAATTCTTTGAAGACATTACAGTGCCAAAGAGAAGCTTCCCTCTGGAACTTATCCTTAGCATGAACCCAATCTGAGGTCTGATTCTAGCAAGCATCAACAACCTCTCCAAAGTTCTCATCAGTCAACTAGGCAACAAGAAACCTAAAGGGTTTAGGTCCCTTAAATATAGCAGTGCATAAATCATCTTTAAGCAACATAGGTCTATGGTCAGACCCATTAAAGCTCAAATGATAGATGGACCTGTGGGGATAATTCAAAAGCCACGAGTCATTAACAACCAGCCTATCTATTCTTTCTTGCAGTTTGCCTCTCTTCCAGGAGAATTTCGGGCCAGAACAGCCTATATCCGAAAGGTGACATTCACTAAGGCAATTGGAGAACTCCTGAACACTACTCCAACATACTTCACCACCTCCCTGCTTCTCATTACCTTCTAAAATACTATTAAAGTCTCCTAAAACAGCCCAATCATTATTCATAGTTTTTCCAATGCCTTTCAGGTTTTCCCACAGAATCCTTCTTTCCACACTTCTAGGACTACCATACACAAAGGAGAAGTACTCCTCCTTCCCACTCTCTAACCAACAGATTTTAGAATGAACAAACTGGTGGTCATCTGACAACACAGAGACACTCGTATTACTTTTATTCCAAAGGATCCAAAGCCCTCCGGAGATACCAACTGCCTCTCTCCTATAATAACTGTCAAATCCCAAATTTTGAATGATTCTCTCAGCTTTACTTCCACTCACTCTGGTCTCCAGCAAAGCAAGGACATTAACCTTTTTTTGATAAACAAGATCTTTTATAAGAGCAGAAAAACCTTTTTTTCCTGCTCCTCTACAATTCCAAGAACACACTATCATAAAGACAAAATAATAAAGTACCTCAAGAGCCAACAGCTGCTCCAACTTATGCCCGAGCAATAGTCTTCGACACTCCACCAAAATTGGTGATATCATCCAGGACCATACTTTCCTTGCTAGAAGTCTCCATGACCTTCCCACATTCAGGACCATCTGGGGGTTTTTCTTTTAAAATTGGGATCGGACCAGCTACTCTCCCATCCTCCCAAACTGCTCCATTAGCCCCTCTATTCTTGTTGTTGTTGCTGGAAGCCTGCATAGAACCTATCTTCGGAACCAAAATAGCTTCTCTGGGTGTGGATTTTGGTTTCTGGTGGCTGCTGTCTCTTAGAACTTGAACCCCTGGGCCCCCTTCTTTTGTAAGAGAAACCCCACTCCGCTCACTTCCATTCTTCTTCTTGCTTGCATTATTGTTCCTATTCCTAGCATCCAAGGAGACCTTATCCACCCCTGTACCATTCAAGCTGCCAGAATCCTATAAGTTCGGATTGCCTTGAGGAGAGTCCACTTTGGAGGTCTCAACCTCCTTCTCATCAACTAACACTGAGAATCGCGAGCCTGAGTGGTTGCTTTTATTCTCTTGACCAGCAGTACCACTTCCTACTTTCTCCTTAACCAAGACCTGCTCTTTCACCCTTGGCTGTAAAGGAGGTTTCATCTTCCTATAGTTCTTCTGCACAGTCATCCAGTTCCCAAAACCATCCTCCTCCTGACTCTTCTCAACATCTGCCTTAGTACTCTCCCCAGCCTGAGTCTGATCATTGCTAGTTTCCATGCAGTCCTGGCTCTTCTCGTCCTGCTGCTTCTTCGAATTTTCAGAGTTAAATGAGCATTGATCTTTCCTATGTCCATACTGGCCACACAAGAAGCATATGAGATGGAGTCCCTCATATCCTATATATAGCTGCCTCTGACCAATCCTTAACTTAGACAACAGGCTTTTGCTAAGGTCCACTTCAACACAAATCCGGGCAAACCTTCCTCAATCTGTGATCTCTTCTTGCTGCCCCTGCCCAATAAATCGCAAGGAACTTTTATCAATCCTAAGAGTCTTTCCTATCATATTCCCCATCCTCCATAGATCCTTGTAAGTATAGAATTCGCGAGGAACACCAGGAATCCTTACCCACACAGCTAACTTCTTCAATCGGTCATCATAGAGGTCAAAATTAGGCCTCCATCGCTGCACAATCAAGTAGTGATCCGTCACGATCCATGGTCCTTATTGTTGAACGAACACATAGTCCTGCGGTTTCTCAAATTCGACCAAGTAATGGTCATTCTCCAGATCTAGAACTCGATATTCACCCTCCAGACTCCATAACTTGTGCAGCCTATTCCATAAGTATCGTGCCCCCAGTCTTTTCCCCATCAACTTGACGATCAGGGACACTCTCCATCTCTTACACTGCTCCAGCTTCTCTAATATATCGAATTGATAATATGGGTTTAGAGGATCATCCTCCTGAGTTTGTTCATAGGCTTTGATAGCCTCCTCCTCATCCAACTCATCCCTTCTACTCTGGGCCAGCCAGTCTTCCTCCTCGTCACCATGATGACCATCCCACACCCCATTAACTTGGAGTAATTGATCCTTGTAAGATACCAGTCTCCGTGGCTCCGTAACAGGTTCAGCCTCCTTCTCCGACGGCTCCTTCCCTCCTGGAGATAAGTCCATAGTCTCTACTTCTCCTTCCGAAGTGCCCACTACCGGAGAAGGATCCAGCATATCCAGATCATCCATTCCTTCCCCCTTGGCTTTCTTAGCCTCTCTATCCACAGACAAACCTTCCTCAGTGAACGGGGATCTCTCCCATTTCTCGACCATCATCTACAGATCTGACGACGACGACGAACGAGTGAAAACCTAGCAGAGCTTTCTTTTTTCCTCTCACGCGCTCACGCGCTCCTTATATTTCCCCTAAGTCCTATCTTATAACGCAGCAAACAGCCAAACCGGTGGTGGGTGATTAAATTTGAGTTAGAAAGTCACCGGTGACTCATCTTTGGAAGTAAAAGTGAAGCATAAAGGTCGAAGTGAATTTGCAATGAATAAAATCTGCATCGACTTGACTACGGTAAACCTTGGTGGAAGCTAAGATTGGGATTTAAGGAATTGGAGTTTTATTACCTGTGCAGTACAAGATTATTTAATGGATATATATAGATACGAATTTCACAGAAGTACTTAATTGTTACCATGTTAAAGTGTGAGTAGTTAAATTGCTTCAATTCAAAGTTGAGGGTGATCTTTTGATATTAAAAAAAAAAGGGTATAAGTTAGGTGTGGTAAGTGTAACATGTAATTTGGCGTTATTTTTATATTAGTCTAGTATTGAAAGAGTTCATAACTATTTTATTAAAGATTTAATGTTTCTGTTTTGTTCGAAAGAAAGACATTTTTCCCATTTATACTAGTTATCCGCATTTGGTTGCACTGCTTTTTGGAAGCGATTAAAGTAGGCTCTTTGACCCATGGGAGTTTTTTTCTTTTTTTTTGAGATCTTAATATACCAATTTGGTATTTGATTAATGGTATTTACAAATGAGATTCATTGTGTGACGCGAAGGGGACCCAGCGGCACTGAGTTCTGCGAACCACCTCCTGCGTCACTCACACATTCATTTTTTTCCGAATTAAGTGACGTCCCCTCATCCTTAGGGAACTCATAGGATTGTGTCATTTGACACAATCTCGTTAGTCCCGTTACCGTAAAATTTCGGAAGACAATAACTTTTAACTCGGGTATCCAAATCAAATGATTTTTTTTAATTTCACATAACTTTTCGAGATCTACGCAATGACACCTCATTTGACATATCTTTTATTAATATAGTTCAAATTTGCAACAATAGTTTCACATTTTTACAAATTCGAATTATGTTTGAGAGAGATAAATATATCAAATGAGGTGTCATTGCATAGATCTCGAAAAGTTATGTGAAATAAAAAAATCATTTGATTTGGATACCCGAGTCGAAAGTTATTGCACAATCCTATGAGTTCCCCAGGAGAGGAGACATCACTCAATTGGAAAAAAAATGAATGTGTGAATGACGTGGGAGGTGGTTCACGGTAGGGTTGGCAAAATGGGTCAATCCGACCTGGCCCGGCCCAACTCGCATTCAACCCGAAAAAAATTAGCCGGGTTAGGGTTGGCTCGAGAAAAAAAATGAGTCAGAAAACCCAACCAACCCGACCCGAGTCGGGTTAGGGTTGGCTCAAAAATATGGCTTGTGGGTTGGTTTGAAAAAATAGCTCGTGAGTTGGTTCGAAAATTGCTCGCAGGTTGGCTCATTTTCAGCCTATTTAAATGACCCTGTAGTAATAATGCACCAGCTATGTGGCTTCCATCAACTTACACAAAAGGTTATAAAATGAGAAACAAAAGCAAAATATTTTATTTTCAAATTTTCTTACAAATTTGTATTAACATCAAGAAACATTCAGAACCACTTGCTACCAAGTGGGTAAGATATTTGAACCAAACGGAGCAGCACAACCTAACAATATAAAAATAGCAGGGATGTGAGAAGATTAGGGACTTAGGTTTAGAGAAGAAAGAAAAAATGATGACAACATGTATGGGTTTTTGATAGGTTCCTTTTTAGCAAAAAGGATAAGCTTAAGGAAAAGAGAAAAATAAATTAAATGATGCAATTTTCTGATATCTTTTCATTCATAATGAGTCTTTAAATAAAGATTACAACTGAAGCATAAACAATAAAAACATAATGGAAAGTAACTACCCAACTAAACATAATGGAAAGTAACTACACATCTAAACAATATGGAGAATAACTACCCAACTAAACAATACAGAAAACATGGAGATGCAGTTACATATTCATGGGATCATGGGTTTGTATCATTCCCCTCTCCATCAAGATGAACCTTGTCCCCAAGGTTCTTGATGTGCCCAAGATTGGAGAAGGTCATTTGATGTTGGGTCAGGTTGATTATCATTAAGGAGAAAAGGAGTGGAAGAGTTTTTGCACTTATGGCCACGGGAGAAGTGTTCATCGCAATTAAAACAGAGCCCTTGTTCTCGTCTGACTTTCATTTCTTCTACGGTTAATCGTTGAACACCTGGTGGGGGATTTGATGGTGAAGTGGATACAAATGAGAGGTCAGAGAGTTTATCTTCTTGGAGTTTGGCGAGACCCTGGGCTTGAAAGATGGTTGTTGGTTGGAGAGCTTGTACCTCTTTTTGGATTGTTGGTTTAAGACCAAAGATAAAGTTGTGAAGTAGGAACTCTGATGGGAGGTTGGAAATGTGATTTGCTAAGGACTCATATGTAGTGATGTAGGCTTGAACAATAGTCGTTTGTTGGAGTTTTGCAAGTGATCCCATGTGATCAGCGTAGGGAGAATCACCAAAACGGGCTTCAATTGCCATAATGAAGTCGTGTCAGTCATGGAAGGGGTGGTGGGAGTGCGTCCACATGAACCAAGCAAGGGCTGGTCCGTCCATGTGAAACGAGGCAATATGGAGTTTTGGTTGTTGTGGAGTATGGTGAAAGTCGAAGAACTATGTAGCTTTGAAGAGCCAGCCGGAAGTATTTGTTCCATCAAAGCGTGGGAAGTCAAGTTTGAAGGGTCTAGGTTGAAGGACATATGTGAAATGTGGAGGTGGTGGTGGTGGCAGCGACGGAGGTGGAGATGGAGTTGGTTTATTGGTGGTTGGGGTGATATGCACAAGTTGATCAATACGGCCTATTAAAGTGGTAAGGGTAGTCCGAACCTCATTAAGGCGGTGAACGGTCTGATTGGATTGTTTAGTAAGGTCGAAAATTTGTGTGAAAGTTTTGGTTGATGTTTCACGAAGTTGGTTGAATTGGGAAAGAGCTTGGGTAGAGTTTTCGAAAAGTTTGTTGATTTGTGTGGCATGTATTTCTTGGGATTCTTCAAGTTTTCTGAAGCGTGTTCCTTCAGCCATGGATGAGAAGAGTGAACGCAACGAGAGCACCAAATGATAGATTCCTTTTTAGCAAAAAGGATAAGCTTTAGGAAAAGAGAAAAATAAATTAAATGATGCAATTTTCTGATATCTTTTCATTCATAACGAGTCTTTAAATAAAGATTACAACTGAAGTATAAAAAGTAAAAACATAATGGAAAGTAACTACCCAACTAAACATAATGGAAAGTAACTACCCATCTAAACAATATGGAGAATAACTACCCAACTAAACAATACAGAAAACATGGAGATGCAGTTACATATTCATTGGATCATGGGTTTGTATCAGTTTTGTCCATTTTTGTATATTATATTTTGTATTTTTTATAAATGAAAAAAAAAACTCAACCTGCGAGCTGGCTCGTTTGACCTGCGGGTTGGCTCAGGTTGGCAGCTCATTTTTGCCAACCCCACCAGGCTCATTCTTGGCGGGTTACGTGTTTTTGCCAACCCTAGTTCACGTCACTCAATGTCGTTGGGTCCCCTCGCATCACTCAACAACTCTCATTGGTAAATATCATAAATCACATATCAAATTGAAAAATTAAAATGGTAAAAAATTGAAAAATTAAAGTGGTAAAAACTCCAAATGGATCAATCAGCCGATTAAAGTATCCTACAATGGGAGTTAATTCCCTTGTTTGTAGCCTGACGTTGAGAAAAAGTAAAAGAGAAGCCAAACCTATTGTTTAAGATAATATATATTGGGTTTTATTATTCTCATGTTTAATGAGATAAGTTATCTCATGTCATAGAGATAAACTCGTGGGCTCCATCACATAAAAAAATTGATAAAGTTATCGAAAGGTGTGTAGGAAAGAAAATTTATCTTATGTAACATAAGAATAGTTTTTACCTTATATATTTTAGTCCCTTGTCACCTTTCATGTGCTTTCCAATTGCCTGCAAACAACGCTTCAAACTTCAGCGTACGTTGAAGGATTCTTATTCGTACTCTGTATTTTATTTATTTTATTTTTTTCTCTCCCATAAACCCTTAAAGTGCATGGTAAGGGTAGAGATGTGCATGGGTTGAACCAAATTTTTTAAAAAACCGAACCGAATTGGTTTAAACAGTTCGGTTCAGAAGTTGTTCGGTTCGGTTGGAAACGGTTCGGTTCGGAACCGGTTCGGGTCGACCCTCTTTTGAAAAGAAAACAAATTAAAAGTTTAAAAAATAAGGTTATAAAAATCAATTTGGTTCGATTTGAAAATGGTTCGGTTCAGTTCGGAAACGGTTCGGTTTGGTTCAGTTCAAAATGGTTCGATTCTTAAACTGGTTCTAAAAATCGGTTCGGTTCATGAACTGATTTTTAAAAATCGATTATTTTAAGGGTGGTTTAGTTCGGTTCATGATTCGGTTCAATTTTTTGGTTATTTTACACACCCCTAGGTAAGGGCATGAAACATACATTATGATGGGAAGGACAAAAGAATATTACAGGATGTTTAGTAGGCGAGATATTTTTTTCTTTCTTTCAGAAACATGGTAATATGTGCATTGCAACGTACGGGCTTTTGCATAAGGATATGTTAGCTATGTTGGCATTTAACTAATGTAAGAAATCTATTAATACTTTATTTTACTAAAATAATGAGTTTGGCATTGAAAATGTTTAGCAAACTTTTATGGGCTTTTATCACAAAATATATATATATATATATATATATATATATATATTAATAAAAGGATATATATATTAATAAAAAATATAAAAATTTAAATAATGTTAGGGTAGTTCCACCAAAATGGAACACCCGTAGGCCGTAACACCTCCACTAGAGTTCTTGTCAGTTGTCACCGACATGGATTCCAGTGAACCGATCATCAGAATCCTTTGTTCTCGCCACCATTTTCTTCACCGTTTCTGCCATGGAAATTAAGTATTCCTCCAAACCTGGCACCCTTACAGCAAAATGAATGACCCCATTTCTCTTTCCTTCCCAGTCCCTTATCCTATAACTCAACACCTACGTGCAATTTTCCGACACAGCGCCGGCGGAGAAAAAATTCGAAACCGCAATTCTGGCTATCCCAACAGGTCGAGCACCCTTGAACTTCTTGCATTGCACCTTGAAAGTGATGGACTTTGCATGCACCGGCATGTCCAGCAACAACTTATAAATGATGCACTGAGTCTTCAATAATCCTGTAATAGTGAAGATATTTTCGTCGTATGTTCACGGTTCTTGTCTTATAAATGCATCTGAAAAATTAGAACGACGAAAATGACAATCTTTTTTTATGTAACTTTAAATAACATTGGGGTTTGCATTTGACATTTAACATGACACAACATACTTTTCTCTACACACAACATTTTGTGGGGCCCACACTTTTTGAAGAAAAAAGAAAAAAAAGAAATTACGACACGTAAAACGAATCTCTATAACATTACACAATCACTTTTCCTACAACATAACTCTTATAAAACCCAATAACATTTTAACGGCAAAACGTGTTCGCTTGTGAACATGGGCTTTTGCATGTGCGTAACTTTATAATTTTGGTCTTAATTTTTAGGATTCGCTTGTTCTGTAGTTATTACAGATAAGCTATCTGTAGTAAGTTCAATACGACGCCATTTTGGGAAGGAAATCATAGTGTTTTTGTAATTTTAATTTATTTCAGGGTTATTATAGTCTTTATAATTATAATTTTTAATATTTCGATCCCAAAACGACATCATTTTGGGAGTAAATACAGATAACTTATTTGCAGTAACTACATGAATATTTTTTCGTAATTTTTATTACTACTTTCTTTTTCTCTTTTATTTTTTAATTTTATCGCCTAAAGAAGATAGTTCTTGCCAGTTACGAGGACCCTCGTATTATTAATATTTCCCTTCTTCTTTTTTAACTTTACGAGGTATTTGGTAGGCTGTTTCTTTTTTGATGACTTAGAAAATTAAGATGAGTTTCCTAGTTGTCTATGTTTGATAGGAGGTTTTAAAAAATTTGCCCATCATTCGAATTGGCATAGCAATCTTAGTTTGTGTGTAATATTAAAAAAATTTGTCATTTCAGAATACCATCAAGAGAGTGGTATTCTCATTATCCCTTCAAACCAAAAAGTAGTTAAAAAAGCAATGAACACAAATATCCTTTCTCAAAAAAGTGCCAAAAGAAAGTTGGAGAGAGAGAGATAGTCTTCTTTATATTTAGTCAATGGTTAGTTTGGTAATTTTATCCTATTTTTCTATTAATATTTTACCTTCAATCGAACATAGAATCAGAAAATTTAACCCAATTTTTCTGGTAATATTTTGGCATATCAAAAAACTTTTTTTTAACTTTCTTACTAAATTAACTTTCCTACTAAAAAAGCAATGAACACAAATATCCTTTCTCAAAAAAGTGCCAAAAGAAAGTTGGAGAGAGAGAGATAGTCTTCTTTATATTTAGTCAATGGTTAGTTTGGTAATTTTATCCTATTTTTCTATTAATATTTTACCTTCAATCGAACATAGAATCAGAAAATTTAAACCAATTTTTCTGGTAATATTTTGGCATATCAAAAAACTTTTTTTTAACTTTCTTACTAAATTAACTTTCCTACCATATTCGTAGTAATTGTATTTTTCTGGTAATTTTTTTTTTCCTCTACCAAACGCTCCTTAATAATTTCTTTTGCTAAAGTGTTGTTTATCACTGTTTGACAAAAGTATTACTGTTTGACAAATTTTTTACTCAAATACCATACAAATAGTAGTTTTTACCAGACTGTCACGCGACGTAATTCGCTACGACTAATAGCGAATTACGTTTGCCAATGATGTCGTGACACGTGGCCGCATTGCGTACCAAATTCGATACCACTAGTAGCGAATTACGTTCAGTCAGCTTTTTTCTGCAAAATTATGTCACGTGTTATAAAATCATATATGAACGTAATTCGCTATCAGTCGTAGCGAATTATGTCACGTGACAGTCTGGTAAAAAATATTGTTCGCGTGACATTTAGATAAATTTTTTTTCAAACAATGGCACTTTGATCGATCTTTCACGTGTTAGCGTACAAAACTTTTTGGAAATTGAATGAACCTTTATCACAAGGTAGATGTGAATAAATTAAATTTGACTTTTTGCACTCCATAATTACAATGGTGGCTGGTGGGGCGAATTTTTTTTTGGCAAAATTATGATATATATTTCTCTTTAAGTTTAAAGTGTCCGGCTATTAATATAACAAAAAAAAAAATCACAAGTCAAAGATGCGGTAAATTTTGAAGGAGATGATCACTAATTATATAATATAAAAAATAAAAATATTATTCAAATTTAAAAAAATAAATAAACTTGAAGGGACTATTGCTACCGCTAAATGGAACACCTTAAAAAAAAACAAAATAAATCTTCAAATAATGTTAGGATAGTTCCAATGGAATACTAGGTGTGGATCCACTAGGCGGAATACTAGAGCGATGAAATTCATTTTTTTATCTGTCAACTTAAAAATTCTTATTATAGAGTAAATTATATATTTAGCTATTTGCACACATGACACATCCAATGGAAAATGTTCTCTTTATTAATTTTCTATTTGGTGATTATATTCACTTTTAATCAACTTGCAATATTTTATGCGCACAAAAATTCAGGTCACATCAATAAATATTAATACACAAATTCATATAATACAATCTCTCTAATTGTATCAAATATTAGTAACTCAGTTGGCACTTGAAAATTAAGCATATGAGGCGAGAATATATATTCGGTACTTTCTAGTATCGTTTTTAGGAGAAATTTAAAATTTTAATACTAGATTTAACCCAAACGAAATTGCCTCCAGTTAAAGATGCATATGATTTATGTAAAAACAATTTCTCTAAATAGTCTTTTTTTTTCCCGAAATAATTTGTATACAAATTTAGAAAAGACCACAGATAATCAATGCGCGGATCCACAGCGTGCACTATGGGAAAAAAATGTCGGCACTATGCAGGGGCGGTGCCACCCCAAAACAATATTTTTGAAGTATTATATGTAATCCTTTAATAATTCTTCTAAATATATATAGAGTTTTATAAGAGTTATGTTGTAAGAAAAGTAATTATGTCATGTTACTGCTATTTTTTTTTTGTACTTTAGTTTTTTTTTTTTTGCTTCCAAAAATATAGACCTCACAAAATATTATGTGTGTAAGAAATTTTACCATATCATGTTAAAAGATAAATCAAAACCCCAAATATATAATGTGCTCTTCTTTTTAAATGTTTATTGGTCCATGTGAATGAGAGTTGATTGAACAACCTAAAAAGCATTCTAGTTCTTTTTTTTTAATACAAAGCATTTCTAGTTCTAATAGAAAGGTGAATAAGAAAATACATTTCTTGATAATCAACGAAGGAAAAAATTATTCTCATGTTGCATCAGATAAATTTTTTCTTCTGCACATCTTTTGATAATTGTGTAATATTTTTTTTCTTTTTTTAGGTGATGGAGCCCATAAATTTATCTCTATGACATAAAATAATTTTTTTCTTTTAAAATGAGATTAATAAAACTATAAAAAAATATACACAGACTACTTTGTGCAGAGCTAATTAAGAAAAATCACAATTGTTTTATTTTCATTTATATGTAAGAAGTACTCAAACACGTTGGGGAGCGTAAATATTATAGTGTTTGTGGTTTTGAAATCATATGCTTCTCTACCAACCAACTTGAACACGTTGAGCAACTTGACGAACATCTCGTATCCGATTGTTTAAAGTTAAGAAAAAAAAGATAAAAATATAAAGGACGAATAAAGAGCAGAAAATTTTAAAAGATACAACGCATGCAGTACGTACGCGTCGTCATATTAAATTCTTTGGGACCAGTTTTTGCGAAATATTAAAGAAGGAGAAAGCAGAGTCTAAGCTTAGCTCCTGTTGTTTTATATCTTGCTAAGAAATTTCGGGTTTTAATAAAAAAATAAAAAAAGTAATTACGATGCATAAACTTGGAAGTTGAAGATGGGTCGATCAAACGACTTGAAGTCGATGCACTTCCAAAGGAAGATGCAGAGCGTTTATTAGGGGGCAGTAACTCTTCACCCTCACGATACGTGTAATCATACTTCGCGGACCCTCACCGTCTCACTCAATCAGCATAGATTGAATGATGTGAGAAAGAAAATTAGAATGATAAGCTGGTCAAGATGAATCCTCGAGCTAAAAAAAATTAAAATCCTATTTTGATATTTGGTTATTTTCTTTCTTTTTTAAAAAAACAAAAGCTTCTATCTTCAAGTTTTTGTTGTAGGACTATATTTTGGAAAAAAATTCAATAGTCCCGAGTTTGAGTTGAGGAGAATACAATTATCTTAAAATTTGATATGAAAAGTTTTATCATACATGTAGTCCTACTTGGCTCGAATTGAATAACTAGAGTAATTTATAAATCAATGAATAATATCCCTAAAAAAAATTCCACATCTTTCTAAGAGTGAGTTTCAGTTATGTAAAGTGTCGATTCAATTCAAAAGTTTAAATTATTACGTGAAAGTCTATCAGTGATTTTATATTATGTCTTTGTAATATGTCTTCTTACATGAAGGATGCATAATGATAATGCGTAGGCTCTTTCTACATATGCTAACAAATTTCATAATATTAATTATTTATTAATAGAATAGGGGATAGTGAAGATCAATGAGAGAATCAAATTTGTGACCACTTAATCATAAGCTTTAATACAATAAAAAATACTAATTTAATCCAAAAACTTAAGTTATTAAATAAAGACTCGTAAAGAAGGAAAATTCTCGCCTTTTCCTTTCTTCATAAATTTCTTTACAAAAAAAATAAAAATAAAGACTCATAACTGATTTTATATTATGTCTTTAAGAAGTTAAAAAAAATTAAGGAAAAAATGTGTATCATTTCGAATGACACAAAGTTGTGTCATTTTAAATGAGATAAATTATAGGAGAGAGAATAAGTAGAAATTTTTTTAAAAATGTGAATCCCACCTCTTTGTGAGAATGAAAAGATATAAGGTGTGTCATTTAAAATGACACACCTTTTTCCCGAAAATTAATGACATGATTTCATTTTAGTTTTTTGTCAACAGCTACTATCATTTGATATGTACTTATCTTATTATTATAAATATCAGACATTTTTTACTTAAAAATACTTTTTAAATACAAATAAACGACATATTGGAAGGGTGAGAGAAGGTAAGTTACAACTTACAACAAATTCTATAATTGACCTGTGGACCTGTGGTTAGGTCAATGACTACGGGTCGTGGCTACTTGCTAGCTGCAAATAATAAATGGGAAATCATACTCTTGTAGGAGAGCAAAAAAATTTCCTACACAAATTTATTTTTCTTGTCAATTAATTTTTATTTTCTTTTATAATATAAAATATGGGATCCACATTTAATTTGTCTCTACTTTTGTTCTCTCATATTTTCATGCAACATAAGAAAACATGAACTCGTATTACAAAAAGAAAAAAGAAAACATGAACTCATAATAAATACGCAACTTTGTATTTTCTTTTGTTTTTGAATTCCAAGTTAAGTTGATGACTTCCACCTAAAACTTTCTCTGAAAGTTATGAGTAATTATCACATACATCTTCCATTTTAGTTTTCCTTATAAGAAATTGATTAGTTATAAAACGAAGTGTGTTTTCACTCCTAACTTAAACTAAAAAAGTCACACGCACCGTAAAAAAAAAGATATTGTTGCCTTCAACAATAGTTCGGGATTTAAATAACAATTATGGATATAAGTGACAAAAAAATTTGTTATTTTTAATTAGAGATCTTAAGGTCAAGTGAAAAAATAATTTTGAAAGAAACACTCCAATATGAGTCAATTAAGCTGTTGCACTACTAGAATTTGTTATTTTTAATTAGAGATATTATTCGAACCAGACTAATTGAATATTCGATAAAACCTGTTGCACTACTAGAAAAAATCTGTGTAACATAAGAATTTATTATAGTGAGATATAAAAAAATATCATTATAACTTGAACTAGTGTCAATTAAGCTACAATCCTGGGGCGTACGAATCAAATCCAAACTAAAAATGGAATTGAAAATTGAACGGAAAATTGAAATAAATTAAATCTCAATAGATTTAGCTTTTTTTAAAAAAAATAAAAATCAACCGAGATTAAATAAAATTGATTTTTTTTTTAGTTTTAACATGGAGGTATTCTCATTCAACCTCCTTCAGCCACCTCACCCTAGGAGTATAGCCATTAGAGCTAGCTCTTCATTGGTGAATAAATCTTTGGTGCTACTGTTGCACCAAAGATTCAATGCATCCCATCAATAAAAACATTACATGTCAGTCAAAATTCTCTTTTTTTTGCCAAATTTTTCTCTCTCTCCTATGATGTGTAATACTCTCATTAGTGAGATGCACTGAATCTGGGTGCACTGCATCGAAAAGTCGTTATTGGAGGGGATGAAACTAATTCCTCAATCGAGGTTTAGAGTGTAAGGGTATCACCTCTGCCCAAAAAACGTCTACCAAGGATCGAATACATACTCTATTCTTGGAGCACAGTTCATTATTACATGCCCGCTCCTCGAGTTTATTAAATCGATTTTTAGTTTTGATAATTGATTAATATTATGTAAAAAAAATTATTTTTGGGTTTTTACAACAACAAAAAAAAGCTATTATTATACACTTCTCTCATTCTATATGTCACGCCCAATCAAGTTTCATATATTTTGCTTAGGTGCATAGTTTATTTTTTTTTAGTTAGATGTGTTAAGCTACTTTTAGGTGACATTTAGTAGAAGGAAAAAAAAAAATTGGTCCTATGAATTATGGTTTCGAGAAATATGTTAAAAAAGTGAATTTTTCATGAATCTTTTTAAAAAAATTGTTTTGGTAGGTCAAAATATTACTAAAAACGATGGCTCAAGTTTTCTGATTCAATGTTTTGTTGATTGTCAATTATTCCTGAGAATATGTGCTGATTTTATAAAACTAACATTTGAGAATTTTTTAAAAAAATTCTGATATGCCACAAAAGGGTAAAAGGAGCGAAGCGGCGTTAAGTAGAAAGGAAACTAGTAAAAGCATCGTGAAAGGGAAGATGGACTTATAATTTTGTTTAACAGAGTATCACGACTACGACTTTAATAAGAGAGGATATTTTAGTTATAAAAATATTAAAGCAAGGTTATTTATTTCTTATAAATTATGTAAAATTTTCGCACCAGGTGGGAATCCAAGAATACCACCCACCTGGTGGTATTATTTTATGAGATTCTTATTTAAAATTTTAATTTTCAGGAATCTCATTTTTCTAGGAAATTTTTAAGAATCTTTGTACCAAATATGGGTAACTAGGATTTTCATTCAATATGAGTTTCTTAAGAATCTAAAATTTATCCCTTTACCAAACAACCACTTAGATAAAAAAGTTTAGGATTTTAAAAATGTTTGTCTAAAAATCAATTCAATTGGTTAAATCCAAGCCAGGCTAGTTTTAATAGAAATAGACCTCTCATGTTAAAAAAATGTTTATATGAGAAGATCATGTGAAATTTTTTTTATCTATTTTTTTCTTCATTAATAATAATTGGAGTTCACCTATTTAATGCATGTGAATAGTGAAATATACACAAAAATTTCACTAGATCGGGTATGTGAAATTTTCTTCTTCAAAAGATCCACTCCGAATTTTAATAGGTTGGATTGGATCAGTTATTGAAATATAAACCAAACCGATTGGTTTTGTATTAAAGAACTAAATGGAATGAATCGATTACATTTTTTTCTTTTTAAAATCAATCCAATCTAATCCCCAAATATTTACTACAAGCTCATTGGCTTTTCATCTATAAGTATGTAACAACAATTAAGATGCCTTTACGAATTAAAATTCAATTTACTTTTTTTTTAATGGTACTCCAGTAAATTATTCAAGTAACTGGTTAAGTAATGATGAATAGAAAAAGTCTAACTAGGGTCATAGTTAATTATCACTATAATTATCAACCACTAAGTCTAATAGTTACTTTTCAGTAGGATTTTAATCTTCAAGATTAAGTTCCTTCAATTGCAAGTTGATTGCTTTTTTTATTTTATATATTGACCCTAATTAATTATTTGAAGCTATTTGGAGTTTTGGACCCTGAGTATTCTTATAAACTTCAATCCTTAAAATCGGTTATAGGATTAATCTCAAGTCGGGCTTAGTCACCAAATTAAAACTCTTCCCTCTTTTCCAAAAATATATTTAGTGGGAATAGATCCCTATTCTCTCCCCACCTGCAATGCAAACTAAATTAAGTTACGCCCATTGGTTCAGTCCATTGCTTTTGGATCACCATAATTAAGTAACTGACAACTAAGCACAGTTTTCTACCTCAATTTCTTTATATTAATATATGTAATAACAATTATTGTACAAATGCAAACCTATTTAAAGATGAATAATCCCTAAACAAACATGCTGCCTCTACATCTTATACAGATGCTGTTGACAATAAAAGATACTTCATTAGATTAAAAAAAAAGATAATTAATTTTAAAAGCCATATTTATTATTTCCATCTTTTTTTTTTTGGAAGTTATTATTTCCATCTTTTGTAATTGTTATATGAAGCAAACATTCTTCTTTTAATTTGATTACAAAACCAAAAAAAAAAAGTAAATTAAAAGAAAAAGTCATAACTTTATCTCTATCAAGAAAAGAATAAAAAATAAATAAATCAAATATTGCTAGGGTAACTCCACCAAACTGGAATGCCAATGACAACATGACTTGAATTCTTATGGTCCACCTGAAACCCCATAACCTCATGAGGCTCAAATCCATTAGAACTCACCGTAGTTATTCCCATTACCGATTTTGTTTCTGACCATGAACGATCCTCTGGCGTTACCACTCTCACCGAGAAATGAATAACCCCATTTCGTTTTCCATCCCAATTCCTCAAATTGTAACTCAACATCTGAAGGCAATTTTCCGAGACACTACCACCAAGAAAATCCGAAAGTGCAATCCTTGCTACCCCAATAGGACGAGATCCCTTGTACTTCTTGCATTGCACCTCAAACGTCACTGACCTTGCATGCATGGGAATGTCTAACAAGAATTTCTCGTTCCATGCAAGCAAACCCTTATCTTCCTTCACCATTTTGGTTGTGCAAGAGTTAAGAGACTCAGCCCTAACGACGACGTACACGTTCTCTCCCATTGGACTTTGATCATCGACGCATATGTTTTCTCCGGATATAACGGTGATCTCTAAGGTGCGTGCATGTGGTTTTCTCTCCATATCTATGATAATTTTAAGTATATATGCACAACTATGTAATATATTTTGTGGAATCTAAGTAAAATATGAAAGTAATATCAAAAAAAAAAAAAATAAGTAAAATATGAAAGTGAGTTGATGAGTGTATGATTTTGTGTTTGTGAAGGAAAGATTGTGAGATGAAAAGGTAGGAAGAGGTTGGTGGGTATAAGTAATGGGATTGGATGAGAAAATACGAGGAAAGAAAGGAACAGAAGCATACACGTTGTTTGCTAAAAAATTTAAAAACGAAGAACGCTGTTTGTAGACAAATAAAAAGAGTAAATAGTTTGTTGACCTTGACCGTGTTTTTTTTATTAAGTTTACGCGATTGACGTGGAAACTACTACGAAATTAAATTTTCTTGTTGAGCAAAATGTCACATCAAGATTCAACCAAAAGATTTTGTCATAGAGGTGGACTCCTTCAACAGGCTTGCAAAATGTTCTATGTAATTGCGCTTTGCAAGGAATTTCATTCGATTTCGTGTCTCTTTGCATGCATGTGAGGTCAGGGCGATTCAGAAAATATTGTTTATGTCCGCACATTTAGTGACGTTGGTGTGGGAGTTTGGGGACAGCACCTCCGAAATTTTTTTTAAAGAAAATTTTAAATGCATTAAGGGATAAGATATCGTAACAACTAAGTAGTGTTACTACCAATCAATTTCACTGTTAGATTGATTATGCAATTCCAACGGTAATGTTTATTTCCACCTTTGTATGGTTATGATTCTCCATATTTAATACTTTATATTTATTTTCATCTTTGTATGGTTATGATTTCTCATATTTAATGTTTTCACTTTAAATATGGAGGATCATAACTATACAAAGATAAAAATAAATATAACCGTTGGATCAACATAATCGATCCAACGGTAAAATTAATTGGTAGTAATAATGATAGTAACACTATTTGATTGTTACAATATCCTTCCCCATGCAGGGATTAAAAAACAAAAAATTATAAATAAGAAAAAAAACTTCACCTTAACATAAAAAATTATTCCCAACACTTTTTTTTAATCAAGCTAATTTGTTGTATGACATAATAAAATATACATTAAAACATATGACATCTCAGTCCATCCTACCATATTTCATTTCATCTCTCTTTGTATAACAAAGCCTAATCTAACCAACATCATATTTTACTACAATACTTAAAAAAAAAAAAAATTAGAAGTTCATGTCCGCAAGTGCGGATAGAAGTGACCATCTAGGTCCGCCATTGAGTGAGGTTACCGTATTCTGTGGATAATTCCTTGTTGTGTACTCTACGTTCTAGTTGGAGAAAATTGTACATAGTGGTTGGTGTATTGACGATGATCGATTCCTAGCATAAATGGTTTAAATATGTTTTTAGTAATTTTTCTTAATTTTAAGTTGGAGAGGAGAAAACCCCCACACGCAGCACGGTAATTCACCATAAGACATCTAGTAATACAAATGGAAATTAAATCAGAAATAAATACATCCAACTAATGCCAGTGGCGGGATCGAACTGGAAAGTTATAAAGTACTCGTGATCAAGTTTTTTTTATTATATATATATATATATATATATATATATATATATATATATATATTCATCGATTCATTGATTACTCGACTAGGCTGGTTCGAACAAGGTAGAACCACATGGACAACAAATCTCTTCTATCAAGTTTTAATATAATTGCATTCCTAAAGTCTTGAACTCGAAAATAATGGTTCAGCTGGAATAACATTTACCAATTGGTCCACGTACTTGGTGATACGATGAAGCTTTTCCAGTGGGAGATTCATCAATCAATCTGCATAAGAGTTTCCTCTAGGAAATTTTTCATGATGATAGCTCAATAGGATTGATACATATATAACATATAAAACACCACACATAATAAAAATTCGAGAATAAGGAATACATGCTTGAGCCATCAAATCTACTGAACAAACTATGAGCTATTCTTCTTGCTAGAATCTTTCTCTCTATCGCCTATTTTGAAAGAGGCAGTCTTCTTACGATGGAAGTATGATGGCTCATAGGGCTTAACAATATGCTAAAGAGGGGACCTATCAAAACCCTAATCAACAGTGTATCTGAGGGGTCCACCCATCACAGATGCCTAATCAAACACTAATGCCTACACAATGCTGCCCAACTAGGCCCGATATCAATAGATGCCAAAAGCTCAACTCAATATGATCACAATAGATTTAGGGAAAAGTGTTTATCCTTTTAAATGACACAACTTATGTCATTTCACTCTCACAAAGAAGTGGGACCCATACCTTTACTTTTTTGTCAACTCTCTCTCTCCTCCTTTATCTATATCTTTCTCTCTCTTAAAATGACACAACTTTATATCCTTTAAAATGACACACACTTATGTTATCAAAAAAAAAAAAAAAAAATGACACACACTTTTCCCATAGATTTATCATAACATATGAAATTAGAATATCCATTAACCAGATTATTTTAGAAAATCCAAAAACATTAATTAATATTGCCCACATTTAAAAAAATTTAACATTCTCTCACTTGGGCTATATTAATTATTTTATTTTATTTTAAAAATAATTATATTTGAAAATGACTCTATCGAGTCAATGACAAGGAATTTTTTTTTTACTTGGACACTATTTTGAAAATAATATTTCAATTCCAACATCTCAATCGAATCTAATATAACCTTATTGTAGGAACATGATGATTAATATGTCAAAAATAATATAACATATGACCTTCCATATTCACATAAAATAAGCATCATATACAAGAACTCTACAACAGGAAGTATTTATTCCACGTTGTACTAAGCTCTAATGTGCAAAGGTATTGTTTTTGGTGCACAATTTTAATAATTGTGGTTGACATTGAATGAGAAATTTGTTGGAATGACAAATACAATATGATTTCTGGAAACACATGTTGTTAAGTCATGTTGTTGGGTATTATTTTTGATCTATTATTTTGAATTATTATATGTTAATTACCTGCCAAAAGAGGGTTGTTACATATAATAATTTGCAAAATTGCATGCAGAAATTATTAATAGGATACGTGATTTAAAAGTATTTATTTGCCCAAAAGGGATAAATTATTTTTAAATTGCACGTGGTGTCAAAGAGAAATATGTATAGTTTAAAAATCTATCTGCGCAAAGGTGATGAATTTTTATAATTGTATGTAATTCTCCTTGTTGTTAAATCTTCATGTGATGAAAAATAAATATATATTATATACTCTGCTCAAAAGAGAGTTTATGATATTTAATTTTTTATTATTGTCCATGACTAATTTATTGCATTATGTGTGTTGTTCAGTTAATTTTGTTGTCTACAATAATAATGCATGTTGAGTTATCTTCCCATAAGAGATGGATATTGATGATTATATGTAATTATTCTTGTTATCTTCAATTCAATGTTATGTAAAATAATGGTGTATTATATACTTTGCCCAAATGAGAGTTTATAATATGCTAATTATTTTGTTGTTACCCATAATTAATCTTATTATATTATACGTGTTAAACATGCTTGGTTTGGTATTGAAGTTATTATGGGAGATGTGTACTTAATTTTAATATTAGAATATAAATTTATTTTGAAAAAAAAATTATCACCCTTTAGAATGATTTTGACATGTATTTCTTATTTGAAATGACAATACAAGAAAAAAAGTTTAGTTGTAAGGAAAAATTTCGTCATAATTTTTATCACAAATGTCAATTTTTGACACAAATAATCAAATTTCGTCACAAATAAACTTGTGACGCAGAAATTTGTGACAAAATTTACTTGCGACATAGGAATTTGTGACGAAATTTCATAAAATTTCGTCACTAATAAGATTTTTTCTTATAGTGTGACTTGGATTTCATGTTCTTTTTGGTGATAAAAAAGAACTTATGTAGGGTACCAAAAAAAAAAAAGAACTTATGTTAAAATCTATTAGCTATGAATTTTTTTGTTATTTTTGGGTATATTTTGGTGCAAAATGTATTGACAAATTAACTCACTTTCGATAATGTTGTACATTTTGTATTCTCAACTTGTATTGCATGCTTTAATATTTTGGATTGTATGCTATCACTTGAACTCTTTAGGGGTGTTTGGTACAGTTGAAATTTTTTTACTAGGGAAATGTAATTACTAGGGATAAGCAGGAAAAATGAGTTAGGTAGGAAAGTTAGAAAAAAGATATTTGGGTGGACAAATTATTACTGGAAAAATTGAGTGAAATTCCTGAATCTATATTTGGTTGAAGATAAAAAATTGATGAGAAACCAGTTTAAAATTACAAAATAACCCTTTACTCTATTTTAGTTATAACTTATAACTACTGTTGTTATTTCCAGGAAGAGAACTTGCTGGCCTTCCATGTGTTATCTTGCTGTGCCTCGTGAACCATTTATTTTTCATCCATATATCTTGTGTCCATGAGGATAAAACTGAATGGGACAAACGAGTTGGTTGGATATATGGTTCTGTTACAAAAGATGTGGTGACTGGTTACAAAATGCACAACAGAGATTAGAGATATGTGTATTGTGTACAAAAAGGGATGCTTTTAGAGGAACAGCTCCAATCAATTTGACAGATAGGCTCCATCAAGTGCTTCGTTGGGCAACAGGATCGGTTGAGAAAAGGGTAGTTTTGGCCGTTTCTATTTTCACCATTTTCACTTAGCTGGTCATCCATGGAATACCACCGTAGAAATAGGATTTCAGCACTCACTTTTTGGTCCAATTTTACATATAAAGCTGAATTGCTAGAGAAATCAGTTAGCTAGGCAAAGTTTTGAAAAACCTGTACTAAATATGGTCAACCTATTAATCTACTTCCAGATGTCTAGCAAAATTTCAAAATAACTTCTACCAAATACACCCTTAAATACAAAACCTTTTTTTATAGAATGCTATTTTATTTGAATTCATGATATCAGTGGGGATATTACACCTTGTGGATTATGTTATGATGTTACACGATCCTATCTTTCTTTTTCTTGGTAACATATACGATCTTATCTTTACATATATCCTTATCTGATATATCTTTACAGATGAGGGATTATTAAATTTTATAATAATATATAATTAACTGCTTTTTTATAAGAATCCTTTTTTCAGTATAACATTATCCGACCTTTTTTTTATAACATTATCCGATTTGAGGAGATGGATAAAGTTAGTTAAAGATTTATACTTTATATACATATCTAGTGTCATTTTCATTATAGCCTACCGCAATATCGCATTACGATTGCCGTCAGCGCCCACAGCACAATTCCATTACACGGGCACCGCTTTCTTTGCTTTCTCTTGGGTTTATCTAAGTATATTATTAAAAGAGTAAAGTAGTTCTTTTTTTTTTTATAATAGAGTAAAGTAGTTCTTAATAATAAATATTATCGGGCTAAATTTAATTCTTTAAAAAAACAAGTTAATTCTCGAGGTTATTCTAAAATTTAAAATAGACATATGTGGATATTCTGAATTTTAGAAGATTCACAATTTTGACTAATTCAAAAGAGGAAGAAAATTTAAATTATATAATTTTCCGATATAAACAAACAAGATGAAAGAGGAAGAATATATCTAACGATCTGGATAATATTTTTAGGAGTTTAGTAATCTCATATTATAAATACGTGGAATTCACAATTTAAAAGAAAAAATTGACACAAAATTATACAAAATTATATGAGTGTATGACATAAGAAATTTTTTACGCCATAAGAGGCTATTATTTCCCATATTCTTAATACCAAACTGAATATGTTAGGGGTTTAGTTTTTTTTTTTTTTTTGGATATTACAGGAAAGAAATGTTAGGGGTTTAGTTATTATGTAATTTTAAGAGTAAATATCATGTCTGGTTCTTCACAAAAAAAACACGGTCCCCACTTTAGTCCCTGACAAAAAAAAAAGTAGTTTCGAGGTCCCTAACAAATTCAAAGTGGACTTCAAAGTGGACCCATTTAGTTGAAATCGTGATTCCTCACAAATACAAAAAAGACCCATATTAGTCCCTGAAAAAGACTAAAATGGGTCCACTTTGAATTTCATAGGGACCAACCGACTATTTTTTTTGTGAGGGACTAAAGTGGGGACCGTATTTTTTGTTAGGGACGAAAAATGGTGTTTACTCTAATTTTAAATGAAACAATTTTGTAAAAAAATTTAATGAAATTATGTGTTTTAATTTGTTTTATCGTTTTCTCTAATTTATTTAGGGAATTAAAAAGAGGGAAAAGTGTTTGTCATTTTAAATGACACAAAGTTATGTCATTTTAAGAGAGATACAGACACAGAAAATTTAAATTTTAAATTAAAAAAAATCACTCACTTTCTCTCTCTTGTGATTTCCGTTTTTCTGTGTCTATCTCTCTCCTAAAATGAGATAACTTCCTGTTATTTAAAATGACAAACAGCAAACCCTTAAAAAGAAAACTAAAAATAAAAAGAAAATGGCGGAGAAAAATTATAAAAAGTTATCAAAACAACTAATTTAATTAAAAATAAAATAACTTTGTGTCATAAACAAATTCAAACATTGCTATTTCGGTTGTTCCACCAGATAGGAATGACAGTAACAACTCCATTGGAAGAATTATTGGTACCAGTCTGCAAACGACAAGAACCACCGATAATCTTCACGGGTGCGGTCGGCGCCACCACCCTGACGGAGAGATTGATGATACCATTTCTCAGGCCATCAAAGTCCCTCAACCTATAACTCAAGAACTGTAAGCAATTATCAGGCACGAAACCACCGAGGAAATCCGAAAGCGCTATTCTCGCCACACCAACGTCTTTGATTACTCCCATTTGAGTTTTGTACTTCACCTCGAACGTTATTGATCTTGCATGCATGGCCAATTCCACCAAGAACCTCTCGTTCCATGAATGGAATCCGCCGCCGCCGCCGTCACCCTTCATCGCCGTCGTGTGGCTCGTTATGGACTCCGCGCGAACCATCACGTACACGTTCTTCGTCGCCGGCTTTCCGTTAACGCGGAGATCCTCCGCCGATAAAACCGCCACCTCTAGTGTTCTTGGTTTTGTTGCTTCCATCTTGTTAAAAAAAAAAAAACACAAACAAAAAAGATTTGAAGTTTGAAACGTTTGAAAAAGATAAGTTAGTTTTCAGGAACAAATAACAGATTGAATCATGGTTATAAATAGCCGTTGTGGTATGTGCAAAATATATAAAATAAATAAATAGCCGTTGTGGTTAACGTTGAAGTTTGTATTTGTCTTTATTTAATTAAATGACGCGTGACATTACGAGAGCATTCATATTTAAAAAAAGATTATAGTAATATTATAGGTAATACAAAATAATATTTGCTTTGATTCGGTTTGAGATAGAGTATAGAGATACAAAGTTCAAACAACCCGTGGTTGTTGACTATCCAGCATAAAAAAAAATTGACTATAGGCTAGCACGCAGAAAAGTTATATTATTAAAAAAGGATTTATTGTTTTTTTCCTGTGACAAACTAGATGTTTTGAGAAAATAAATTAAAAAATAACTTCAGTAAAAAATCCACCTTAACACAATTAAGTTTGTATTATCATCTAATCCTTTGTTTTCTAATTAATAAAAAATATTCATCTTTATTTATTAAATTAAATCAAATTATTTTAAATTCAATCAATTATTTATTTATTTTTTAATGTCAGGCATTATTTTTAGTTTTTAATTTTTTTTCATAAATTTAAATATATATATATATATATATATATATATATGTATTTACCTTTTTAAGTTATAAATATCTTATCTTTTGTGATTTTTTTTGAATTATAAGTTGACAATTCATTTGATGAATTTGCCTGTGTTAAAATACTAATATGTTCATTTCATTAATTATTATGATAATAGAGATCAAATCAATTTACATCTGTGTAAAAATAATAAATCTTATATTTAATCTTAATTCTTTCTACCAATCAAATGACTGTAATTTATTATGTTATTCTCATTAATTTATTATTAGTTTTTAATAAATTATAATTGGTAGATATATAAAAAAACGACGATTAAAATTTTTAAGAATCATTTCAATCCAAAACCTTAAGTTCTTGGGTGAAGGTATTTTTAATGGTTTATATTATTCTCTAACACACCATCCCTAACGTAAGAGTCATTTTTTGGGCTTGAAACGTGGATATTGCATTTGCCTAATATTTTTTACCTTATGCTTATTTAATTCCACAAGAAGGGGGCGATAAGGATTGAACTTATGACCTCATGGTCACTAAAGCTCTAATACCACATAAAGATTCACTTCAACACAAAACCTTAAAAAGGCCATCACCCAACACCTTAAGATTTTGGGCTGAATTAGTTTTTTACATGGTATCAGAGTTTTAGTTACTACAAGGCCACAAGTTCGATCCTCACCGCTCCCTCTTGTGGAATTAAATAAGTATAAGCTAAAGCAAATAAAAAATTGGGCCTATGCAATATCCACGTTTTAAGTCCAAATGACTCTTGTATGATGGGATGTGTTAAAGAATAATATAAATCGTTAAAAAGACCATCACCTAACACCTTAAGATTTTTGGTTAAATTGAATTTTTAATAATTTATATTATTCTCAAATAAAAATTGAGTATTAATTTTATTATTCTTATTTGGGTGCAAGAAGATTTGACCTTAATAAATATTAATATAAATTTTTCATAGACAACCTATATTAAAATACAATTCTTTAAAATAATTGGTCTAAATACATACTAGTTATACGTGATTTAGAAAATAGGATTTGATTTTGGGAAAAAGATGTGTTATTTTAAATAATACATTTTTGTACTTTTATTTTTATAAAGAGGTGAGACTCACACCTTTAAAAAATTTTCCTCTCTATCGCTCTCCTATGAATTATCTTTTTTTCTCACTTAAAACAACACAACTTTATATCCTTTAAAATAATGATACACAATCTTTCCTCTGTTTTTTATTCGTTTTGTGTTGAGCGGCATTATTATTTTTTATTTATTTGTATAAATGAGCGGCATTATTTTGTTAGGCTACCATATGCTTTTTTTGGGAATATAATTTCCCATACAAAATTATTTTATGCACATATAAACTATGTAGCATCGATATGACACGCGACACGACACAATACGACACGACACGATACTCTGTCCCATCAATCCTAAAAAAATATGGATTTTGACACGTTGAGACACGTTTTAATATTAAATTATATTTTTAATTTATATAGCGTATATTTCATTTAATATTCAATAATTTAATAAAAAATGAAACTAAATTAATAATACCCATAAACATATTATAAAGGTGAAAGCTTTAATAAAAAAAAAATCCGGAACTGGGAAGAGAGAGAGAGAGATAATATCAGATAGAGAGATCAAATCAAATTAGAGAGAGATCAGAGAGAAAGAGATACAACAAGAGCGTAATAGGAATTGACAACAATGATGCTGAGATTATCTCTTATCTACTTAAGGGGAAAAAAGCAAAAAAAAAAATTGGTATGATCAGATGGAAGCTTTATTAATATATTTCAATTTTTTTTTAAAAATAATTTTTTTACGAAAATACCTTTTGACAGTATCGGAGCATGTCAGACACAGTCAAATTCGCGTGTCGAAATGGTCAACGTGTCGGGAATGTTAACCGCGTGTTGAACATCGTGTCGGAACGTGTCGGAGCGTGTCGAACACCACACTCCCTGTTTGTTGGAGTGTCCGTGCTTCCTTGCATATAAAAAGGTGGATAAAATTTATTTATTTATTTTTTCTTAATAAATTTTATTTATTTTTCCTTAATATAATTTCCTATACAAAATTATTCATGCACATATTTTATGTATTAGATAATTTTATTTTATGTAACATGAAAATTTTTAAATTATGTATATATTGTTAAAATAAAATATTGTTTATGAATATATGATTATTTTTTGCGTGGAACACGAGGAATAGTATAAATATTGACGGTGAGTTGTAGTTTAATGTCAGATGCTTAGAATCGTGTGGAAGTTCAATTTTGGCGACTTGTCAGGTAGGACTTGTTTTCTTGGACTATATTACCATTGTGCTATTTTTTCATTTAAAAATCATTACTTTGATCCCGTTCTAAAATTATATATTAATTTGTTTTTATTTGACTAATATATTCAAGTATATAAAGTCTCATAATTAACATATATCTGGATATATGATCTAGATATTTGAGTATTTGCAATTTTTGAGCATGTACTCTAGTATATAGGCATATACTCGAGTATATGTTCAAAATTTTTTTTACAAAACTATTTAAATGCATGGCTCTTGAAAAATTATGTGAAATAAAAAAAAAACACATGATTCGGACACTGGATTCAAAAGTTATAACCTTAAGAAGTTTTATTAAAAAAATTTCAAAATTTTATAATGCCAATAGATTTTGTGATAGTCACAAATCTTCTACGGAAAACATTCAACCAAGTATTATATGATTTTGATAGTAAAAATGTTTTATATATATGTGTGTGTGTCTCTCTGTGTGTGTGAGTTTACATTTTTTCAGCCGTTTGATATCTAGCAGTTAATTATTTATCATATATATAGGTGACAACATTAAATATGAAGAATCATAACTATACATATATCATTGTTGGACGTCGAGAGGTTGGGGAAATAATTTTACTATATATATATATATATATATATATATATATATATATATATTTATAGGGAAAAATATTTCTCAAGCAGCTTGAGATAAGTTTATCTCCGACTACCCCAAAACTACGTCGTTTTATTTATTTATTTCCTTATATTAATTGGTCCACCTTTGAATGGTTATGATTTCCTGTTTCTCTCTCTTCCTTTATCACCATTGATCCATCTTTGTACGGTTATGAGTTACTAGCAGGAGATAAGATTATCTCAAGCAGCTTGAGAAATGATAAGCCCATATATATAGGGAAAAACATTTCTCAAGCAACTTGAGATAAGATTATCTTCGGCTACCCCAAAACTACGTCATTTTATTTATTTATTTTCTTATATTAATTGATTCACCTTTGGATGGTTACGATTCTCTTTTTCTCTCTTTTCCTTTA
The DNA here is from genome assembly GCF_033153095.1 of Gastrolobium bilobum. NCBI lineage: Eukaryota > Viridiplantae > Streptophyta > Magnoliopsida > Fabales > Fabaceae > Gastrolobium > Gastrolobium bilobum. The sequence continues at coordinate 295,604 of NW_026899058.1, forward strand.
TCACCCTTGATCAATCTTTGTATGGTTATGATTTACTAGTCAGAGATAAGATTATCTTAAGCAGCTTGATATGTATATATATATATATGGGGTTTGCATTCATCATTTAATATGACACAAAAAAGTTTCCTACTCACACAACATTTTGTGGGACCCACACTTTTTGAAACAAAAACAAAAAATTACGGTACGCAAAACGAATCTTTATAACATTACACAATCACTTTTTTTACAACATAACTTTTATAAAACCCCATATATATATTAGGGGTGTTCGCGATCTGGATTGAATCGGTTTTGGAAGTAAAACTCATCTGATCCAATCCTTTCGGTTTGATCATGTAATCATCCAATCGATTTAGATTTTTTTTCAAATCCGATTCGATCCAATCCAATTTTTTCGGTTTGAATTGGATCGGTTTTCGGTTTTTTGAATATTCTAAAATTAGTTTCATGATTATTGTGCAAATAACATCTTTTGTATATATTTGCTTTGTAATTTTTTTTTTTGAAATACAAAATTATCAGTAAACAATACTATAGTTGATGAGACGTGACTAAGTTTTTTTTGGTTTAATTGATGAGTTAATGGTCTTGGATTTAGAAATTTTTGGGCTATGGTTGGGAAAGGACCAAGTAGGTAGAGGAGAATTAATATATTGGATCGGTTTTCATCAACCCATCCGAAAACCGATCCAATCCAATTAAAATTTGCGATTTTTTTTCGATTTTCGGTTTTTCGGTTTTCGGTTTATTCGGTTATCGGTTCTTCGGTTCGGTTTTCGCGGTTTGAATTGGTTTGGATCGGTTGATGAACACCCCTATATATATAGGGAAATATTAAGCTTATGTTAGATGAGAGTAGTTCTCTCATGTTATAGAGAGAGTTTAAGTGGGGCCCATCATTAAAAAGCAAAAATAAGAAATAAAAAAGAAGGGTGTGATTTTCGAAGTGAGAGAAAATGAGATAACTATCTAATGTAGAATGAGAGCAGTATTTTTCATATATATATATATAAAGTTTTTTTGTTTCTAAAATCAATATTTTGTAATTTCAATAAAATTGTAAATCACTTCCTATTTGTAAGGTTTATTTAAAATTCCATCAGATAAAAGGGGAATATAAAAAAGTGTCAACCTTCTTTGATGTAAGAAGATGCCGTCTCATTTGATTGATATTTTCGTATACATATATATTCAGCTAGTTATATTGATTAATTGCAAAATGCACCTCAAACGTGACATCTTTATATTTCTCACTTATGTGACACTGTTCCTTCTCCAAATAGTGTCTTTGATAAGATTCATAACTTTTAGAGGTGAAACAATAACGTAATAATTTCAATGCTTTGAACTTAAAGGAGTATTTGACGAAGAAGCAGATTTTGCATAATGCAAATAGGTCAATCCTCATATAAGGCTACTCTCGAAATAGGAATAGATTATTCTGTCTATTCTCATTTTGTCTATCTTTACTTACTATTCTCAACATCGTTGAATTATAATTTAATCTAACAGTTCAAATTTAAAAGATAAATAAAACTCTTTTACTCTTTATTTCTTTCTCTCTCTCTAACTCCACCCTGTTCAAACTTAAAAGATAAATAAAACTCTTTTACTCTTTCTCTCTCTAACTCCACCCTTATTATCGTCTCCCCTGCCTGCTATGAAAAAGACCTACTTACAAAAAATTTATCATAGATTAACTCTTATTCTTTTTTTGTTTTTTTAGGGAAAAAATAAAACACTCTCCACCCTTATTCACTCATTTGACATGTCATTGATTGAATTTATAACTTCCAAATGCGAGACAGTAACGCACGCAGCAATTGCAATGCTTAGTAGAAAAAAAAAAATAGAGCTCAGATTTAACTGTTTTCATCGAATGGATGATATGTGACGGACCACCATCACTCACGATTTTCGTCATTGCTCCAATTTATGCACCAGCCGGGAATCGAACCCGGGTCTGTACCGTGGCAGGGTACTATTCTACCACTAGACCACTGGTGCTTGTTATGTACGACTTTTATATGAATATCTCTATGTTGTTTTGCATTTATTTTTCCTGCAACTAAGATTTCGCTTAATCTGTTTGTTTTTTTTTTTTTTTTTTTTTTGGTGTTAATTTTAACCGCTAGTTAACCAAAGCAAGTAAGGCATCAAAACAAAATTGATATTTGCAACTACGAAACAAAGATGTAATACTATTTTTAAGCTAGATTATGGAAATATTTTCTATGATCTAGGACTATCTAATAATTTGGTATTTATTAGAATATACACTTTTATTCTTTTTATTTTTCCTAAAAAAAAAATGTTCTTTGTCTAAACAAAAAAAATTACCTTTTATTTTAAATCCTCATATGTCCGCAAATTCTTTTAGCTTGATACATTGTGATATCTGGGGACCATTTAAACCCATTTCTGTTTATGGTGATAAATATTCTTTGACCATCGTGGATGATGCCACACATTTTACATGGGTAAATTTTCTTAAAAATAAATCTGATTTTTCCACATTTTTTCCATCTTTTTATAATTTGATCCTTACTCAGTATTCCTCTCCTATTAAATCTATTCGGTGTGACAATGCCCCTGAATTTAACCTCACTGATTTTTATTCTTCTAAAGGCATTCAAATTTTTCACTCCTGTGTTGAAAGGCCTCAACAAAACTCAGTTGTTGAGCGCAAACATCAACACATTCTCAATGTTTCCTGTGCCCTGCATTTTCAATCCCATATTCCCCTAGCATACTGAACTGATTGTGTTGTCACTGCGGTTTATCTCATTAACCGTGTTCCTTCTCCTCTTCTTCATCACAAAACTCCTTTTGAACTTCTTTCCCACAAACATCCCTCTTATACTCATCTTCATAATTTTGGTTGTTTATGCTTCTATTCCACACTTTCTCGTGACAAACACAAATTCTCTCCCCGTTCTTCATCTGCTGTCTTCCTAGGCTATCCTCCTGGATTTAAAGCTTACAAGCTTCTTGACTTATCCAACAATCGGATAGTTATTTCCAGAGATGTTATATTTCATGAGTATATATTTCCTTTTGTTTCTTCTACTCATTTCTCTACCCCTCTGACTTCATTACCTCATAAGTCAGAATCTGTTTCTCCCAATGTTACCACTGAAGCCTCTGATCATCTCACCACTAGGCCTTCACGCACCAAAAGACCTCCACCACATCTTTCAGACCTTGTTTGTTCAACCTCTACCATACATCGTATCTCAGCCCATTTATCATATTCCAAAATCAAACCTTCACACCTTACCCTCATTAATAATATATCTTCTCATTTTGAACCCTCATCCTATTCTGAAGCCTCCCAGTTACCCGAATGGTGTGATGCTATGAATGCAGAAATCACTGTTCTCAAAACAAATCAGACATGGTCCATAGTTTCTCTGCCTGAAGGAAAACATCATGTTGGTTGCAAATGGGTGTATCGGGTCAAGTACAATTCTGATGGGTCTCTTGAGCGTTATAAAGCTCGCTTGGTTGCTAAAGGATTTACTCAACTAGAAGGTTTGGATTACATGGAGACTTATTCTCATGTTGCAAAAATCACAACAGTTCGGCTTCTCCTTGCTCTTACAGCTATAAACAATTGGCATCTCATTCAACTAGATGTCAATAATGCCTTCTTACATGAAGAGCTTGATGAAGAAGTTTACATGTCTCTCCCACCCGGTTATCCTACACAGGTGGAGTCTCTCCCATCCAATGCTGTATGCAAGCTTCGTAAGTCACTATATTGTCTGAAACAAGCTTCTCGTCAATGGTTTGCTAAGTTTTCTTCCACTCTTTTATCTCTTGGGTTTTCTCACTCTCAAACTGATCATTCCTTATTCACCAAGAATTCAAATAATTCTTTTGTTGCTGTCTTAGTGTATGTTGATGTTATTTTAGTGGCCTCCAAAAGTTTAAATTATTACGTGAAAATCTATCAATAATTTTATATTATGTCTTTGTAATATGTCTTCTTACATGAGGGATGGATAATGAATAATGATAATGCATAGGCTCTTTCTACATATGCTAACAAATTTCATAATATTAATTATTTATTAATAGAATAAGAGATATTGAAGATCAATGAGAGAATCAAATTTATAACCACTTAGTCGTAGACTTTAATACAATAAAAAATACTAATTTAATCCAAAAACTTAAATTATTAAACATAGACTCAGAACTGATTTTATATAATTATATGTCTTTAAGAAGTTAAAAAAAAATTAATGACATGTTTTCAGTTTGGTTTTTTGTCAACAGCTACTATCATTCGATATGTACTTATCTTATTATTATAAATATCAGACATTTTTTACTTAAAAATACTTTTTAAATACAAATAAACGACATATTGGAAGGGTGAGAGAAGGTAAGTTACAACTTGTACTACAACAAATTCTATAATTGACCTGTGGACCTGTGGTTAGGTCAATGACTACTCAATGACTACGGTTTTTGGCTACTTGCTAGCTGTAAATAATAAATGGGAAATCGTACTCTCATGTAATAGGTGAACAAAAAATTTTCTTACAGTAATACATTTTTCGTGTCAATTAATTTTGTTTTTTATAATATAAAATATGGGACTCACATTTAATTTGTTTCTACTTTTGTTCTCTCATGTTTTCATGCAATATAAGAAAACATGAACCCATAATAAATACGCAACTTTGTATTTTCTTTGTTTTTGAATTCCAAGTTAAGTTGATGACTTCCACCTAAAACTTTCTCTGAAAGTTTTGAGTAATTATCACATACATCTTCCATTTTAGTTTGCCTTATAAGAAATTGATTAGTTATAAAACGAAGTGTTTTCACTCCTAACTTAAACTAAAAAAGTCACACGCACCGTATAAAAAAAAATATTGTTGCCTTGCCTTCAACAATAGTTCGGGGTTTAAATAACAATTATGGATATATAAGTGACAAAAAAATTTGTTATTTTTAATTAGAGATCTTAAGTTCAAGTGAAAAAATAATTTTGAAAGAAACACTCCAATATGAGTCCGATATTATTCGAACCAGACTAATTGAATATTCGATAAAACCTGTTGCACTACTTTAAAAAATCTGTGTAACAACGGAATTTATTTTAGATATAAAAAATATCATTATAACTTGAACTAGTGTCAATTAAGCTACAATCCTGGGGCGTACGAATCCAATCCAAACTCAAAATGGAATTGAAAATTGAAATAAATTAAATCTCAATAGATTTAGCTTTTTTAAAAAATAATAAAAATAAACCGAGATTAAATTAAATTGATTTTTTTTTTTTAGTTTTAACATGGAAGTATTTCCATTCAACTTCCTTCAGCCACCTCATCCTTGGAGTATAGCCATTAGAGCTAGCTCTTCATTGGTGAATAAATCTTTGGTGCTACTGTTGCATCAAAGATTCAATGCATCCCATCAATAAAAATATTACATGTCAGTCAAAATTTTCTTTTTTTTGTCAAATTTTTTTTTTTCTCCTCTGATGTGTAATACTCTCATTAGTGAAATGCACTGAATCTGAGTGCAACAGTAATACCTAAAATTTATTCCTCAATGATATAGCGAGTGCATCAGAAAGTTGTCACCGGAGGGGATGAAACTAATTCCTCAATCGAGGTTTAGGGTGTAAGGGTATCATCTCTATCCCAAAAAGCGTCTACATCGAATACACACCCTATTCTTGGAGCACAGTTCATTATTATATGCCCGCTCCTCGAGTTTATTAAATCGATTTTTAGTTTTGATAATTGATTAATATTATGTAAAAAAAATTATTTTTGGGTTTTTACAACAACAAAAAAAGCTATTATTATACACTTCTCTCATTCTATATGTCACGCCCAATCAAGTTTCATATATTTTGCTTAGGTGCATAGTTTATTTTTTTTTAGTTAGATGTGTTAAGCTACTTTTAGGTGACATTTAGTAGAAGGAAAAAAAAAATTTGTTCCTGTGAATTACGGTTTCGAGAAATATGTTAAAAAAGTAAATTTTTAAGGAATGTTTTTAAAAGGCCAAAATATTACTAAAAACGATGGTTCAAGTTTTCTGATTCTATGTTTTGTTGATTGTCAATTATTCCTGAGAATATGTACTGATTTTATAAAATTAACATTTGAGAATTTTTTTTTAAAAATCTAATATGCCACAAAAGGGTAAAAGGAGCGAAGCGGCGTGAAATAGAAAGGAACCTAGTAAAAGCATCATGAAAGGGAAGATAGGAACTTATAATTTTGTTTAACAGAGTATCACGACTACGACTTTAATAAGAGAGGATATTTTAGTTATAAAAATATTAAAGCAAGGTTATTTATTTCTTATAAATTATGTAAAATTTTCCTACCAGGTGGGAATCCAAGAATACCACCCACCTGGTGGTATTATTTTATGAGACTCTTATTTACAATTTTAATTTTCAGGAATCTCATTTTTCTAGAAAATTTTTAAGAACCTTTGTACCAAATGTGGGTAACTAGGATTTTCATTCAATATGAGTTTCTTAAGAATCTAAAATTTATCCCTTTACCAAACAGCCCCTTAGATCAAAAAGTTTAGGATTTTAAAAATGTTTGTCTAAAAATCAATTCAATTGGTTAAATCCAAGCCAGGCTAGTTTTAATAGAAATAGAGCTCTCATGTTAAAAAAAAATTTATATTAGAAGATCATGTGAAATTTTTTTTATCTATTTCTTTCTTCATTAATAATAATTGGAGTTCACCTATTTAATGCATGTGAATAGTGAAATATACACAAAATTTTCACTAGATCGGGTCATGTGAAATTTTCTTCTTCAAAAGATCCACTCCCAATTTTAATAGGTTGGATTGGATCAGTTTTTGAAATATATAAACCAAACCGATTGGTTTTGTATTAAAGAACTAAATGGATTGAATCGATTACATTTTTTTCTTCTTAAAATCAATCCAATCTAATCCCCAAATATTTACTACAAGCTCATTGCCTTTTCATCTATAACTCTGTAACAACAATTAAGATGCCTTTACGAATTAAAATTCAATTTACTTTTTTTTAATGGTACTCCAGTAAATTATTCAAGTAACTGGTTAAGTAATGATGAATAGAAAAAGTCTAACTAGGGTCATAGTTAATTATCACTATAATTATCAACCACTAAGTCTAATAGTTACTTTTCAGTAGGATTTTAATCTTCAAGATTAAGTTCCTTCAATTGCAAGTTCATTGTTTTTTTTTTTTATATATTGACCCTAATTAATTATTTGAAGCTATTTGGAGTTTTGGACCCCAAGTATTCTTATAAACTTCAATCCTTAAAATCGGTTATAGAATTAATCTAAAGTCGGACTTAGTCGCTCTTTTCCAAAGATATATTTAGTGGGAATGGATCCCTATTCTCTCCCCACCTGCAATGCAAACTAAATTAAGTTACGCCCATTGGTTCAGTTCATTGCTTTTGGATCACCATAATTAAGTAACTGACAACTAAGCACAGTTTTCTACCTCAATTTCTTTATATTAATATATGTAATAACAATTATTGTACAAATGCAAACCTATTTAAAGATGAATAATCCCTAAACAAACATGCTGCCTCTACATCTTATACAGATGCTGTTGACAATAAAAGATACTTGATTGGATAAAAAAAAAAGATAATTAATTTTAAAAGCCATATTTATTATTTCCATCTTTCTTTTTTTGGAAGTTATTATTCCCATCTTTTGTAATTGTTATATGAAGCAAACATTCTTCTTTTAATTTGATTACAAAACCAAAAAAAAAAAAGTAAATTAAAAGAAAAAGTCATAACTTTATCTCTATCAAGAAAAAAATAAAAAATAAATAACTCAAATATTGCTAGGGTAACTCCACCAAACTGGAATGCCAATGACAACATGACTTGAATTCTTATGGTCCACCTGAAACCCCATAACCTCATGAGGCTCAAATCCATTATGACTCACCGTAGTTATTCCCATTACCGATTTTGTTTCTGAACATGAACGATCCTCTGGTGTTACCTCTCTCACCGAGAAATGAATAACCCCATTTCGTTTTCCATCCCAATTCCTCAAATTGTAACTCAACATCTGAAGGCAATTTTCCGAGACACTGCCACCAAGAAAATCCGAAAGTGCAATCCTTGCTACCCCAATAGGACGAGATCCCTTGTACTTCTTGCATTGCACCTCAAACGTCACTGACCTTGCATGCATGGGAATGTCTAACAAGAATTTCTCGTTCCATGCAAGCAAACCCTTATCTCCCTTCACCATTTTGGTGGTGCAAGAGTTAAGAGACTCAGCCCTAACGACGACGTACACGTTCTCTTCCATTGGACTTTGATCATCGACGCATATGTTTTCTCCGGATATAACGGTGATCTCTAAGGTGTGTGCATGTGGTTTTCTCTCCATATCTATGAGATTATATGCACAACTATGTAATATATTGTATGGAATCTAAGTAAAATATGAAAGTGTGTTGATGAGTGTATGATTTTGTGTTTGTGAAGGTAAGATTGTTTGAGATGAAAAGGTAGGAAGAGGTTGTGGGTATAAGTAAAGGGATTGGATGAGAAAATACGAGGAAAGAAAGGAACAGAAGCATACACGTTGTTTGCTAAAAAATTTAAAAACAAAAAACGCTGTTTGTAGACAAATAAAAAGAGTAAATAGTTTGTTGACCTTGACCGTGTTTTTTTTATTAAGTTTACGCGACTGACGTGGAAACTACTTCGAAATTTAATTTTCTTGTGGAGCTAAATGTCCATGAAGATTCAACCAAAAGTTTTTGTCGTTGAGGTGGACTCCTTCAACAGGCTTGCAATACGTTGTATGTAATGACGTTTTCTGCAAGGAATTCCTCTCAATTTCGTGTCTCTTTGCATGCATGTGAGGTTTCAGGTTTCCATATTATGTGTATATCTTGTTGTGTACTTTACGTTCTAGTCGGAGAAAATTGTGGGGCGAGTCCAGAATTAAGGTTTAAATACGTCCAAAAAATGATATTGAAAAACATCGAACACATATTCTCACCCCATCCATTCAACTCTCATGCATGCCACAACTGAGCTACCGTCATTTGGTCCCATCTCAGCACACTAATTCACTATAATATGTCTAGTATTATAAATGAAATTAATTAAATAAGAAGAAAAAAAACAAAGCCAACTAATTAATGCCAGGGGAGGTGACTGGAAGGTTTTAAATATGCAAAAGAAGAATGGTATATTGTTTAAAAGCCATGCTCGTATCTATCCAAGTTACCATAATGATAACTCAAGCAAAATCACTTTCTAAATTATCTTCCTTAAGCCTCCTTCCCAAGCAAGTTAACAACATTTTAGCATACCACATAATTTAGCTGCTTTGGTGTTACAATATCCAACACAGTATGAAAAGCGTTAATCTTATGCAAGACTTCTCTACGGGTATATCCGAATTACCACTAGATGCTTAACCTTTGTTTAAAAATAGGAAAATATTTTCGTCAAAAAATTCTGTGAGTGATAGCAACTAAAAAGTTTTTCGTCTCTAATTTCATTTTTATTTTTGACAAAAAAAATTTATTTCTATTTTTTATAAAAATATTTTTCGTTGAAAATTCCGTTTTCTATGGAATTTTATTCCGTTTCTAAATTTCATCGATAGTTAATAATTTTCTAATAGTTTAATAAAATTTAAAAACGGAGAGACTGAAACAAAAATTATATTTAAAATTGGTTAAAAACTCAAGACAATGTATAAGAAAACACTTGATTTGGGTTCGTAGGTTGAGTCGCTAACCTGTGACTTATATTAAACTGAGTTAGGAAAATAATTCTCATAATAATTTTGGTCTAGCCTAGTGCGCACGGCCAGAATAATCGGAATCGAAACCTATAAAATTCAAGGGAAGACTTAGCGGAGGGGCAACGATAGACCATTCACATTTCACAAGCAAGTCAACGTTCTATCGTTAAAAATAATAAATTTATTATTATTATTATTATTATAAATACATAAGATAATATTTTTTATTTATTAAAAAATAATTTTTTAATAATAATGACCTGCTAGCATTAGTAGCTCTCCCATTAATCTCAATTATAATTTGTAATTTTCATGTTTTATTTCATCCCTTATTATAAACAATTTTAGTTTCGCCACTAATAAAACCCTAAGACCCTATATAAAATTAAAAAAAAAAAATTCAACAGATTGACAAAGTAGACCATTGACAAGGCGCAAGTCATTTGAGAGAGCGGGACCTGCTCAAATTAGACTAGGGTGCGCAAAACAATGTACTGATTAGAATATCTCCAAAAAAATAAGTCAAAAAGATTAACGTAAGGTGCAAATGGTATTCAAGATGATGACTGAATAAATCAGCCAAACTTAAAGCTAATTGGAACGAGATTGAGATTATGCAATAAAACTCGATATAATTATAGAATAAGTTAATTTTTTAAGTCGGGTTGAGATTATAATTCAAACAAGCGATGCTCCGTACACATTATTTTTTGAATTAAAAAGTTATAAAAATTCTTGACTTATTAATTAATAATACTTTATGCCTAACATGATAATTTTCCTATTTATATTGCTTGGAAATATATAGCGTAAAATTCTATACTTTTAATCTTTTACTTATAAAATTTAATAACATAACTATGTACAATGTTTAGATATATCAATTTTGCCTAATTTTTTTTTGTCTAAATTTTATGTTAGCCCAATCTTAATCCAATCATTAATCACGCAACGACTGAAAAAAATTGCCCTGATTAAATGTTCAGGATTAATTTAAGCTAATCTTCTTGGCATTATATGTAAAGCGTCTATTCAATCCAAAATTTAAACTCCTATAATATAAAACTCTATAATATTTAATTATTTTATTAGTATCTTTCCATTGAAAAAAGGAGTAATATATATGATCTTAATCTTTACATATCAGGGATTTTTTAAGATTTACAATATATAACAGCATTTTTATAAGAATCATTTATATATATATATATATATATATATATATATATATATATATATATATATATATATATATATGGGCTTATTATTTCTCAAGCTGCTTGAGATAATGTTATCTCCGGCTAATCATAACCGTACAAAGATGGATCAATGGTGATAAAGGAAGAGAGAGAAAAATGGAATCATAACCATTCAAAGGTGAATCAATTAATATAAGGAAATAAATAAATAAAACGACGTAGTTTTGGAGTGACCGAAGATAACTTTGTCTCAAGCAACTTGAGAAATGTTTTTCCCTATATATATATATATATATATATATATATATATATATATATATATATATATAGGGTCAGGATCATTTTACAACCAGTGTAAGTTACACTTTTAATCTTGTCCACTTATATCTAAGGCTCAATTTTTTTAGTAATGTGAGCCATTGGATACAAGTGGATTAATGATCAAGATTGAGTGTAAGATTTTTAACTCTTATACTGGTGTAAGAATATCATGCCTTATGTATATATGAAATGTTATATTTACAACTTATTTTCGGTTACAACTTCTTATAACCGTATCTTAACTGTTGATTTTCTGTCAATAAACGGTTATGATTTTCACAAATTAAATTTATTAATTAATTATTAATTCACAATAAATGACAACCGTTGATTGACAAGATTAAAATATAATTGTAAGGGTTTATAAACTATTTAGATTCCGTATATATATAAAACATTATCCGCCTTTTTTTTTTACAACGTTATCCGATTTGCCGCCTTTTTTTTACAACATTATCCGATTACCGTCACTGCCCACAGCACTATTCCATTCCACTGGCACTGCTATCTTGGGTTTCACTCTGGTTTGTCGAAGTAAATTAAAAAGAATAATCATTTTTTTTATAAATCACAAATATTTTACATGAAAGACAATTTTGTTCCGGGTAGGATCTAAGATTAAAATTTTAAATTTTTTTAAAAATAAAATGAGAAATGATCGAATACATGCTCTCACTACATCTACTCTGCTCTTTTGTAGCAAGTGAACTACCATCATTTGGTAGAATAATCATATTAATTTTAACACCAAAAGTCCAAAACTAAAGTATTTACAAAAAAAACAATTAATGCTCTTTAGTATTTCTCAATTTCAATTAAAACCATTAATGTGTCAATATTGTGTTTTCAGCTACAAATGCTAGCTACAATATATATATATATATATATATATATATATATATATAGGTTCACTTTTTCTGCAGTTATAAATTATCTGCAGAAAGTCTAATACGACGTTGGTTTGGGGCGAAAATCATGGTGTTTTTATAATTTTAATTTATTTCAGGGTTATAATAATCTTTATATTTATAATTTTTTAATATTTCAATACCAAAACGACGTCGTTTTGGAAATAAATGCAGATAACTTATCTGTATTAACTGCATAAATATTTTTCCCATATATATATATATATATATATGAGTTTCATTTTTTCCATATTGCTGAAGAAAAAAAATCTCCAACAACACATTATAACTATATATTATGGATAGTACATAGTTATATGAGTAAAATTATTTTTCTCTCCACCACATCAGCCGACAATGTCCGAGAAAAAAAAATTAAGGAGTTTTAATATTATAACTATGTACTACGGGTAGTATATAATTATATTTTTTGTTGTAAAGTTTTTTTTAGCAACATAAGAAAAAAAAATTTATATATATATACATATATATATATATATATATATATATATATATAACATAAAAAAATAACCAAGATGGTTCAAGGAATTTGTTCTCACCCTTACTAAAAAGATTTCGAATTTGAATTGTAAAAATTAAGGGAAAAAGGTGTGTCATTTTAAATGACACATCTTATATCCTTTCACTCTTACAAAGAGGTGGGACAACACTTTTTAAACTTTTTTCACCCATTCTCTCTCCCATGATTTATCTCTTTCTCTCACTTAAAATGACACAACTTTATATCCTTCAAAATGATACACATTTTCCCCAATAATTAATGAACCGGTAGATATATGAAATAATAATAATTTTACTATTATTATTTTTAAAATTAAAAAAAATTATGAGTAAAATATTTTTTGAGTACTCAACAAATATCACAGGACCAATTTAATTCATTAGAAGAAAAAAATATTGGCTCGTGATTTTTCTGAAATTTAAAATAGACCCATGTTAGTATTTGAGGAACTAAGGTATAACATGAATCTTCTTTGAATTTTAGAGAGACCGTAATTTCAATTAATTGGATCTATTTTGAATTTTAGAAAAACCACAAGTCGATTTTTTTAAGGGATTAATATAACCCTCATAATATTTGCTGACTATGAAGCATTGACACTTCAAAAACCCCGACGTGTCATGTCCGACACTTCCCGACACTCTCCGACACTCCCCGACACTTAAACACGCATTGTAGAAACTCAAAAAAAGTTCAAAAGTTGCGTTGCATTGCATTTTTAGTTCTAACTATTAGATTCGTTGAATTACTATTACCATTTTACGAAATTTAATATAAATATTTGTGATATCTTATGTTTCTTTGTAAAATTAATGAGTTATTATAAGTTTAGCTTTTTTTTGTTAAATTATTGAATATTAAATATAATATACACAACATAAATTAAAAATATGGCTAAAATATAAGTTACCTCCTTGAACTTTGACCATGTTTCAAATTATTCCCTTGTACTTTTTATTGTTTCAATTAATCCCCTATCCGTTATAATTATTTCAAATCATTAATTTTGTTAAAAATTTTACAAACTCTGTTAAACCTCCTCACATGCCCTAAGCCCCAAATCTCATAAATTTCTTCTCTCTTCTCTTTTACGTTCTGACATCTCTTATTACAATTTTCTTAGGATCTTTATGGAAATGACTAAAAAGTGTTACATTATTTAGATTATAGAAAGACTGAAATGACCCTTGAACGGTCAATCAGCCCTTTCAACCAATGTTATTAAAATCGGCCCGGTCATTGACCCGTTCGAGGTACTGGGTCACTGGTTCAACCAGTAAGTCATGGTTCAATCGCTTGACCCGGTAATTATATATAATTTTATAATTTATATTAAAAAAATATAAACATACTCAAATATCTAAAAAAAAATAAAAATTTCAAATATTTTAATATAAAAAATAATAAATCACATATTATTATCTAATAAAGGATCAAACAAAAATATAACGATCATGATACAGGGCTTTAGGTTTAAAAACGACATCTAACTATAAATCAAATCAAAATTTTCTATATAGTGCATAATTGAGATGATATGAATGTTGTAGGAACATAACTTATGTAAGTCAATAAGTAAAAAAATATTCAAATATGTTCATTATGATTTTTTTTTTGTAAAAAATAAATAATTTGAATTTTTTTATTTTTTGGGACTGGGCCGGGTCACCAGTCTTCATGAAAACTGGTCGGATCGGACTGGGTCACACCGGTTCTGATGCATGGCCGGTCCGTTACTTCATCCGGACCGGTTATATAACCGGTTTACCGTTTCCCGGGTCAACCCGACCGAGTCGATCCAGTTTTAATAACATTGCTTTCAACCCATAAACAAAGGAGGAAGATGAAGTTAGCAGCTTCCCAAGGGATAAATTTTTAGTCGTATTTCATACTATACCCATTTAAATTATAACACATCGACTTAGGTGACATTAGAAATAAATAAGTTGTTAAGAAAATGAGTATAATTACACTTATAAGGTGAGTCCATGTACTGTTATTTAAGTGGGTGTAGTGACTAAAAATTTATTGCCTTCTATTGCAATCCTTGAATTTCAAGAAGGTAAACAATCTGGTGCAGAACCCACCAGATGTTACTGGTGCTTGTTGCTCGAGAGGATCCATAAGTTTGCTTTTTCACCTAATTCTTCAAATGAATCCACTAGGTTTTGAAGCCTTGCCACAAATTCAATCAGAAGCGATGTAAATGTCGTTAGAGATAGTTCACTAGCACTTTCAAAAGTTTTTAATTCTTCCTCTTTTGCCGCAGCATCCTCTTTCTGGTAAATAGAGTAGGCCAAGATATCTGTTTCCTGAACATGTTTTTAGAGGAAACATGTGCAGGCAAAGCAGTCTTTACAAAGAAAATTGTAACAAAAGATGATAGAACTTAAAAGAAAAGAGAGAATTTTTTTTGAAATTTGGACGTAACATATAAGAGGAGATTTAACGGAGTTTATAAATTTTTTAAAAGAAACGTTAACTTAAAACAATTATAAAGTACATGGGGTTAATTAAAACAATTAAAAGTATAAATAGATAATTTAAAACAAGATCAAAGTTCAAGGGATAACTTATATTTTAGCCTAAAAATATTATTCAATATTAAAACGAGTTTTAACATGTCAAAATTTAATTTTTTTTAGAATTAATATATCAAAATCTCGTGTGACATCGTGTCTATATAAGTGCTATTATCCAAAAAATACATTTTAAGTGGAAGAATATATCTGACAGTCTGGACGATATTATTAATATACAACTGAATAATACAGCCCAACGGGTGCAGCTCAGTTGGTAATTTGGCGCTGAGTTAGTGGGGTTGAATATGTGTTCGATTCCTGCTGAATGCATTCTTGGGGAGAGGCTGAACCTTTAGCCATCACTGCTCCCCGCACTCCGGATTAGCACCAAATCGAAAATAAAAATAAAAATAAAAATAAAAATAAAGCTGGCTATTTCCCAAACGACCACCCAAAAAAAAAAAAAAAACAATAAAGCAAGCTGTAAACAGATTCAAACATTGTTGGTACGGTTGTTCCACCCAATGGGAATGCCAGTAACAACTCCATTGGAAGAATCATTGACACCGGTCTTCAACCCACAAGAACCACAGATAATCTTCTCGGGTGCGGGCGGCGCCACCACCCTGACAGAGAAATTGATGATCCCATTTCTCAGGCCATCAAAGTCCCTCAACCTATAACTCAAGAACTGTAAGCAATTATCAGGCACGAAACCACCTAGGAAATCCGAAAGCGCAATTCTCGCCACACCAACGTCTTTGATTACTCCCATTTGAGTTTTGCACTTCACCTCGAACGTTATTGACCTTGCATGCGTGGCCAAGTTCACCAAGAACTTCTCGTTCCATGAATGGAATCCGCCGCCGCAATCAGCCTTCATCGCCGTCGTGTGGCTCGTTATGGACTCCGCGCGAACCACCACGTACACGTTCTTCGTCGGCAGCTTTCCGTTAACGCGGAGATCCTCCGCTGATAAAACCGTCACCTCTAGTGTTCTTGATTTTGTTGCTTCCATCTTGTTTAAAAAAAAAAAAAAAAAAAAAAACACAAACAAAAAAGATTCGAAGTTGAAACGTTTGAAAAAGCTAGGTGAGTTTTCAGGAGCGAATAACTTTGAATCATGATTATAAATAGCTATTGTGGTTAACGTTGAAGTTTGCAACTTTGCATTGTCTTTATTTAATGGGAAATGTGTTTATATCCTAAATATGATAACTTATATTTTTTCACTTTTACTTTAATAAAGATGTGAGACTCACATTTTTATTTTTTTTGTCAACTCTCTCTTCTTTTATCTATTTCTTTATATTTTTTAAAATGACACAACTTTACATCTTTAAAATGATACACATTTTTCCCTTATTTAATTAAAGGTAAAAGTTCTGATTTTGCTTCTAAATCACCTGTCTCTTTGTAAAAAAATTTTATCACGTATAGTTCTATGATTTATAAAAAGTAAAAAACTAAGGAGTGTATGTAATAAAAAATGCACTTTTTTGCAAAATATAAGAATATATGTGATAAAAAATATCATAGAAATATATTTGATTATGGAATAAATCACAGGACAATAGTAAAATTTTCCCTTAATTAAATGACGCGTGACATCACGAGAGCATTCAATTGATCTTTAAAAAGATTATAGTAATATTATAGGTAATAAAAAATAAATTTATTTATTTCATGTTGCGTGATGTAACATAAATAAAATAAATGGGTCTACTACTTTTAAAAATAAAATAAAATAATGAATTTTATTATTTTGTCTCTGTTGTATGTTATGATTATCACATGAAACAATTATTTTCATAAAAAATAATATTTGCTTTGATTGGTTTCGAGGCAGAGAGATATAAACAACCCGTGGTTGTTGACTGTCCAGCTTCGAAAAAAATAATAATAAATGACTATACGTTAGCACGCAGAAAATTAATATTATTAAGATAGTATTGTTTTTTCCCGTGACAAATATTGAGAGAAAAATTTGTTATAATAATGATTAATATGATTTCAAAATACATCGTGTTTGTTCAAAGCTATGTAGCACCGATATTGACATAAGACACGATATTCTGACATGTTAATTTTAAAAAATGTTAAATTTTGACACGTTATGACACGTTTTGATATTTAATAATATTTCTAATTTATGTTGTGTATATTATATTTAATATTCAATAATTTAACAAAAAAAAATTAAACTTATAATATTCATTAATTTTGCAAAGAAACGTAAGATATCACAAATACTTATGTTAAATTCAATAAAATAGTAATAATAATCCAACGAATCTAATAGTTAAAACTAAAAATGCAATGCAACGCAACCTTTGAACTTTTTTTTTTAGTTTCTACATCGCGTGTTGAAGTGTCAGGGAATGTCAGAGTGTCTGAGAGTGTCGAAAAGTATCAAACACGACACATCAAAATTTTTGAAATGTAATGCTTCATAAGTTCAAAGTACATAGATTATATAATAAATCCATTAAAGTAATGGACATATTCTCTCTATTTGACCATCCTCTAAATTCCATTTGAAACCGAATCCCCAATAATTTTATTATGTTCATTTTTATAAATGTCAAATAAATTTTTAAATTAAAAAAATAATGTTAAGAAGCCAGTTTTGAAAAAAAAAATGACTGCTCATGCAAAATAAAATAAAACCATCCTATTATGAAAATAATATAAAAAAAAGTATGTGTTTTGAGAAATTGAAAATAAAAAATAATTTCAGCAAAAAATCCACCTTAACGCAATTAAGTTTAGTATTATATAATCTAATCCTTTGTTATCTAATTAACAAGAAATATTAATCTTTATTTATTAAATTAAATTCAATTAATTTTAAACTGAATCAAATTTTTTTTTTGAATGACAGGCATTATTTTTAGTTTTTAATTATTATTTCTTAAATTTAAATATACTTATTTACCTTTTAAAGTTATAAATATCTTATCTCTTCTGATTTTTTTTTGTTAAATTATAAAGTTTCAATATACTATCGATTTATGTTATTATTCAATCTTGTTTGACATTTGTTTTTAGTATAAGTTGATAATTTATTTGATGAATTTGACTATGTTAAAAATACTAAAATGTTGAATTCATTAATTACTATGATAACAGGGATAAGATCAATTTAAACCTATATAAAAATAATAAATGTTATGCTCAATCTTAGTCCTTAATTTCTTTCAATCAAATTACAGTAATTAATTAAGTTATTTTCATTAATAATTATTAATTTCCAATAAGTGTAAAATTTTATGTAAAAAGATCTTGCTCCATGATAATATATTATTATGTATTAATACAAAATTTTCATAGACAAAATATATTAAAATATAATTCTTTACAACAAATCGTATTAATACATACTAGTTATAACTTATACGTGATTTTGATATTTTGTTTCTTGTTAGTTAGGTGTTGAGCGGCGCGGATTGTTTGATCAGCTACTAAATAATTTTTGAGAAAAAATTATTTGATGTGGCATGAGATAATTCATGTTACAAAGATAAAATAGTGGGGTCTAATATTGGTATTATTATTTTTAAAAATAGTGGATCCTATTATATTATCTTTGTTGTACGAGATAATTATCTCATCCAACATAAGATAAATAGATCCCATATTTTTATTTAGAGTAATATATTTTTTGGTCTTCAACAAATTTTACGATACCCGCTTTAGTTTCTAGCAAATAAAAAGAATATCCGTGGTTCCGAAAAAATTTAAAACGGACTCATTTTAGTCCTTTCGAGGGACTATCGTGGGATGTTTTTAATTTGTGAGGGTCACGATTTTAACTAATGGGTTTACTTTTCATTTTTTATGGTCCACGAATAGATTTTTTATTTATTAGGAACTAAAGTGAGCATCATAAAATTTGTTAAGGATAAAAAAAAAGGGAAAAATGTGTATAATTTTGAAGGATGTAAAGTTGTGTCATTTTAAGAGAGAGAAAGAGATAGATAAAGGAGGAGAGAGAGTTGACAAAAAAAAATAAAGTTGTGGGTCCCACCTCTTTGTGAGAGTGAAATGATGTAAGTTGTGTAATTTAAAAGTATAGACACTTTTCCCAAAAAAAAATGTTTACTATTTATCAATAAATGATTATATTTTGCGTGGAACACGAGAAATAATATAAATGTTGACGGTAGTTGTAGTTGAATGTCAGATGCTTAGAATCGCGTGGAAGTTCAATTTTGGCGTGTTGTCAGGTAGGACTCGTATTCCAAAACACGCTGCTGCCATTTGAAGGGTTGCCATAGTAATTTCCTTTTGTTGAAGATTCTTGTTTTCTTACCAGAAACCAAATAGAAATAATGAGCCTGTTAGTTGGATGAGAACGAGAAAGAATTTAGTAATTGGGTGTTTGGAATGAAGAATTTAAGGGGGTGTTTGGTTCAAGTTTTTGGAGAGGATTACCGGTAATCCTTCTTTGGTAAATGTAATTATCACGTTTGGTAGAAGGAATAAATTACGATTCTCGGATATCCAAGGATTACCGGTAATTTGATTTATAAAGAAAAATCACTATTCAGATTACCAAAAATAATATGGTAATTCGGAATACCAATCAGAATACCAAGTAAAGGGAAAGCACAACAATAAATTTTGAGACAAAAATACTCCAATACACATAAAAATCTAGACCCAATCTATCAATTACAAAAATAAAAATTGTTTGGGGTTATTTTTGTAAAATAACCTCATATTCCAAGTCATATTTCGTTCTAAACCAAATATGGAATAAGTAATTTTTACCCAATATTCCCGGTAATATTTTGGCGAACCAAACACATCTTTCGTAAGATTCCAAGTAAACTCAATTTCTACTGAATTCCCATTAATCATGATTTCCGGTCACCAAAAAATTTCTCTTGTACCAAACACACCCTAATAAGAATGTTGGAAAAGTAGGGTAGGTAAAATATGTTATCCATATTTGGTATGTTTTGAAGTTATAAAAAATTAGTATATTATTTTTTCTACGACTTTTGTTTTGAACTAGACAATGAAAAATAAAACAGTAGTTTGAAGTGTGGTATTTTTTAAATCCAAGAATGGAGAAACACCTTTTACTATTTGTAGACAAAAATATTCTAAAAAAGTCTATATCAAGTACAACTTGTTTGAAAAAATCTATAATGAGTAATTTCGTAATTTCATGACAAATTCTCATCAATATTTCATCATCAACCAAACAATGCATTAGTAAAAATAACTCAACTTTTCCGGTAAATTTTTTTGCCTACGAAACACTTTTTTGTAACTTACCCGGACACAAAAATTTCTCATCATATTTCGAGAATTTTTTTTTTCAATAATAAAAAATTTCTCCCACGGTAAATTTTTTGGGTCCGTATGAGTCAACTTTGAATCTCCTAAATTTCCCCAGTAACATACTCGGTAAATTTTTTTTTTCTTTCCCACGGTAAGTTCGTCAATATGACTCAACTTTGAATGTCCTAAGATTCTTGGGTCTCCTTTATCCATTACAGTAGTATCTAGGCTTTGGATAGTTTCTTAGCTTTTGAGTTGGACATGACTCATTGCGTGTACAATGAATCAAAATTAAAGTATGCAAATTGCGTCTTTAGTGTGAATTGCTTAACATTTTGGTCTTTAGAATTGGGAGATGTAAATTAGGATAGAAATTTAGGTGGTGTTTGGTTGGGTGGATTTTGAAATAACCTCATGCAAATGAAGTTGGCATTTCTCAAAGCATGCATTTGGTTGATAGTGAATTGAGTGAACACCCAGGCAAGGTCGATGTCTACCATTCTCATTTTTGTACCGTTTTCCTATGTTTCCGCACTGTTCAGAATCCATTGTAGAAGGTGATTTTTTAAAGAAACCCGGCTAAACCACGTAGGGCCCACAACATATGAGACCACAATACCCTCTGATATTATCTTGATTGTGCAGTCAGCAGTGAAGTTTGAGTAGCGGGGGACAAACAATGACCGATTGCAATGAGTTGAAAAAGGACAAAAATAGATTTAACATGCCAGCGTGAACCATCACCGGCTCCTCCCCTTCTTTGTTCCTGCGAGACGAAAACAGAGGCACACCACCGTGTTGGAATTTTTAATTCCTCTAAACCTTTTGGTGATAACTATCACCTACAAGCCAAGCTCCATCATACCAAATCATAAAGAAATAAGAACATAAAGGTGGAGGCATACCTGTCTCCATTGCAGCGGAATAACTTTGATCTTATCTCTTGGGGTTTGTAGTCTTCCTCAGTCAAATTACCCTAAAACCGAATTTCTTAGTGTGTCGTCTCTCTCTTGATGGGGAAGAGAAACTAGGGTTGTTAATTTGACGTCTTGGGGACCATAACCCTTATAGTGTTTTTATCTTTATTGTTGGGCCAATAAGCTCCCATTATACCTAGTTGGCCCAACACCGGTATCCACTCATTTAGCCCATACTCACTTAGGAATCTATTTGGGAATATTCAACTGACCACTTTAATTTATCCAATATATATATAAATAGCACAATATAATATGTGACCCACAATGATTATTAGAAAATATAGTTTCCTAACAATCTCCCACTTGGGTCACATGTTAACTTGAGAAAATTATATCATATATCTTTAGAGCGCAACTGTATGCTATTTTTCTTTAGATTCCTCCTTAGATACAATCTGGTCCACCTCATATATCAATATGAGATCATGGCGGCTTTTGTCACTTTCAAGCGTAACTAAACCTTCCATGGTCATCGCACCAATATATTCAATGACATAGATCAAGTATGGATGAGTGGCATGAAAATTACATGCAATGTGATCTGACTATGCCTATTTCCAATTGGTCCTACAGTAATCTTTATGAGATCAATCCTAAATTTTCTGCATACACAAAGCAGAAACACAAGCACAAAATATAATACATTTTGAGGGAAAATAACATTGAATTCTTTATTCTGCAGAAAACAAACATAAGAATATTTCATTTATTTATTTACATAGAACACCAACATAAAGAACTCCTTCTAAACCGTAGTGTCATCGATACTTGATCTAGTTAATTATAGGGTCCAATTTTTCTTATGTTGTAGGAGATAAATTTATCTCCTACACACATATAAAAATATGTGAAGGCCCATGTAAGGAAAAGAGATAGATGGAGAAAATATTGATCTCACACACTTTTATGGGTGTGTAGAATATAAATTTATCTCCTATAACATGAGAAACAATAAAACCTAATTTACATTGAGCAAAACTGCTAGAAAAACAAAGAGGAACAAGTCCTCTGTTTGCTTTTTGCTTTGTCAATCCAAATGTAAAGATCTTGTAATAATATTTTGTATTTTGCACGCAGCCAAAAGCTATGTTGCACCGACATCGACACGGGACACGACACGACATAACACGTCGAACACATTAATTTTAAAAAATGTTAGATTTTGACACGTTAGAATACGTTTTGATATTAAATAATAATTTTAATATATATAATATATTTATATTTAATACACATAACATGCCATAATAAGTCATATAACCAATTAAATATTCAAATTTCGTAACATAAATATAAAGCAAAAATAATTTTTCATACCTTGTTAATTTTTCATGTCAAATTCCATAACAGAAAATATTTGATTTATAAATTAATTTTTCATGTTAAGTTAAAAAGATAAAATATATTTACAAAAAAAAGATAAAATAAAATAAATTTTGGATCAGAAAAAATATATATCAGAACAAGATAAATGTTGGAACGCATGTTGGAGCGTTGACCGCATGTCGAAAACATATGTCGAAGCGTTGACAATATGTCCCAAAAAGTTGACCGCGTGTCGGACTCGTGTCAAAACGTGTCAGTGTTCGATACACATTTTTCACTCCAAATAATGTGTCCGTGATTCCAAGGCCAAACTTCACAAGAGTTAATAAAAGAAAAAAAATCATTACAAGTTGTTGGGGAATTTAGTGGATGTAAATTAGGGGATTTGATTGATTGTAATCACCTGTCAAATGTACCCCATAAAGAAGGGAGCAAATCACCTAATATCTTTGATTGTGCGCAAAATAAATTGGCCCAATTCTTATATCACCTTTTATTTAAATTTAAGGGAACCTCCCTCAAGCCACTAGGATTGGTCTAGTGGTGAGAGATTTGGGTAGTTTGTATTAGGTTACTTTTCAATTCCCACCATTGTATCTGAAAAAAGGGAATCTCCATTTTTAATCATCCACGGGATGGGGAGAAACATTGTCAGTGTGGATGTAGGCCTAACAGCTGAACTACGATAAATTCATATGTCTTTTTTATTGTTTTAACATGGTATCAAGAGCTAGTTAAAAATACATTTTTTTCCTTCCAAAGTTATACTAAAGTTTGATTATTTCCCCCTAAAATATCATTCCCTCCCCTAATATACTAAGTCTTTATGGATAATTCGAAGATCAGCCATCGCCATGATTTGTTCATCACCAACTAGCATCAGTCGGGCGTCCACCAACACTGCCGGCTCCTCTCGACTTCGCTTTCCCGTATTCGTCCCTACAACACCATCGAACACCAACATCGTTTGCTCCTGTTTGCACCGTCGGACATCAGCATCGTTCCGTCTCTTGCCGCCACCGTCTATAACATCTTTGGACATCGACTACAGCATTGTCCACTTTTGTCGCGTTGTGCTGCCATTTCTCCGGCAAATTCTGACTTGCCTTGTGTTGCGTTTGCCTTCCAATGACCGTTGTGCCAGCCTATTAAAGTATATCACTCGCCTATACCTCTTCCTTCCACCAAGTAGATATGATCATCGAGTAGATCTGTTCGAGTATATCTGCCATTTCAAACTTTTCACATCGCGCAGTGCCTCGGTTGTTGCCTTGTGTGACCGTTGTTAAAAATGGATGTTAAAAATGCCTTTTTGCATGGAGAACTTGAAGAAGAGGTCTACTTGGACATACCTCCAGGTCATCCTCTTGGTTCTCTGCTTGGTAAAATGTGCAAATTAAAGCGGGCAATCTATGGTCTAAAATAATCTCCTCGTGCCTGGTATGGAAAGTTGAGCACACATTGTATTTGGGTTCTTCAAAAGTAAGTCACACTACACCTTATTTATCAATCATTGGTTGGAAATAATATTGTTGTCCTTAAATATGTATATGATATAGTTATTTCTGGGAATAGTTCCTGCGTAAACCAACACAAGATCACATGAATCTAGCATACTAGATATTTAGATGCTTGAAGTCCGGTCTAGGAAAAGGCATATGGTTGAAAAGGAAAAACCACAATGATATTGTGGGGCATGCTGATTCTGAATAGGCTAGTAGCCCATATGATAGATGATCAACCTCTAGTTTTTGCATCTTTTTTGGAGGCAACCTTGTTTCTTGGAAAATTAAAAAAACAAAGTGTAATAGCTAATTATAGTGCAAAAGTAGAATATCGTGTTATGGCCTCAGCCACTAGTGAGCTTATATGGCTCAAAGATCTCTTGTTCGATCTCACTTTGAAAAAATTGGATTTCCCTATTAAGTTGTAAATCGATAATCAAGCAGCTATTCATATCGCATCCAGTGCAGTGTGTCACGAGAGAACTAAACACATTAAAGTGGATTGCCATTTCGTTCGGAAAAAGGTTCAGGCTAAGATTATTGAAACACTATATATCTAAAGCGAAGACCAATTAGCAAACATGTTCACAAAGGCTCTCCTAAAGAATTCCTTTCAAAATATCATTGTCAAGCTGAGCTTAATTGACATCTTAGCTTCAACTTGGAGGGGGGTGTTGGAGAATTTAGTGGATGTAAATCAGAAAATTTGATTGATTGTAATCACTGGTCAAATATACCCCATAAAGAGGGAAACAAATCACCTGATATCTTTGATTGTTGGCAAAATAATTTGACCCAATTATTGTATCACCTACTATTTATATTGAAGGGAACCCCCTTCCTTTATGATCATTGAGAGGGGAAGAAATATGATCAGTGTGGACGTAAGCCTAATGATTAAACCATGATAAATTCACATGACTTTTCTATTGTTTTAAGAAAATACTTATATCTATTTGTAATTAAGCAAATCCATCTATTTATAAAGGGAAAGGATATTGTGACAACCAAGTTGTGTTACTACCAAGTGACTACCAATCAATCTCACCGTTAGATTGATTGTGTTGATCTAACGGTTATATTTATTTCCATCTTTGTATGGTTATGATTCCTCATATTTAAAGTGAAAGCATTAAATATGGGAAATCATAACCATAAAAGGTGAAAATAAATATAAAGTATTAAATTTGGGAAATCATGACCATACAAAGGTGGAAATAAATATAACCGTTGGATTAATATAATCGATCTAACGGTAAGATTGATTGGCAGTCACTTGGTAGTAACACAACTTGGTTGTCACAATATCCTTCCCCATTATAAAAGGGTAATACTTTTCGTGTGTTACATAAGAAGAATATTATCTCCTATCCAAATAATAAATAAGAGAGAAAAAAAAAATTCTGGTGTGACCCATTTAAAAATTGTGAGTGTAGGAGATAATATTTTTTTTATTTCTTATGTAACATAAGTAAAGTGGAGATGAGATATTCTTACTATCAAAAAAATCTACTACCAACGTACTACCTATCTAATCATCATTGAATCAGAAAGACTGAATGCTAAAAAAAAATTTAAGGAAAGAGAAAATATTAATCCAATAATAATTAAATAGATAATTGGTTGGTAGTAAGTTTTTTTAATACTATCCTCGTTGACTACTTCGAAAGTATGTGAGGAAAAAATTAAACCGTGCAACGTGGGTTTCTGGAATAGTACAAAGCTTGACCATACAAATTGACCAAGATACATTGATCATGTAAACGGTGGAATCATCATGGCAATAACTATATCTGCTTGCGCTTGAATCCACTGGCCTGCTAGAAATATGCATTTTCTTGGAAAGCCTCAAGCAACAACTAAACAACCTAAGGTACAAGACCTAACATTTGGTGTAATGGTAGGTAATAATATTATTGGTTTCAGAGTCATTGTGAAACATGTTTGATTTCGTTTCCAAAATTCGAGATTCAAAGTATGTAAGGAATTTTCAATAGACCAAAATGCTAGTTAGTTCGTGATACATAGAGTAATGCAAGTTAATTTCCTAGCAAATTTGATGTGTTGTGTGTGTTGGAGCGTGTTTTCAGTACATGGGTGCGCCTATATGGTATTTGTGCGAGAAATGCTTGGAATATTTGTCAACAACAAAGAAGATTTAGCAAGTCTTCCACTTTATACGACTAAAATAAAACACACAATTTATATTTCACCATTTATTATTATTTTATAAAAACAATTGATCGGATAAAAAAATGGATGTTGGGGAGGAATAAATAGAGCTCGGATGCATATATTTTCATCTAATTGTTTAAGATGTTAGTAATTGACCCATCAATTACAACAATGCGCGAATTCGTCACAGCTCCTAACAAATACACCATGCGGGGCTCGAATACCGGCCCTTAGAATGGCAGAACAACATTCAACCACTCGACCGCTAGTGGTACTTGTTAACGGAGATGCGTTGAATTATCTCAGTCATTAAATCAATCTTGATATTTGTACATTCGGTTATGAGATGTTCATGACCGGGATCGAACTGATTTGAATTTTTAAAAAAATTGTCGATTTTCCATCGAAAATGTTGGACGATGGAATCACAATAATTTTGACAAATTTTGGACTTCCATTCCATCGAAATTGACTTATTATTTTCGACGGAAAGTTTTTGAGCGAAAATTTGTCTTGCCTTTTATTATTGATAGAATCTATGTTCGGTTGAAAAAAAATGAAATTGTTTTTTAATAGAAAATTAAATTCTTAGCTAATAAATCGTAATAGAAGTACCTGATTATTAAGACAATCAAGACATATTAAAAATATGCAACCAACTAACATACTACTGTACTAAAATAATCCATATAATTTACAAATCAAATGCCTGAAAAAAAGTACACAAATGTCATTTGTGCGGTACATCATTGTGGTCAGGAGTAAGATCTTCATCTTCAAAGTTTGGGTCCTGAGGAGGGGGCTGAGTGTGTCCATTTGCAAAAATAAAGGGAATCCAAATACGCATTTGACATGCAGCGCACTGTTCTTTGCAACCGCTCCAACATCATTTTCATTGTCTTTATCTGTATATGTTAATGTATAAGTTTTGTATATGACTTGTGAAGATTATTATCATTTATCAGTCCTCACATAGGCATATGTAAGATGCTCTAATGGTATATAAGACTTGAAAAAGGGTATTCTAATATATTATAGAATTGTAAATAATCTGTACAAAGGGTTCTCTATTTATAGAGAATATTTGACCTACTTTTAACCTAATGGGCTTGACCCAATACAACAAAGGGCTTGGCCCAATACAACAATAAATGACTAAATAAAAACTAAATAATAACTAAATCAATATTATTTACAACACTCCCCCTCAAGCTGAGGAATAAATATTTATCATTCCCAGCTTGCTAGTAAGTTCTTGAAATCTGTCTGAAGGAAACCCCTTTGTTAATAGATCAGCCAATTGACGCCCAGTGGGAATGTATGGAGTGGTAATCAACCCATTATCAAGTTTCTCTTTGATAAAATGGCGGTCAACCTCAATATGTTTAGTCCGATCATGTTGAACTGGATTATGAGCTATACAAATAGCGGACTTATTATCACATAGCAGCTTCATAGGTCCCTCACATTTTATTTTGAGATCATCAAGAATAATTTTCAGCCACAGTAACTCACAAATGCCTTGAGCCATAGCTCGAAATTCAGCTTCTGCACTTGATCTGGCAACCACATCTTGTTTCTTACTTCTCCATGTCACCAAGTTACCGCAAAGAAACATGCAATAACCAGTGGTAGAACAACGGTCAGTCACGGATCCAGCATAATCAGCATCTGTGTAGACTTCTAAAGATAGATTGCCATCACGTCGGAATAACAATCCTTTACCAGGAGTACCTTTAAGATACTGAAGAATTCTCTCTACTGCCTGCATGTGTTTTTCTTTTGGATCGTGCATAAACTGACTGACAACACTAACAGCATAAGCTAGGTCTGGTCTAGTATGGGCCAGATATATCAATTTCCCAACTAGCCTTTGATATTGTCCTTTATCAACTGGAGGACTCTCTTCTTCATAGCCCATTTTGTGATTCTGCTCAATAGGAGTATTAGAGGGTTTACACCCGAGCTTTCCTGCTTCTTTGAGAAGATCAAGAACATATTTCCTCTGGCTGATAAAAATTCCTTTGCTTGAATGAGCTACTTCTATCCCTAGGAAATATCTCAGTTTCCCAAGGTCTTTGATTTCAAACTCAGAGGCAAGCCGTGTTTGCAGAATCTGTCTCTCCACAAAATCATCACCTGTGATAATAATATCATCAACATATACAAGGAGCACAGTAAGCTTCCCATTTTGGGAGTGCTTGAAGAAAAGAGTGTGATCGCCTTGGCTCTGTCTGTATCCTAAGGTCATCATAACTTTAGTAAATCTTCCAAACCAAGCACGAGGTGACTGCTTCAATCCATACAAGGCCTTTTTTAATCTACAAACTTTATTTTCCCCCTTCACAGAATCAAAACCAGGCGGGATTTCCATGTAGACTTCTTCTTCTAACTCACCATTGAGGAAAGCATTTTTCACATCAAATTGATTTATATCCCAATTGTAATGGGCAGCAAGGGATAACAAGATTCTCACTGTATTCATCTTTGCAACTGGAGCAAAGGTTTCTTCATAATCAATGCCATAGGTTTGAGTGTAACCTTTGGCCACTAATCGAGCCTTATATCTCTCAAGAGTGCCATCAGAATTATATTTCAGGGTATAAACCCATCTGCACCCTACTGCTTTCTTTCCGTTGGGTTTATCAATAACCTCCCATGTTTTATTTTTCTCCAAAGCATTCATCTCCTCTTGCATGGCTTGAGCCCAATTCCTATCTTTCAAGGCTTCATGTACTGATTTTGGGATTGCAATAGAATCTAGTGCTGAAACAAAGCTTTTGTGCTGCACAGAAAGATTAGCAGAGGAAACAAAGTGGGAGATAGGGTATTGAGTACAAGAGGGACAGGAGGAACAAGTTTTCTTATGACAAGATCTTTTTCCTTTTCTAAGAGAAATAGGTAAGTCATCAGAAGTAGAAGCAATGGGTAAGTCATTAGAGATATCAGAAGAAATAATATTAGAATCAGAAACAGGAGATTCAGAAGAAATAGGAGATTCAGGACTTACCAGTGGTTCAGACGATTGAGGTTGCTGGTGAGACAGTATGGGTTGTATCTCAAGTGTATTTGAAGGTTCTGACACACCAGGAGCAGACACACTAGGAAGAGAGAAGATTGATCCAGACTCAAAGAAGGAAGGGGACGAGTCTTCTGAAGAACTATTCTCCCCCTGACGATGAGGACCCAGGAAATAAGATTCAGATTCTTGAAAGGTGACATCCATAGAAACAAAAAATTTCCGACTTGGTGGATGATAACACTTGTACCCTTTTTTATAAGGGTTATAACCAAGGAAGACACACTTAAGAGCCCTAGGATCCAACTTACTCCGATGTTGTTTATGAACATGGACAAAGGCAACACATCCAAACACTCTTGGTGGAAGGCTCTGCAATATGGGAACAGAAGGAAAGAACGAAGTCATGGAATGAATAGGACTGATATTGTTAAGGACCCGTGAAGGTAAACGGTTGATCAAAAAAGTTGCAGCTAATACTGCTTCTCCCCAATAAGAACTAGGAACAGATGTCTGAAAAAGTAGTGCTCTAGCAACTTCAAGAAGGTGACGATTTTTCTTTTCAGCAACCCCGTTTTGTTGAGGGGTATCAACACATGTGAGCTCATGAATCATACCTCTGTCTGAAATGAATTGTGACAGGCGTTGATTGACGTACTCAGTACCATTATCAGATCTGAGTCTTTTAATACCTTTATCAAACTGAGTCTCAACCATGTGATGAAACCGAATAAATATCTCTGGTACTTCAGATTTGTCTTTCATCAAGTATATCCATGTTATCCGAGTACAATCGTCAATAAAAGAAACAAACCACCTAGCACCTGAAACACTGTGCACTTTAGAAGGGCCCCAAACATCAGAATGGATAAGAGAAAAAGGTTCTCTGCTTTTAATAGTGCTAGAAGGAAATGACACTCGATGGTGTTTTGCAAATTCACAAACATCACAATGAAAGGTCTCAACCGACTTATTGAGAAACAGAGAGGGGAACATAGACTTCAAAAGACTAAATGGTGGATGCCCGAGACGCTTGTGATGGAGCCAAATCATAGACTCTGCAGTAGAAGGATGACGTGTCATTAATAACTGATTTTTGCTAGCATGGTCTGGAAGGAGATGATACAACCCATCCTGTTCATTAGCAACTCCAATTGTCTTCTTCGTGGTAAGATCCTGAATAAGACAATGAGAAGGAAAAAATGTGATAGAATAATTCAAATCAGTTGTAAGTTTTTGAGTGGAGATAAGATTAGTAGAAAGCTGAGGAACATAAAGAACATTTTTAAGAAACAAGGAAGGTTGAATTTGAATGTTACCAGAACCAATAACTGATTTATGGGATCCATCAGCTACGGATATAGTATGACTACCAACAGTAGGATGATAAGAACAAAATAACTCAGTACGACAAGCCATATGATCAGTTGCACCAGAATCCAAAATCCATGAGGTTTTAAAATCAGTGCAAGAAGCAAGAAGAGATATAGAACGTGTGCTCTTACCAGATAAGATCGAAGAACTATCATGCTCAGCCATTCTTTAACAAAAAAAGTTAACAACCAGCGATAAAATCAACCAAACAGAATATCAATTGACCTCTGATCAGAAAAATAATTACAGATCCAGACAGAAGACAAGAAGACGAGAAGAATGGCGGTGGTCCGGTCCAAAAACACGGCCGCACGCGCCTCCACGCGCCGGAGAAAGGAGCTGCGCGTGGGATTCACTCGCCGGGAAAGGGGCGGCGCGTGAGAGCGCGTGGATGGGCTTCGCCGGCTGATATTTTTCTGGTGTGGTCGTCCGGTGAGCGCACACCTGTCTGTGGGTGGTCGCGGTTGAAAAGTCGCCGGAAAGTGGTCCAAACGGTGAAGACAGATCTGATTGGAGGCGATCGGAGGTGTTTCGGTCGTTTGTGGCGGAGGAACACTGCGTAGAATGATAGATCGGAGGAAAAATAAGGTCAACAATGGTCCCCTTGGTCCAAAAGGTCCCCAGAAAAATTTTCCGGTGGCGGCTAATGGCGGCAAGAGGCAAAGAAATTAGGGTTTTGTTAAAAAAGAAGATAATATGTGCGGAAGCAAAGCCCTCAGATCGAGAGCTCTGATACCAACTTGAAAAAGGGTATTCTAATATATTATAGAATTGTAAATAATCTGTACAAAGGGTTCTCTATTTATAGAGAATATTTGACCTACTTTTAACCTAATGGGCTTGGCCCAATACAACAATAAATGACTAAATAAAAACTAAATAATAACTAAATCAATATTATTTACAACAATAAGTTTTTTTTTTATTTTTTTTTTATTTTACAAGAGTATATAAGTTAGTTATGAACATTATGGGTGGACATGAGTGGGCCTGAACTGAACTGAACTGAAGTGAATTGGTTTAAAACTTTTAATTGAACTGATTCGGTTTGGTTCGGTTCAAAATTGATTCAATTTGATTCAAATTTGATTCGAACTGAGCTGATTTTAAACTGGTTTCGAATCAATTATGAACTAGAACCATTTCCAAACTGGTTTGAATTGCAAAATTCTTATATATTTTTTTTTTGAAATAAACACACATGAGACTCACATTAAAAAAGTATGAAAATAATGAGGAAAAATAATAATACCACAAATCTGAAAAAAGTAAACAATTAAAAAATATAGAGTAAAAATAAGGAACAAAATAAATAAAGAAGAAAATTAGGGAGAAAAAAAATAAAAAAAATAAGAGAATAAAAAAAAAATCAGTTTGATTCATAGTTTTTTAAACTAGTTCGGTTCTTAAATTGATTTTGAAAACTAGTTCATTTCATTAACTGATTTTTCAGAAACAGTTCAGTTCAATAAATAATTTTTAAAAAACATTTCAATTCAAAAACTAATTTTTAATTTTTTAAATGCTGCTCAATTTAATTCACAATTCACTTCAATTTTTGGTGTTTTTTAGACACGTGTATCTTTCCTTGTGAGATATCTCTTAGTTGCTCAACCTAGGTGGGACCTCGTGTCTATCGTGCAGTCATTGGTTATTAAAGAGGTTTATCAATACTCTGTTGTTGGACACTTAATTTTTTCTTTAGGGCCCGTACGCATCTCTAACAAGTTTCCTTATGGGTTAACTATTCATTATGGGCTTTATGTTGGGATGTTGTTACTTGTTGGAGTGAACCTTCTATGTGGTTTAGTATAGGTCGAGATCAAAAGTGTTAGAGCAGTTTTCAATAACTCGTATAAATCCAATAACTGATAGAATTGATATGTAAGTTGACGCAGCGCAAATGTATTTGTATTTTTCTCAATTAAAAAGGCAATTTAAAAATAAAACAGAAATTGCAAACCAAGACAAAAAGAATTGAGATGAAATAAGATTTAAACTCGTTCGAGTATACTTTCCCCGCTCTAGGGATCCAATACATTGATATCAATCATGTTAGGCGGATCCAGAGGAAGCAAATGACGAGGGTCACCACCAATAGGCCATGTTACTCCAAATACACCAAGTGGTTTCGACATCACATCTCAACCCAAAACCTTAAGGCATTGGGTTCATGGGTCCTTTCACTTATATACTCTTCACATAGCTTATTACCAACCAATGTAGGACTCATCACACTTGAATATATCAACAATCTCCCCTTCAAGTGTGAAACCCACCATTGATTTGCTCCCTCTCAACCGAGTACCCTAGAGGCCCAAGTACTCAACCTTCCTCATAGCCAATCACCAGGCTAGCTCGAGCACAACCCGGCTCTGATACCACTGTCAGGCTGGTCCAGGGGGAAGCCCGTGGCGGGAGACCACCACCAATTGTTGGAAATCGACAACACACAAATCTAAAACGGAAAAGAAAAAGAGAGAGAGAATAGACACAACGATTTACCCTGGTTCACCCAATTTAGGCTACGTCCAGCTTGTCTGTACTATATTCACCTCGCCGTCACTCGTTACAAGTCTCTCGGTTTATAAGACAAATATAAATAGGATTAAAAAACCCAAACAACAGCTATTCATGGGCTCAAGCCCAAACTTCAGTTGCCTGAATAGCTCAAGCCCAAACTCCAGTTGCCTTTCTGCTGACCCCGATAATTAGGGTCCTCATCAGCATGCGAAGTATGAGCCATACCCAACACCAATGAGCTAAGCAGATCAAATACACCAAGTGGCGACACCACATCTCAACCCAAAACCTTAAGGCATTGGGTTCATGGGTCCTTCCACTTATATATTCTTCACTTAGTCCATTACCAACCAATGTGAGACTTATCACATTTGAATATCCCAACAATCTCTCCCTCAAGTGTGAAACCCCCACCATTGGTATGCTCCCCCTCAACCGAGTACCCCAAGCGCAAAGTACTCGACCCGCCTCCTAGCCAATCACATGGCTAGCTCGAGCACAACCCGACTCTGTTACCAATGGCAGGCGGGTTCAGGGGGAAGCCCGTGGCGGGGGGTCACCACCAATGAGCTAAGGCTACACCAACCGTAGTAAGTGGATTCGACACCATGCCTCAACCCAAAACCTTAAGGCATTGGGTTCATGGGTCCCTTCCACTTATATACTCTTCACATAACCCATTACCAACCAATGTGAGACTTATCACACTTGAATATCCCAACAATTTCTCCCTCAAGTGTGAAACCCACCATTAATATGCTCCCCCTCAACCGAGTACCCGAAGCGCAAAGTACTCGACCCATGAACCCCCCGCCGGGCCAGACCAGACCAGACCAGACCGTCGTTCTACCACTGGTTATTGCATATTTCTTTGCGGTAACTTGGTGACATGGAGAAGTAAGAAACAAGATGTGGTTTCCAGATCAAGTGCAGAAGCTGAATTTCGAGCTATGGCTCAAGGCATTTGTGAGTTACTGTGGCTGAAAATTATTCTTGATGATCTCAAAATAAAATGTGAGGGACCTATGAAGCTGCTATGTGATAATAAGTCCGCTATTTGTATAGCTCATAATCCAGTTTAACATGATCGGACTAAACATATTGAGGTTGACCGCCATTTCATCAAAGAGAAACTTGATAGCGGGTTGATTACCACTCCATACATTCCCACTGGGCGTCAATTGGCTGATCTATTAACAAAGGGGCTTCCTTCAGACAGATTTCAAGAACTTACTAGCAAGCTGGGAATGATAAATATCTATTCCTCAGCTTGAGGGGGAGTGTTGTATTTCAGGGCATGATAAACATCAGAATTATATTTATCTCCACCAATGTGGGCTTCACTCGCGGTTGAAGGGGTGGCGCGTGTGGGCGCGTGTGGTGGCCGTCCAGTCTGAAATTTCTGGAGCAACGTCGTCCGGTGAGCGCGGTTCTTTCTGGGTCTGTTCGGAGTTGAAAATCCACTGGGAAAGGGTCCAATTGTGATGAACAGATGCTGTCTTGTGATGAAGAATAATGGAGACGATGAACAGTAACAGAGATCCAGTATAACAGAGATCTTCTCGGTCCAAGAGGTCCCCGGAAAAAAAAATCCGGTGGCGGCTGATGGCAGCGAGAGACAAAAAGAATAAAAGGTTCTTGTTCTAAAGACAATAGGCGCGGAAGCAGAGCCCTCAGGATCGAGAGCTCTGATACCAAATGTAACAGCCCCAAACCCTGTAGCATGATATTGTCCGCTTTGCCCCGTGCACAAGCACCGTCGAGCTCACGGTTTTGTTTCTTGGGACACCCCACAAAAGGCCTCACACTAGAAGAGGTATCCATACCCTTATAAGGTATGCTTCGTTCCCCTCTCCAACCGATGTGGGACATTACATCCTCCCCCACTGGGAATACAGCGACCCCGCTGTACACACCGGTCCAGGGCCAGACTCCAGGCTCTGATACCAACTTGAAATAAAAGGGTATTTAAAATATTATTGAATCGTATTTGAATCTGTACATAGGGGTCTCTATTTATAGAGACTTCTTGACCTAATTTTGACCTAATGGGCTTGGCCCAATATACAAGTAACGGACTAAATAAATACAAATAAATGACTACATAATTACTAATAAATGACTACATAATTACTAATAAATGACTACATAATTACTATTTACAACACTCCCTCAAGTGTGAAACCCACCATTAATATGCTCCCCCTCAACCGAGTACCCGAAGCGCAAAGTACTCGACCCGCCTCCTGGCCAATCACCAGGCTAGCTCGAGTCCAATCTGGCTCTGATACCACTGTTAGGCGGGTCCAGAGGAAGCCCGTGGCGGGGGGCCACCACCAATGGGCCATGTTACTCCAAATACACCAAGTGGTTTCGACGCCACATCTCAACCCAAAACCTTAAAGCATTGGGTTCATGGATCCTTCCACTTAAATACTTTTCACATAGCCCATTACCAATCAATGTGAGACTCATCACATTTGAATATATCAACAAATCACGATAACAAAATGTTACTCACATTACTTAAATATTGTATAGAATGCAATACATTATCCACTCTCTCTCTTCCTTTATCTATTTCTTTCTCTTACTTAAAATGACATAATTTTACATCCTTTAAAATGATACACGCTTCTCTCATTTACTTATAACTTGTAAGTTGTAATGGAGCTGGTAATTTTTCCATTTTATTTTTGATGAATCCTTCTTTCTTGCTGTTTATTACAATTGTTCTTTATTTTGTATACATTACAAAACCTTCAAAGATTTCATTGGTAATTTAACCAAACAGCTGGAATCCCTGTTACAACTCCAGTTAAGCCATTACCGGCAACCGGCACTCCCTTCACGGGCAATGACATAGAATTCGAACAAGAATGTTCTGACACTTTTACCCTCACTGAAACATTTATTACCCCATTCCTCCTACATTTACTATCCCATAACCTATAGCTTAAGAAATGCACTTGATTTTCAGGTACATACCCTCCAATAAAATCCGAAACTGGAATTTTAGCCATTCCAACACTGTTACTCCCTGTTGATGATGTTTTGCATTTCACCTCAACTATTATGAAACTTGCATGCAATGGCACGTTTATTATTACCTTCTCATTCCATGAAGGGTAACTCCCTCCTTCTGAATCCACTTTCGTTGTACTCACATCACTGCATGCGTCGGTTTGAACCGTCACAAATGCGTTCCCTCTTATGAATCTTTTGTTCACTTGGAGGTTTTCTGCTTTCAAAATGGTGATCTCTACAGTTCTTGACATCGTGTGTGATGATTCTTTCAAAATGTGGAAAACAATGATGAAGTGTGTGTGTAGGTTTAGAACTTTGGATGGAAAATGAGAATGATATTGTGGAATCTGAAAGGTTTAGAGTAGAAAGAGAAGGGGAATGAGAATGTTTATATATTTGAAGTTTTGGGAAACATGAGAGAAACAAGACAGAAAGAGAGAGGTTGTTTCTTTTTCTTTGATGTACTTTCTCGTGTTCTGAAACAATTATAATGTAACGGAAGTCATTGACAGTGTTTGACGCTTCCAGACACGGTCGAACTTTAAAAAAAGGCTGTGGCCGTTAGACTTGACGGCGGAATCTACTTGGAAGTTTCGTTGCTGTTGGGATGAATTTTCAAATTTCAACCGTTTCCCGGAAATATAAATAATCTTTTATAAATCTTAATATTAATATTTCTTACGTTGTTGAAAATAAATTTATCTCTTACACATATAATAATGTGTGGGTCCCACATGTGAGAAAAAGAGAAAGAAAAAAAATATGAATACATTTTTATTCATTTCATATTTACCTTGAAGAAAAAGAAATTTTAAGACAATCTAATGGATATTTTTTTCCTTTTAAAGGATATAAGTTTATATCCTTTTAGATCCTAACCGTTGATTTCCGTCCATCAACGGTTATAATCTATTGGGCCAAACTTAATGAGCCAAATTTATTATTAATTAATTAATAATTTTAATCCAATAAATTATAACCGTTGATGGACGGAAATAAACGGTTAGGATCTAAAATGATATAAGTTTATATCCTTTAAAAGAATAGATGTTATTCCCTATTTTTTTTTTTATAGGAAAAGTGTTTGTCATTTTAAACGACGTAAAGTTATGTCATTTTAAGAGAGAGATATATATAAAATAATATATTTTATTTAAAATTTAAACTAAAAAAATACCCACTTTCTCTCTCATGATCTTCATTTCTTGTGTCTATCTTTCTACTAAAATGACATAACTTATGTTATTTAAAATGATAAATATTAACCCCATTTTTTATTTAATATTTTTTTATTAGATTAAGTATAACGTAATATAGTATATAACAAAATTTTACACTTGTACTGATTTTATTTATTTTTTATTATAATAGTTTTGCAACTTGGAAGATTTGGTAATGAAAATCCTTTGGAAAAGTTTGATGTACTTGCAGAAGAGTTGGGGAATTTTAATTGGTTATGGTTTAGTTGTTCTCCAAAATCCCCTTCCTAAGTAAATTCCAAGGGAGAAAAGTTCAATGTTGTGTTTGTTATGTTTTCTTTTTCTTTGATGAGATTTATGGTTTGTAGTTTCCACTGAATAAGGGTCTTATTCCGACCAAGTCAACTGTCCCTGTTGTTCGGAAACACTGCGGGTTGACTGCTTCTTGTGGACAACGAGGGACATATTACCAGGAAGCTTACTAGTTTGGAGACAAGTGGCAGATTCCAACGAGATTCTGTTAACACTGGACACAACTTGCAAAATGAGTTTGGAGTTTAAGATAACACGATGGTTTGGAAAAATTACGAATGGTGTTTCAAGGATGTTTCCTTCCCTTATTGAATTTGTTGTGCAATAAATAAGTTAGTACGAGTAGGTTGGGAGGAAGGTCATGGATTAAACAATCATAGAAAATAAGTTAAGAAAAGATGACTAGCATTATATGGATACCGGATAATTAATATTGAGACCACAAAGCACGTGGATTGTTCCACTTTAATAGCTTTTATAATCCATTAATTAATGAAATGGTAGAGATATTTCCAAAAAAGATAACTAATACTACGTGGATTGTTCTATATTTCAGTAGAATGTCACACCCACTCAGCTCCATTAATTTGTTTTCTCTCTTCTCGTCAGTGCGGAGAAAAAAAATATTTCGCAATTAAAAAAGAAATATTTTTTTCTAACTAACATATATATATAATTATAATGTCACACCGGTGTAAGATGATCTTGCCCTATATATATATATGTGAGAAAAATATATATGCAATTAATGCAGATAAGTTATTTGCATTTATTCCCAAAACGATGTCATTTTGGCATTGAAATCTTAAAAAATTATAAATATAAAGACTATTATAACCCTGAAATAAATTAAAATTACAAAAATACTATGATTCCCGCCCCAAAGCGACGTCGTATTGGCTTACTGCAGATAACTTATCTGCAGTAACTGTAGAAAAAGCGAACCCTATATATATATGGTAAAATTATTTCTGCAGCCGCTTTACGTACAACAACGACATATGTATGGTTATGATACCCCACATTTAATGCTTTCATCTTTTGTATGGTTATGATTCCCCGCATTTAATGCTTTCACGTATATATATGGTAAATATTTGATTGCTGCACGTACAGCAGCTGCAGAAATATAAACTCCTATATATATATATATATGATCATTTGACACCAGTGTCAAATTTAAAATTTGACACCTTATCTGAGAGCCGTTAGATAAAAAAAGATCATCAACTCTGATTTGTAAGCATGTGAGACTATTGATCTTTTTTGATTTAACGGTTCTCAGATGATATGTTAAACTTTAAATTTGACACCGGTGTCAAAGGATCCCGCCATATATATATATATATATATATATATATATATATATATATGTATGAGATAGAATTCTTTGATACCGATGTCAAATTTTAAAATTTGACACCAAATTATAACCGTTAATTTTCGTCAATCAACGGTTATCTTTTATTAGGAATCAAATTTATTAATTAACTATTAATTACCAATAAACGATAATCGTTGATTGGCGAAAATCAACTGGTTAGTATTTGTTGTCAAATTTCAAAGTTTGACACAAGTGTCAAAAATTTAACATTGGCGTCAAAGTGTCAAAAATTTAATATTGACGTCAAAGGATCTTGCCCACACACACTCAGATATATATATATATATATATATATATATATATATATATATATATATATATATGGCTTTATTAATCTCATGCAATAGGAGAGAAGTTCTCTCATGCTATAGAAACAATCATGTATGGGACCCACCCACTTATAAAAAAAGAAAAAAGAAAACAAGAAAACAAGACGGAAATCGATGTATGTGTAGGAGAGAAAATTAAACTTTATTAAAAACAAGTCGTAATTATTTCCAAAACTGTAATAAATGTGTAATTATTTTATTAAAAAACATTAATTAATTTTTTTTTGCACTCCTACAACATAAGAATATATTTTCCCATATATATATATATATATATATATATATATTATAATTAAAAAGCATCTTTAATGTCCCATATTATAATAGAATTGATAACAAATACCACTTTTCAAGATGGAAAAAGTATTTCTTCAGTAACTGATTATCTTCAGTGAGCTCAAAACGACGTCATTTTGGGTTATAAGATTAAAATATTATAATAATAAAGACTAATATAACCTTGCAATATATTAAAATTACAAAAATACCTTAATTTTCGTCCCAAAATGACATCGTTTTAGGCTCAGTGGAGATAATTTTATCTCCATTGACTGGAGAAATCCTTTACCCTTTCAAGATATGTAGGTTTTAACCTTTTGGTGTTTATTTAAAAATTAAGCCCCTATTTATATATAAAATTTTAATATATTGTAAATGGAACAAAATCAACTCACACTTGTATAAAAATAATAAATTTTATATTCAATTTTAATTATTGATCTATTTGTATCTAATAACTCATATTTCTAATAAATTAAAATTGTTAAATATAAACGAAATCAACAAGACAACAACTAAGATTAAGACTGTAAGGTGTAAGATAATATTCCCCAATTATATAAGTTGTTAATGTTTGTGTATTATCACTATATTATATTTGATTCTTCTAGATTGAACTTTCACTTATGAGGCATTTGGTAGGGGGGAAATTTTTTTTGTTCTAGGGAATCACGATTCCTAATAATATACTAGGAAAGTAAATTTTCCAGGAATGTTACCAAAAAACTGTTTTGATGCCAAAATATTCTCAGAAATGTTGGTGCAAGTTTTCTGATTTTATGTTTGGTTGATTGTCAATAATTCCTGAAAATGTGGACTGATTTTACAAAACTAATCTTTGATGAATTTTTGAATTTTTTTTCTAATATGTCACAAAGGGTCCAAACGCAACGTTGGAAATATTGCAATGAAACACCTCGAAATTCTATATATAGAACCAGCCAAAGTTACCTACTTCATAACCCTCCTCCCTCATTGTATATATGGCCATGCTAATTCTCATATTATGAAAGGTCTTTATAAAGACGACACAAGTTTATCTTATTTTTTCGGAAGTGTTCTCAGGGATTGAGACAGACACCTTTTATCATTTAACTTGCAAAATTCATTAGAAATACTGAAGAGAAACTTCGTGTCTACAGAAGAAGAGAACCCACCGGAGCGAAGTGACGTGAAACAGAGATCATGGCTGTTGATTCAATGTTGGAACCGAACAATTGTGGCGCTAGGTCACTGGAGCGAATCAGAGTAAAGTACAGAGGATCCTAGTAAAGGCGTCGTGAATGGGAAGAGAAGAACTTACGATTTTGTGAAACAGAGTATCATGGCTAGGACTTTAACAAAAGAGAGTATTTTAGTCAATAAAATATTAAAACTGAGTTATTTAGATCCTATAATTATATAAAGTTTTTCCCACCAGATGAGAATCCAAAAATACCATCCACCTGGTAGTATTATTTCATTATATTCTTATGCATAATTTTAATTCTTAGGAATCTTATTTTTCCAAGAAAAATTTAAGAATCTTTTACTAAACGTGGATAATTAGGATTTCCAATGTGAGTTTTATGGAAACCTAAAATTTATCCCTTTATCAAACGGCTCCTTAAAAAAAAAAAGTAAAGAAAATCAACTATTAATATTATGATAAATACTGGTATAACAATATGAATTTGTTATAAGTCATTCTCTTAATTTTTTCATCAATGATTAAAATCCCTCATTTTTCTCTCTATAATAAATTCCTCATTTTAGGGTAGCCAAATCCTAATATATCAAGAATTGAGCTGACCTGCTATTGATCGAAATAATTAATCAAAATTAAATTAGGCCTAATATTTATGGAAAAAGATTTTTTTTTTTTTTTTGGGTATGCAAGAATTTATTATTTTAAATGAAATAAAATTGTGTTCACTTTAATTAAAACAACTATGTTTTAGAGTAAAAAAAACAATTACACAATGGAAGATTATGGTCGGGGTGAGTGAGAAGTTATTAAGAGATTTTTTTAATTTAAATATTAAATAAAACACTATTATTTTACTTAAAATGATATAATTATATATCTTTTAAAACGACAAACACTTTTCCTAATATTTATTTATGAAAAAACTTTAAATTCAGTAGTAAAAATAATTTGTAAAGAGCATACCAAAAAAAAAAAATAATTTGTAAAGATTACCAAAAATAATAATAATAATAATTTGTAAATTTTGGGGCCTTGGGTCATTG
Source organism: Gastrolobium bilobum (assembly GCF_033153095.1). Classification (NCBI taxonomy): domain Eukaryota; kingdom Viridiplantae; phylum Streptophyta; class Magnoliopsida; order Fabales; family Fabaceae; genus Gastrolobium; species Gastrolobium bilobum. The sequence goes on from NW_026899058.1 coordinate 337,837, forward strand.
CCTATATTGCTTAGTGGTTGGACCGGCCCTAAACTGCTCTCAGCTTAACTCATTTCCAATTTTGGTCCTATCCTCAAAAGTAAATTTCATATCTTAGGCAATTCATCTAAAAAAACAAAGTACAGAAAAAAGGAAGTATATAGAATAGTTAGAAATTAGAATAATTTGCCACAGGGTATCATATAGATAATTAACTTCATTATTTTCTCACACATTCCTTTCCTCCATAAATCAGTTAAAATCAGGGTTGCCAAAATCATCCATATGTAAAGTAAAAAAAAAACTAAAAACAAAAAACACGAAAAATGGATTTTATATGCTTTTGAGATTTAATATTTCTAATAAATTTACATCCCGTTACTAAAATTTCTCGGGGGAGGATAAAACATATTTATATATCTCCTTATGCCTCACAAACAGCATTGGATGATCCGGTCAGTGTAGTGTTGGCATATCCTTCACCTATATGATTTTTGAGAATATCCCCAAGATACTGCACTTGTTCGAATTCTCCTTGTAGTTCCTCCCACTACAAGAAATAGCACAAACGTTAACAAATTCTTCCCAGACAAATCAAGATTCCTATTCATTAGTCCTTAAATTGTCTGGTTGAGAACAAACTCAACTCTTATATCCTCAGCAATAAAAATGAGCATTCTAGAGGTCACGTGTTTTTAAGCACATAAACTGATGAAAGTTTTTGGGGAAGCTGGAGGAAAGATTGCTCCATTCTAAGGTCAGGGCATATCACAAGGCTTAGTATTCAGTAATGGCTTTTTATGATGTTAAGAGAGAGGTCACGTGTGTTTGAGGGTGTAACAATTGAACACCAACAGGTGCTGGAATTGATTGGGTCTTCCTCAACAAAAATTGGAATAGTGACAGATAAAAAGAGAGGCCCGGGTGTTAAAAAGAGCAAAAAAGACATACCCTAGATACAAGGCTTCTCTACTTGCAAGGGTAGGGATAAGGGTTAATTGTACGCAGTTTTTCCACGTATTTTACAAAGAGATTGTTTCTCAGACTCAAACATGTGACCGGAAGGTTACAAGGAACAACCTTACCGTTGCTCCGAGGCGTGCCCAAAATAGAGGCTAGAGGTTTATGATAGAATATTTCTGCCGAGTGTAATTTGAAAGACAATCTCTCCAACCATGTGCCAAGACACATAAACTGGCATGAATAAATTTACCTAGACGATACTTTTGTTACTGGATTCTGTATGTTTATAATGTGTTTACAATATGCCATCTAATCAAGATATGTGTTAACATTGGATCAACTTCATCATTTTTTAACTTTGTATGAAAAATAATGTTGGGGGATTTAAAGCGGATATATGATAACTACGGAATAAGAGAGCTCACCTCCTGATAGGATAATGATACAACTTTCCAACCAGCAGCAGTAACGTACCGGCGTTTTAGCATGGTATGTCCCAAAGGAACACCTATAACAGGCAAAGAAAAAAAAAACAATAGACTGGGTGAATCGGGGTAGTCAAGATTCAACTAGATTCAAGAGAATAGAAGGCTACACATTCAATATATGTAAACAAAAGATACACACCAGTATTTCTAGAGAAATGAGTTGGACCATCAATCTCCATAGCAAGCTTCTTATCAACTATTACGGCATCCAAAGTGTACACATCCACAACATATTCTTTGACCCATTTAAGGCCAGTGCTAATAAGAAGTCGTCCAACCTCTTTCTGAAATGAGGAAGTTATTTTCTGATTAAACCTTTTAGTTTTTCCAGCAAGAGCAACTTTATCCTCAAGCTCACCACATAATGACAACTGAAGATGTGGGAATTCAAGCTTCAAGCACTGGTTTACAAGATGAACCTGAGAAGCAAACATGATATCCTCCCTATACAGCTCCGAAATCCTTTGCTCCTCATAATGTCTCAGAGTTTTCCATACATATGAGAAGAAACTCCTATCCATTTGTCCAAAGACAGCATAGGACCAAGCTATAGTCGCAAGCTGGTCCCTACTCAAACTGAGTACAGGAGAGCCAAGAGATCCATTTGAGGCACCTTTTCTATCAGCACTGATTTGTTCATAATTATTTAATGTCTTTTCACCTGTGAAACCTCTCAATTGGATATGATCTTTGAAGACTCTGTCTAAAGAATCAAACACAGGATCAACAGGCTCGTATAGAGATGCAAAAGCCCACAAAAGCTGTGCGAGTTCTTGCTCTTGGAAAGTGTGAATTATGTCTGAAGCCCTTTTCGACAATTCTGAGAATAGATCAGGAGAAGAGTGCTGCATTGAAGCAAAAGCTCCTGCAATATTAGCGACGTTTTGAGAGTTGAATTCCCCAACCTTGGTCAATGCAACTTCTGCAATTCTATCCAATTCTGAAAAATAAAGCAGTTCGCCCCCAATTTTGGACAATGCCCAAGATATGTTAGAGATTCCTTGAGCAGAGCATTCAGGTAAGGCTGTCATTGCAATGCCCACAAGCATAGACATCTCTCTTTGTCGAGCAAAAGCCAGTCTTCGAGTTTTCATCATAGAAACTTTCTCCATATTCTTAGCAATGCGATGAAGAGCAGTAGCAATGTTCAAAGGGGAAAGAGGTGAGGGGCTTAGGCCTTTAGCAACTGCAACAATTGTTTCAGAAGTAACCTCTAACACATCCTGCGCAGTTTGTGCTTCTATAATTGCTTTGTTCAAGTTGAATTCTTTTCTATGGTCAGATGGCCCAGAGAATTGGGACAGCCTATGCACAAATTCTTCCATTGTTTTCTCCTTCTTTTCTACAAACATTCCATCGGCGATCAAGCTCACCGTCCTTTTCAAATCACCAACATCATTCAGGGGTTGCGTAGCCTGTGGCAGCTCCGAGTCTTCATCTGAACTATAGTCAAGATCATCTTCAATTTCCTCAATTTTCTTAAAAACTTTCTTCTTGCTCCCCAACTTCTTCTTAGCCTTCTTCTTTTTCTTCTTAACAGTTACCAAATCTTCCATAGCATGAGCCATGCCCCTTGCTTCAATTGATTTAAGCGCCATCTTTCTTGCCCTCACACACCAATCCATTCCATTGGTATCTTCAAGCAACTCTGACCTCTGTTCTTTTGCCCTTTTCTTGGGAGCTCGGTAACCAAATGGATCCAGTTCCCCAAGGAACTCCAATTCCCAATCCATATTAGACTCCTCTCCTTTATCATCACTATCCAGTGCAGCAATACTAGCTCCTCTGGAGCTACCGGCAGTGTCTCTACCTAAATGTGTACATTCAGTTCTCAGGGTGCAGGACTCGAGTTTTCGATTTAAGTGCCCAGTTCTAGTGATCACTGGGAAAGTATAACTAAGTCTTGGAGTGAAACCAAAGGGTTTTAAACAACTATGGTTAAGCAAAGAATTCAATAATCCTTCCATACTGTTCCCTTATCCTGAAAGAATACAAATAATTAATCAAACAGGTTTAATCATGCAACTCATTAAATTTTTTTCCCCTTCCCAGTTCCCTCCTTATGAACAACAATCAATAAATCACAAAAGGGGGTTCCTGCAAAAGCTGCACACATGAAATGGAACACCTTTCAATACAATTCATATGCAATAATATCAAAGAAACCATAATAAATCTGTATAAAATATGGTGGAAATTAGTTGTACATAATAAAATATAAGCTCAATAAAACGGTTCCAAAACTCAATCAACATTTCAGAAATATCGAGGCATGCCCAAAAAAACCAACTGGCTTTATAATAGGTCCACAACAGTTAAATATGATAAATATCATCGATAACAAGTACTCAAAATTGATGAACAAGAAAAAACCCATTTGCAGATAAAAGAGAAAATGAGAGAGAAAAAAAGAAAAAGACAAAAATAGAGATTTTGAAACTCACCAAGAAGCAGAGGAAGCCACACCTTTGAAGAACGAAGAAGAGTTTGTGTTTTTTCAGATAAAACTGTGATGTTTTATCTGATTTATTAAGGTGCGTTTTTTTACTGATAATTATAAAAGTTTTAATTTTCCCCTTATTTTAAAGAATTTTATACTGATAATTATAAAAGTTTTTAATTTTTCCCTTCTTTTTAAGTATTTTATCGAAACAGCGTCGTTTTAGCTCAGTCTATCTTCTTCTTCTGGTTCAGTGAATACAGAGTGTGAGTACTGAGTAGCAGAAATGGCTTCTTGTTCTTCTTGTTCTGCTTCATTCGCTAGCTTCTCTATTATCTCGAGACCTTATTCCCAACCGCAATTTATCCTCCTCAACTCTCCTCATCGAACCGGAACCCCTCATTCTCGACCCGGTTCAAGTCGGTTCAGATGCTCGGCTGGTCAGACCGGGTTCTTCACTAAAATCGGCCGCTTGATAAAGGAGAAGGCGAAGAGCGATGTGGAGAAGATCTTCTCCGGTTTCACCAAGACACGCAACAACCTCGCCGTCATCGACGAACTCCTCCTCTATTGGAACCTATCCGACACCGACCGAGTCCTCGACGAACTCGAAGAGGTTCCTGTTATTCACATATAAACTGTTTTTTAATTAATTAATTAATTAATTAATTTTTTTTTTTATTTTCAGGCTCTTTTAGTGTCTGATTTTGGGCCAAGAATCACTGTTAAGATAGTGGAGAATTTGCGCGAGGACATATTGTCCGGGAAGCTTAAATCAGGGAACGAGATAAAGGTACAATTCAACATACAAAGATAGAAGAAAATCTTTGAATTTTTTTTTTCATTGGTAACTCACCTAGAAAAGGGGCGATCCGGAGCAGTGGTAAAACTGTTCCTTCGTGACTCAAAGGTCATGGGTTCGAATCCAAGAAACAGCCTCTTTGCAATTATGCAAGGGTAAGGCGGCGTATAAGGATTTCCTCCACCCCACACTCGCTAGTCGGGTTTAACGGGGAGTGGTTTTTTTTTTTTTGGTAACTCACCTAGAGTGCTTCAAATGGCTTTAAAGACTCGAGCTTAGTGGTTGTAGTTTAGCATTTGCTTAGGAGTTTATTAAGTTAACTACCACTTTTTAGTTTGTTCCTATTTGTTTGTCAATTTTAAATAGTCAATAAGGTACTAACAACTTTTTTCAAACTTTGTCCATGTTTTTTTGTTATATTTATTAAGTCAAATGAGAGAGCATTAATAGAGATAGAGGATAATATAGTCAAATGAACTTATATTTTCTTGAATTTAAGATTTTTAATGAATTTCTTTTTTAATTCTAATGAGAAAGCTTAACCAAGATTATTTTAAAACGGGAGAGATTATTTAAAGAAGCAGGTTTTAAAGGTTTTTTGTGTTCCCAATATACCAAATGGTTTACTTTTTCATATAATGCTACCCATTCTTGTTTCCTTAACCAGTTTAAAATTTTGATTTGTTGCTGTCCTGGACTTTAGAAATGTTTGATATACTTATTTACAGGTTATGGTTTTTGCTTGGTCTGAATATGGAACTAATTACTAAAAATTTCCTTCCCTTGCTTTATCATGTTACTTAACATACCAGACAATTTCAATTTTTATGACATGGAATGTGTCATGCATTGATTTGAATGGCTTTAGGAAGCGCTGAAGAGGAATGTTTTGGAATTGTTAACCACCAAGGGGAGTAAAACTGAACTTCAACTTGGATTCAGGTGTGAGCATTTTTTAACTAGTTTTGCTTTGTTGCGGGTCATTGAATTTTATTGGGTTCATTTTTGTGCTTTATATTGGATATAATTTTGCTGTCATCAGGAAACCAGCTGTAATATTGATAGTTGGTGTTAATGGTGGTGGGAAGACAACATCTTTAGGTAAGAAAAGGACTTAAGGTGTTGATTCCAATCTTTTCCGTGAAATAAAATAAAAAATTGAGACAGTATGCAGTTATTTTTTATGTCCTAGGATAAATTTATTTTCTTTAAGAGTTAATAAAGGGGCGAAACCCACTCCATAAACGCTCCTTGACTTTGCGATGGTAGGGATGAGGGTACAATACATAGCATTACTCACCTACATAGCCGTACTTACCTTTTGCATTTTTTGTAATGAGATTGATTTCTAGATTCGAACCCGTGATCTTCTGGTCATGGAAGAGAGACCTTACCACCTCTCCAAGGTTTTCCCTCCTTTATTTAGAGTTGATGAACAAGCTAAAATATTATAAAGGTTGCATTGTGTCTCGTGATGATGGAAAATTATTCAAAAAAAAAGTTATAGGTATTGACATACATTATAAATTCTTAAACTTATAATTTTCAAATGCAGCTCTTCTTCCCTCCTCCACGCAATGTAGTTGTTTTTAACAGTTTAGAAATCCAAAACCATGTCGTTTTGATCAGCTTTTACTTGCAGGAAAGTTGGCCTATAGATTGAAGAATGAAGGGGCTAAGGTTAGATTATATTATCTGAGTTTTGCTTTGGTTTATGATTTTGATCTCCAACTGAAAGTGGGTTGGTCAACATAAAGTGCCATCTAACTGAATCCTCTAGAAATATAGACAGTTAAACGTTCTGGATTTCCTTCTTGAATTTCAGTTTCATTGGGGGACCAATGAGCAACTTTTGGGTGTTCAGTTAAATATCTGGAAGAATGACTTCCATTTGATTAAGCACCTTTTAGCTTCCCTTTGGTGTTTAGCCCACTGTTGTTTTAAGGGTGTTTCCACCTATAACTTTCAGGAAGATTAGCCATCCCTGCTTCATTATTAGTTTTCTCCTTCGTTCCATTTTCCCCATTTATGTTTTATTTGCTTGTAGAGGATACCTCAACGTCATTCAGAATAGCTATTTCTTTTACAAATTCAAGAGTAAAACTTCTCTTATGATCCTTGAAAGAGGCAGTGTTACTAAAATGAGAAAAGTGAATCAAATGGAAAAGAATCCGATCAAAAGGGGAAGAGGAAATACCTAATGAGAAACCATTAAAAAGGACCATACTCTAAATCATTTTTCTGAAATTGGTTTTTTACAGAGACAAACGACATCAATTAATCCATGTAGCCGACCCCATCTACTTGTATAATACTTGGTTGTTGTTGTTTTTGTACTTCTGAATTTCTCAGTTGTATCCTTGAAGGTTTTAGTTTGCCTATATTTAGTATACTCCTTCCACTATCCACATAGCTCGATGTTTTCAAATATGTAAAATTGACCCCAAGTGTGGAGCATGATTTATAATTCCAAATATGTAAAATGTAATTCCAAATTTCTCAGTTGAATCCTTGAAGATTTAGTTTGCCTATATTTAGTCCACTCCTTCCGCATAGCTTGATTTTTTCAAATATGTAAAATTGGCCCCAAGTGTGGACCATGATTTATACTGTTTGAAGTACAAACCTTATGATGATTCAGCTCTCAAGATTATTTCTCTTCTTCAATTCAGGTTGGATATTTTTTATTCAGAGGAGAGAATATATTGGAATTATTGTGTTTATATTTTTTAAAATTAGAAAAAGACCAGTATAGATGTTCTGTCTCAGGTGCCATTCGTATGTCTTAAAAGAAAATGTTGGTGCATCCTGTTTTTCTTTTTACTAATTTGATTAGACATGGTTGGCTTCTTTTTGTTTCTTTTCTATTTTCAGAAATCCTTTTTGGTTTAAGGTAAAAGGAGTTGAAGGATTTTGCTGTTGTTGTGTTTGAGCTTTAATATCTATGGTCATATCATATTACCTTCTGTTGTCAATATTTCGTGTTGGTCTTCTGTTCTCATTTTTGAAAATCTACCAGATATTGATGGCAGCCGGTGATACATTTAGAGCAGCTGCTAGTGATCAGCTGGAAATATGGGCTGAAAGGACTGGGTGTGAGATTATTGTGGCTGAATCTGAGAAAGCCAAAGCATCATCAGGTTCTAATGGATTAAGAATTTACTCCTAGCTCTGCTGTTCATTACTTGAGTTTTACAGCATCTTTAATTGGACAGCTTTTTATTTCCATTATTATTATTATTATTATATAGGGTGTGGATACTAAATTTTTGTACCTACTGTATTAATTGCAGTGCTTTCACAGGCTGTAAAAAAGGGAAAAGAGCTAGGTTTTGATATCGTATTATGTGATACATCTGGACGTAAGTACAAAAATTCTACAGCTAGCTGTTTTGAATTTTAATGAACTACTTCACTGGTTGTATATTAGCATTGGGGTTAATGTTATATTCTCAGGTTTACACACCAATTACAGCCTAATGGAGGAGTTGATTTCTTGTAAAAAGGCTGTGGCTAAAGTACAACCTGGCGCTCCTAACGTAAGCCCCAGTTTTTTGCACTTTTCCCTCTCAACTCAATCATTCTGCTGGTAAATCTTTAGGAATTGCTGAGCATTAGATCATACCTTGCTTGATTTTGTATCCATTACCAGTGTAATGGCTTATTTGTTCTTTCAAGTTATTTCCCAAGCTTTATTGTTCTTATCTTCCCTTTTTGGTTTTCTGACAATTATCTGAGGAATAAGCTTTTAGACTCCTTGGTGGAATTTGATGAATCATTATAACATGGATGGTATCTGTCGTCTTTGTTCCTAAACTCCTTACATTTGTACTTTGCTTTTGTTTGTTTTCGTTTAGATTGTGTCAATTGATTTATGCTAATAAACCTACCTTGTGCTCTCTTTACCTTTTTTATTCTTCAAATGAAGTAGATAAAAGTGTGATCAAACACCACATAGGCTAATACCTCCGTAATTGGGAGCATCTTTCTTACATGCTTGTGGGTTTTCATGTCTCATGAAATTTTCACCCTGAGCTTTTAATGTCATAGAAATGAGAGAATCTGCTTGAAGCACAACTTTATTAGTGAAGACTAGAACCAACAGTAAACAATTCTAAGAAATGTTTTCAAAAAATGATTGGGGTGGGGATTGGCGTTCTTATTGCTGATAGTGTCTTTTGATGATGTAGTCCCCATGTGCAGAAGGGATGGCAATATTTGCTTTCTATTTGTTTGTTGTTCAAGGCAGTTCCTATTATAGTTTTTTATATTTTTCTTTGCAATCTATGAGCTAATTAATTCTTTAGTAACATGACAGGAATATATTGAGTTACCATTAAGTGAACTACATCCATGGCATTTGTTTCCTTCATCTTAGACATCTGGATTCTTGACAGGGTTCAAGCTGTTGCAGAAAACTGTGTATCTGTTAGGATGTAGTAATTAATTATTTGCCCTTAGGTCTTTTTTGTACTTGGATAAAGCTTGTTGATGTATATATGTATGTGAGGAGTCTCAGAGAGAAAAATGTCTTTCCTTGAACTTCTTTTCCATCTCTCTCGCACACACACAGACAGAGACACATCCATCTAAAACAGTATAAATTGTGGGTGTTAACAATGCTTGCAGGAGATCCTACTGGTTCTGGATGGGACTACTGGTTTGAATATGTTGCCACAAGCGAGAGAGTTCAATGAAGTAAATTCTAGTTGTACTCTTTAAATTGGATATTTGTCTTATTTTGTTTGGGAAAATTGTTATTTACATATTTGAAACCCTGCTATAACTTTATGAGAATATCATGCGGCAATTCACATTGCTTCTATAGGATTGGTGTTGGAACTCTGAAGCTGAAGATTTTCTTTCAATGTTATAATTGAGACAGAAAATGAGAAGAGATGGTAAAACAATTCTACATCAAATTTTTCAACTTCTTGATGTTGGATTTCATTGTACTGGGAATTAAATTTATACAAGTTCCTCATTAGTTTGACTTAATTATTTGATGCATATGGGGGAAACATTTATGCAGTAATGGAATTGACCTTCTTAATTTGCTTCTAACTGCCAATTTCTATCTTATTAATTTAATTTTCTCCTTAAACTAAAGAATATAATAGTTAGTAAAGCAATACTAAGGTACTTTCTGTCCCTTCCTGTGTAATTATACTGTGATGCCCAAATCAAGGTCATGGATGTAGTAAACAGTTTGATTTGGAAAGAAAAGGATGTAGAAAACACGCCCTGAAATGGGAATAGAGGGAACAGATTAGAAAGAGAGGCATCATACATATGTTGAAAAAAAATATCAAAAGGGAAGTAGGGAACTCCTGAAGGTTTATAGGTTTATTTCATTAGCATGCATATCACACCAAACTGCAGCCAATGAATGGTGACCAATATGTTTTAGTTTTCGGATATGGCAGTGCTGTGAGTTTCTCACTCTTAAAAGTCTTATTTTGCATTGCTTTGCTTATTTTAGCTATTTATGACCATATGATCTCAATATCTGGTGTAATGGTTGCCTCACGGTTTTGTATTAACTCACTGTTAGCTGTTATTGTAATTGATTTGACTCAAGCCTTTGATCCTGGGACAGGTTGTGGGTGTTACTGGTTTAATTTTGACCAAACTGGATGGTTCTGCTAGAGGTGGCTGTGTGGTATTCTCTTCCTTTTTTTTAATCTTAATGGATATTTTATAGTTTTTTGAACTTAATAAATTTTCATCATTGGTATTATTTTTTGTTGCTCGGGTGATCATGGTAATGATTAAGCTAGTAATTTTTGTTGCAGGTAAGTGTGGTTGATGAGCTTGGAATCCCTGTAAAATTTGTGGGTGTTGGTGAAGGCGTTGAAGACCTTCAACCCTTTGATGCTGAGGCCTTTGTCAATGCCATTTTTATGTAAACCTATATTAGGGTTTGGTATGTACATCATGACTTTTCCTTTTCATTCCTTTCAAAATTGAGTTTGAATTCTTTTCAAACCTGTCACACTAATTGGAGTTCAACTCCACCGATAAAATATAATCGCCCTTCCCCAATTTTTTTTAAAATAATTACAGCTTAAAAATATCACTCAACCCTATACGAATCTACATCCCAGACATACTTCCCTCTAGTGAATTTTGCAATTTAACAACTCATCTAAGCCTAACATTTCTTGTTGTGTGTCGCTAGGCATGGCTGTTCTGTTAGGTGTTACATAATGTCAACTTAAATTCAGAATACTTCCACTTGCCACTTGGGCTGTAAGGGCAGGGTAAGCTTAGAGTGAGGGTTAAAGGTCTTTGGTTCAATCTCTGTATAAAAAAATCCAAAACAAAGAATAATAGATTATTACATTTTTTGTTAACTTGAATTACTTATACTTAAGCCTTGAAGTTCCTTTCTTGCATATCTGTGTCAACCTATTGTTTTTTGACAGTCTTATATATGTTATGGTTCAGAATCATTTAGTAGCAGAACAGCTTGACATGAATATGCAGAGCAACAGCAGGTCACAGTGAAGATGACATTTTACTATGAAGCCGTTCTAGGGAGAGGCCAAGCATTGCGAAATCATGTAAATGATTTTGAGGTGCAGAGCTGTTGTTGATTTCGAAGCATGCTGAGTGTATATAGTCCTTTTTCATGCTCTGTGGCTGGCAGTTTCTGACAATGCAAATGAGAGATAGAGTTTAGAACTGAAGGATTTTATTGTGGTGTGCATGTAAATGATACTACGGAAAATGTAATCAGTAAACACATGCTCCATTGTCTGTCAATATCTGATTAATGATGTTATTTTTCTTTTTTTCGACTTCTCAATGAGGTTTCCTATTTCACTGTTTTTGTCTTGTGTATGTTCCTATCCATTGACGACTTTTAAACTATTAATAATAATAATTTCCAGTAACAATTTTTGCCGGTTTCCCGAGGGGCTTGTTGCTTTAGAGCTTGTCTTTCAACGATAAAGTACTAGAGGATCAAATCATTAGAGAGAGAGTGAAGGAGAGTTAGAAGATGTATGAGGTATTCTAAAATACCTCTATTTCAATTGTTTTTTATTTTTTGAGTTTTCGTTCTCATTTAATTTATTTAAAAACATGAAATAATAATGTAATACTCTTCGCCCACATTCTTTCAATTCACCACTTTGTATAAACCACATGATCTATCAGCAGCATTCTAAGTTATCCATGTCAATTTACACTCTTAACAAGTCAATTTTGTTATAACAAACATTAAATGGAACTGTAAAACAACGTCCCACAGAAAGCTAAATGTTCATAAACTGGCAACTGGCATGTTATAGAAGGTAGCATGAGTAATATATAGCAAATTGCCAGTTTTCTTCAGTTTAAACTCAAGTGTAACTACAGTCAGATTTCTTCCAGTCTTCACCACGGAGGCATTAGCTTGCACTTCTTCCTGCAAAAACATATAGTGCAAAATCCATTTATTAAAAGGGTTTAAGCATGAAGAGGGTATGGGAGCATGAAAATGGCATATGGAAATAGGACTGCTAAGTTGGCAACAGTGACAAGGTTTAACATTTCTTCCAAGCGATTTAGAAATTTGTGAATTTGGATAATGTAATTTGCAAGGTGCACTTAGAGGAAAATGCAAGTGATAACTATTAATGAAAAAAATCAAGGCATTGATTTATGACAAATTCACAGTTTGTTCTAACCTTGTGTTTTTATTCAATGGATATTGATAGTACACTTAATCACCATGGACATTTTCATCCAAAATACTCTAAGGGGACGTTTGGTTGAGGAGAAATTTTTAAGAATAATAGGAAAATATGATTACTAGGGAAATGGTTGGAAAGTGAGTTTGGTAGGAAAATGTAAAAAAAGTTATTTGGTTGGGAAAAATTTTACTAGAGAAATTAGATAACTTTTGTAAAATCTATATTTGGCTTTTTGTAAAATATAGATGGGAAAAATAATACAACATTACGAAAATAACCTTGTATGTTTAGTATGACGAGTGCAGTCTAAAATGAATTTAAGAGCATTCTGTACAATATGAATGTACGTTTGAACTTCTTATAATGTTAAGAGACTGTGCCTAACTTGTTTCCATGTTTCCAATTGTCACAGAAGTTTATATATGTGTAAGCTTTTATCTTTGTCTTAAATACGTTCATTAAATCACCCATTGTTTGCTAATATTAATTATAACCAAAAAGAACTTTAATTAACTTCGGAAACAGACTTAAAAAGGATTCACGAGTCACTACAAGAAGAGGAAGAGCTTGTCTCCTACACGGTGCAATAGAATGCAGGTGAAAATGTAGTGAGATGGGATAATTTATTTTATTCTTGGAATAAAAATGCTTGTTCACAAAATCACTATTCAGCAGTGGACTTTGTTTCCATATATATATATATATATATATATATAAAAGTGCTGAATATTAATTATTGTCACAGATATACAACAGATGAAAAAATTCTGCTCTCTGTTGTGTGTAACATTATTAATCATCGAGGAGGGTATAATGGGTGTCTTCAAAGTGTGTCAACAGTGCTTTACCCGGGTTTTAAAAAAAAACCACCCTCAAATTCGCTTTCTAAACAGTGCCGATACCTTTCTTTTTCAGGCAAAGTTGAAAAAGCCATGCAAATTACATGGATGGGGATTTGATCATAATCTGTTGAAAGTTGAAACAAACGTTGGCTTTCTAAGAACCTTACTTCATTTGCATAAGAAAATGTTGAAAAGAATGGAACCAAACACCACCTAATGCAGTTCTGGAAAGCCTCAAATATGAGATGCAAGAGTCATCTAGCAAGTATCAATGCAACTCACCGACATTACATATTCAGTGACTATGAATTATGAAACAATAGCCATTAATTATGAGCTAGGAGTCCCAGTCTACAAAATGCCTTTTCGCATAGTATTGCAATAGTGAACAATGGAAAGAATCAAAACTGAATAGAAAGAACTCACGTTTGTTGGAGTGGCAGAGAGGTAAGAAATGCTCATTTCCCCAAGAAAAAGTTCCTTGTCCTCAGCAACTACTGTTCTTGCACAAGCAGTACACAGAGCTTCAACGAATGACCCAACAGCCCCACCATGCAGTGTTCCATAGCCATTCTGCAATTCCAATAAAGAAAATGAAAAAAATTCCATGTACATTGTACAATCACATGACATTTTTTGAACAAAATTTTAATTTTGACCCAGACAATAAATTCAGTTCATAACAAAGAAATTGGGAAAACTTTAATATTGAAACCAAAATTGCAGCTTTTCAATTGACTGCATAAGTCTTCTCAACAAACCAAAAAATTTCATACTCCCCAAACAATAGTTAATATATGAGTAAATACGGTCCCACTTTAATTCCTAAAAAAAAAACAAATTAGTAAAGAGGTTGCTGACAAATTCAAAGTAAACCTATTTAGTTGAAATCGTGGTCACTCACAAATTCAAAAAAGACCAACATTAATCCATCAAAAAGACTAAAATAGGTCCACTTTGAATTTTACAGGAAGGAACCAGACGACTAATTTATTTTTATTTTTGTAAGAGACTAAAGTGGAACACATGATTTTTTTCGTCAGTGACCCAAAAGTGGCTCTACTCTTAATATATAAACAACAGCAAAGATTACGAACAATTATCTAGGAATTCATCAGTAATTTCAATCAACCAATCAACAAAACATTTCAAACCATAGATTGATCTTATTTCCCAATTTCCTGAGCTACCAAACAGAACATCAAAAAAAAAAAAAAAAAAACCAAAGAAAGAACCAATTAACAGGGGATTCCTAATAACTATCTTGGAAAATATCATAAATTTCACGGACCACATTGAACAAAACATTTTAAACCAACTTCCTCAGCTAGAAAACAGAACATAAAGAACAATAACATAACAAAACAAAAACAAAAAGGAAGAAGCAAGCAAGCAAAGCAAGAGAACCAAAAGGGGTTTACACAGATAGGTGGTTTGGCGACAATAGTGCAAGAGATTCTTCCTCGTTGGATATGATCGACTTTGATGAAACTCCGAAGAAAGAGGGAGTAGAAGCCATGGGTGTTACAATTTTCAGGAACGGGGATGCCAGCGCCCATAGTGTTAACGAAATGCAAGGTCTCAGAAGCATGTTGAGGATCCACTTCCTTCGAAACTTTCAGTGATGGCGAGGCACACATAGCAGAAGCGGTGGCGGAAGTTTTCGCCGCCATATCTGACTTGCTGGAACGTTCAATCAGACACATACGTTATCATCGTCACTTTGTTATTTTTTTATGTAAAAAATGTTTTGTCACTATATAGTTATGTCATTTTGATATAATTTAAAAACATTTATTTAAAATTTAGATTTTAAAAAAAAAATTACTCCCTTTTTCTTCTATGATTTCCATTATTTATATCTTTCTTTCATTCGTGAGAACATAATTCTAAACATTAAATCCTTTTTTATTTATTAATGAGTTTCAATTTTCTCATATATAATAAGGAATAGGTATCTTATACTAAAGACATATTTTATATTGGATCCAAATTTATTTATATTAAAAAATATACAAAAATCGAAAAGTCATTATTAAGAGAAAACAATTCTCCTAATGGAAGTTTGTTAGAGCTCCTTAAAAATAATAAAAGTGTATGAATGGTCAACTTTTTTGTTTAATTCAAAACAAATTGCCTCAATTATTTCTTGAAAGAAGTAGCGCAAATCGTATAGATGTATATCCAATTTAATTTTTATTCAATGGTGCCATATAATTTTTAAATTAAAATTAGGATAAAAAATTGGAAAAGGTTATATTTACAATTTTTTTTTTTTACAAATTCTTATATATTACATTATGTACTAGGGATAGTACATTATATACTGGAATGTATTACTCCTAGTACATAGTATAGTTTGTAAAAGTTTGTAAATATATCTTTCTCCTAAAATTTTTACTATGTTTAAGAATTTTAAAGAGCTCTTTAAAATGAGAAATGTGTGATAGAGCCTAGTAGTGTTTGGTTGGGGAAAAGTGAAAATTATCCTAGCCAAGTGCAGGTGGAAATGTGAAACTCCATGTTTGGTAGAAACATTTTGGTTGTCTTTGACGTCATTATGCTTTGTCTAGCATTTGAGAAAAACAAGTAAAAACCGAATAAAAGCACTGTTTGGAAGCCCTCTGAGACCGTGGTATTGTTGTGGAAAGCGGATAACTCGAAAAAGCACTTCATATCAAAGACAACTTTACCCCTCTTCTTTACCTGTATTGGAGACATATCCCCTCTGCATATAGTCAAGAGGGATCCAAGAGACAAGCTTGGCACAAGTGTTAGACCCCAAAATACAGCTTCTGATAGTGTTCCAATAACGAGGATCCTTTATTCTCTTCCTCAACCATGGTGAGTAATGCTGAAGATGATACTCATTATAAACTCTACCAGGCACTTCTACACCACCACCCTTGCTAGTTACACCAAAACCAAATATAGTGAAACCCAGCAGTGCTACTATGAGGAACTATTCTGCTCTTCTTTTTACTTTTTTCTGTCATTCTTCATTCAAGGACTATTTGAGAGCTCAGTCTATGACAAAAAACTCCTACCTTGTAAAATACAGAGCTATGTTCTTCTTCCTGAGATTCTTCTATTGACAAAAGACTCATCTTTAGATGCTTGCGACACCAGATACTTGCCTAATTGATGAGAATGAGTTATAAGAAAAGACATATCTTACCAGAAAAGTTAAGAAATGCAACAAAGTGTTAAAGTATACATGGATGAAGAGAAGAAGAAAAGGAAAAAAATATTCCCAAAATTTTACATGCAGGGATATTTTCGTAATTGTCACTTATTTCCCCATCTATATTTTACCTCAAACCAAACACAGACTTTATAAATCTTACTTAATTTGCTCGGTAAAATTTTTTCCAACCAAACAACTTTTTTTACATTTTCTTACCAAACTCACTTTCCAATTATTTCCCTATCAGTTACATTTCCCTCGTATTCAAAAAATTTCTCCTCAACCAAACTATACCTAGAGGATTATTTACTAACCTTGGTAGTTAAAATTGAGATTTTAATTAAAATTAGAAGAAGAATAAAAAATCGTAAAATATAATATCCTAACTTAAAAAATTCGTAAAAATGTAAAACATTTGAAATTTTAATGAAATCATTTTAATTAAAAAATTCATAAAAGCATAAATTTAAATCAGGATTTAAACTACGATGTTGTCACCATCAGTTAACTCCTATATGTACTTACGCTTTATACCAGAGTTTTCCCGTCTATTCCACCAAAATCTTCCTTCATGTTGCAAAGTTTTTTATTTTATTTGGGAAAAAGTTTCCGATGTTACTTTAGATAATTTTATCTAATGTTCATCGAAACGACGTCGTTTTGGGTTGAAAAATTAAAAAATTAGAATGATAAAGACTATTATAACCTTGAAATAAATTAAAATTATAAAAATACCATGATTTTCGTCCCAAAACGACGTCGTTTTAATGAACATTAGATAAAGTGATTTAAAGTAATATCAGAAAAAACAAACCCATTTTATTTT
Source organism: Gastrolobium bilobum (assembly GCF_033153095.1). NCBI lineage: Eukaryota > Viridiplantae > Streptophyta > Magnoliopsida > Fabales > Fabaceae > Gastrolobium > Gastrolobium bilobum. The sequence continues at coordinate 355,046 of NW_026899058.1, forward strand.
ACACATAACATAATTATTTTTTGAGGCGAATCCTTGTATCTATTTCCACGAGCTTTAATTTTTTGACTTATTTATAAGATCAATTCCGAATGAGGGGAATTGATATATACAAGTAAAATATTCATTGACGCATTAAATTATCATTAGACATAAACTATACCAACATTCAGGGTCTGTTTGGTGTGATCTGTAAGGCTTAAGGGCATTTTTGGTGCATAGTATAGTATAAGGCCTGATAGTATAAGACTTGATTGTATAAGATCTGATTAAATTTTAATACTATCCTGCGTTTGGTATGGTATTGTATAAGATAATATTCTCTAATATTTTAAAAATTAATATATTAAAAAATTATTTTAATATATTAATATTGAAATGATATATTAGTTCTTGAGAATTGTACTTTTAAGCAACATTAATACATCAACCCCTTATCAAGCCTAATCCTACCCCCTTAGGCCTGATTATACATCATTTTGATGTATAAAGGGATCATGTTGTATAAGCTTATACTATACGATGGTCTCACCAAACAGCTGAAAATGTCATATCGTATAGTATAAGCTTATACTATCAGGCCCTATTCATCACACCAAACAAGCCCTAATAGAGCCTGATAGTATAAGCTTATACTATACGTTATGACATTTTCAGCTGTTTGGTGTGACCATCGTATAATATAAGCTTATACAACATGATCCCTTTATACATCAAAATGATGTATAACTTAATCAAGCCTAAGGGGGTGAGATTAGGCCTGATAAGAGGTTGATGTATTAATGTTGCTTAAAAGTATAATTTTCAAGAACTAATATATCATTTCAATATTAATATATTAAAATAATTTTTTTAATATATTACTTTTTAAAATATTTGAGGATATTATCTTATACCATATCATACCTAACGCCGGATAGTATTAAAATTTAATCAGATCTTATATCATCAGGCATTATCCTATACTATACACCAAACGTGTCCTCAATCTAGCAACACTGTTATTCTGCAACAGGATTAAAATAACAAGTTAACAACAAATATTTATGGGAATTAAAATGACTATTCTATTTTTCTCTAAATAATCCGTTTAAATTTAAATTATATAAATCAATACACATAATTAATGCAAGTTATATATTTATGCAATTAATAAATAACGTTCAACTTATAGGGTTTGTATATTGTTTCAGTTTTTCTTTAAACTTATTCATGCTTGAAATATTAATTCCATTTATCTTTTACTTTATGTTGGTATTGCTATTTTTTTCCATTATTATTTTCATTCCATACTATATATGAGTTGATTTTAATTTTTTTATTTTTAATTATAGGATTATAATATCGTATTTAGCCAATGTTGCATGCACTGTATGCAAAAATAAAAGATGCAAATTACTATGTATAAGTTTGAATTACATGTTTTAATTTATTTTGGAAAAGTATATTTTATTATTTTTAAAATAACATATTTACATTCCAAAGAAAGTTTCGAGTTTCATTTAGTCAATTTCATGATAAGAAATGAGTAAATGAAAGAAAAAAATAAATAAAATTCACCGTTTGAACCAAATGATACATTTTGCATTGTTTTGAAAGCACTAAGATTTAAATAAATTTATTAGGGATAGGATATTGTGACACATAAATAATGTTACACACAATGTTACGACCACATCTTAACTGTTGATTTTCGTCAATCAACGGTTATCATTTTTCAAATCAAACTCATTAATTAATTATTAATTCGCAATAAATGATAACCGTTGATTGGCGGAAATCAACGGTTAAGATGTGGTCGTAGCATTGTGTGTAACATTATTTGTGTGTCACAATATCCTATCCCATTTATTAATAACAAATATATGACATATGTAATTATATTAGTTTTATAAAAATTTAAAAAGATTAACTTTTTATTATTTATAATATATTATTATAAGTATAAATTTAATTTTAATTTAATCAAATAGTACTAAGTCTCATAATTTAACAAAGAGAGAATATTACATTAAGATATTAATATTAAATAAATAACAACATATAATTTTAATTAAAAAAAAATTTAATTATAAATTTTATTTGTTAACTAAAAAAAATTCAGAATTTTTTTTGGATGGCACGATTAGAGCATGTCCCAAGAACAAGTGGTTTGGAAGACATGTCTCACAATCTGAAGTTTTTCCCATCAAATCCCATATTTTTGTCCCTCTAAGTTACGATGGTAAAGCAAACAGAAAAGCACGTGAATTAAGAAAGGGAATAAGGGGTTTTGGAATGCAAAATGTATGAGTTTTTGTCTATCAATCTTTACACTTAAATTTATACTAAACTGTGAAAGAGCTGTCAAAATGAGCCACCGGCCCTAGTCCACGTGGGCCAGGGCCAAAAAGCCCAGATATTAAACAGTGTGTATGGGTCAAAAAATCATATAACCCGATGGATTAAGGCCAGCTCACGGGCTAAATTTTTTTATTTTTCAGATTAAACAATTAAGCAATTATAGCTGCAAATCAAAAAGTATACATCCAATTAACATCACTGCAAAATGCATTTAGCAATTAAGCATTTTGCAAAAAAATTATGAGCAACTATTTTGAGGAAATTATAATATGATCAATCATTCAAAAGATACAACTATAAACATAATGTATATAAGAACTGAGAGCGAGTGAATCTCACGCGCCTAAGATTTTTTCTCTGAAATTTTCCGTTGGTTATGGGAGAGACAAGATCGGCGTCGACTGAGGAAGAGGATAACCTGAATCGGAGCATCAAGAAGCCTAAAGGGTTGGTAGTTCAGGATGATTTGATTGATGAGCACATGCATGGAGAAGATCCAATCACTCCGGCATCGAGTGCAGGGGGAAAGAAGCTGTAGATTGCGATTTGCAAAACCATGGGAAGGTGAAGAATAGTGGTCCTGATCATCTGTCTGGTGGTTCATCAGGGAAAAGAAGTGGTCAGGGTCGAAGGGTTGTGTCTTACAAGGACAAATTGTTGTGGCTTAATGGAGCGGAAGAAATGTTCGAGAGCGAAGATGAAGACTGGATGGCTAAGCTAAGAAGAGAAGAATAAGAAGAGGATATGATTGAGGAAGATTCAGAAGAGGTAGTGGATGATCCGTTATGCCCTACCTACAAGTTCTCGAAAAGCCAGCATAAGGAGGGCTGTAAGCAATGGAGGAAAGCACTTATCATTAAACTTCTGGGAAGGAGGTTGGGTGCTAGATTTCTAATGACTAGATTGGTGAGAATGTGAAACCTAGTGGGTGTTTATGAAGTTATCGACATGGATAATGGCTACCTTGTTATCAGATTTCAGGAAGACAATGATTATAACCATGTGCTCCATGAAGGACTATGGATAGTTGCAGACCACTACTTGACAGTGCAGAGATGGAGGCCATTTTTTGACCCTTATGATGAGAAGGTAAAGAGGTTAGCTGTCTGGATCAGAATTCCTGGCTTGCCCCTGGAGTTCTACACTACCCAGAACCTTTGGAAAATTGGTAGTATCTTTGGAAGAACTCTGAAGATTGATAAGAATTCGCTGAGGAGGAATGAATTTGGTTATGGGGACATTACAGAGAGAGCCACATTTGCTCATATATGTGTGGAAGTGGACCTTAGGAAGAGCTTCCTGTCGAAATTCAAAATTGGTGGGAGAACCTTGCATGTGGGCTATGAGGGACTGCATATGATCTGCTTTGCTTGTGGCTTGTACGGCCACAGAAAGGACTTTTGTCCTACTTCTGAAAAGCATAAGCAGTGCTCTGGTGATTGAGGTGCTAATAAAGAGGCTCAGGAGGTTAAGGGAAAAGAGATAGTGGAAGAACAACAGAAGAGTGAGGATGCATTTGGAACCTGGATGGTAGTTCAAAAAACAGGAAGAGGGCGTAAATTGGAAGCATCCCCAGTTAAGCATGCTGCTAGCAATGCTAACCAAATGAAGCATGAAGATCAGCAGATCAATGTTACAGATAATGATGTTGTTGTTGAGTTGATGAACTCTGATAGTCCTATGGGGGAAGTAGCGCTTGAGGAAGCTACTGAATCTGTTGACAAGGAAAATGGGGTAATGAATAAGAAGGATGGAGGTGGGTTAAATGAGAGGAAAACTAGGGGACCTACCCCTAATACTCAGAATTCAGGCCCTGAGAAACAGAAAAAAATGAGGAATAAGAACAGGTCCATCTAAAGGAGTAGCAGTGAGTTCCAGTGGGATACAGAAAGGAAAGCCTAATACAAAAGGGGTTGTGAGTAGAGTCCAATCCTCATAGAATCAATATCCCAATTCTTTGAGTTTGGGAGCTCAGAAGTTGAATAATAGAAGCAAAGCTGCTGAAGGAGGAGTTCTTCAACCATCTCAGGATCGAAACTTTCTAGTTAGTGGGAGATTAAAAGGGGAGGAAGCTATGAATAATCTGAAAACTGGGACTCTTACTCAGAATGCTATGGAGATCGAATAGGTCAGTCCAGGCCTGGGAGGGGCTAAAATCCTTAATAATTCTTGATGATTCAATCCTTGGTGATTGAAGTTATCTGTTTTTACTTAGTTATGTTTATGAATAATAATATTTGTTCATGGAACTGTAGAGGAGTAGGGGAAAAAGAATTCCCTGCTCTGATTAGAGATATCAAATATAGATTTAAAATAAAAGTTATGGCTTTGCTGGAAACCAGAGTTCATGGTGACAAGGGAGAAACTATTAGTAGGAAGCTTGGATTTTCTAAATCCTTCAAGCAGGAGGCTGTTGGGTTTTCTGGAGGTATCTGGGTGTTGTGGGATGATAGAGATGTTGAGGTGGAGATTATTCAATCCCATCATCAGTATGTCCATACTAGAGTCCATTATTTAGAAGATAGTAGAGTGGAGTTAGTCACTTTTGTGTATGGGAGCCCGAGGAGATGTGAGAGAGTGATCCTTCAGGAGGAATTGGAGAATCTATCTGAATATGTGAATTCTCCATGGATAATTCTTGGGGACTTCAATTCTGTGTTGAGGCAATCTGAGAAGATTAGAGGCATGGAGGTTGTAAGAACCCGCACTGTTAATTAAGGAAATTAATTAATTAAATACGAGAATTAAGAAATAATTCAATAATTGACCATAATAATTATTATGAGGCTTAAATAAATATAGAAAGTGGTTAATAATGCTGAAAGTCGCTTTTCGAACGAAAAGCGCAGATACCGGTTCTGCTACTCGGTATAAATGCGTACCAAAAAAGTATCCCGGAAAATTATAATAAGTACATGATAATTCCTAGAATATTAAATAGGACTAGTAAAACAAGTTTCAAGTTAAAATAATGAGAACTGGTGCCAGAAACTGATACTGGCTATGAAAAGCGCGTACCGGAAAGATACTCCGAAAAATAAAATAAAAATATGATAATTCTTATAAAATTGAGTAGGTTCAGAATCCTGAGTTTGGGATAAAAATGCTAAGCGTAGCAATTAAAATTAATACTGTGTGTTTAATTCTTAAGTGGCTATATATAAGCTTGTTAGGACATTTTTTTTATAGAATAATGAGAATTGAACACATAAATTAATACAAACTACATAAATCTCTTACTACTAGACAAATCTGAGGGGCTAAGAGAGACATCTTTAAAATCATTGAAACTGTTATTTATAAAATAAAATCATGCAAATATTGTTAGGAAATATGAACCTTCATTTAATTTTATGCGTGTAATATTGTATGCAAAATCTACAAAGATCATGAAAAATCCATTCCTAGTAAAAAAAAATTATTCCTGCATCTGTTAATTATTATTTGTTATCAATAATTGGAGTTATAATATCAATTCATAATTCACCAGAGTTAAATCATATTCAATGTAACTTGCACTTATGTTAATTTGGATTGACGAGACTATGGAATCAGAGTAAAAAAAAAACTATAGATATAAGCATAGCTAACATTTTCAAAGAGAGTATTTTAATTACAATTTTAGTGGACCGATCAGACGATCAAAAGGGTTAAATCAAGCTTATGAATATTTTTAAATGGCGAATTTAACCGAACTATATAAACCACAATCAGTAAGGACAACTTAAATTTTTAGTCCCTCCATCTTTAGAAAGTGAGTTTAACACTATTTGCTGTATGTGCAAATCATGGATCGACCATTTTCTTTTTCAAAGAAATTTTAAGTGGGTTTGGTTTATTTTCTATTTTCTATTTTTTTCTATTTTTATTAATAATTATGTAAAGTAAAAAATATTTGTGTTACCAAAGTCAAATCCACCATAATCTATATTATCTCTCCATCTTTTAAATTTCTCATGTATATTATTTGTAAATGCCAGCTAAGAATTTAATAGAAAAATTGCCCTTTTTTTCTTCTGTTTCTGTGATCCATTCTTTATTCAATTAGTTGCATTTCATCAAAATGCATAACTTTTAATTCGATGTGTTTTCGTTTCCCCTGAATTTGACCATAATTTCTTCTTTGTTGGGAGATCCAAGTCTCATCTTTTTCGTTCGAGTCTCTCAGATCATTCTCTCACTCTTGAATACTTTTTGTTTATGAGATCAATACATAATTTTCAACTTGCAATAGCCACTTAAAGAAGAAAAGAGGAACAAAGATGCTTGACAAAAGCAATCAAGAAATGCAAATTTGGTGTGAACGGTGTCCCTCAAACTCCTCAATTAATCTCATTATATTACCTTTATCAAATTTCTTAAGCTCCTCAAACTCTTCGTTCAAAGTTACTAAGAAGGATGTTTCCTTTTAGCCAATCCTGTGTGCAGATAAGTGATTATACCAATTTTTTTTTTATGAAAAAAATGTGTATCATTTTAAAGGATGTAAAGTTGTGTTATTTTAAATGAGAGATAGAGATGAATCATGAGGGAGAGATAATGGACAAAAATAAATAAATAAATATGTGAATCACACTCCTATATGAGAGTAAAATGATATAAGTTAACACTTTTCTCTTTTCTATATAGTCGGTTTAATCTGGTTGAAGCATTATTTGACCCATGTGACAATCCTAACATCATTTTTGTCCTTGTCAGAATTTGAACTTTAATCTCTAATTTAAGAAGAAAAACTATTAACGGGAACAAACTCATTTCCACGTAAATCAATGGTTATTCGTGCCCTCCATCATTTTAGGTGTTAAAACTACTACTACAAGGATCGAGTTTGCAAAAATCAGAAATTGACTTGAATTTAGCTTCTGCCAAGGTCTCAAAAACTTCTTAGCATTTGACTTGCACCCAGTTGATTATACAAATTGATCACAACTACCGTGATTATCATTATCATCAAATGTGCTCGATGGGAATCACGTTGAGATCTCCCCTCACGGTCATTCAATTCCTCAAAAAGTGACTTGAAACAACATTCCAACTTTTTTATACATTTAGCTACGAAATGAAATTATCCGATTAATCGATCAAAATTAAATAAGTTACGTATCTCTTTTTATACCTATGATCATATTTTTATTTATTTTTTGGTATCAATCACATTTATTTCTCATCCTCTCAGTCATGACACTCATATTTACATCCCTAGATTCACACATTTGGTGAATCCTCTTCCCAATTCCGAATATATATACATAGCTTCGTAACATATCTTAACAAAAATGATCAAATTTAGTGAGCATAGTCCCAATCTTCATATATATAGGCACACTCCTTTTATTTTATTTAGCAGCATATTTCTTATCCTGCAACTCAAGCTCAACATATATTTTTTGATGTTTCAAAGCAGCCTCTAATATGAGATAGGTCGAATTCTACCTAATTTTAACATCTAAACATACAAAACCTTTATATTAAATCTTTTTTCTGTTCAACACAATTTCAACAATATCACATTAGTTGCATAAGAAATTATCAACATAATGGATATAACAATGGGCATAATTAACACACTAATATGGTTCTGGTCTAGGAATTCAATAATTGACTGTTGGAATAAAAAGGATAACAACCAAATGATGGTAGTTCAGTTGACACCAGGGAACTAAGTAGGTGGGGGTGAGAGCATGCGTTCAATCTTCTCCGGTACCGTATTTGAGAGCGTGCGTTCAATCTTCCAAAAATAAATAAATAAAATAACAGAAATGAAGATTTTTTTTGTTAAATAAGCAAAGAATACAAGAGCACTCTCTTGCCAAGGGACTAGCCCCTAAATTTGAGAAAAAATTACAGCCAAACACTCACAAAAGTCACAACTGTTGCCATAAGTCTCATAACCTCTCTTTTATTGTTGTGGAGATATATTCCTACGGGTAGACCTTCCATTAGAGCATCTTACATCTATTATGATATTAACAGGTCTAATTAATTGGAAGAATTTTGTTATTACAAACTTTAAATGGAACTGCAGAACAACATCCACCAGAAAGCTAAATGTTCATAAACTGGCAACAGGCATGTTATAAAAGGTAGCATGAGTAATATAGAGAAAATTTCCAGTTTTCTTCAGTTTAAACTCAAGTGCAACTACAGTTAAATTTCTTCCAGTCTTCACCACAGAGGCATTAGCTAGCACTTCTTCCTGCACAAACACATAGTGTAAAATTCATTTATTGAGTGACTATGAAACTATAACTATTAATTATGTGCTAGGGCTCCCATTCTACAAAATGCTTTTAGCCTGGTACTGCAGTAGTCAACAATAGACAGAATCAAAACAGAATACAAAAGAACTCACATTTATTGGAGTGGCAGAGAGGTAAGAAATGCTAATTTCCCCAAGAAAAAGCTCCTTGTCCTCAGCAACTACCGTTCTAGCACAAGCAGTAGAAAGGACCTCAACAAAGGACCCAACAGCCCCACCATGCAGTGTTCCAAAGCCATTCTGATATTCCAATAAAGAAAATGAAAAAAATTCAATGTACATTGTACAATCACATGACAGTTTTTTAAACAGAATTTTACTTTTGAACCAAGAAAAGTAGATTCAGTTCCTAACGAAGAAATTGGGAAAACTTTAATAATGAAACCAAAATTGCAGCTTTTCAATTGACTGAATAAGTTTGAACCAACCAAAAATTCTCAAACTTCCCAAATAATGGTTAATCAATATATAAACAACAGCAAAGATTCCTAATAATTATCTAGGAATTCATTAGTGATTTCTCATATTGCAAATTATGAGAAATTTCCATGGACCACATTGAACAAAACATTTTAAATATAAGTATGAATCAAGCGATAGTGGGGATTTCTTTCTATTAACAAAACTTGTTAAAACATAGGCATGACATCCCTTACCCAATTTCCTCAGCTAGAAAACAGAACATCAAGAACAATAAGATGACATAACAAAACAAAAAGGAAGAAGTAAGCAAAGCAAGAGAACAAAAAGGGGTTACACAGATAGTTGGTTTGGCAACAAAAGTGCAAGAGATTCGTTCCCTTTGGATATGATGGACCTTAATGAAACTCCTAAGGAAGAGAGAGTAGAAGCCATGCGTGTTGCACTTGTCAGGAACAGGGATGCCAGCCCCAACAACACTACTAACGAACAACAAAGTCTCAGAAGCATGTTGAGGGTGCAATTCCTTCGAAATTTTCAGTGATGGATACTTGGTGGCCATTGTTGACTTGTTGGATACTTGATTCCTCCGTCTCAACTCTCAAGACTTGGAATTAAATACTAAATTTATCAAAACTAGAATGATAAAAAATTATAATGTATTTACATCATGTTATAGAATATATAATCATAAGTTTATGTAAGTTTTTATTTTTTGTTAAGAAAATCTCATCACTAAGGTTAGGTTTAAGAAAAGTCCACAAGAGACCCCAAAAGAGAGCGGAAAAGTTGACGCACGAGATTTGAGCAGGTGAAGGTAGAGTACATGTTCAATCTTCTTCAATACCATATTTGGGAAGTGTTTAAAACCTTAATCCTAAACTCGTCCTGAATCAAATTAATAATAAAGAGATGAATTGATTAAAATATTTAAAAAAAAAAAAGCGGAGAAGAGAGAGAAGGGAAGAAAAGAAATGAGAACTGAGGTGAAATACATTGCAAAGTTTAACTTGAGTATTCTTATTATATATTTTATACAGCTTAAGTAGATGTTTACTAAGCTTTTCATCTTTACGAAAATTAATCAAAATATGATTTAAATTATATAATATGACAGTGTTACCACTGTCCAGTTTTCTACCACCAATATTTTACTCCCACAGCGGCCACTTCTTTTATTACAGATAGTTTCTTTTTTAATGTTGAAGGAAAAAGAAATTATTCCCCTATTGTGTCGTGTCTGGCTAAATTAATATGATTCATGTCAGCATTTTGTCAATTCAGTCAAGTCTAACTTAAGCAGCAAGTTAGTGAAACAATTAGCTAGCTATATTTTCTTTAGGGGTTTATTGTTTGTATTTTAATTGAAAATAAAGTTATTTCAGCAATTCCAAAATTATATTATTTTGAGGTAATTAATAAATGATATTTTGATAAAATTTATATAATAAAGAAACAAATAAAATTATTAAAATATCCTTCATTAATTCTCTTGATTCTCCCTAAACAACATAGTTTTGAGTTGCTGGAAATGATTTATCTTTTTCCCTTTCTTTAATAATTGAATATATATATATATATATTATTTCTTCAATCACAAGAGATAAAATTTATCTCCTACAATCCCAAAATTATGTCATTTTGAGGATTAAAAGAATTAATGAAGGATATTTTAATAATTTTATTTATTTCTTTGTTATATAAATTTTACTAAAACACCTTTCATTAATTCTCGTAAATCTCAAAAGGACGTATATATATTGGAAAGTCATAGGAGGGAGATAAAATTATCTCCTACAACCCTAAACAACATTATTTTGGAGTTTAGGATTAAAAATAAAAGATATTTAGAAATTTTATTTTCCTTTTGCATCACAAGTTTTACTAAAATTCCCTTTATTTTTAGGGGTTTGTATTTGTCATTTATCATGACACAACAAAGTTTTCTACACACACAATATTTTGTGGGGCTCACACTTTTTGAAGAAAAAAAAAACTACAGCACGCAAAACAAATCTGTATAACATTACACAATCACTTTTTCTATAACATAACTTTTATAAAACCATTATTTTTAATCTTAAACCTTCGTTTGGGATTATAAGAGATGATTTTATGATACAAGAAACGTTAATGCCATATTTTTTATTGGTGTTTTTTTTATACAATAGGTCCTATAACCTTACACAGGTTACTCAAATCCCTCACTACTAGAATAATCTATTCCATAGTATGTTTTTATAGATATTATCCTCAAAACATTACCATTTTTTGACAAATTTCTAACATCCAGAAAAATAAATTCAGTTGCAGAAAAAGAAAATGGGAAAACTATAACAGAACCCAAATTGCAGCCTTTTTCAATTGACTGAGTAAGTCACAACTAACCAAAAGCTTCAATATCCCCAAATTATGCTTAATCAAATATATAAACACTTTTCGATCTAGATAATAAAAAGTAAAAACAACTTCAATAATAATATATTAAAACATAGGCATGAATTCTCTTGATCAATTTTGTCTGCTACCAAACAGAACAAGGAGACACATAACCATAACACAACATAACAGGGTTTTTCACCCTTTTGCCCCTTATTAATTAATTAATAACCATTTTGCCCCTTATTCGAAACTATCTACCAATCTGTCCCTCTTTAATCGACTACCTTGCATTTTTAATCGACTAAACGGTTGTTGGGAGATTTAATCGACTAAATCTCTCTACTTAATCGATTAAAATCATGCTGACTTATTTTTTTTTTTTTTGTAAAATATGAAAATTTAGTCAACTAAATAGGGAGATTTAGTCGACTAAATCTCCCAGCAGCCATTTTTTGTCTGTTTTGGCCATTTAGTCGATTAAAAATGCAAGGTAGTCGACTAAAGAGGGGCAGATTGATAAATAGTTTCGAATCAAGGGCAAAATGATTATTAAGTAATTAATAAGAGGTAAAAGGGTGAAAAAGCCCAACATAACATCATTAACATGACAAAAAAAAAAAAAAAACAAGAGGAATAAGCAAGCAAGCAAGAGAATAAAAGAGGGTTACACAGATAGGGGCTTTGGCGACAACAGTGCAAGCTAATCGTCCCCGCTGTATATGATCTACTTTGATGAAACTCCGAAGGAAGCCATTGTAGAAGCCATGCGTATTAGTATTCTCTGGATCTATAATGTTGGCCCCCATAACTCTAAAGAAATCCAAGGTCTCAGAAGCACGTCGAAAGTTAATCTCCTTCGAAATTTTCAGTGATGGCGAGGAACACACAGTTTCAGGCTCAGCAGCAGAGGAAGTTTTCGAAGCCATTTTTGAGAGAGACTCTCTCTTACACGATTGCAAATTTGCAATCCAACCTTGTTATGAATAAATAGAAAGAAGTGCAACAAAACAAATAATCATTCCATGCTTTATCATGACACACCACTTTATAGTTTATAGCTGCTCCTTACTAGTGCGCCATTAGGTGGAGTCATTATTCAAAGAGTAAAGTAGAGACGTAGACGACTCAAATTTTTAATATTTGTTTAGCTGACCAATTTTCTTAACCCTTCATGTACAATGTAAATAAATATTTAAGAAATTTTGTGTTATTCTACTCGTAAATATTACAAAATCTTTAATATTATATATTGATCATCAAATATCTAACAACCCACAATTGTTATATAATTCAACCACGCACTTGTGTTGAAATATTTGATCGTGTCCTTCAATATGGATCAAAAGCAACCTGAGTGTTCTTTTTTTTACATTATTAGATTTGAGATTATTGTAGATGTTTTTTTTTTTTAAATGCCATTAGTGTATTGGTCGTGGATATAATATAATGGATTTCTATTTGACTAATTATTTTTAAAAAAAATTGTCTCTATCATTTTATTTTTTTTGTTTTTTAAAGATATCCTCTCACCAATAGCATTTTTCATGTATATGACCAGAGATCGAATTTCTAACAGCATATTTAAAAAATACAACTATTTATCAAGTGTGTTAGGCTTTATTAGTGGTCTCTATCATTTCAATAAGTGCATTCTGTAGACTATCTTGATCAAGAACCAAAATTAGTTTGAGAGCGTTTTCACAAAATGAAGTTCACACATAATAAAATAATAACTGTTTAGTCTCAACTCTTACAGTTATGGGCGAATAATTCAATTTTTTACTCTCTATCTCTATTACTCTTAATCACAGAACTAATATTCCAATCATCTAATGTACGCTATAGATTTCATCACTTTTAATAAAATCGGACCAATCCGGCTGAGTCGACCTGAAAATCAATAAACCGGTTATATAATCAGTTCGGTTGAAGAAAAAGACCGATCATGCAACAGAACCGATGCGACCGGTCCGATCCGACCAATTTTCATGAAAATCGGTGATCCGACCCGGTCCTAAAAAAAATTCAAATTTTTATTTTAAAAAAAAAATTCATAATGGTCATATTTGAATATCTTTTTGCTTATTGACTTACATAAGTTATGTATCTACAACACTTATATTATCTCAATTATGTACTATGCAAAAAAAATTAATTTGTGAACCTAAAGCCCTAGATCACGATCGTTATATTTTTGTTTGATCCTTTATTAGATAATAATATGTGATTTATTATTTTTTATATTAAAATATTTGAAATTTTTATCATTTTTTTTTAGATATTTGAGTATGTTTATAATTGTTTAATATAAATTATAAAATTACATTTAATCATCGGATTATACGATTGAATCAGTGATCCATTGATTGAACCAGTAACTCACTCCAGTACCTCAACCGACTCAATGATTACACCAATTTTAATAACATTAATTTTCATAGTTGGCTTTCGGACGAGAAATATCCTCGGAACAATTTAAAAAAAAAAATACTAATCAGATTGTCCTATCTACTATTTATGTTTGCACAGTCAACTCAACTCAATCAATCATGAAGAAAATAATTTAAGATAGGCTAGAAAAATCTTAAATTCGCAAAAACCCACTAATTATTTGGGAAAAGAAAACAAAATAAAGAAACTTAAAAAGAAAGAGAGTTGAAAATAGTTCCCACTTAACGAGTGTAACTAGTAATAACAATGAAAATGCATGCCTTCTCTCTCCTATCTCTCCAACCTTCTTCTCCAAAAATAATTCCATGGTCTCTTTTTCTCTCTTCCTTTTTCTTTTCTCTCTCTTCTCTTCTTTCCTTTCTTTCTATCCGGCTCACGTGAGCCGAGATCGCTGAATAATTGCTCCTTCTTCTCTGTTTCCTCTACCACAAATAAATCTTACCTAGTACGCAAGCATCGAATTTGGTGCTCCTCTTTTTCTAAATGAAAAAAAATTATTATCTCATTTAAATCAAATCTTCATTTTTATTTTTATTTTCCTTCAAATCTAAATTTTTTACCCTTTAAGAAGGGATGTATGTACAGATGTAGCACCAAAAATTGGTTCCTCTCCCACGCCCTTTTTTTTCAGAACTTCTAAAATAACCGCTACAAAATCCATATTTAACATTTTGTTATAGACGTTCAATATCTTATTAAAGGACCCATTTTTAAAAAAAGCTTAAGACTATCCCTTTTATTTTTTATTTTTTTTATACATGCCTGTACTTTTATTTAAGTAAACACTGGTGATTACTTCACCAAATAAATAAAGGGTTTTATGTAAGGGAGAAAGTGGACTGGGCTGGGTCAAGCTTTGTTTCGAAAAGCCCAAGCCTACGCCAAAAAATTTCAATTTGGCCTAGCCCAAGCTTAGTATGAGTCTAATTGTTAGCCTGACTTGTCCCGTTTATAAAAAAACAAATGGCCTGACTTGGTCTGTTAGCCTGTTAATTTTTAACTTCCAAGCATAACCATGAATCAACTTTACGAAGTACTCAAATTCTGTTGCTACACCAAAAATCATAATTTCAACGTCCAATCAGAATCATGAATCATAACAAAACTCATATAATATGCATTTAAGCCATTTTCAAAAGCAAAATGCTCAAACTAAATAACATATATTTTATCAGATCCAACAAACAAATCCATATACTATGTAAATTAAAATAACTACGTGAATCCAACAAACACATCATGATGCTTGTACTAAGTATAACCTTTCCCAAAAATCTTTTAATATATTCATATACACAATCTAACATGTTGAGAAGTTGGTTCCTCCTATATAAGAAATAAAGTAAGATTTCTATTAAAATATAATCGAATATAATTAAGTTATAAATAATTGTAATTGATTAAATTTATATCTTTTATTTTTCCTTCAAGGCATACTTACTCTATTTTATTTTAGAGTAAATATCTTCTTTGGTCCCTAACAAAAAACACGGTCCTCACTTTAGTCCCTTACAAAAATAAATTAGTCAGTTAGTCTCTAACAAATTCAAAGTGAACCCATTTTAGTCCTTTTGAGGGACTATTATGAGTCTTTTTTGAATTTGTGAGGGACCACGATTTCAATTAAATGGGTCCACTTTGAATTTGTTAGGGACTAACTGACTAATTTATTTTTGTAAGGGTCTAAAGTGGGGACCGTGTTTTTTGTTAGGGACCAAAAATGGTATTTACTCTTTATTTTATTTAAAATAAATAGTATAATATAGGTCGTCCTGCAGGCTTATAGGCCCGGCCTTTTAAAAGTGGGCATACGGCCTTTTTATTAAAAAGGCTTTTTTAAGGCCCAAGTCCGCCTTATTATACAAAATATACTAGGTCAGGTCTAGCCTGATGTAGGTCAAATCGTAGGCCCCTGTAGGCCGGCCCGGCCCAGTTTCACCCCTAGTTTTATGTTTATCATGTAACATAACACAACTTCACTTTCTTACACACATTAAAGAGGTGAGGTCCACGTGTTTTTCTTTCTTTTTCGTCATTCCATTTTCTCTCTCCCTTTTTTTATTGTGTGTGTTGGAAACAAAACTTAAGTCATGTAACATAACATTAATAAAATCCATAAATAAATAAATAAAAGACTGGTAATTGGTTTTATATATAACCACTAATCGACCAAACATTATATAAAATAAAAGTATCTTCTTCCCAACTCCTGAGCGACCATACAGGACAGGACATCCAGAGCAACATTCAGGAAAAAAAATGAAGCATTGGGAATTTCTGATAATTGTCTTGCAAATTATCATAAATTTCGATGGACCACATTTATCAAAACAAGAAAACATCTTTAATATAAGTATGAAACTCCCTCCCCTTGCCAGTTTTCTCAGCCGCCAAACAGAACATCAAGAATTGTAGTAGAACTAATAATGATAAATCAAAACATAGGCATAAATTAAAAATTGAAGAATTTTGTTATGACAAGCACTGAATAGAACTGCAGAATTACGTCGGCCATAAAGCTAAATGTTCATAAACTGGCAACTGGCATGTTATAGAAGGTAGCATGAGTAATATATAGCAAATTCCCAGTTTTCTTCAGTTTGAACTCAAGTGCTACGACAGTCAAATTTCTTCCAGTCTTCACAACGGAAGCATTAGCTAGCACTTCTTCCTGCATAAACATGTAGTGCAAAATCCATTTAATAAAAGGGTTTAAGCCATGAAGAGGGTATATGAACATCAAAATGGCACATTCTAAAGACTAATAGATAGGGATGAGAATCGGAGCCATCAAATAAAGTATAACATTTCCTCAGTCAGCACAACAAACCATTCTAAGGGCCGGGGTTGAACTCCATGCAATTTGTCTTAACACATGCTAATTTGAAGAAAAAGCAAAATAGTATTGTATTGCAATAGACAAAAAATGGAAAGAATTAAAACAGAATACAAAAGAACTCACATTCATTGGAGTACCAGAGAGGTAAGAAATACTAACTCCCCCAAGAAAAAGTTCCTTGTCCTCAGCAACTACAGTTCTAGCACAAGCAGTAGACAGAATCTCAACCAAGGACCCAATAAACCCTCCATGCAGTGTTCCAAAGGCATTCTGCAATTCCAATAAAGAAAATGAAAAACAAAAGTCCACATACAACCACATGACGTTTTTTAGGCAAATTTTTAAATTCAAACCCAGAAAAACAAATTCAGTTGTTAACAAAGAAAATAGGAAAACTTTCACAGAACCCCAAATTACACACCCTTTCAATTGACTGAATAAGTCTCAACCAACCAAAAACTTCAATACTCCCCAAATAATGCTTAATCAATACAAACAATTTTCCATCCTGATAATAAAAACAACTTCAATAATAATATATTAAAATATAAGTGTTAGAGAAATATAAAACTATTAATATAGTCTCACCCAACGGCTTAAGTTTTTGAGTTGAATTGATTCATTACAATAGGCATGAATTCCCTTAATCAATTTTGTCAGCTACCAAACAGAACATAAGTTACATAACACAACATAACGTGACAAAACTAAACTAATAAAAGGGTTTACACAGATTTGGGCTTTGGCTACAACAGTGCAAGCTATTCTTCCCCGTTGGATATGATCTACTTTGATGAAACTCCGAAGGAAGCCATTGTAGAAGCCATGCTTATTGGTAGTCTCTGGAGCGATAAAGTTGGCCCCCACAGCTCTTAAGAAATTCATGGTCTCAGAAATACGTCGAATGTTCATTTCCTTTGAAACTTTCAGTGATGGCGAGGAACACACAGTTTCAGACACATTAGCAGCAGAGGAAGTTTTTGCCGCCATTCTTGACCTTCTCTCGCTGGACAGGATTGAAATCCAACGTTGTGTTGTAATGAAAATGCAACAAAAACAATATTATTATATGCTTTTCACGACACCCTCCATTGTTCAAAAAGAAGACTACTCAAATATTTAAATATCAGTTTATTTGACCAATAATCTTAACCCTTCATCTACAATACTGGTTGTATTATGAGAAATTGTGTTTTTCTTTTCTTAAATGTTAATTTATTATTTTTAAGATTTTACATTGATCATCAAAAGTCAAACTAACAACACAAAATTGTTATATAATTCAATCACTTGTTTTTAGCTCTGTCCTTCAATGTAGATCAAAAGCAATTTTTTATTTTTTATTTTACATTATTAGATTTAAAGGAGGCGAAACGAAACATTGATAAAACTGTTTCTTCATACTTATGGGTTCGAATATAGGAAACAGCCTATTTGCAATTATGCAAAGGTAAGATTGCGTAAAAAGATTTTCTCCATCCCATAAGCCTCTTTATAATTATGCAAGGAAAAAGTTGCGTAAAAGAATTTCTTTCACTCCACACTCGCTAGTCGGGTTTAAGGGAGAATTATAATACTATTGATTTAGGTAGCTTACACATTACGCCACCCAAGTTGTCCTCCTTACTCCTCCAAAATCTTCTCGGCATGCTGTTAGGTGCATTTAATCACACGTGTTTTGTCTGCATTAGCTAACATTATGAAGTCAACCCTTATCACATGCATTGTTGCTGCCCATTCCATGTATAATACTGACCTTAATAAGTCCAATGAAGCCATTGGTTTCTTAAAAGAAAGGAAGCTGTATTAAACCTAGATCAGACCGGCCGGTTTGACCGGTTCAATCAAGAATCGAACTCCAGTTGAATAACTCGATCAGTTGTGCAGTTGAACTGATACGAACCGGTTGATCCATCCAAAAACCAGGTTCAAATCGGTACGAGTTTATTAAATTTTATGCAAAATATTGACAGAGTTGCAAGCTTGACTTGAATCACTTGATGTTTACGGGTTTACCACTGAGCTAAACACTATATTTTCATTATAATTCTGTTATTATTATACTTATTATATAAACTTATATAAATTTAGTTTGACCGGTTCCATCGTTGACTCGTGAGTTCAACCAGTGACTCATTGATTTACTATCTTCACTGAGTCAATGAATAACTGGAATTTAATAACATGTACTTGCTTTATAAAGTGAAATTAGGAGAGGAATGACATTATATAAGACCAATGTATGTAGCCTTGGCCTTCTCTCTGTGTTTCATTGAATATTAATCCATTTTGACATTGCTCATGTGCAGAGATTATTTATAAAGAAAAAATAATTCTTTTATATTGACATATTCAAAAGGCTTTAAGTCACATTTCAAAAATAATAGAGTAAATATCTTTTTTGGTTCTCAGCAAATTTCACGATGCCCGCTTTAGTCCCTAACAAATAAAAAGGCTCATCGTGGTCCCTAAGAAATTCAAAATGGACCTATTTAGTTGAAATCGTGGTCCCTCACAAATTCAAAAAAGACTCATGTTAGTCCCTCAAAAGGACTAAAATGGATTCATTTTGAATTTCTTAGATATCACGATGGGTCTTTTTATTTGCTAGGAACTAAAGCGAGGATCGTGAAATTTGCTAAGGACCAAAAATAGTATTTACTCAAAATAATAATCATAATAATAAAATTTGTGACCGTGTCACACACAAAATAACATACGCTTTTATCAAAAGGCTATAGAAAAAAGTTACTTTTTAGTTTTTTCTGTATAATTTTGAAAATAATTTCAAAAATTGTTTAAACGAAAACCTTAAAATGAAAACACAATTCTTCTTTCTGAATGCTATTTCTCGTCCTTTTTTTCTTTCTTTTTTTGGTATCCTATTTCTCGTCCTTTTACTCCAACGGCATAAACATGAAATTCATTTACTTTATTTTTTAAGTGAGAAATTCAATAATAAAACATATCAAAACGTACCAAAGAATGTTCATGTCCAAGTAAAAGATCAAAAATCAAAATTTTCATCTAGCATTTTCTATTTCATGTTTTACTACATACATTGGGTTATAGTATGGTCTAGAGAAAATTGCAATGAATAGGATTTTAGAATCCTTCAATAGTCTATGGTACTTAGGGGAATATATCATCAATGGACTAAACAAGACAAATGACACCAAGTGAATCTGACATTGTGTTACAATTCAAAATCTTAAGGCATTGAGCTTTTGAACTTTTGGAGTCGTTTTCATTTTTTTCTATTTATATTTTAACATGGATAATTTCGTAATTTGTGTTATTTTCTTTTTCATTACCTATTTAAGGGTATTGTGAATCTTAGTTTATTTGGTAATTTTTTATTGAATAAAGATAATTTGTCGATTCTATTATAACTCGTTCCGAACCATTTATATAAATCATATATTGATTTTGAACCATGAATCAGTTTGAGAAAAATAAAATCAGTTTAGATAAAATAAAATAGTTCAATTTTCGGAACAAAAAATGGTTTAAACTTCTTTGATTCTTTTCGATTGGACCATGTCTACTCTTAGTGTCACATGGCAAACTCTCATGAGTTGCATTCAAATTCATGCATAAGCATCAATTTGGATGGGCAACTCAAGAAAGTTTTGTGATAAAGTTACACCTAAATTAATGTGCAACCAGTTGCATTAATTAAATGAAATATTTAAAAACGACATTAATTTTGTAATTTATTATTCAAATTACAATTTTAAAATTTTTGTTTCCATCTTTCCTTCTCAAAAGACCTATTAGGGAACCAAAACGTATGATGAAGTGGGAACCTCCGCCACATGGTTGTGTCAAATTAAATATAGATGGTTCAAGGGCTAGTAATGGGGGTAGTTCATCTTGTGGAGGAGTTATAAGTAACAGTGTTGGAACATGGCAGATAGGCTTCACTAAAACATTGGGGTATGGAAATATTCTTAGAGCTGAAATTTGGGGTGCTTATGTGGGACTCCAGTTGGCTTGGGAGCAAGGTTATAAAAATGTTTATCTTGAAGGAGACACTACAGATGCATTGCAACTCTTTCAGAATTGTGAAGAAGGGCATCCGTTGTTACATTTAGTCCAGAAGATTAGGAAGCTTCTTAGTAGGCCTTGGGTGGTTAGAGTTCAGCATGATCTGAGAGAAGAAAATCAAGTAGCTAATTGGCTTGCAAAACAGAAAATTGCTTGCTCATGCGACGGATATGCAGATTTTTCTTAACCCTCCTTTGGGATGTAATAGCCTGATCCATACTGATGAGAGGAGAATAACAGTTCCCAGACCTGGTTAATTTGGTGTTTTGTTTTTAATTTCTGATGTATTTCTAAAAAAAAAAAAAGGAAGAGCGTGAAACTAGCGTTTTCAAAGACGTTGGTCACGTGCCTCACTTTCATCCCCAACAATATACTATTAGTTTACCAACATCATCATTAACTCACCATTTGGTGAAATACATACATGCTCAACAAAATGGAAAAAGGAAAATTTATTAATGTCCTATTAATTCACCATTAATCCATCAATAACCATAAATAATAATTCTTAATTTCTAATAACTTTTATTTTTTTTTGTTGGTTTAATAAATTTTTTTTTCACACTTAGCTAATCGGGAAACCCGTCAAAGTAAATTTTGAAACGTTGATGCATTGATGATTAATCAAATGTGACGTTTGTGAATTACTGAATTAAGTGTGAATTAATTAGGGAAGGTAAGCGTAACTTCCGTGGAACGAATATCATATACAAGACACTAAACAGAGACAGCGCATTAGATCAAAATGGTAGTAGCTCAGTTAACACATGAAATGAAAATAGATGAAATAATAGCATATGTTCGAGTTCGATTCTTCTTCGGTACCACCTTTTGGAAGAATTTAAAGTTTTAATCAGAATTTAAAGTCTTAATCCTGAACAACGTATTAGTATATTGTCTTTTTTTATGTTTTTTGGAAAATTCTTTTTTAACATAGAATCTGAGTATCTTAGGCAACATTAAAATATAAAAAGTTGGATCCAGGCAAATCCAGCTCCAATTGGTAGTGTGTACTGGTACAGGCACTTTCTGGTACAGTTACTTCTACGACCTTTTACTTCAACTTTATAAAAACAGCATAGACTATTACAGAGAAGTAAGTGTCCTGAGTCAAATATTCTTGTCCATATAGAGTTTGTGAAGTGTGTGTCCAAACTCCAATTCCAAAACCAACGATGCCTCGTGGGACGCTTGAAGTTATTTTGGTCAGCGCCAAAGGCCTTGAGGACAATAATTTTCTCTGTAACTACTATGTACTATGCTTAACTGATTGCAAAATCAGATATTGTAATGTCAATAATTTCCTCTTTTTCATTGAAATCTCTGCATGAAACTGTGGATCAGAAAGTTTGATTTTCAATTTTTTGATACATCAAAATTCTCTCACTTTATTGTTTGATCTAGATATTTGTTGTTTTAAATCTCTGTTAATTAACTCTCTTTTGCAGATTAAATTAGAGAAAGTTCAGCTTAAGCTGTCTGATCTAGATATTTTTGTTGTTCATGAAGCTTTGTTAATTGAGTCAATCTTATTTGCAAATTAAACTTAGAGATTAATTCAGTTGACTTTTTTTTTAATCTGATTAATGGGTATTAATATCCCAAAGGCATTGCAATTAACTGGTTATAATCATAAAATGTTGAGTCACCAATCTTGGAAGTTTCTCCATAGGTCAAGATTACTGGTTAAGCTGGAACAACTCTTTACTAGTTGAGTCACCAATTTAACTATTATAATTTGTCAACATCATCCTATAAAGGCTCGATTTTGTTCTTAATGTGTAGCTAGCATAGATCCTTATGTGATTCTAACTTACCGAACACAGGAGCACAAGAGCACTGTGCAAGAAGGTGCATTTCTTGCCAACTTAATTATATATTTGCATATTTTACCATTTTCTCTCTTGGTGGCTTGATTGATTACTGTATTGTGAATACTGTATACCAGATGCTGGATCCAACCCACAATGGAATGAGAGCTTTCTTTTCACTATTTCTGACAGTGCTTCTGAACTTAATCTAAGGATTATGGATAAACGCAAGTTTAGAAAAGATGATTCTCTTGGCGAGGCAACGTGAGTTAAATTCTTCCCTAGACTTTCACATTTTGCTTTTCCTTTAAATTTCAATGGAGATAGGATGGAATTCAAGAGAGGAGAGTGTTGTGCAGCAGCCAGAGGAGTCCAATTAGGGAAGACTACGACACACAAATATGAGTCATTTTTATTACTCATTCTGAATTCCCATCAATCTCCCCCTAAATGACAAACCCGGGAGGTCCAATGCCATATCTCAACTCAAAACCTTAAGGACTTGTTTGCAAGTTAGTTTCAGGAGGGAAAGAAAAGGAATGGAAGGGTTTTATTAATTCATTCCCTTGTTTGGAAGTTTATAAAAGTGAGAGGAAGGGTTTAGGAATTTTCACAAAATCCTTCAAAACCTTTCTTGTTAATACCCTTTCCTTGAATTCCTTTCCTTTCCTTCCCCTCCAAACTCTCAAATAAAGCCTAAGGCATTGGATTTATAGATCCTTTTAATTATGTGTACCATGCGTATAGCTCATTCCTTCTCAACGTGGGATTTTTTTATTACTCAGGTTTGAATTCCCAAGAGAGAGTAATAGTATAAATTCTGAATTTCTGATAAACAATGTTGCAATTTTCTTCCCAGTTAATTGCAGTGACTTGTCTTCTATTACCTGGTTTTTCGTTTGTCATTTATCTTAATGTGTCATAAACAATTAAGGATTAAGATAAAATATGCACTTTTGGCTTAAAAAATATGCATTCATTTCTGTTGAGATATATAAAATCATTAATGTAGCCTCAACCATTAGCTTAAGCTTTTGGGTTGAATTGGTTCTTTATGTTGGAAATCGACCACACACAAATCGAAAACAGAAAAGAAAAAGAGAGAGAGAATAGACACAACGATTTACCCTGGTTCACCCAATTTAGGCTACGTCCAGCTTGTCTGTACTATATTCACCTCGCCACCACTCGTTACAAGTCTCTCGGTTTACAAGGCAAATATAAATAGGATTACAAAACCCTAACAGCAGCTATTCATGGGCCCAAGCCCAAACTGCTAAGAAAATTACAATAAAGCATAGGCCCAAAACAGTACCTAGCCTCTACGGGCCTCGGGGCGCGGTCCCCCGGACCTCCGCCCGCTCACCTGGGAGCGGGACCCCAGTTGCCTTTCTGCTGACCCCGACAACTAGGGTCATCATCAATATGCGAAGTATGAGCCATACCCAACACTTTACATGGTATCAGAGCCTCGTGTCCCGAGTTCAATTCTCACCGCTCCCCACTTTCTCTTGTGGAATTTCTTAGCACAGGTAGGTGAGCCTGTGCATTGTCCACCCTTCAAGCCTAGTGGACTCTCATGGTACGTGTTAAGATATATAAACTATCAATGTAACCTCAACTATTAACTTACCCTTTTGGGTTGAATTGGTTCTTTACAATTTCTATATGCAGAATTCCTTTGGATGCAGTGTTAGAAGAGGGTACCCTTCTTGAGACTGCTTACAATGTTGTGAAGGACCAAGAATTTTGTGGGGAGATTAAGGTGGCTCTCACTTTTACGCCTGAGGTAGTGCTAGAATCTATTTTTCTCTTATTTTTCTTCATGCTTTGATGCCTACCGTTCTCATTAATCAAAACACACCATTAACTTCTGGTTGCAGAGAGTTGCTGACCAGGGTTACAATGTAGAGGGGGATAGCTATGGTCAGAATGCAGAGGGGGAGAGCTATGGTGGATGGAGAGAATCAAGTAGGGAATTCTAAAGTGAAGGAAGGATTTACATATTTTCCCAGGCCAAGAAATACTTTTAGAACCAAAAATATGCAGTTTTGGGAATTTCAATTACTGTGTTTTCTGGTATGATATCTTATAGTGTTGTGCTGTTATGTTGCGTTCCTTCATTTTGATTTAAACTGAATTATGCTTAACATATTATTATCCTTTATGCACCAAACCTTTTATTTATGAGCTGTGTTATTTTATTTTGTTGCAAGTTTATTATTATTATTATTGGCCCCCACAGCCCTAAAGAAATCCATGGTCTCAGAAGTACGTAGAATGTTCATTTCCTTTGATCAAAAGCATTTTTTTTTTAATTTTTTTTTACATTATTAGATTTGGGATGATTATAGATGCTCTTGATCTAGGTAGCTTACAAATTACGCCACCCAAGTTGTCCTCATTACTCCTGATCAGAGCAACGAAGTCAGGAGTGTTGCTGCCCGTTCCATAATGCTGACCTCAATTAGAGCAATGAAGCCATTGGTTTCTTAAAAGAAAAGAAATTGTAATACAGAAGCTAATTTCAATGTTATTAAACCTGATCAGACTGGCCAGTTCGATCGGTTCAATTGGGAATCGAACTCTGGTCTAGTAATTCGATCAATTGCGCAGTTGAACCGATATGAACCGGTTGATCCATCCAACAACCGAGTTAAACCGGTAGGAGTTTATAAAACTTTATGCAAAATATTGACAAAATTGCAATCTTGACTCGAATCACTTGATGTTTATTGGTTTACCACTTAGCTAACCACTATATTTTCAGTATAGTTTTGTTATTATTATATTGATTACATAAGTTTATATAAATTTAATTTGATTGGTTCAATCATTAACTCCCCACTTGAACCAGCGACTTATTAACTAAGTATCTTGATCTTGACGGAGTCGATGAGTTATCATAATTTAATAATATTGACTTGCTTAATAAAGTGAAATTATGAGAGAAATGGCAATATATATATATATATATATATATATGTGTGTGTGTGTGGTAAAATTATTTCTGCAATCGCTTTACGTACAGCAACGACATGTGTATGGTTATGATTCTCCACATGTAATGTTTTCATCTTTAGTATGGTTATGATTTCTCGCATTTAGTTCTTTCAAGTATATATTTGATAAGTATTTGATTACTGCACATACAATAGCTGCAAATATGTAAACCCATATATATATAGGGAAAAGTGTGTATAATTTTGAAGGATGTAAAGTTGTGTCATTTTAAGAGAGAGAAAGAGATAGATAAAGGAGGAGAGAGAGTTGACAAAAAAAAATAAAGTTGTGGGTCCCACCTCTTTGTGAGAGTGAAAGGATGTAAGTTGTGTAATTTAAAAGTATAGACACTTTTCCCATATATATATATATATATATAAAAGGAGAAATGACATTATATAAGACCAATATATATAAAGGAGGAATGGCATTATATAAGACCAATGCATATAGCTTTCGCCTTCTTTTTGTGTTTCATTGGATATTAATCCATTTTGAAATTACCGTGTGGAGATTAAAGAAAAAGAAAACTTTTATATTGATATATTCAAATTATTTGGTATGACTTATATTTCCTGATCAGATTCTTGTGGGCGATACGCATAGAAAGCCAACGGTTACGGAAGCTTAATACTATTGTGACTGGATGTAAATTAGTTCAGCGGCTTGTCGAGGACCCACAGTTTAACTTGCTTTAAGTTTGGTTTGGCCTGACTTAATTGATAAATAGAATGGGTTCAAGCTTTAAAAAAGCTTATTTAGCAAACAAGCTCAAGCCTAATTTAATGAGGCTTGGCTTGAAAGCCCGTGAACTAGTCTGATATATTATTATAATAAATAATATATTTTTATGTCACTAAATCAGTAACCTTATTTTTTATATCAAAATGCTTATATGAAGCTACTGATGGACTTTGAGGTAAGGGTAAGTGATAAGTTTTCCTGGAGTAGTGTTGTCACTGGATATTAATTGTTAACCTCTTTGTTCCAATTTGAGGATGAGAATGATGGTGGCAGGAGATGAGATTCAATTGTTTGTCGTGTTTGTTTGATTATTTTAATAAAGGTCATAGTAACTGTTATTTTTTAATATTAAAAATTATTATCACTGAAATTTTTTAAAGATTAGTCTATATTACATACTTTTCTTAAAATAGTCTTCCCTCACATTCTCTATATCCTGAGCTGGATCAATATTTAAAAAGAAATTACGAAACTCATTATTCGATCTTAAAAAATATGTGAACTGAGTGGGTTCTATGATTGTTTTTTTTCTGACAGGGAAATACAAAATTTGATGCATTTATAATCTCAACATTTGGACATATGTAAGTTTGGAAAAAAAATATTTTATAATTGTAAATGAGTCAAGCTCAAGTCAAGCCTTTAATTTTTTTTATAAATAAGCCAAGTCAAGCTTAGAATTTAGCTCGTATTAAGTTAATGAGTCAAGCCAAGCTCAAAATATGTTTCATAAGCTTGACTCGTTTAAGCTAAAGTTTGGCACGACTCAGCTCAACTCATTTACACCCCTAATTGTGAGCCTCCGCCTATTTTATTTTGTTCTATTTCTGTTTTTTAGTAGTTTGAATTTAGGTTCATTAAAAAACATTGTTGCTAAGGGTTATTTAAGCTTATTTACATTTTCGTAAACTGAGTAACTTGTAACAAAAACAGATATGGTAAAAAGAATATAATAAATATTGTTGGATATAGCACACATTATATGAACCAGATCAAATTCTGTGTCTGCATTTTTTCCCCTTACTTTGCAACTGTTTGTTTGTATTTGTGTTTGGTTCCAACGCAACAAAAACGGCTTTAAATCACATTTCAAAGTAAAAAATGAATGAAAAATTGTAACCGTATCAAACACAAAATAACATACACTTCTATAAAAAGCTCTAAAAAAAATTATTTTTTTCTGTATAATAAAAAAAATCATTGTTTCTACGGTAGATAACTTATCTACATTGAGCCCAAAACGACGTCGTTTTGAGGCGGAAATCAAGTTATTTTTGTAATTATAATTTGTTTCAGAGTTATAATAGCTTTTTTATTATAATTTTTTGATTTTTCAACTTAAAACGACGTCGTTTTAGCGGCGAATGTAGATAATTTATCTACATTCACCTTAGAAACATTAAACCCTAAAAAAAAAAATCAAAACTTTATTCAAACGAAAAATAGACAGAAATCAGCAACTTAAACGCTAAAATGCATTGCTCATTTGCAGAGCTCATTTGCAGAATTCCTTTAGATCCAGAAGCTGTTTACAATACGGTGAAGAATCAAGACGATAGCAGGGAGATTAAGGTGGCTCTCACATTTACTCCTCAGGTAAATTCATATAAGTTCATAATTCTATTAGCATTGGAATCATCTTCACATCTTGGGTATTAGAGGTCGTTCTTAAAAGAAAAAATTTAAAAATGAATTAAATTCTCTTTAATTAAGTAGTTGAGATGTTCCATTCATATAACTAGAAGGAGATAAAATTACTGGTCACCACTTGACACTAAGAATCTTCCCCCGAAAAACTGTTCCAAATTAAGGTAGACACTAGCTTTTATTATTTTCTCTGATGTGACTCTTCTTTAAGAAAATGACGAGTGCTGTAGTTAAATCTTAATTTTCATAATTCTTCATGTTGTTTAATTTTCATACCTAGCTCTTTTGGATTTTAATGCTTTTAACTGTTGGTTCTCTTTCTCAATTTTGCCAACAACATCTTGCCTAGTGTATCTTAGAACGAAATGAAGAAAAATTATAAGTAGTGTTCAAGGTTAAAATCCGTTGTTATTCTTACATTTCAGATAATTTTTTTTTAATCCTTTTCCTCTTTAATCCTCTCTTTCTTTCTTTTCCCTTTTTGTCTTTTATCTTATTTTTCTTCTCCCCAATTTTTTTTTTTAATCTCCTATTATTTATCATTGGATTCATCTACCACTGAACCTAATTAACTTAAGTTAAAGATACTGTTGATATTAATATTGATGTTGATGTTAATTTGCCGACCAGGTCTATGGTGAAGAGAACCATCGTGAGTGGAAGGATGCAATTATTGAACCCTTAAACCTTTTGGGTCACAGAGTGGCTTTTAAAAAAAAAAATTACCCTTTTTGGTGATAGAAAGTTCTTTATTTTTTTCAAAAAAATATTTCTGCACTTATTGCAGATAAGTTATCTGCATTTACTCTCAAAACGACATCGTTTTGGTATTAAAACATTAAAAAATTATAATTAGAGTAAACACCATTTTTAGTTCCTGGCAATATCTACGAAGTCCTTTTCAGTCCTTGGCAATAAAAAAAGGACCAAATTGGTCCCTGAAAGTACAAGAAAAGGGTCACTCTACATATTTGGGAGTTGACATAAGGACTAACATGACCCTTTTTTTGTAATTTCAGAGACCAATTTGGTCCTTTTTTATTGTCAGGGACTAAAAAGAACTTCGTAGATATTGACAGGGACTAAAAAGGGTGTTTACTCTTATAATTATAAAGACTATAATAACCCTTAAATAAATTAAAATTACAAAAACAATATGATTTCCGCTCAAAAATGACATCATATTAGACTTACTGCAAATAACTTATCTACCGAAAAAAAACGAACCCTGTTTTTTTTAAGTAAAATCTCAGATTCAATTCAACTGCTGTGAATGGAAAGAATGAGAATTGGATTTTTTTTCATATGTTTATAATATGATATTTTATGTAAAAAACTATAATTATTCATTGACATGTTAATAATATAATTTTAGGGTTTGCTTTTTCTACGGTCAATGTAGATAACTTATCTACAGTGAACTCAAAACAATGTCGTTTTGAGACGAAAATCAAGACATTTTTGTAATTATAATTTATTCTAGGGTTATAATAGTCTTTTGCATTATAATTTTTTAATTTCTCAACCCAAAACGACGTCGTTTTAGAAACATTAAAGTCATAATGTTATTAAGAAAGTTCATAAAATACATAAAAACAATTGGGCATTTCAATTTAGAAAGTGTATTGGATTAGGATTTTAAAATATTTTTTGAGATAAAAAATCTTATAGATTTTAAAAGGCTATGTATAATTGGAAGGACTTAGACTTTTTAAAAGACTTTTTTAACAATCAAGATTTCATAAGATTGAATTTTAATAGAATTTATAAGTTCTGAAAGGACAATATGGATTTGTAAGATTTTAAAAAAAATATATGAATTTTTAACAAACATTCAAAATTACAAGAGTTAATAAAAAAATAAAGAAATGCAATGATATTAATAAAAAAAAAAAAGCAAAACCTAATATAATTTTCTCAATCAATAAAATATAATATAATTTTTAACAAACATTCAAAATTATTTAGCAACAACTCTCCACATATCTAAACCTATACTAGTCCTCCATGTATTAGCATTTTTTCGTTTCTGCTTTTGGGTTTGACCAATGGGTTGAAAATTATCTTATTCATTTGATATCAGAGCTATGTATATATGATTATAAGACCCAAAAAAAATTTATTTATTAAAATAATTCTAAATTTTCATATAGAATATTAAAATAATTCTAAATTTGCATATAAAATCCAAAGCTCATAATAAATTTTCGTTTGGAATTTTTAGCAATTGATCTTGAAAACCTTGGATTTTTGTTCTATGTGATGAGAGTTTTCTAACCATATATCATATACATATTTTCATTGAGTATTCTAAGAAAATTTCAAATCTGAATTTCTGGGTTTTATTACATGAAAGTTTAGAAAATTTCTCAAATTATTTTCGATCGATACATTGAAACCTTGGAGCTTTTGAAAAACAAGTTTTTAGTTATCTATTGACACAAAATTTGTTTGAAATCATTTCCTATAATGAAGGAATTTCGTTCATGAATGTACTGTTACGAAATATAGGGTTTATATTATGAAAGTTCAATCTTTCTTTAAATTGATATTGTTTTATTGATGTAAAACGAAAATTGTTTGAAGATTTTAGTTTCTCTGTTGTTTTCCCACAGTCTTATGTTATTTTTAATACAAAAGTCATACATTTTTGTGCCAAGAAAAATCGCCACCCATAGCTTAAAAAATTATTTTTTTAAACTTCCAAAAGCTCTCAAAAATCTGCTATTTTTGAAATAGATTATATTACAATCTTGTTGGTTTGTTGTTTCTGGGTTGTTTTGTGATGAAAATCGCTCAAGAATATGTTGTTTTTGAGCTTTGACGAAGCTCTCATGGCGGGACTCGATTTCGAGCAGATCAAACCGTCAAAGGAAGAAGAAAACACTGCAAAAGAGAAATCTCAAGAAATCCTAGGGGTTAGGTGAGATTATGAGAGAGACATCTTATTTATATTTCTTACTAAAAAGTCTCTCGAAATCTACAGTAATAGAAAATTCATTAAAATTGTTAGATTTTTGAATATCACATGATTTTTTTTCTTTATTTAAAATCTTGATTGAATACTAACGGATTTGGAATGACTCTCAAATAATCCTTTAAAATCCTAATCGAATACCACGTGATTTTTTTTTCAATCCTTTAAAATTCTAATGGAATACCAATAGATTTTTTTGTCTAAAAATAATTCATTGAAATCATTTGAGATCCCAATCCAATTGCCATTGATTTACACTTGAATCGCATGAATAGAGACATATTAATCAAAAAACTTAAAATCTAAGACAAGTGATATCTATATATGTGTGGATAGTAATAACATTATTCTTATTTGAAAATGTAGGAGTAAAGCTTTTTTTTTACGTCAATAGTGTAAGAAAAGAAAAAATAAATTATAACTTAAAATCTTTAAAAAATTTATGAATTAGGCTTGGGTCTAGAAAATATTTAAATAAAAAAATTGAATTAAGATGAAGTAAAATTTGAAACATTGCTGCAATGACGGTGAATTAAAGGTTACGTTGGTGAATTAAGTATGAATTAATTAGGGGAGGTAAGTGTAACGCATGTGGAAGGATTAGCATATATACACGAATGACAGTGCATTAGTATTTTGTCTTTTTTATAACTTTTTGATATTAAAAAAAAAATTATATTTATAACGTATTTTTGTTTAGAATTTTTTATAAATATATTTTAATCGTTGATTTTCGTCGATCAATAATTATTATTTTCATAAATAAATTTATTAATTAATGAATAATTTATAATAAATAATAATTATTAATTAACAAAAATTAACGATTAAAATACCATTACATATCGTAAATGAAAAGTAAGATGAGAGTGTGGTTTCTTTGGAAACATTATAATAGAAAAAGTTGGATACAGGCAAATCCAGCTCCAATTGGTACTGTACTGGTTCAGGCACTTTCTGGTACAGTTACTTCCACCTTTTACTTCAACTTTATAAAAAAAACAACGTAGAATATCATAGAGAAGTCAAATATTCTTGTCCATATTGAATTTGTCCAAACTCCAACCCCAAAACCTAAGATGCCTCGTGGGACGCTTGAAGTTGTTTTGGTCAGTGCCAAAGGCCTTGAGGACAATGATTTTCTCTGTAAGTACTATGTACTATCCTTAACAGATTGCAAAATCATACATTGTATATGTCAATAATTTTCTCTTTTCCATTGAAATCTCTGCATGAAACTGTGGATCAGAGAGTTTGATTTTCAATTTTTTGATACATCAAAATTCTCTCACTTTAAGATTGTTTGATCTGGATTTTTGTTGTTTTAAATCCCTGTCTTTTTACAGATTAAATTAGAGAAAGTTCAGCTTAAGCTGGTCTGATCTAAATATTTTTGTTGTTCATGAAGTTTTGTTAATTGTGTCAATCTTATTTGTATATTAAACTTGAGATCAATTCTGTTGACTTTTTCTTTAATCTGATTAATGGGTATTAATATCCCAAAGGCATTGCAATTAACTGGTTACAATCATAAAATGTTTATAATTTGTCAACATCATCCTCTGAAGGATCGATTTTGTTCTTAATGTGTAGCTAGCGTAGATCCTTATGTGATTCTTACTTACCGGGCACAGGAGCACAAGAGCACTGTGCAAGAAGGTGCATTTCTTGCCAACTCAATTATATATTTGCTTGTTTTTACCATTTTCTCTCTTGGTGGCTTGATTACTGTGTTATGAATACCAGGTGCTGGATCTAACCCACAATGGAATGAGAGCTTTCTTTTCACTATTTCTGACAGTGCTTCTGAACTTAATCTAAGGATAATGGATAAAGACAAGTTTAGTAAAGATGATTTTCTTGGCGAGGCAACGTGAGTTAAATTCTTCTCTAGACTTTCACATTTTGCTTTTCCTTTCAAATTTCATTGGAGATAGGATGGAATTCAAGAGAGGAGAGTAATAGTATAAATTCTGAATTTCTGATGGACTAAAAAATGTTGCAATTTTCTTACCAGTTAATTGCAGTGACTTGTCTTCTATTAACTGGTTTTCATTTTGCATTTATTTTAATATGTCATGAGCAATTGTTGCTGGTACAAAAAAAGGTAGTCAGAATGGGGCATTTGCACTTTTGGCTTACAAAATATGCATTCATTTCTATATGCAGAATTCCTTTGGATGCAGTGTTAGAAGAGGGTACCTTTCCTGAGACTGCTTACAATGTTGTGAAGGACCAAGAATTTTGTGGGGAGATTAAGGTGGCTCTCACTTTTACTCCTGAGGTAATGCTAGAATCTATTTTTCTATTATTTTTCTTCATGCTTTGATGCCTACCATTCTCATTATTCAAAACACACTATTAACTTCTGGTTGCAGAGAGTTGCTGACCACCAGGGTTACAATGTAGAGGGGGATAGCTATGGTCACAATGCAGAGGGGGAGAGCTATGGTGGATGGAGAGAATCAAGTAGGGAATTTTAAAGTGAAGGAAGGATTTACATATTTTCCCAGGCCAAGAATTACTTTTAGAACCAAAAACATGCAGTTTTGGGAATTTCAATTACTGTGTTTTCTGGTGTGATATCTTATGGTGTTGTGCTGCTATGTTGCTTTCCTTCATTTTGATTTAAACTGAATTGTGGTTAACATATTGTCCTTTATGCACCAAACCTTTTATTTATGAGCAGTGTTATTTTATTTTGTTGGAAGTTTTATTATTATTATTATTAAGAATATTGTTGGATTTCGCCTACATGTGGTAAAGGTCTCGTAAAGTGAGTCAAGTTATTTGGTCAGAGTGACATGTTTCTCTTATTTTTAATAATAAAAGAAAAATCTTTAATATCAGTTTTAGATAAAGAAAAAGTGTAACCGTACTCACAATTGTTTTGATTATATAAAAAAAAAAAAACAATTATTTTTTCACGCTGTGGATATTATAAAAGTCAGTATCGAATGGTATGCAAATATTTTAACAAAGTAGTGAGTCGGTTGACAATTTTTTTTTTTCTTTATACAATAAAATGATATCAAGACTCCCCAGCATGTAAGAATAAGTGTGAACATTGTTTGTATATAGTTTTATCCTTATATTTTTACAAAGATGTTATTTTTCATATTTGAATCCATAACCTCTTACCTTAACACTGGTCTAAATCTCGTCTCAAGTAACACCTCTTATATAACAAACAAACAAACAAAAAAAAATTACACCTTTTAAATAGAAGATAAGGAGAACTCAAGATACGTTGGTCAATTTTCTTTTTTATCAATTACATTTCCTCACCCAAAGTAAAAGTTGCAAAAGCATGGCTATAGTCATATATATTTGCAAGGTCAAAAAGTCTCATCTTGGCTATACTATCATTTAGATTAAGACTTCAACCAAAACTTCAACTCAACTATGATAATTGCCAAGTTTGATTTCATTCTTTCTTTTATGTAACACTTTTCCAAGAATGAGAGAAATTGCTGAAAGCCGGGCTAACACTTGGCCAATTTCAATTCAGCACAATGATAGAAAGTCACATGTCAACGACAAACACAAATGACATGTTGTATATAAAGATCCATCCCAGAAAATGAATGTATATATAAGCACTGTTATGGCCTTCTTTTTATTTGAAAAACAAAATCAAAGGAAAATAGAGTATATTAAATAAAGCCTCTGGCTGAATCATCAGCTACTAGGTCATCTATTTCTTTATTTAGGATCTGATAATGATTCACTTGAAACTCAGTATCACTGGGATGAGAAATCATCCGAGACATCACCCTCTGACTCCGACACATAATCCTGATCTTTCTCCTTGTCAGTGATTTCAACTGAGACTGATGATTTAGCATCAATACCTGAAAGAAACATAAATGGAATCATATATCCAGCTGACTACAATTAAGCACTAAAGGATAGAAGCAGGCCATTATGCAGCTCAAATGTTTCATATTTTGAAAGTCACTTCTAATTAAGTAACCCTGTGATTTTCCCTCCGATTCTTTGCTAGATGTATTAGTAAAAAACATTTATAGATATGGACAAAGTTGTATGTGCCCATGGTCATAGACGTGACTTGTACTAAAAGTTTTGTTCAGAAATTTACTCTGGTTAACAGTTATTGAAGCTTTCACCACAATTGATAAGCCAGATGATGTCTTCCTGGATTCGGTAGAGGCAGAGGCAGTGGCAGTGATAGTATTAGTTTTATCACTCTCGATACTCCTTTTCCTTTTAAGTGATTTAAAACTCTGCAATAAAAAAGAAAAAGAAAAAGAAAGAAACATAAGATGGATGTGGGAAGTTAGTGGATGATAGCTCAGCTCAAAACCAAATATAAATAGTAGAAACTTCTAAGAAAAAGGGAGCTAACATGAACAGAGGAACAAATCTTCACAAAGGGGGGGTTAGAAATTTAAATGGCAATCAACCACCCAAGTTGAAAAACAATGAATTTAGTATCTATTGTAAAGTAAGGAAATTATTTGCAAACTCCAACTGAAAAAGTAAGAATAGAAATAGAAAATGTAGCTGTCATATGCATATCAAGGACTCCAAATCATCAATGTCTAGAATTCAAAGAATCTGCGGAGCTGTTTTCTAAGGTAAGGTGAAAGCAATTGAAAAGATCCAACTCATTTATAGCCAAACAACATTACCAAAGAATCTAATTTTTAAGTTTATGATACCTATGTCTTGGCCATCTCAGCCATACAAGGTAACATATAATAGCAATGCCACCTTGAGGGGTTCATGAAACACATGATGCAGATATCTGGCCCACGTTCAGCCAATGACATGCACTGGAGCAAGAGATCCATAGTATTGGGAAGCAAGATTGTATATTAACAGATTACAGAAAAATTACTTTCACGTCAAACTTCAGAGTATTCATATGTTAAATTAGAGTGAGAATATTCTAATTACCAAAAATTATCACTACTAACTTACTACCCATCACATCACCATTGGATCAAAGAGAGAGAATGTTAAAAAGTGTTTGAAGAGAGAGAAAATGTTAATTTAATGGTGATTAGATAAATAGTAAGTTGGTAGTGGAAAATTTTGGTAGTGAGAATATCTTTCCTCGTTAAATTAATTATACAGGGAAAAAAAAGTAGAAATAACAAAATCTTCCCATTTGAATCATGTCATAGTAGCATAAAGTTTTAATGAACAAAAACCTTTTCAGCCTACCAGAATTACATTCACTTATAGCCAATGCTTGGAAACCAATGGTTAAGATGGGTGAAATCAGAAGTAAACTTTCTTATACAACAAAATCAAGGACTCGAAACAATACAGTTGTCTATATAAATTACTTCATTTTCCAAATCTCAGAAAAACAACAGTTCCAGAGTTCTTTTCCAGGAATAGAACCAAACAGTAATCAGTTATAATTGAACTGGATATCAAAATTAACATAGCAAGCCATCCATGAGATGGGGTAACAGAAAACTGAAAAGCATGGCCGTGATGAGAAAACACAATTGAAAGATTGGTTGTTGAGATATATAGAGTCCCACATTGGTTGTATGTGCAACTAATGTGAAGTTTATAAGGTCTTGGGTACTCCCACCCTAAGAGCTAGCTTTTGAAGTGGTGTATCCTAAGGTTCTTTACATGGTATCAGAGTCTCGCCGCCCCCCACTTTCTCTTGGGGCGTTTCTTAACACAGGTAGGCTGGGCCTGTTGCATTGTCCACTCTTCAAGCCCAATGAGCTCTCGTATGAGGGGGCGTGTTGAGATATATAGAGTCCCACATTGGTTGTATGTGCAACTAATGTGGAGTTTATAATGTCTTGGGCACTCCCACCCTTAGAGCTAGCTTTTGGGGTGGTGTATCCTAAAGTTCTTTACATTGGTGAATGAAAAGTAGAACTTATGGTTATCAAATTATTTGAAAACTTAATATTAGTTTCAGAAGATTGGCTAATAGGAACTCTTCTTTTGATATAATAACTTTTTTTTAAATAAAAAAGAAAACATATAATTCATTAAGGATGGATATAACAAAGGGATAAGATTTTCTACCTACCTTTTTTTCTTACCTATATTATCTACTCGTCTTCAATACCATTGGATCAAAATCTCACTATTTGTATCCCCTCTTGAGATTCTGATCCAATTGTATTGAAGATAAGTAGGTAAGGTAGGCAAGAAAAAAAGGTAGGTAGAATATACATCCCTATGACAAATTAAATTTTGTCCTAACTGCTTCAGTTGTTAACCAGAAATCCAAAGTAGTGAAACATGCCATTTATTTGCCCAGAAAATAATTATGAAGCAATTGAACTAAGGCAAGTTTCCCCTGCAGATAGCCACAACATATTGTATGATATCCAACCAATAATTGAGCTCAATTGTGCCACAGTAAATGCCCTTATACAGTGAAGGAGAGAGAAACAAAATAAATGATTAACATAATTAAAATTGGTAAGTCCCACTTTTTGTTTCTTTCTTTCACAACAGCATCTATGAAGTGACTGCAGGAGAGCCAAATACCAAAGAATTAATCACTCTCTTGGACTCAATCAGTACAGTCAGCACATTGAAACTTTATATATATTCAACAAGATCACGTGACACTTCCATGGAGCAACCTTAAAAGATTACATGTCCACAATGCAAGAAACATTCACAAAAATAGATGGGAAATCCCAGGCCTGATAAGAACAATACATGTAGTTAATGATTTAGGAAGAATGAAATTCACAAAATTAATGATATCACATCTTTTATATATGCACCATCCATATTCAATTTGTGAAGTACGACCATATATGTTACTAATTAAGTTAAAGCCACATCAATCACAAAGACCAAACTCACTGGTGAGTAGATGCCAACCCCTGCGTTCTTAGCATACTCCACATAGCGCATGAGATCAGAATAGGTAAAGAAGTGCTGCCCAGTACCTGGACAATAATAGAACTACAAGAAGAAAATTCAACAGTCACTCAATGTAGACATTCATAGAAAAAATAAAATATATTGGTTGACATTATTCAGAAATTCATTTCCATTCGTTCTACCTGGATCACTAATATTAATCTGCTTTCTATGTCAGCAATATAAAGCAGAATTGCTTTTGCATATGTTTCCACTTCGATAATTTCTTTTATTTTTGGGAGGGGGAATAAAAAATTTGTTTTTGGTAAACAATAAAAATATATTATTAGAAAAGAAGGAGAGAGAGTAATCTGATCAGAGGATAAGAAATCCACCAAAAAGGGAAAAAAATAAAATAAAAGAAAACAGTGAGCCAGAGTGGATCAAGAATTCAACAAAGTTGTTCAGTTTCTTCGCATATCAATACAGAAATGCTCAGCCAAGAGTAGAGCATCAAAGAAAAGCCATAAACACAATCATATCCCATTTTCAATGTAAGAGCAAAGACACCCTAAAAAAAACCATCCAACCAAATACACCAGAGAATTGCCAACACTGCACACATAGAAACTTAGTTTCTGTATTTCTGCCAAAATCTTTAAAATTTATAATGAGAAACTACTCCAAAGTGAAAGGACACATCCAGTGTTAGCCAAGAGCCCCAAACAGGTTATTCAAAAAAAATTAGCAGCTTCACAATGCAAAAATAAGTGGGCTACTATTTCTGAACTAGAACTGCACGTAACACACATATCAAGAGAAAAAAGCTATCCAAGGTCTATGAATCTGCAACATGTCATTTGTCTTCACCTGTGTGTTAAGTACTGCAGTCCAAAAGGAAACTTGTTCATAAAGTTTGGAAGTCCAAATAGGTTTCAAGTTTCAACTTTGATAATGAAGAGAACTGATAAGTCTTAACAAAAGAACTTTTATGTATTTATTTAAAAAAATCTTAACAAAAGAATTATAAGATCAACACAGTTTCCCCCTCGTTAGCCTCCAAGTCTTCAATAACAACACAGCAACTACTATCAAAGTAGGATGAAGCCCAAAATCTTGAGAAACTGTCTCTAACATTTTTTAAAAGGGCTTAACTATATAAATACTCTGTAATGTTAAAAAAAAATGTAGATACATGTAAATAAATAAATAAAAAATTTGTGAGGACATGGAGAGCTCCAAATAGATAAACAATATGCATGAAAATATCATACACCAACAATTAGATAGGTATTTTCTTTGTCACCCTTATTATATGTTTTTCTAATTCCTTGCATTTCTTGTGACTCCATATCAAATCCCGATATCCTTATTTTGTGCAACTTTTTTTTTAATATCAAGCAGTTTATTTTAGCACATTTCTTTTGTTGGGACAAATTTCAAAGTCATCATTTGGGAGGAGCCTGATTCTTCCTGTCCAATTGCAGTAGTAAGAGGCCAATTTGCATCACTTTAAGTTCTTACTTGTTTTGAATGGAAAGCCCAAATAAATTGATGTGATCAAATGAATGCATCTTGCAGTAAATCTTGTTCCAACTCCTCGTTCATGCCAAACCACAGACAACCTTCATACTAATCTATTTTCATGAAAGTGATGCCATTTTGTAAACCACAGCTAAGGTTATGCTTTCATGGTTGCCTGATGAAATATATTAGGAAATCCAAATGACAACATGGCAGGTAGTTCAGGCTGCTTCAGTTTTACACAAGCTAATGTTTATTGATATGATCTACTTTACCCCAGGATTTATGGAAAACCCAAGGTTAGGAAGAGAAAGAATGACTACAAGGAGCTGTTCCCTCAGGACTTTGAGAGCTTGGTCTCTCCCACACACTCAATGATTTCCACTCAATAATCTCTCCTCGCAGCCTGTTTCTCCTTAAATCCTACAACCCTTTAGAGAAATATCCTCCAATATCAGGAAATCCTAACTGTTGTATCTAACCATATCCGTTAATATCAAGTAACTCTGCCCAGTGCCTACTATTTCCAACAATATCAATTAATACCAAGTAGCTCTATCTATTATATCCAACAATTTCAATTAACTCTAGCTCCTTTTACAAGAGGGCCTGACCCATCTAAATCATTGGACCCATCCTTATTTCTCCTCCCATACACCTCCCTAATTGGGGGCCAGCTACTAACAAAGTCATCTCAGAAAATTCTGACATTCCTCTCCAATCATAAGCATCAGATAATTGCATGCATTGGACACCATCAAAGTGCCTTGTTCTGTCTACTACTACCAAGGCATTTGAAATGGCACAGGAGAAAGTGCTAGAACCTCATTTGACACATCCAACATTTACCAAAAAACCAAAGAAACTACATTACAAATATCTAGCTTTCAGATCCTTCACTAGTAAATTTTGTTTTCTATATCTTATTTCAGATCCTTCACTATTAACAATTTACCCTTTTATACACCACCTCTAAGGTTAAGAATTTTTTTCTGGACATAAAATCTTCATAGGATTACAATTAATGATATGTTGCAGGTGTGTTGGCCTCATAAGGCTTTATCCCCATATGCTAGTTTTATGTGTAACAGCAATTCAACTTTGGCCAATCACTTTATTTTTATTGTGATGTTGCTAGGTAAGAGAGGGAAAACCTTCTTGGTTTATTTAATGGGCACATATTCGTTGTGTCTTATGAGATTTTTGAAACGGAGTGCAAGGACCGATGATGCTTGCTTCTTTTGCAGGCATGGGGAGTATTTTTTGTTTGAGGGAATTGTTAAAATTTTAACCTCTGGATTTTGCTTATCAATTCTTTAAGGAGAGTTCTGCATGAGATATAAGGGATTAAAGATTTATTTTAGGCTAATGTCTATTTCTCTTTTCATTGAATTCCTTTGTTGTTTGGAGGATTCCTTATCCTCCTGTCTTGCAATTTTCTTCCCTTAGTAAATTCATTTTTAGTAACCAAAAAAAAAGGTTAACTAGTCTCAGAATCACAGAAACAGATAACATAATCAATAGGAGGGAGATCATTTCGTGGTCAGCAAACTTGCAAACAAATCATTTGCATTAACTGTGTTCAGTACTGAAGTCTAAATGAAAGATTTCAACAGAGAGGTGGATTAGCAATAAGAAAGTTGTCCCTGTTTTGAAAACAAGGACCTAGAAATGATTCCATAGGAGAACACCCCAAAGGAGTCTAAGGTCCAAAGGGGGGGGGGGGGGGGGGGGGACAGAGTCAAGCAAGCCAAGAAGAGATGCCATAAAGGTGTTGAATGAAGAAAAATTTAAATGCCAGGAGCCGTTAGAATTCAGAATAAATAATTCCAACTACGTTTTATTTCCATATAGATCCTTCGCTGCACTAAGACAATACTAGAGCCAAATTTAAGCTTCAATGCCAGATGGAGCCATGCTTAGGAGAGTTTGATTTATAGAAATCAAGGACCATCTGCAGATAACAACGGCCTTCACAGTTCACACAAGAAGAAAAGGATTTCTCAAATCTGTTTGTTCAAGTCTCCACTCTTGACTTTCATCTGTGTTGC
This sequence comes from Gastrolobium bilobum, assembly GCF_033153095.1. Lineage (NCBI taxonomy): Eukaryota > Viridiplantae > Streptophyta > Magnoliopsida > Fabales > Fabaceae > Gastrolobium > Gastrolobium bilobum. Next base: position 396,372 of record NW_026899058.1, read on the forward strand.
TGTTGTTTCTTCTAGATTTATATTTAAAATTACTTTGACAAATCAAACATCACAGAAAGAAAGATCCACAATTGTAAATGATAAAGCTAACAAAGAAAGTTTGGAGCCTGTAATTAAAAAGCCTTCCTAGTTTGGTTAAAATTCTAGTTATGCTCTGCTAACAAGTAAATACCATGCCAATTTACCATTTTCTATTTCCCCAAATCTAAACAAGCGACACAACTACAGTCTACAATATACATCCATTTTTAGTTAGCATGTATGGTCTAGGTTAGTTAACGCCCATGCAACTACAATGAAATGCACATTATGGAAATTCATCACAATAGTCAAACATGCACTTCATATATATTAAGGATTATTATACTAATTGGTTCATGTATGTTTTTGAATTATGAACAAAGGTTAAACACTGATTTAAAAATTCAACTTTATCCCAAAACAAGCATTGATGTAGTTTTATCTACCCACATGTAATAAGTTCACATTAATTATTGGATGTAGTTTAAAAAGGTCATTAGTCATTTGAACCACAGCATGTGTGATTAAAGGCAGACACAAGATTAAGAACCTTTCATGCAGATCTATTCACTACAAAATATGGAACCAGGAGTTAAACTATCTAACATCATGAATTACTGGAATGTTGATGTTATTTAGTTACTGGCATGGAGAAATAGAAAGTTATTCCATTTCCATGATGAGAATAATAAATCAACGTAACATCAACAAAACTTTTATCCCAAACTAGTTGGGGTTGGTGGATGATGACACTAATAAATAATATTGTCACTAATGTAACATGCTTGGAGTCTGTTAGAGACACCATTTAATATTGAGACTGAAGAAAGACATTAAAATTGTTATTTGTATTTTACGTGATGCAGTTGGGTGTTTATGTCCTACAAAATTTTATTGATAAAATTTATTCAAAGTTGTGTTACAAATGATATTGGTTGTGTTACAAATAGTATCTTTAACATCGTCTACAAGGAAGTATTTCAAATATTACTGTAGTTGATTTGGTTCTGTTTAGACACATTGGTTATATGGTAAGCAATAAATCTGACTCATAGATATGGGGGTAGTCATCAGCACTTAAAGTTCTTTCAGTAATTGTTTGACAATAATCAAGACTTAAACATCGGCAGTAATTGAGAGCTCCTTTCATCCTGAAAAAAATTACTTTGCCACTTATAAAGTGTTTGATTATTATTTGTAACTTACGTGATACAATTAGGTGTTTCTGTCCTGCAAAATTTTATTTATAAAATTTATTTAAAAGTTGCATTAACTTTTATGAGACAGAAAAACCAATATATTTAAAAGTTGTATTACACTAGTAACTTTAAATAATAGCTTCATGTCTGCTTATTTTTTAATTTAGACCATCATCATCATCTCAAATATAATGACTTTTTATACACAAAGTTTGTTGCCTGAGTAACTTTCATATATTGTTTGTAATAGGAAGAGGTAATATGCTGCTCAATAGAAGGAAAACAGGTGCCTCACACAGGAAAATTGGAAAACAGAGAAAGATCCTCTAAACCAAAAAAGTATATTTAACAGTTGAAGTATAAAATTGTCTGCATCAAAAAACCCACCAAAAACCATTAGGGGCTTATCTTGACAGGGATATAGCTGTTACGGAGACAGAATGGCAGACTACATCACAGGGGGTATATGGGAACCTAGAACAATTTAGTTAGTATCAAACTGCAAGTTATTACCAAAGCATTTGCATTCCCTGCCTCTAATCAATATTAGACCTGTAAAGAACCAATTCAATCTAAAAGCTTAAGCTTTGTTGGGTGAGGCTATATTAATAATTTTATATATCTCAACACGCCCCCTCACACGAGAGCCCACTGGGCTTGAAGGGTGGACGATGCACCGGCCCGCCTACCTGTGCGAAGAAAGAAATTCCACTAGAAAGAAAGTGGGGGGCGGTGAGGATCGAACCCGGTACACCGAGGCTCTGATACCATGTAAAGAACAAATTCAACCTAAAAGCTTAAGCTGTTAGGTGAGGCTACATTAATGATTTTATATATCTCAACACCACCAAAGTTCAAAGCATACGGCAATGAAATCATTTTGAACTTTGTTATTGAAAAAAGGCGCTATACAAACAGTTGCCAACCACCTAGTTTCATTCTAGTATCTATGATTACATTTACAAGACAATACCAACAGAAGAAATCTAATATGTTTTTTGCTTTGCTACATAGAATTTTTTATTTTTCGAAATGGAAAAAAAAAATTGCTCATGCTATACTAATCCAGATCTATTAAGTATTTTCAATTGAAACAAGAGGTAATAAGAATTTTTAGCATTTAATTAGTAGATATGATATTAACTAGTCAATTCAAAAAGCAAAATAAAATCAACAACGCAATCTTTTGACAAAATGAAATCAATCGCTCTTTAAAAGACAATTCGCCACATGATCAACTTTAATGAAAGTCAAAATCTTGATTGCCCTTACTAGAATTCAATAATTTCACCCAAAAAAAATAACAGAGAATGTAGAGGAGATTAATTAGTAGATTTTGAGAATTTTTAGCATTTAATTAGTAGATATGATATTAACTAGTCAATTCAAAAAGAAAAACAAAATCAGCAACACAATCTTTTCACAAAATGAAATCAATTGAATCAATCGAATCAATCGCCCTTTAAAAGACAATTCGCCACATGATCAACTTTAATGAAAGTCAAAATCTTGATTGCCCTTACTAGATTCAATAATTTCACCCCAAAAAAAATATCAGAGAATGTAAATGAGATTTTTAAGTACCGATAATTTGGATCCATCCTTTTGCACTTCAGTTTCTAAAGTCCATCCTGTAGGAATCGGGCGTGCATCCCTCTTAGGAGCCATATAAACAACAGACTTTCTCCCCGAAATAAAATTAGGAAAGATCTCTTCCTTCTTCCTTTTTGCTCGAGAAGCTTTTTCAACCTAGGTTTGTGACAAGGACACAGCAGTAAAAGGGTAAAGACTGCAACAAAATAGATGCCTCTAAAACCACGTGCTTCCATTCTCTCCACGTGCAGTCGGCCAGTCATTAAAGGTCAATTGATGCCCAAATGGTACTTTTTCCTTGCCATTTCTGGAAGACAATCAGATGCATTGAACAAAACCAACTATCATTAGCCGGAAGGTTTATAGGCATGGATTGATGCCAATTCAATTCAAAACATTACCAAAGTATGTCATATTACCATTTCTGTGAACAATTCACTTATAGTCCCACTCACCAAGAACAAGTGAGACATATATCCTCTTGAAATCAATGATACAAAAGGAAAAACATTGTAGCAATGCATAAAAATCAAAGGGTAAAAAAAAATATTAAATAGCAAGCAAAGACAAATGAACCCCACATGACAATAATGTCAACAAAGGTCCTTTTTGGCAACTTGGAGCTATAAAGCTCCCACTCTGCAAATTTCTTATTGATTGATCAAAATAAAAAAGTTTAGAATGATGAAGTAGCAAATTGTCAAGGAAATCAAATGCCTTGATCAAGCATATAACCATAACTGAAGATGTTTTGCCCCTAACCAAGGGGCCATCAAATATTGAAAAGAAATTTCAACAAAATTCATAGGACATTTATCTTTAAGGATCATGACACAACAAACAATTAAAAAAGCTACCTTTAGAGAGAAAGGGAAATGCTGGATATGAATGTCATCTCATTTCCGGTGAGACCATAATGTAGATGTTGTATAGTTCATTCCTCTCTGGCAAATTTTCCAGCAATCTTCTCTTGTGATGCTACATGTAACACTAACAACGGATGATCAAATTAATTCAAATAAAATCTCGAAGGCTACACAAGAAAATATGTATTAATCTAGAACCTCATTAAGTAAGAATGCAGTTCCTGTTCCATACATTTTATGCAATCAAACAATAGTATTGGTTAGCGTTTTAAAAAATTGTGGTCAAAACAAAAGAAGATAAAAAGTAGGATATTATTTCTACTTTTTTCATGCCTACTTTATCTATTTCTCTCATATTAGATCACAATCTCAACTAACAATGGGAGGGGAGAGAAAGAGTGAAGTTCAGTTGAGATTTTGATCTAACAGGAGAGAAGTAGGTAAAGTAGGCATGAAAAAAGGTAGGCATAATAACTTATCAATGTAAACCTATTTTACTTTTGGATTAAGTAGATCAAAGTGAATTCCACTTTAGTTATGCAATAAGCAGCGATTTTGTGTTATTGGGAGAGGGTATAGAACCCTCATAGGCCAGTTAACAAAGACATATATCCCTCTCACTTGATGATAATTACCCACTAATGAAACAGAGTTTTCCCCTCAAAATATGTACTTGATGATAGGTAATTGAAAGTACATAACTTAATAATGAAAAGATTAACCAGAGTAGAGTGTTCACCCCTAGTTTTTTCTCAGTATTATCCAAATTGAACACAGAAATCCAAACCCACTCACTCCTTCAACCAATAATACACATGCTGCCAAGCCCCAACAACCAACCACACATGAATGTCATGCTTATCCTAGCTAGTGTAAGAACCAACAAGTTTAATGAATATGAATAGTTGTTAAAATACTATGCAACAAATGCATGCATAACATACCAGTGGCAACAAACATCTTCAGCCCTTTGTGTTTTCCAAAAGTTGTTGTTGTTGTTGTTGTTGTTGTAACGATGCACTCACCGGTTCAATAACAGAAAAACCCTGCAAGACGAGTCGAACGACACTATCGCAGAGTGCTTCAGCGTAAGCAAAAGCATTATTCATTATCAATTTCCAAACTCGCATTTTACACCAACTAGAAAATGAATGATTTATTTATGATGCAAAATTGAAAGCTTTAATCACTCATTGAAAAAAAAAAAAAAAAAAAAAGAAGAAAAATCAGGGTCGCTTCTAATAGAAAAATTCACGAAAACTCAAAAGTTTAGATTAAGAGTTTTTTTATGAGAAATATGAGAAACAATCAGCTACAGAACTACTTATATTAGTTAGTTAATTTCTAAAATTAAAGTCTCTTTTTTTTAAAAAAAAAAAACTATTCCTAGTCCCTCAGAAATTTTCATTTAGCTGAAATCGTGGTCCCTCACAAATTCAAGAAATCAAAAGGACTAATATGGGTTCATTTTAAATTTCTTAGAATCACGAATAGCCTTTTTATTTGCTACGGATTAAAGCGGACATTATGAAATTTGCTAAGGACAAAAAAAATATTTTCTTTTAAGAATAACTCGCGCGCACCTCAAATAATTTACACTGATATTCTTGTAAATAACCTTAAATAATTGATATAATTTAATATTCAAACTAGTAAATGTATATATATATATGGGGCAGGATCATTTTACACCGGTGTAAGAATAATAAGTCTTACACCAAATCTTAACCATTGATTTTCTGCATCTAACGGTTAAGATTTATTAGGTCTCACTCATTCATTAATTTTTAATTCCAAATAAATCTCAACCGTTGGATGCACAGAAATCAACGGTTAAGATTTAGTGTAAGATTTATTATTCTTACACCGGTGTAAGTTGATCCTATCCCTATATATATATATATATATATATATATATATATTTGAGGTGTCAAATAACCTCAGATAATGATGTCACGTATTTACAAATCAGAGTTATTGATTTTTTTTTTATCTAAAGGCTATCAGATGAGGTGTCAAAGGATCCTACCTCATTTGATCTTTTTTGATACCTCATCTGATAGCCGCTAGATCAAAAAGGATTAATGGTATCACATGCTTACAAATCAGAGTCGTTGATATTTTTTTATCTAACGGCTATCAGATGAGGTATCAAATTTCAAATTTGACACTGGTGTCAAAGGATCATACCTATATATGGGAAAAAAAAAACATTTTTACAGTCACTTTAGATAAGGTTATCTACAGTTACCCAAAAACTACGTTGTTTTGATTAATGAAGGGTGTTTCTATAATTTTGGTGAATTAATGAAGGGTGTTTCAGTAAAATGCATATGATAAAAAAAAATTACAGAAACACCCTTCATTAATCAAAATGACGTAATTTTTGAGATAGTTGCAGATAACATTCTCTAAAGTGGCTGTAGAAATATTTACCCCTATATATATAGGGATAGGATCCTTTGACACCTCGTCTGAGAGCTATTAGATCAAAAAAGATCAATGGTATCACATGCTTACAAATCAGAGTCGTTGATCTTTTTTGATCTAACGGCTCTCAGATAAGGTGTCAAACTTGAAATTTGATACAGGTGTCAAAAGATCCTACCTTATATAGGGGTAGGGGTTTACATTTCTGCAGTTGTTGTATGTGCAGCAATCAAATACTTGACATATATATACTTGAAAGCATTAAATGCGGGGAATCATAACCATACAAAGGATGAAAGCATTAAATGTGAGAAATCATAACCATACACCTGTCGTTGTTGTACGTAAAGCGGCTGCAAAAAATAATTTTACCATATATATATATATATATATATATATATATATATATATATATATATTTTTTTTTTTTTTTTTGATAAAGTTTAGATTGTCATTTTTATCCATGCAGAATTTGGTTGTTATATATTTTTTTTAATGTCAATTCTAAATTTTTAGTCGAATTTTAGGACCAATAGGTTAAAAAAAATTATAAGGATTACCTAAGATCAATATCTTAATGTGTTTGGAAATTATATGTCACTTGTGTTAAAACTGGGAGGGTTTTACTGTCTTGTGAAAAATGGGAAATGAATATATCATGCTGTAGGAAATTGGTTGTGTCGTGTCATGGTTGTGGACCTCACTACTTTTTTTTTTTTTTTTTTTTTAAAAGTGATGGGGTCCACATTGAATGTGTCTATAGTATGACACAACTAATTTCCTACAACATGATACGTGTATTTCCCATGAAAAATACCTTTGATTTATATAAAAAAAAGTATGAATTCATTCTCATTCCAACCGTACCCAAAATTGATATATACAATTTTAGGAAAAGATATTTATCATTTAAAATGACACAACTTATATTTTTTCACTCTCATAAAAATGTGAGACCCACACCACACCTTTATATTTTTTTGTTCACTCTCTCTTTCTTCCTTTATCTATCTCTTTCTCTCACTTGAAATGACACAACATTACCTCCTTTAGAATAATACACATTTTTTTCCATAATTTTAACAGGTGGGACATCGTTTTTGGTCATTTTCGTAAGTTGCTTGTCATCAAATGAATCGTGGGAAACACTGCTAGTGATAGGAAGCACACACAAAAAACGAAACAACAAAAACAGAAAATGTTTAGTGTTACAATACAACGATAAAGGAATCAAAACTCAAAGCAAAGAAGGACTCAGAGAGAGAGAGAGAGAGAGAGAGATGAGTATGAAGAAGGTTTTGGTTGTGGGAGGCACAGGGTACTTGGGTCAGCATCTGCTACAAGCCTATGCTGATACCAATGGCAATGGAAGTGACAACGCTTACGATCTGGCATTCACGCACCACTCAACTCCTCCTCCACAGCCTTTGTTGGATGCCATTTCTTCCTCCCTTGCTTTCTATGTTGATTTGAAAACCGGCAATGGATTTGAAGCCATTTCCAACGCATTTGGTCAGGTTCTGTTCTTCTCCCTGCTCCACCCTCCTAACTTGAATTTTGTTTTGTTCATGTCTTCAATTCAATTGGGTGAAAAAAATTAATGATTTTGATTAATGGGTCGTTTTCTGAGCTTCTTTTTGGGATTAAAGTTTGGAACTTTTTTTTTATATTGCTAGTTGATTGTTTCGTTTTCACCAACAGTTGAAGTGAAATGTCAAACTCTTTAACATGCTTTTATGGTTTTTATTATTGCGATTTATGGAGTCTCAAATGGGAAAATGTTGTTGAGTTTGCTCGAGTTGGGATAGCTTTGGCTGTTTCATATGAATCACTGAATTAATTGTTTATTGCTTATTCATAGCAATGATTTAAATAGTCTAGTATATGTGATGTATGTTGCTCACATTCCATACAAAATGTAAAAGGGCTACTAGCATAAGATGTCAAATGCATGTCCAATTTATCTGCTAATACTTAGTGGATCTTACATGAACAAATCTTCAGAATCATTATAAATGGATTTAGATTATAACTTTGCAACTGGTTTTAGGCCAATTTGGATAACTACGTCTTTTCTTGTTTGACACTGAGGCTCTGTGGTTTTCTCCATGATTAGCACTAATTTTTTATCATCCTTGAAATTGAGATTTATTAATAATTTCAAAATACTGCATGCTTTTGAACTGATGGAATTTATTTTTATATAAAAGGTTTGCTTCTCCATTTCCTCTCAACTTGGTAGCCCCTCATTAATCATCCTTCTTGCCATATACCAGTGTTGAGTATGATCAAATTTGTCTGACAACATGGATCTTGGAGAGACAGAGAGAGAAAGCATGTTTCATGTAATGAATTTTAAAATATTCATAATTTCAATAGGCGCTGATGTCTTACAAGAGTTTGAGCATTTCATCCATTAAATGTATCTTGAGGGTGTTGCTGTCTCCAAATAGAAAATCATCACAAGAAAACATCTGGATAAAGGATCACATGTTACCATTTCAAAGTTTATAAAACAGTTTTATGATTTGTATTATTATCGGACTGACAACTCTGTTGCTTTTCTAATGGCAGCCTGATATAGTTGTTAATTGTGCTGCCATCTCAGTGCCTCGTGCTTGTGAAATTGATCCTGCTGCTGCGCATGCTATTAACGTGCCATCATCTCTTGTAAAATGGTTGCAAAGTTTTAAACAGAGCAGTACTCTTCTCATCCATCTCTCCACAGATCAAGGTAACCCAACCTTATCAGGATAGATGAAGGTGAAGGACTGGATAATTTATTTATTTTTTAGCAAAAAGAAGGAAGATATTTTTATAACCTTTTTGAGCTCTGCTCACTTCCCTCTTTATATCTTTCTCTATGTGTAATGCTTGTCATTCTTAACTAAAAGATTTTATCATCATTGTCAAGTGTTGGAAATTTTGACCGGGAATAACATGGCCGTGCATAATTATCTCGCCTTTATCTATTTTTCCCTATATCAAAGAGAACAAATCATCTCTGGTGTAGAATTTTCTTTCTTGATTAATATGTTGTGTTTGTTATCCATATCCAAGTCCATTTACAGTTTGATTTTAGCTAAATTGTAATCCATGTTTCTTCTCATCAGTTTATGAAGGGGAGAAGTCCTTTTATAAGGAAGAAGACATTGCTGTTCCAGTTAATGTATATGGAAAAACTAAACTGGCAGCAGAGCAGTTCATTTCAGAAAAATGCTCTAACTTTGCAATTTTGAGAAGCAGTATTATCTACGGGCCACAAACAGTCTCACCTGTTCCAAAATCTCTTCCTATTCAGGTGCATGTGCAGTATGTAGACTTTGTATTATACACTTCATTGGCAAGCTAATACTTCCAGCATTTAGATTGATGAAACTTGAGAGTCTGATGCTTGTAAATTTTTCTACTTCTTGCATGATAAACATGACATTTCTTTCTTAAAAAGATGGTGGTAATGCTTTGCTCTCATTTTTTCAATCTTCAATATTAAAAAATAACTTTCCACCATTTGTGGTTTCTTGTATATTGTTCCCTTGGTGCCTTTCTTTTTCCTCTTTGAAAGAGTGCTTATGATTTCAGATTTTTGCTTCAACCTTGTTGCAAAGATTATAATTTTCCATTAGTACTTATTAGCTGCTTCTAATTCTTCTAGGGCATGTTCTTGGGAAAGGTGTCTGTCTATGGGGGAATTTATAATTACTTGATATTTGATTTAACTATCTAACTGTTGCAGTGGATTGATGGCGCCCTTGCTAAAAGAGAAAAAATGGACTTCTTTCATGATGAGTTCCGTTGTCCAATTTATGTTAAGGATCTCGTAACTATCATACTAGCTTTAACAAGCCAATGGATATCAGGTATAGGACTTTATACCTAAGCTTACATATAGGTTAGACATATGGTATGCTGCAAAAAAAATTAATAAGAATGATTTGGCATTTGAGACTGATTTTCAATGACAAGATTAATTCTTATCTAGAAAGTTGTTTATATACTATAACTGAATTCCAGTTATGTATGATATTTTCTTGTGTATAATTTTAGCATTACCTAACAATTGACCCCTCTTGTTCTTGTAATTATGATTTCCTTTGGCTTTTCCAGATTTTTGTAAAAGGCTCGTCTTCTACTTTCTTGTATTGTTTAAACAACTTTAAGCTGAGCCATCTCAAATTTGTATTGTGAATTCTGGTTTTCTGATTCTTGTTACAGAGGGCAAGCAAATGCAATTGTTACTTAATGTTGGGGGAACTGATAGGGTATCACGCGTTCAAATGGCCGAGGCTGTTGCACAATTTAGAGGGTATGACACCTCATTAATCAAACCAGTGTCTGCCTCATCGGTATGTATTGCGCTTCATTTTATCTCAAAATTTTGTTATACAAAATCAATAACATGCTTTCTTTGTTTATCTGCATAATCTCCATGTATATATGAAAATATTAACCTCTAATGCTAATCCTTAATCAAAGATTCGAGACCCTTCGTGTCCTCATTCCATTTCATGGCCACCAAAGTTTCTTATTGATCTTTTGATGGCCATTTGAGCACTATTTAGCCTGACATTATTTATCTTCTTCTCTTGCTCTGATTGTGCTTTCTTAAGATGTATTTAAGCTTTTCTTATTTTTCAGGTTGACCGAGGTGTGAAGTCCCCAGCTGATATATCTATGGATATCACTAGATTGGTTCAAACCCTAAGATTTCATCCTGTTTCATTCAAAGATGGTGTGAGATTAACGCTTACAACTGGAGATAAACAATGAGGCAACAAGGATGTCGAAAAAGGCTTCCTCATTGGCATTTGAGTGTTGTTGCCTAGCCTTAAAAGTAAAATGTGCTCCCAATAGCTCTTATTACATTTTACATTGTTGTAAAATAAGTCTAGGTAAATTCTTGAAAAGGTCAAGTCAAGCCAATTTGTTGGACCTTATGGGAATTAGAAAATGATAAGTAATTAATCAAGTCACAAAACCAATCACCAATTGTCATTCATCACTTTCCGCTTAGTCCAACAAGTTGGTTTGGCTTTCCATCTCTGTCATTCTCCCAATAAATTTTGAAATGTTCATTTTATAAAATAAAATAAAGGTCAGTGTACTGACGTATTGTTTTCATTTATTTTTGGATGTAACAAAAAAATGGAATTAAGTTGTTAAATGTATGTTCAATCATGGCAAGGTAATTGCGTTATTATTATAGAAATTGCTTTACAATTGCTGGATTTAAGAAAGCACTGTGTCAACCCTCAAATGTACTCTGTAAGACTGCTAATTATGCTTGGAAATATGTTACTTAGCTTTTGACTGCTTGATTCTCTGGAGATGTAAAAAAATAAAATTAAAAAAACTAGAAGTTGATGGGGATGCATTCTAACAATAGAATAGCCAGGGAAGAGTATATACTTTGTCCTCGCTTGTGTTGTGTCACACATGAGAATGTGGCCCAATGAACTAACTTTGTGGTCAGGATTAAATGAGAGGAAGCTTTCTGATAATTTTTTCTTTACATGGAAGATAGGGCTATCCAACAACCTTTGTGGTCAGAATTAGACTAGGATTCTGTTCTTTCCATATCTCACTCTCTCCTCTCATTAATGCTGTCTGTGGCCAGTTTACTAAACAGTTAAGAATGTCTACTTTTGTTGCTCTTCATAGCCTTCAAGGCTCTCTTCTTCGATCCCAGTTCCTAGGCCAAGATAGCCTTACTCATCTCTACCCTCGCAGCAAGCCATCCACCATTCACAGCATACCAACCTACAATGTAGTACAACCATGTGCCAAATTTGACATGGTGCAAATCTTGGGAGGCAGAGGACTCTGCAATGGAGAAGAAGGCCTTCAGCAAGAGCTGAAAAAGCAAGTTGGTGTTGATGAGAAGCCACCAACATCAGCAGAAAGTGACAAAGAGCAAGAAAACTTAGGTGGCTCAACACAGTCTTTAGAAAGTGTTGTAGAAGATGGTTTTGATAAAGAATTGATGGGGTTAACTGGGGGGTTTCCAGGGGGTGAGAAGGGTTTGATAAAATTCATTGAGGAAAACCCACCTCCCATTTCAGGTGCAGGAAACAAAAGCCTGAACCTTTCACTGTCAAAGAAGCCAAAACCACCAGAACTTCCTTTGTTACTGCCAGGAATGATTGCCATTGTGAAGAACCCAAATAACCCTTTTTACATGTACTGTGGTATTGTCCAAAGAATCACAGATGGAAAAGCTGGGGTTCTCTTTGAAGGAGGGGTTTGGGATAGGTTGGTCACATTCAGGGTGGAAGAATTGGAGCGCAGAGAAAAAGGCCCTCCCATGAAGAACCCCAAGTCTTGTGTGCTTGAACCATTTCTTGAACAGAAATCATAGTTCAGCTCTTTGTTGCAATTTGCAAAGAATGTTCACTTTTGTTATCACGTATATATATCAGCCTTTCTGACAATTAAAGCTTAGATGGGATTGCTATAGCTGCTTTGATATTCTCTTTTGCTGAGTGATGTTATGAGGGTTAACCAGAAATGAACAAAGGTTGAATTGGTACGAATGAAAATAATACTTCTTTGTGCTGAACCTGTAAATTTATGTAAGGTTATGTTGAAAAAATAAATAAATTTGATGGTGTATATAATTCAGTGTGATTTTTATTGTTATATTTTTAGAGAGAGCTGTTCATGGGCATTGTCCTTTTGTAGAAAGAATCGTAGAACTACTATGGTTGGAAAAAGATTGATCATGGTTTTCTATTTCAGTCCCGTGCTTACACATTATTGATAAATGACAATTAAAATCAGCGTATTGTTCTTAAGTAACAATGCACTAATTAAGAATTGTAGGTTAGCATTACTTGTTCGAGACAAAGCTTGGGTCCCACACACTTCTCAAAATGGAGATTATGGCATGTGGGGTAGCTCCTAAAGCCTTAAATTTGGCCTTAGCCTACAAAGCCTACTCTGTAGTTGAGATTTTTGAACCTCAAATTCTCGGAGTCCTATGATTTAGTGGGATAAATTGGAGCTTATCCACTGGCCAAAATTTATCCTTTATTCAAATGTCCAATATTTTACATAAAATAAAAAATGCACGTAAAAATGTATAAATTAAAAATTTATAAATATAAAACAAACTATAAATATAATATAATAATAAAAATATACTTTATATGTAAAATTCTATAGAATATTATATCTTAACGATTCAATCAGAATTTTTTATTTATTTATTTTAGTTGTTCTTTTAAACTATTTTAAGTGAAAGATATTTTTTTCCTATTTATAATTTTATTTTATTCTTTCTTATATGATATTTGCAGTAAAAGTAACTATAGAGTTCAATTATATATAAATTTAATACTTAAAAATACACCTATATCAAAATTTAAATAATTTAGAAGAGATAAACTTGTATTAAAATATGAAATTACATTCTTCGAATCATTCCGATTTGAATTCATCAATCTTGAATGTTTAAAAAAAGGGATTTACATTTAGAATAGGAGCTTGCACACCCCAGGAGGCAGAGGCTTGGGGCATATTAAAAGGATTGGAATATTGCTGGACCTGGTCAATAGGAGCCAGGAGATTAATAGTAGAGAGTGATAATATCTCCAATCTGAACTATATTCTTAACCCCCATCCAAACAGCCCAGATCCGCAGCTAATTGGTAGGGTGAAAAGTTGGTTGCCAAAGAACTGGATGGTTACCTTATCTCACGGATATAGGGAGGCAAACAAGTGCGCTCATCAACCTATATCAAATGAGGAAGGCTTTGTTGATTATAATGCAGCTCCAGAAGGCTTAACTTCTCTTCTAGAAGAGGATATAAAAGCTGTCACTAGCAATCACTATAGATAGCAGATTGCCAGTTTAAATTTTATAGGGCCTGTTTGATAAGTGTTCTGTAAAACAGTTTTTTGTTTTTAAAAACAAAAAAACTTGCTTGATACCAACTGTTTTGTAAAAAAAAAATTTGAAAACAGTTTTTCAATTTTAGTTTTTAAAACAGAAATTAGAGAACACCTTCGAGGTGTTTTGATTTTAGTTTTTTAGCAGAGTGTATTAGATTAGGATTTTAAAAGACTTTTTCGAGATAAAAAATCCAACAGATTTTAAAAGACATTTTAGAATTGGAGAGATTTTATAGACTTTTTTTACAATCAAGATTTCGTAGAATTAGATTTTAAAGAATTTTAATAGAATTCATAAGATCTGAAAGGACAATATGGATTTATAATATTTTAAAAAACTATATGAATTTTTAACAAATATTCAAAATTACAAGAGTCAATAAAAACAAATAACAAAGAAATGCAATGATATTAATAAAAAAAAAGTAAACTTAACAACGGGTTGAAAATTATCTCAAAAATTACTAATATAATCTAATATAATTTTCTTAATGAGTTTGCGTTTGATTTGCGAAAATAATAATCATTGATTGACAGAAATCAACGGTTAAGATATGATTGTAAAATGTTGTAAACAAAAATAAGTTGTAAGTATAATATTCCCCATAAAAAATAACAAAGAAATGCAATAAAATTAATAAAAAAAGTAAAACTTAATATAATTTTCTCAATCAGTAAAACATAATATAATTTTTAACAAACATTCAAAATTACTAAACAACAGCTTTTCACATATCTAATGGGTTGAAAATTATCTTCTACATTTGGTATCAAAGTTATGCATATATGATTATAAGACTCAATTTTTTTAATTATAAAAATAATTCTAAATTTGCATATAGAACCTAAAGTTCATGATAAAATTTTGTTTGTAAATTTTTGCAATTGATCTTGAAAACTTTGGGGTTTTTATTTTACGTGATTAGAGTTTTCTAAACATATATCATATGCAAATTTTCATTGAATATTCAAAATTTTGAATCTGAAATTTTGGGTTTAATTACATGAAAGTTTAGAAAAAAATTCAAATTTTTTTCAGTCGATACATTGAAACCTTAAATTGCTTTGGGGCTTTTGAGAAACAAGTTTTTAGTTATCTATTGACACAAAAATTGTTTGAAATTGTTTCCTATAGTGAAGGAATTTCGTTCATGAATGTATTGTTATGAAATATAGGGTTCATATTATGAAAGTTTCAATCTTTCTTTAAATTGATATTGTTTTATTCATGTAAAACAGAAATTGGTTTGAGAGTTTTAGTTCCCCTATTATTTTTTCACTATTTTATATTTAATACAAAAATAACACTTTTTGTGCCAAGAAAAACCGCGACTCATAGCTTGAAAAAACACTTTTAAAACTTTCAAAATTTCTCAAAAAATGGCTCAAAAATATGTTATTTTTGAGATAGATTATATTAAAATCTCGTTGGTTTGTTGTTTCTAGGTTGTTTTGTGATGAAAATGCCTAAAAAATATGCTCTCTTTTTTTAGTTTTGATGAAGCTCCCATGGCGGAACCCAATTTCGAGCAGTCAACCTGCCAAAGGAAGAAGAAAACACTGCAACAGAAGAATCTCAAGAAATCCTAGGGGTTAGGGTGAGATTGTGAGAGAGTCATCCTATTTATATTTTTCACTAAAAAGTCTCACGAAATCCACACCAATAGAAAATCCATTAAAATCGTTGGATTTTTGAATACCACGAGATTGTGATTCCATTGTTTAAAATCCTGATTGAATACCAACGGATTTGGACGGATTCTAAAATAATCCTTTAAAATCCTAATCGAATACCACGTGACTTTTTTTCAATCCGTTAAAATCCTAATCGAATACCAACGGATTTTTTTGTTCAAAAACAATCCATTAAAATTCTTCGAAATCCCAATCCAATACATCCCCTTTCCCCTTAGGGTCACTGGCGGAGGAGTTTGGGTCATTTCAACTTCATGTGGATCGAAGCTTGGAGGATATTCAAACTCGTTTCAATGATCTTCAGTCTCAATTTGCTAGCATCAATTTGCAGCTTCAGCACATTCATGCAGCGCTATTGGGGGGCAGAAAATTGAATGGGAGAAAATGCTCAATCTTGTGTTCAATAACGAATATTCTGAGGCCAACCCATCAAGATTGGATCCTAATGATCCAAGAATGGTTCGAAATCTGCGAGGATGGAATTACCTTATTTTTAAGGTAAGGATCCGATAGGGTGCATTTTTAGAACAGAGTTATATTTTAGGTGTCAACAAATTCCTGAATAGTTGAAAGTTCGTTTGGCTAGTATGAAAATGGAGGGTATGGTTGGGCCTTGGTTCCAAAGGTTGTATAGTGGTGGAACAATTCAATCGTGGGAGGATTTGAAAGTTGTAGTGAAGCAACGGTTTGGTGGGACAACTTAAACTGATATCAGGGGTGTTTTGTCCAGATTAACTCAAGCTGGAGCATCTGCTCTTCTCCTAATCTCCTTCATAACACCACAACACATTTTATGTCTTGTGTTGCCTTGCTAACAGTTATGCAAATGTGCGCGCAAGTATATACGACAACAAATAATACAGGGCTTAATTGAGTCTCAGTTATCATTCCCACAAGGATCTTTAGCGTTTTTAACTTGACTAAAATTTGTAATTTCTATAACTAAATAAAGAAAATTATGACTAATATTGATAAACAAAAAATAAAATAAACAAACAGAAGATTAAAAGTTCACTTGGGGTTTTTCTGATTTAAATTTGAAAATAATTTCTTAATGTGCAAAATGAAAGAAATAAAATGAATTGAGAAAATTATTTTTGGACTTTTCAAATTGATTATGTTTTTGCAAGGATTACTAAAAAATTTAACTGAATTAAAAACAAACAAATTTAACAAAATATTAAGAAGTCTAATTAAAAACTGGGTTGAGTTCTAATTCCTTCCCCAAAACCCTTAGTGTCTAATTGCTTAACAAAAATCTTTCAGTTGGCAGACTATTGTGAATTTTTAATCCCTTAAAAATCTTTTTTCCCATTTGTTCCCACACAAATTATTCCTAAGCAGGTGGCACTAAGAGCTTGAAGCTCAAGTCCTTTTGGCCACATGGAGGAGTAAAAATCATATCTGAAATACTCCCTTAAACAATCCTTTATTTGAGTCCATGAACTCAACTCATTTTTCAGAGAAATTTATTTCTCAATAAATTCCCCCTAAACAAACCTATTTCACACGGTTGAAATGAAATAAAATTTGAACAGGTAAATCAAAGTTGAACTAAAGAAATAAAAAATTCATTTCAGAAAAGTAATCAACACTAGTCACTGCTGTTGGGTCTCAGTCACCCAACCTTAGAAAATTTAGCTCAAATCCATAGGGATTGAGCTTAACAACAGTAATGAAAGAAATACAGAGAAAATAAAGTAAACAGAAAGCTATAACCACAATGCAAGTACTATCCCCCAAGATAGCCTCGACACTGTGTTCAAAACTAAACAAAATAAAATAAAATCTTGCAGTACCAAAAACAAATAAAAACCAAAATGAAAAATACACAAGAAGGTGAAAGAGACCCTACAAGCTTTTCTCTTTTCTTTTTATATCTCCTTTCCCACATGCATGGGCCTTGGGCTCTTCCATTCTATTCCTACGTGCAAGTCCATCATATGCACGCTTGGTTCTTTTTTGTGATGCACAACCAAACTCCACACTCGCACCACCAAGCATTTCTAACAAACTCCAGCTCACCCAATCGATTATGGTCAGTGTTTGGTGTATTTTCTTTTTAAGAGGAAACAATTAGGGTCAAACTTTTGGGTGAATGGTTGATTGAATCACTAGGTAGAGGGATTTTGTGGTTCATATGGCTAACAGAAATCCAGATGGAAGATTGATTTGGAATGGCTTTGTGGTTGGATTGAGATGGGTGGTTCGAAATGGTGAGGTAAGGTGAGAAGGGGTTAGGGTTCGATGACTTAGGATGTTGTGAATTGAGAATGAGCCACGCACAATGAATATCCCTTCTTTCTGATTTTTTTTCTTACATTTCTGCCCTTCAGAAGGTTAATAGGTTGGGCTGGATGTTGCTTGCCTTTTTTTTTGGGCTCTGGCTTTTGCACTTTGGCCTCTCAAGAAAAAAACTGAAATAATAAAATGAATTTGTTAATCATTCTTGTTAACATGTGTTAGAGAAATAAACATTAAAAGGTTAAAGCTTAATAAATCAATTAAAAACTAGTCACCCAATAACATTTAACATCTCCTTTCAGAGACTTGTCATCTTCTTTTTGTGCAACGCCACTATTTGTTGGAGTATTTTAAGGAAGTTCCGGACCGCCACAAATGTTGCAATTTTTGGCATTTCCTAACCTTCACAATATATTTGACTTTCTGTAGGTTAAAGACTTCCACAAAATATTTCACTTCCTAGAGGGTGTAGACCGTCACAATTTATTTTACATTTTTGGCTACCACTTTATTATGGCTCCTTTAGACTACCACTTTATATGAGAGTTGAAAGTTTTATATATCATAATTTAGGGATTAGGTCTCATCCCATCACTTGATTTGATAGCCGATATATTTTTTAGCATTAGTGATAATGGTGAGAAATAATAAAGCTACTTGTAAACACTATTTTTTATGCTTTCTCCTTTCTTATTCCCAATTTTATTTAACAAAATTTTTTCTTCAAAAAGAGAGTGCATTTAGGCAAGCAATATTGCACAGAAAAGAGAAGGACAACGACAAGTCTTTCGTACAGAGATCAAAGCAGCCAGGCATTGAGACAAAAATTTTAATGGGTGAACTATAAATGGAATCAAACATAAATAAGAACAGAGAAGAGAGCTTATGAGATCAACACCAAAATGGAGAGTCAAAGTGGCATCTCTGCACAAAAAAGGATCGTATTATACAATTGTTGCAGCAATCCAGACACATAGAGTAGATACACCAGATTATAAAGAGGACAATATAACCATCAGAAAAAGGAGCAAAAAAAAAAGGCCAAAGGAAGAGGTAGAAAAGATCTACCCACTGTTCCTTCTTTAAAGAGGGGATCCTCCCTCAATCCCACCAAGAACTTCACGGTGGAAATACCAAAAAACCTGATAACATTTCCAAGCAATCAAGAAAAAAATCTGAGAAAGAAAAGAATAAGAACTAGAAGAAAAAAACCCCAAGTTACCTTTGAACCTAAGACACGTAGAACCTAAAAATCCAACATAGCAAACACAATGAAGGCGTGACGTCAACCGGAGCCACCACACCAAGTTGTTGCTTTCAACATACCACCCCCACTTTAGCTCCAACCAACCTTGTGCCTCCTCGTTCATCGTGTGCACCACTTTGTCAGTCCACCGGTCTTCATATGTGGGCCCGTATGCTACTTTCTTTTTATTGGAGTCTACCACCTACACCTAGCTTAGTATTATTTATTTGCAAAAATATGATGAAACCAAAAGGAAGAGTATTGTTGGGAGTTGCTCCTTCTTCAATGCTTGGCTCAAGTCCCAAGAGGTTGGAACTCTCCATTTTTGGTGCAAAGCTCAAGGGTCATAACCTTTGAGTGGTTCAATGTCTCTTCATTAATGAAGGTGTAAGGCTCAAGGGACATATCCTTTGAGTGGTTCAATATCTAGAATCATCTCAATCCTTTATATAAGCTTGTAGTGTGTGAGGTTTAGAGATATGAGAAAAATGATGAGAAAAATATGAGAAAAAGAGTTTGAATACCTCTAGAGAGATGTTTGAATGAGACTTCTTTAGGAAAGTTTGATATTACCACCATTGTAGGTGATGTTTGATTGTACCTCTAGTGAAAAACTAGGGATGTTTGATTGTTGTAACCCATTATTCTTATAATGGAAGTTTGATTCTGAACTAGTGTCCCGTGGGTTTTTACTTCTTCACATCGGAGAAGGTTTTCTCACGTTAAACAAATTGACCGTGTTCTTCCCCATTTCTCTCCTCTTGCATTTTTTTGTTCCGCTTCTGTAATTGACTTGAGGGTCCGACTTGACCCAACAGTGGCATCAGAACCCGATTTCGACGGGTTGTTCAAGCTGATCGCGGACAACTTTTCTTATTGGAGACCGATGAAGGAAGATCATCTCTACTACAAAGAGTTACATGAGCCCACTATCCTTGATGAGAGACCGATAGGCAAAACTGATAAGGAGTGGGAGATCTTGAGTCGTAAGGCGATAGCTACAATCAGGAAGTACATCGACAAAAACCTCTTTGAGCACGTGTCTGAGTTCACAAACGCATACGAATTATGGAACAAATTGGAGTCCATGATTCAGAAGAAGACTCCCAGGAACAAAGCACACCTGGTTCGCCGACTTGCGTAATTGAAAGAGATAAGTGTTTCTTATTTTGTGTTCGGGAACAAAAAAAAAGTAAATTTTTTTTTATTTTTTTCTGTTTTCCAGCACAAAAATTAAACCGGTTCATCTGGAAAAAAAATCGATTTTATCAAATGAGTTTTCTATCCATTTCTACTACCTACCGGGAGCAAAAATAAAAATTGATTCCAGACACTAGCGGACCCACGGTGGGTCACATGTCCGCAAGTGCGGACATGTGATTTTGGATTTTTTTTTTAATTATGTAGGTTATTATTTGTCTCTTGATTCAATATTTATAGTAGGAATAAATATCATTTTAAGTCCCTAACAAAAAATATGGTCTCCATTTTAGTCCCTTATCAAAAATTAGTCTCGAAGAGATCTCTAAAAAATTCAAAGTGGATCAATTTAATTAAAATTGTGGTCCCTCATAAATTCAAAAAAGACCTACATTAGTCTCAAAAAGACTAAAATAGATCCACTTTAAATCTCATAGGGACCATGTGACTTTTTTTTATAATGGACTAAAGTGGGGACCGAATTTTTTGTTAGGGACCAAAAACGATATTTATTCTTATATTAGTTAGCAACGTACAAAGATGATTAAAATAACGTAGCAACACAAATTGATTAGAGAGAAAACTTATTCTTCCTCCCTTGTCACGTATCCATTTCCATGATTTCTCATTCCCATGATTTCTTAATCCTTTGTTATGGAAGCAACTAGATTATGAGCGGGTTCAAACGTTAATTTAAGCTTTTTTTACAAAAAAAAATTCGGAGGCGCGCCCCCGAACCCCCACCACTAAATGTGCAAACATAGAGAAATTTTTTTCTGGGTCCGCCATGATTTGCAAGAAAAGTTATAATGCATGCACGTCTTATAATTGTGCAAGGTTTGGAATGGGCTAGGCCCAAATTGAGTCGTAGAAACTGAGACAGTGGGCTAGGCCCAAATTAAGTTGGTAAAAACTGAGACGGTGGTTGTTCGGTGCTGGAGTTAGCCATGGAAGCAGCAGCATCCTCTTCTCAGAGAAAGTCGAAGAGGAAGCGAGCGGCGGCGGCAGCAGCGGATCCTGAACTCGAGCGTCTGAACTCGCTGCCGTGGAACCCCGCTCTTCCTCAACACGATGACGATGACTCTTTTGCCTTGTTCATTGGCTCCAATGAACTCGAAGGAGGTTAGCTCTCCTAATTTATTTTATTTTTTAATATTTTGAATAAATTTTGCATTTCGGCGTTGTATGTTGTATAACTTTGTAGGTTTTGTGTTATTTTATTGAATAAACGTGAGAATTAGGCATTTTTGTGTGGGTGTTGTAAGTTATATAACTGTTGCTATTTGAATGATATGTTGTATCTATTGGTGTTCTTATAAAGAAAAATGTTGCTTATGGTGTTTAAAATTTTACATTTGGCTGATTTTTATTTTTTTTATCTTATTTTTTGTTTGTGTTATGAATGCAGGTTTTCTTCAACTTGAGGAGATTGATGAGGCTGAGTATGGTTTGGATATTCCTGAGCCTGAAGGTGACAAGAGGAAGCAGAAGCCTAAACATAACAAAAATTTGAAGAAACAGAAGCAAGATGGAGTTGATGATGCTTGTAGCGATGTGCTTGAAGAGCAAGTCGAAGGAGAGTTGGTTAAAGATGAGGATACGAAGTCTCAAGTGAAGAAAAAGAAGAAGAAGAAGAAGAAAAACACTGCGGTTAAAGAGAACCTGAAGGTTGAGCAGTCAGATACTGGTAATTGCATTTTTAATTTTAAATAAATTAATTCCAAATATGTATATTATGTGCTAGGGTGAAGGGAAGCCTTGGCACAACGATTGGTGTTGTCTTCATGTGAGGTCACATGACTCTTGCAAATGCAAGGTTAGGCTGCCTGATAAAGACCACACAATGGATCTAACCCTTTCATAGACCCTGCGCATAGAGGGAGTTTTATAGCACCATGCCTTTTTTATTTTTATTTTTTTATGTTTATGTGCAAGCATGCCTGTGTGAATGTAGATTCCTGAAATGAGAATTGTTTGTGTAATGTTAATGATTGAAGATGGGAAAGATACATTGCCCTAATTGCGATATCTGCTTCTAGGTTTAGATACTAATGTGAAGGATGATATTGGGGAAGACGACATTGATGAAACTGAATTTTATGCATGGAATGAGTTGAGGCTTCATCCTCTCCTAATGAAAGCAATATACAAGCTTGGCTTCAAGGAACCAACACCCATACAAAAGGCTTGTATTCCAGCTGCTGCGCATCAAGGGAAGGTTGTTTAAAGTTCTTCTGGGCATTGTGTTGGTTTGAATCATAGCTTTGAGGATAACTCTTTTGTGTTCTTTTGACAGGATATTGTTGGTGCTGCAGAGACAGGGTCTGGGAAAACACTTGCATTTGGTTTGCCCATTTTGCAACGCCTTTTGGAGGAGCGAGAGAAGGCTTCGAAGATGGTTGAAGAAAAGGGTGAAGAACCTGAAAAATTTGCTGCTACAGGCCTTTTGAGGGCTCTTATCATTGCTCCGACTAGAGAACTTGCACTTCAGGTACTTGTCAAGGCATTTTGTTCATTTGGGTAATTGTTAGTTGCTTGACTGTTGAGGCAATGCTTGTTTGTTTTATTTATATTGTGTGATGTAAATAAAGTGAGAACTTTTATCTTGTATATTTAGTTTTATAGTAGTTACAACTTACAAGTCTCATGGTTTTGAGCTTGTTTGACACATCTTTATTTTTAGCCAAAAGCTATTTTTAAGTTGAAGTTTAAAAAAAGAGCTTAAAAAATAAAGCTAAAAGCTGTTAGGTGATTATAAATTTTTTAGATGATGTTCTTAGGGTTTTGAAGAGAGGACATGGAATGATTTATAATTAGGGTAAAGGATAAATAAAATAAAGGTAAAACTAGAAAATAAATGAGAACTCCAAACAGTTGATATACATCTTAAAAAAAAGCTCCTCCTGGGAGATTTTAGCTTTTTAGCTTTTCCCTTTTTTATTCATTATAAAGAAAACCTCTTTTATGATAAGAGCTTTTGTAAAATTATGTTTGACTAAATTTTTGCTTATAAGGAGAAGAGAAGCTAAAAATAAGACTTGCCAAACAGATACTTAATTTAGGCACTATTCTTGTCCATCAGAGGGAGTAACTTGGTGGGATTTTCTTCCTTGTTTACTTGCCAGCAATCCGGAGTTTTATGAGATGATAATGGATTTCCTAGGCTTTTATTGTAATGAGTGAGACAGGGTTATCTAACAGAATAAATGCAAAAATGAGCCTCCTGTTACTGGCAACCAGTATTGTATGCTCTATGGAATCTGTTTTGAGTCAATAATGGGTTCGACATTAGAAGCACTTGCAGTAATGGAGGGGAGGTTTTCCAAGTCAGATTAAAATTTGGACCTTTAGAAAAAATCTGGCATTAAAAATGGTATTTGGGTAGAAACTGGGACTTCCAGGTCTGTTTGAAAACTCAAATAAGTGCTCTAATTGAAAAGTTTAAGCACTGAAAACGATTCAATGGTGTTTGTTTAATACATACTGAGTGAAATTAAGTGAAGAAGTGCCGAAAACACTCAGCACCTCGGAGGTTTTTGCTTCAGTGTATTTGCTTTCATGACCTCGACGAAGAGAAAGTATGACTAAAACTATATATGCAGTTTTGTCAAGTAATCAATGTCATTTGCTTGATATTGTCGGACAGTCAGTCATTCTAATGGTCGTCTCCTTTAGTAATTAATTGCTTTTTTCTTTTTTGTTTAATTTTTGTGCATTATTGTCATTGCATATGGATATGGTATTTTGTACTTCTATTCACTGGTACTGCTGGACAAATGTCAAATTCAGTTGTCATGGAATTCAACTTCTGTTTTCATTGGACCTAATGATAAACTTAGAAAGCCATGCTGACCTGTAAACCTTTAGAATCTGATTAACTAAAATATAATCTGAAGATCTTTATAGTTAACGTGCTTTCTGGGACCCAACAGATATCATTAATGATAAAAGTGGTTATTTTTTTATTTGGTGCTGTAATTGCTTTTTCAGGTCGCTGATCATCTGAAAGCAGTTGCCAAGTATATTAATGTTAGAGTGACCCCTATTGTTGGGGGGATTTTAGCAGAAAAGCAGGAGAGACTTTTAAAAGCAAGGCCTGAGATTGTGGTCGGGACACCTGGGAGGTTATGGGAACTTATGTCAAGTGGAGAAAAACATCTAGTTGAGGTAATACTAACTCTATGTATTGTGAAGTTTGAATATCATTGAATTAAATTTTTTATTAAAATAATTGTCTTGATTAATTGAGGGCGAGCCTTGGAGTAGCAGTAAGGTTGTGTCTTATGAGCAGAAAGTCACAGGTTCAAGTTTGAGAAACAGCCTTCTTGCTAAAATGTAAGGATAAGTTTGTGTACAATCGACCCTCTCCTTATTCTCGTAAGTCGGGGAGCCTTGTGCATCGGGGTTGGCCCTTTACCCAATTGACTTGATTAATTATAATCCATTAGATACCCGACCCAAACAAGTTTGGGATAAAGGTTATGAATAATCCATTAGATTATTACCAAGGGGAAAACTGGAAGTGTTTTATAAGTAGGTGCTACGACCCATATTATAGGAGTTAGGCTTCGTTAGTTAGATGGTTAGGTTGTTAGGAGTAGTTAGCCCCTCATCTATATAAGGAAACATTCTTTCTGTACTTAGCATATTGGGAATTGAATTGTAGAATTGACTGAGAAGTCTCTTAGTGTGAAGGGGAGTGTCCCTTGTGAAGAGCTTGCTCTTGAATTGTGTTCATGTACTCTTTCCTGTTAATCAATAAAAAATTGTTCTTTCCTTCATTCTTTTTCCCTTTTCATCCTCTCCTATCCCCCATTTTTGTGATTCTTACCTTGTAATAATCTAGAGTCGTAACAATTGGTCCGATCCGTCGGATCTTTGAAGGGGTGAATGCCATGGGAGGAGCTTTGAAGAATTTTGGAAATCATAACAAGAAGAAGACCAGTGATTCAGAATTCAATGAAAAGTTGCAGAAAATAATAAAGATTCTTGATAGGTTGGTGGAGAAATGGGAAACACCAATTTGTGAAATCAAGAAGCACGATCTTGATGGAACTCTTGCAGTTTCCCAGCCAGATATGGATACCCAGAAAATGGAGATAGAAGAAGGTGGGTTTCACGATTTGTCTAAGGAACCCAAAATTATTGTTGAGGCCTCTTCAATCATGGGTGGCTGTGTTTCGAAATCAATTCGTGTATTGGAGACGAAAAACGAAACAGAAAAGACAAAAAAATTGCAGAAAGAAATGCAGCGAAAGTTAGAACACGAGGAGCCATTTGTTGGAATCAAGAAAATGCAAGAATCCGCAATCAGTGACCATATGTTCTTGGGCAATGGCCATCAAATCATCCAATTTTGAAGGCAAGGTGGACAAGGCCGCTGAACCAGAGCCTTTTTCTATTGTGGGTGTTTTTGCTTCGGCTCTAGAATCCATCACTAATATAGAAGCAAAACCTGATGTGGTGGTAGAAGAACGAGAGGCTGGAGAACAGGTAGAGAAGGTCGTAGTGAAGGAAGAGGGTGAACCCATATTGCTGAAATTAGAGGACTGTCCCATCAAAAGAAGAATAGTGGAGAAGGAGAGATGGGGAAGCTTGAGATGGCACCTATGAAAACGCAAGGGGTGAGCAGTTCCCAACCTCCGCCAAAGTTGCCAGAATTAAAGCCCAAATGCCGCTGACAACCAGTCTTCCCTTGTTGAGATGCCATTGGTATGCTCGAGGAAGAAATCAAGGGAAGGAAAGAGGAAGGGCAGCGTTGGACAAGAGATGGGTCTCAACTTTTGTCTAATGGATCAGACCCACAATGAGATTAGTGACAAGAAGCCCAAAAGTGGATGGGCAAAGGATATTGGGTTCAAGTGGTCACATGTGATGAAGACATACGATAAGTCATCACTAAACTCACCAAAGACTTTTCTTCTCTACCACACCTCAGGGGTTCCATGGAAGATTTACAGTCTACCTCAGTGTTATGATAAAAACGACGCCAAATTGAAGCTCTACTTTTCCTAGACCAGCAGAGCCAACCAGATCGGGAACTACAAGGTGAAGGGTGTCACATTAAAGTACCATCGACGTGCTTGCGTCCCACATGCTTCGAATCTTTGCCGCATGTCGCTTCAGTCAGATGCCAAACACTACAATCGAACCTTTGAACTAGCTAGCAAGATCAAGACATATGAGCCATCCTTTTCGGAGGATTTAGCATTCTTGGACGTTCAGAACGTCTACGAAACATAGAAGGATAACTTGCTCAAAGGGATTCACAAGAAGGAAGGGTTGACGTGTTTCGTTAACTGACCACAAAGGCCATTGTGCCTGTTGGGTGACGTGACAGCAGATCAGGGCTCGCTCAGCCGGTGTCTCCGAAGCGCGGGAATCTCGCATAACCATTTCTGGGATCATGGAGAATGGAGGAAAGAATTGCCTGCTATGAATATGCCTGATTACTTAGCACCAGTGAAAAGTTGGGGAACTTGGCATGAGGGTATTGCAGATTGGCGATATTTTGGAGTCATTTTTTTCGAGTTGTTCGTTGGTATTCCACCCTTGGTTGCAGAGCACCCTCAGGCTGTATTGGATATTGTTCTTAATTATAAGATACCATGGTTTGCGTTTCCTTCATTTTCAACCTCATTCATATGTGACAATTCCGACATTCTATTATATGTTACAAGTTCAATCATAATATGTTTTAGGTTAAGAGTTTGTTGGGTACATGAAAATTTTGGGCTAGGAGAATCTGACATAATATTTGCATTGGATGCTTTTGTTGATATTTGGTGGTATTTGTGGAAAAGCATGTTCCTGTTTGGAAACACAGCTTATGATTACGTACAATATTCTTCTTCCTTTTTTTACCATAGTCAGATACTTGGTTCTGATTTCGAGGATTTGAAGCAAAAAATTGGCAGTTATGCCTTGAGGGCTACATTGTGTGAATTGCAGATACTCCTCAATAGTGGTGTGGAATTTAAAGACATACTTGAAACTGCTCTTTTGATGGTTCATGGGTTACCGTGGCAGGGAGTTACGCCTCAACTTTTTGCTCGTATAAGTTCTCATTCTGGACAATTAATTCAGAAACACCTGAAACACTTACTGAATATGCTGGCCAAACAATCCTCTTGTTCTATAATGTACCCAATGGTAGTGGACGTTAATGCTTATGAAGAGAAACCTTCAGAAGACTTCATCATGTGCTGGGTTGTTTAAGGGGGCTGTTGTGCAGTTCCAATCTGTCCTTACGGCTGGACATGTTAACAATTCTGCAGCAAGGAGAGTCTTTGTGCAGTTGCAGCACTAACTCACTACTGAAGCTCCCTCAGAAGATAACATCACCATGCAGGAACAGTTTACCTATTTCAACCTTGAGGACAAGGTTGTTTTATAGGGGGCCGCATTGTTACGACCCATATTATAGGAGTTAGGCTTTGTTAGTTAGATGGTTAGGTTGTTAGGAGTAGTTAGCCCCTCATCTATATAAGGGCAACATTCTTTCTGTCATTAGCATCTTGGGAATTGAATTGTAGAATTGACTGAGAAGTCTCTCAGTGTGAAGGGGAGTTCCCCTTGTGAAGAGCTTGCTCTTGAATTGTGTCCATGTACTCTTTCCTGTTAATCAATAAAGAATTGTTCTTTCCTTCATTCTTTTTCCCTTTTCATCCTCTCCTATCCTCCATTAGGATCCAGGGTCTGCCAATGGCTCCCCCTGTCCGGGTAACAGCTTAACATTAGGATCCATAGGTGTATCAATAGGTTTACATCCCAACATACCAGTCTCATCTAGGATATCCAGTGCATACTTCCTCTGACAAATGGAGATGCCCTGCCTAGACTGTGCCACTTCAATTCCTAAGAAATATCGAAGTCTGCCAAGATCTTTGGTCTGAAATTGATTGAATAAGTACTTCTTTAACTGATCAATCCCAACTTGATCGCTGCCAGTAATAATGATGTCATCAACATAGACCAGGAGATAGATGCACTTGCCAGAAGAGCTATACCTATAGAAGACAGAATGATCGGCTTTACTTCTGGTTAAGCCAAAGGATTGAACAGCAGAACTAAAGCGACTAAACCAAGCCCGAGGGGACTGCTTCAGGCCATATAAA
The DNA here is from genome assembly GCF_033153095.1 of Gastrolobium bilobum. Lineage (NCBI taxonomy): Eukaryota > Viridiplantae > Streptophyta > Magnoliopsida > Fabales > Fabaceae > Gastrolobium > Gastrolobium bilobum. Next base: position 424,876 of record NW_026899058.1, read on the forward strand.
GATTTACGAAGCTTACATACCATTCCAGAATTCTCCCCCTGAGCAACAAAACCTGGTGGTTGATCCATATATACTTCCTCTTGCAAGTCACCATGTAAGAATGCATTTTTGATATCAAGCTGTAGAAGAGGCCATTGATGAATGGCAGCAAGTGCAAGAAATAGGCGAACAAATGCCATTTTTGCAACAGGAAAAAAAGTATCCCCATAGTCAAGACCAAATATCTGAGTGAACCCCTTGGCCACCAAACGAGCTTTGAGGCGATCAACAGTGCCATCAGGACCAACTTTGATAGTGAATACCCATCGACAACCGACAACTGACTTTCCAGGAGTAGCATGAACAAGATCCCATGTGCCATTGGAGTGAAGTGCTTGCATTTCATCAATCATTGCTTGACGCCAACCCGGATGAGAGAGTGCATCACCTGTGGTTTTAGAAATAGAAATAGACAAAATACTAGAAACAAAAGTAAAATGTGGTGAAGAAAGTCTATCATAACTCAAGAAACTATAAAGTGGATGAGGGTTACGAGTGGATCGAATACCTTTGCGAAGGGCAATGGGAGTAATTTCTGATGGAGGATCCGAAGGGGAAGAGTCGACAGCAGCAGGCGGTGAGTCAGTAAGGGTCAAATCCGCTGGAGGCGCAGGCTGACGACGCTGGTAGATGAGAAAAGGACGGTCCTCAGGGATGGAGGCAAGGGGATGCTCTTCCGGGATAGTCTCCTGCAACTGGTAAAGACAAATCAAGAAAAGGAACAGGAAGAACTTGATCAACTTGTGTTATCTGAGATGGGATAGAATGAAAAGGCTGTTGATCAAGGAAAGTGACATCAGCTGAGACAATATAACGCTTGAGATCAGGAGAGTAGCAACGATACCCCTTTTGAAAACGAGTATATCCAAGGAAAATACACTTGAAGGCTTTGGATGTTAATTTATCTTTTCCTGGAGTAAGATCATGAACAAAGCAGGTACATCCAAATACATGTGGAGGTAGAGGATAGGAAGGTGCTCCTGGAAATAAAACACTATGTGGAACTTCGTTATTGAGTACGGAAGATGGCATGCGATTGATGAGAAAGCAAGAGGTGATTATAGCATCTGCCCAAAAACGAAGTGGAACATTCATATGAATTAGTAGGGTACGAGCAGTTTCAACCAGATGTCGATTCTTACGTTCGGCCACTCCATTTTGTTGTGGAGTGTGTGGACAAGTGGTCTGATGTAACGTCCCACGTTTCTCTAAAAAATTAGAAAACTCAAGAGGCACATATTCTTTTGCATTATCACTGCGCAAAATTTGAATAGAAGCACCAAATTGAGTATTTATCTCAGCACAAAGTTTTTGATAAATTGAAAATAATTCAGAACGATTTTTCATTAAATAAACCCAAGTGCAACGAGAGAAATCATCAATAAAGGTGACAAAATACTGAAAACCCAAAACAAACATTGTTCGACTAGGACCCCAAATATCAGAATGAACAATAGAAAAAGGAGCATCAGCTCTTTTATCGACTCTATTAGCAAAGGAGGAGCGAGTGTGCTTTCCTTGCTGACAAGAATGACAATTTAAAGACTTAAGACTGGATAAAAAGGGAACCATATGCTGAAGCTTGGAGAGGCTTGGATGACCCAGACGACTGTGAATTAGCTCAGGAGACTCTGTGAGAGAACAGGCTACTGGAGAAGGTGATGCAATCAGATAGTAGAGACCTCGTGACTCAATGCCTGCTCCAATCGTCTTCCCCGTACCCGAATCCTGCATAGAAAAGGATTGTTTAGAGAAGGTAACAGTACATGAAAGAGAATGAATCAACTGGCTAACAGAGATTAAATTAAAAGGAATGCCAGGAATATAATAAACAGAACTCAAAGTTAAAAGGGGAGTTGGGTTGGCTTCTCCAATTCCACGAGCCGGAGCCTTAGTGCCATCAACAAGAGTGACAGGGGTGACAGGGGGTAGGTTATTAGAATAAGAAAGTGAAGTGAAGAGATCTTTATTACCACAAAGATGATGAGTAGCACCTGAGTCTATTATCCAGGGTCCAAGAAATGATTGATAAAAACAAGCAACATGATTACCAGTGTCTTGAGTAGGATGTTGAGAAGAAACCTTCTTGAGAAGTGCCTCATAGTCGGCACTTGAAAGAGTTACTAATCCAGTTGAAGGTGGTGTAGCATCAGTTTGAGCAAAGTTGGCAGTCAATGGCTTCAAATGAGGGTACTTCCTATAACAGCGTTCTTCAAAATGCCCAAGATTCTGGCAATAATTGCAACGAGGCCTCTGTCTGCGGCCACATCCCCGACCGCGTCCACTGTTCCAATTGGAATCACTGGTCCGAGAAAAGAATGGAGATGGGGTAGTACTGGAGATGATGCCAGTCGTGTTTTTGGACGCATTACATGAGCCCTCCATCACAAAATAAAATAAAGGAGATGACCAGATCTGAAAAGAGGAGAGGAAGGTTCTGTCTCAGAATGGCCGATTTTTTTTTTTGCGTGAACAGTACCTGTACGGACGCGTGAACAGTGTCTGTACGGACGCTATGAACAATAAACTGTACGGACGAGCTGAACAGTGAGCCGTACGGATGATGGACAGTAAATCTGTACGGACGGTGAACGGTGAAATCTGTACGGACGATAAACAGTGAAAATTGTACGGACTGTACGGACGCGGTGAACAGTACTTTTTTTTTTTTTTTAAAAAACCCGCGTGAACAGTGTAGAACCAAGCCGGAGGGACGCACGGCGTTAGAGGAAGGAGAGAACGCCTAAGCAGTGGGCTTAGGGTTTTAGCGGAAGCGAAAATTCCCAGAACAAAGACCTCTGGTACCAAATTAGAATGTATGAATGTATTGTATTCAATTATGTATAGAACTATACAAAAGACCTCTATTTAAAGAGGTTAAATGACCTAATGGGCCAAGCCCAAATAATCTACTAGAATAACAGAATAATAAATAATATAATACTATTTAATATTATATTATTTCTAACAGTAATGACAATGTATGCATACTAGATAGCGTCTATATAATTTTGCCTGTGTTTTTCCCTCCTTATTTTTGATACATAGCTGCTGCTGGATAAATTTACACATGGTAATATGTTGGAGTTCAATGCATAGACCTGACATTGTTTTGAAAGTCATTTTTGATGTCGACCATCTTGTTTTGCAGTTACATTCACTGTCTTTCTTTGTGCTTGATGAGGCTGATCGAATGGTACAAAGTGGTCATTTTAAGGAGTTACAATCAATAATTGATATGCTTCCCATGTCCAATATCCCCACTGAAGATAATTTCCAATATGCACAAAATTGTCTTACAGTTTCTAGCTACCAAAGAAAGAAAAGGCAAACTCTTGTTTTTTCAGCAACTGTAGCACTGTCTTCTGATTTTCGCAAGAAGCTAAAGCACGGATCAATTAAACAGAAGCAATCATTGATAGATGGATTGAATTCCATAGAAACTCTTTCTGAGCGAGCAGGAATGAGATCCAATGCCGCAATTATTGATCTTACCAATCCGTCAGTATTAGCAGCTAAGCTTGAGGAATCATTTATTGAGTATGTAAACTCATCTAAACTCTATTAACTCAAGTTTTACAAAATACTAATATTTTTTTAGTGGTATAATCACTTTGACTAAAATTGTTATTTGATTTGGTGCTGTTATTATTTTCCCCTAGTATTGGGATGGGTCATATATGCTACTCTAAGGCCAGTTGCTATTATTCCTCCTTGTGTAAATAGAGTTTTAGTTCATTGTTGAACTTTCTTGCTTAGTTTCTAAGATACTCCTTCATGGTCCCCTTTACAATCTTTTTAAGTTGAACTCATTATGCATGATAAAGTCGCTAGGTAATGTTTAATCTGACATGAAATGTAATTTTGTTCGATGACATAACATTACTTATTTGTTACGGGATGCAGATGCAAGGAAGAAGATAAAGATGCCTATTTGTATTATATTTTGACTGTTCATGGACAAGGCCGCATGATAGTTTTTTGTACGTCAATTGCAGCTTTGCGCCATATTTCTTCTTTACTGCGCATTCTTGGCATAAATGTTTGGACTCTTCATGCACAAATGCAACAGCGAGCACGTTTAAAGGTATGATCCTTTCTCTGCCCCAATCCTGGGCTTCTTTTTCTTTTTTTTTTTTTAAAAAATTTCTTTGTTTTGCTCAATGGTATAGTTCAACTTTGAGTCATCACATTTCATTTTCTTTCTCACTAGTATACAAAATTATTTTTGGTCATTGGTTGAATGCTGCATTTGCAATAATTAATGAAGTTGTAGAATGAATTTCATAAAGCATTTGCAAATCCCAATACGCCTAAGAAATTGCAACTCCCTTAATTAAACCATTTGTGGAGCATCCTGAAGAGGTCATGAACACAATCTCGTCTCATAAAAAGTTGAGAGGCAGTAAGGCATCTACAAAGATGTGAGCATTTTACTCCAACTAATTGTGCCAAATGACTGCAAAGTATGATCAGTGCCACAAAAATTTGGCCTCCTTAATGCCAAACTAACTGTCAGAAATCCTTCCTAAATAGGATATACCCAAGGCTTGCCAAAATCCTGAACAAATTGTTCATAATAAATCTGCTGCCTTGCAGTGCACAATAGATTCTGAAGTAGAACAGCACATATCACAGATCAAGAGAGAGAGAGAGAGAGAGAGCAGTGTGAGGCCTATGTCCTGCTGCAGTCAGTAGTGTTGATCCTATTAAGTATCATTGCCCAGAAAAAAGACTTGACTCTAGAGAGAGCTTCATATTTCAATATCAGTTTACCTACAAGAAATCTGTGTTAATTAGGGTAATAAGTAATATGTTAGGAATTGGACGAAGGAAAGAAAACAAACTAGAGGAACCCGGCCTCCAAAATCTTGTTTTGAAGATTTCTAATGCTCAACTAATGTGCTTTTCTACTGTTTTCCCCCCCTCTAATGATTTGTATCATGATAGATGCTGATATGAACTGACTCACTGAGTTTTTGAAGTATATAGTCCATCCATGAGCATCATGTGTGTCTACTTTGTCTCTCCTTTCGTTGGGCGTTGAACTCAGATTCTTCAAATTGTGATTGACTTGATTATCTTAGTACTGAGTAATCCTTTAATTTGATTGAATGTTGAATTTTATTTCCCTCATCTATTTATTGTTGTTCCCCCCCTTGTATAATGTAGGCCATGGATCGCTTTCGTGAAAATGAAAACGGCATTCTTGTTGCTACAGATGTTGCTGCAAGGGGTCTTGATATTCCTGGTGTTAGAACTGTTGTCCACTACCAGCTTCCACATTCAGCAGAGGTAAGTCAATATCTTGCTTCTTTCATCCGTATACTTATATATCACATCTGAAACTTGTTTCTTGTTTGTAGGTTTATGTTCATAGAAGTGGAAGAACAGCTAGAGCTTCTGCCGAAGGTTGTAGCATTGCTTTAATCTCATCAAGAGATACGTCAAAGTTTGCTTCATTGTGCAAGTCATTTTCTAAGGTTGGCAGTTCTTTCATTTTAAATTTAAACATACAAGTTTGAGATATTAAAGTTGTATTTTATAGCTATTATTTTAAATTTTAATTATCTCTTATTGATACCAGTTAGTAAGAATTAGTTCAGAGTTGTTTTTGAATAAAACTGAATAAACTAAATAATATCTTTTATTTGAAATAAGTCAGCAGTTCTTTTTGCTTCATCTAGACCAAAATAGTGATTTACATTTCGGTTTATTCTCTTGGTCGTATATACAGGATGCCTTTCAGCGATTTCCCTTAGAGAATTCATACCTGCCAGAGGTCCTCAAACGAATGTCTCTGGCGCGTCAAATAGACAAGATAACACGGAAGGATTCCCAGGTATACAGATTCACATGAATTCATACTGATAAGTTTTGGGACTTGATGCAACCTGTGTTAGTTACTTAGATGTATCGAGTTTGCTGGAATTTGTCAATTTTGTGTTTTATGATTTGAAATGGTTTTGAATGTATCTTGTTGCATGCCCTCACTTTTCAGTCAAGCAATTAAATTTCTGTTTTGCTTGATTACTTCCTTTCTGGCAGTCTCTTTAAACAATGTTTCCTCATTTGAGTTTTTAAGATATATCAGTGCTTGTAGATTTGTTAGATTGTATTTTCCTTGTTAGGAATGTTATGCTTCAACTAGTTGTGACCAGATGTGTGTACTCGTATCGTATGTAGAAATTTTATTTTTCTTCCTTATTTCAGGTGAAGGCTGAGAAAAGCTGGTTTGATCGGAATGCTAACTTAGTGGAATTAGTTACAGAAAATTACAATAGTGAGGAGGAACAAGTGAACAAACATAAGCAAATGAAATCCAGCTCTAGACAATTGAAGAAATTGCAGGAGGTTTGATACTCAACTTTTTTATTTTTATTTTTTTATCTTTTAAACTTGAAAAGATACATAGCCACTCCCCCCCCTTTTTTTCCACTTTATTTAATTCTTCTCAAATTTTACTATTTGCAGGAGCTCAACATGCTGATTTCACGTCCTTTACAATCAAAAACATTTTCACATCGATATTTAGCAGGGGTATGGCACTTACTGTTTCCCACATCTGTCACGTCTCTTGACCAAGATATAATTCTATCTTTTAATGTTATTTATTTGAATAGCATAGCGAATGCAGGTCAAGGCATAAAGTAGAGAACGACAATATTGATTTTAATATTTCTTAATGGAGATATATATACTTTTGTGCATGGGTCTTTTCCTGTTTCATTCCAAAGTGGGATCTTGGGTTGTTTTATCTCTACTACCACTAGTAATTGGGATGAAATTGCTTTTATGGACTGGAAGGAAATGCACTTGATATTAGGTTCTGGAAACTTTTACCATGCCACCAGAATATGGCCCATGTGTCCCATTGTCTACAATAAAATGAATCATTATATTTTCCTATTCCAGATGTTAGCTGTGTACATAGAACCTGGATAAGCTTGATACTTCTGTCGTAATAAAAAAAGGATTATTGGCATTTTTCTGTTGGATGATTCCTCAGATTGTCTTCACCGATAAATGTCAAGATGATAAACTCATGCCTTAATATTTTAAAATTGTTTAGACAAACATTATTGGAAACATGCTTATTATTTCTTTTCCTTTCAACTTTTACCTCGAAGGTTTGAGGACAAAACTCTGAAATGTAATACTCTTTTCCAGGCTGGTGTTACACCCCTCATGCAAGAACAACTGCAACAATTAGCAAGGCAAAAACTCAGTGATCACCAGGGTTCAGGACTAGGCAAAAAGGGAAAGTTGGTTGTGATTGGTCAAGATTGTGTGGAAGCACTTCAGGCCCTACGGAGTTCCGGTGAAGAGGTAGAATGTTCACCTTTTTCCATATTCTGGCAATTGTTATTGCTTGTGAATTGTGTCACAGACGAGGAAAGATCAGAGATGAGATTTGTCTGCCTGACCAGTAAATTGAAAATGTTTTTTCTTTTTGTCTATATTTAAGTCCTCATGTTCGAAATGTCAAATATGCAAACAGAAAAAGAGCATTGCAAAAATTGCTTAATTTTTTGCTCTCTTTTTTTTTTTTTTTCTCCCTTCCTTTCTTCAAGTGGCTTATAATTTCATACCCTTTGACATGAAAAATGCTCTTGGCTGAACAGTTTAATTCTACGAAACATGATAGCTATATTATATTTATTATTTGATTTTATTTTTATCATCTGTCAATGTAAACTTTTTTACACTATCATCTAATAATGTATATTGCCCCATCTTTAAAATAGTTTGAATTCGATAACTATCTTGAGAGATCAAACACTTTTAATGATGTCACAGCATATAATTTGGTAATGGTGTATAACAACTTTACATTGATAATGGATCAGAATTAAACTCCTCATTATTTGAAAAGTAGAACTAGTTTCTTGTAGCTGTAATGTTAGGAATTTCTGTTTAGTAGAAAAGTAAATTCAACTTACTTCAAGATTGAACTTATGTATTTTGTTCGTTTTGTTCTTCCTTTTGCCCCTTTTTCCTCACAGGTGCGCATGGATGTCAAGGATTTCACAGGAAAACAAAGAAATATGGAGAATTTAAAAAGAAAAAGAAAAGAGGAGAAGAAACGTATTTTTTTTAGTCTTAATATGTCTTTTTCTTCCATACTCTATTAATTTAATTGTCTGAGTAATATTTGTGCTTCTAGTTGGTAAAAATTCTGGTATATTGTTCCAGGTTTGCGTGATCAGCGTAGAAAGAAGAGAAAGCTAAAGAAGCAGGACGAATTGAATTGTATACATAACTGAGACACTAGGTAAATTTCTATACCAACCGAAATTTTGTCACGAGTTGCTAGATTTTTGAAGGCATCACCTGTAGTTTCTCCTGCCTAGTTTTGGAGCTTTGAATTTGTCTATGAATATCTCATACAAAATCCAATACTGAGTAGCTGTTATGATTAAGTTTATGTCATGTGAACCCATTGTCATATTTGATAGTTATCACGTAATAGCCATGCTTGAAAAATGCAGTCTCTCTCGAGCTCCACATTGACCGGCAGTAATTTATTGCTGCCGCAGAGGCTTGAGACTTTCTTGAGGGATTACATGGTTTGGAATTTTGCCTAGTCGCCTTACTTTTCATCATGACATCAAATTTGGTCTGAAAAAAGACCAACAAGGAGTATATTTTGGACTCTCCCTTTTTTCACAATCCACTCATCAATGATGTATTGTTGACATTCTAATTAAGATTCATGAAAATGTAACCTTACCAATTGGAGGATGATGATGGATGGCTTTCAGTTATTTGTTAATAAGCCGAAATTGAACAGAATGATGCATCTAGTTTTCATTTTGGCAAGGATAGGGTGTTTTTCACTAATCATGATAAGAAAACAAGAGCTTCCACCCAAACTGAAGCAGACATGGAACCTCAGTCAATGATAAACTTCCCCCCTACATCAGAAAGTGGTGTAACAATGATAAAAAATAAAAAATAAAAGCAAAGCGAAGATTTGAGTTTTACTACTTTAATGATGACGTGTAAAAAAGTAAAAGAAATATTGAAAAAAAGGTGTAATTATGAAGTCATTACTCATTAGTTATAAAATCATAAAGTATATTATTCAGAGTTGGATTAGTTTTGGGGATTATTAAAATATTGAGGAAAGATATTTGCACATATCTAATTTTACAGACTCTTAATGTTCAATTATTAAATTTTTTAATTACATGAATACTAACATTTCATCGCAAATTGAAATTACAAATTTATGATTAATTTAAAAAAAAAATCATCGGTCGTATATATAAATATGATTTAGTGAATTATGTCAATGTATAGAAATAAATAATAAATATAATAATAACAATATTATGATTAACAAATAGTATGGCTTAGTGGTAAACTTAATATATTTTTAACTTCAGACTCCTGAAGAATGTAAATATTTTGAATAAAATTTCAGAAGCCGATTTCATACGGGTTGAACGTTCCTATGCCCACTTCCTCCTCTCAACATTTATGCATCTTGGAGTAGTTTCTACCAGATCTTTGTATGATTCTGTTTGACGTACCTCGATGCTTCTTGTTACCTCGTACTAGTCGCCCCCCCCTCCCCCCTCTTCTATTGTACTGAAAAAATTATAATATCTCTGAACTTAAAATAATAAGTAATACATTCGATATAGCTAAAAAATATTTGTCTTATAGCCAATTTTTTCCGGGTGTTAGACAAGGTTTATGTCTTAATTTTTTAAATTTTAGAAACCCCTTTTGTATTTATATTATTATATTTCATTTAGTTATGCTATTAAATTATGTATTATGTAAATATTATACTTAAATTATGTTTTATTATAAATATAAAATATATATTTATATATACTTTTTTTAATCTAGAATTTTCAAGTTGGCCACTTAATCTGTAGGCTTTCGTTATAGTGGAACTAAACCGTTACTCCTCACTCGCACAAGTAGATTTTGTACAATATGCATTGGCTTCATAAACAATTAATTTTAAATTATTTAATAAGACAAATATGTAATTTTATCCTATACGAAACAATCATGTGTTGAAAAAATAAAAATCCTTAAATAATGTTACGAGCCTTACACTTTTATTATATTATTATATTATGAAATAAATATGAAAAAGGTAGAAGAACGTCATATATTCTATGTTGATAAGAGTGCAAAACAAGAATACATTTATGGCAATGGCACCTTTTTCTTGATTAACCATACACTGTTATATGGAATATGAGTATCGTGTGTCTGTGGGAATATATGTTAGAAATGAGACAAGACTAAAATGGTTAACTTCATGAACCATTGTGCTTAGGCTTTCTATAACGTCGTGCTAATTCTTTTGCTTTCTATAGGATTTTTTTAAGGTACAGTGACTACTCTAGTCTCAGCCCTATGTCCTTTGATTCCACTCCTTGGTGCTCCTCTGGGAATGGTATTTGAAATTGTGCTTTTTTTTTTTTTTTTTCAAAATAAAACCATAGATCCTTTCTTTTATTCTCCACTGCACGATGCTTTTGGTGCTGATACTGCCATCTTTCAAAATCTCTGTGTTTTCTAGAAATTCCTTGGGGCATTGTTTTCCAAAAGGTTGCCATGGTTGTGCATAATCCTGAGAGAGTGATTTCAATACAACTCAAAAATTGAAGTTAAACCTATAACCAATATCTATTTCTATTTGTTAATAAGCTAATTACTGGGTATGTAATTAGAAGTATTTTAATTAGTGCAATAATAAACTTCACAATTAAATGTTATATTTTCTACATAAAATTAATGAAGAAACAAATGTTGAGATTGGATTCACTACCTTTTCAATTCACTTACTTCCCTCCCCATTTTTCTAGTTTAATTTTTTTTTTTTTTTGTAAATATCAACAGTTATTTGAAATCTTAACTGGCTCAATTAATTTAATTTCATATTTGAGTCTTTTTTTTCCCCTTATAGAGAAAAATTTCAGTGATTCTGGACCACCATTTACTTAATGATCTGGATCAATCAAAATCATATAACTAATGAGGAGAGACGAGAGAGAAGAAATAAAAAATAATTTTTTATCTAAATATCATCTCTTGAATAGAAAGATCACATGGAATATGAAGGAACAAAAAAAATCCATCCTTGAGAGTTGCCATTTTCAAGAATCAACTCAGTACCATTTAAACAAGTCAAATCCTGATTTCTAGCTAGGTGCTACTAGACTAACACTGGCTAAGGTTTTAACCTATATAAGTGCAACAATGCAACATTTATGTCAGCACACATATTATGCGGGCGCAGACATCATATATAAATGGATTTATTTTTCACATGAGATAACATCTCTTATGCTATAGACACAACAAGTGGAAGGTTTCACCACTTGTTAAAATAATAAAAAATAAAAAATAAAGAAGATAGTACGAATTTCGATACCTCACAACATGAGAAAACAATCTCCAACAACATGAGAAAATGATTTCCCTCTATAAATATATATTGCAACTAGCTAAACGATGGTAAAGTCCTAAAGTTTATATATATAATTGAGTATATTGTGTATACTCTTTTTTATCTTTGACGTCTCTCTTGGACATCAGATACCCCTTTTTTTTCCGCAGTAGAAAGCATTAGCCTTGTATACGTAATGTTTTAACATTATTAAATTTATTGGGGCTTAGATAATGCTTAATAGGGGGTTACCATGCGTAATATTCCCTTTTCAGTCATTCAGATTTATGCTTTTGAAACCTGTTCATGAAAAAATATACTACTAAATATCTTTTTTGGTCTCTAACAAAAAACACGATCTTCATTTTAGTTCATTACAAAAATAAATTAGTCAGTTAGTCCCTAATAAATTCAAAGTGGACTCGTTTTAGTCCTTTCGGGGACTAATATGGGTCTTTTTTGGATTTGTGAGGGACCACGATTTCAACTAAATGGGTCCATTTTGAATTTGTTAGGGATTAACTGACTAATTTATTTTTGTAAGAAACTAAAGTGGAGACCGTATTTTTTGTCAGGGACCGAAAAGGGTATTTACTCAAAATAGAATATTAATTTGCTTTTGCTGCAAATCCAATGAATTTCTTGGAACAGTGACCCAAATGACACTGTTCACCAAGTTTTTTACCTAAATGCCATGCGAACAATGTTATTTCCCAATCTGTCACGGGAGCAAGTTCGCTACCCGGTGTAGCGAACTCGGTTTGCTAACGTGTCACGTTTCTAGTGGACACCAAGTTCGCTACCCAATGTAACAAATTTCATACTTTTTTTTAACTTGATACTTGCTATCCACTAGAAATGTGACACGTCAGCAAACCGAGTTCGTTACATCGGGTAGCGAACTTGCCCCAGTGACAGATTGAAAAATAACACTGTTCGCGTGACATTTAGGTAAAAAACTTGGTGAACAGTGATATTTTGGTCGGTGTTCCGAATTTCTCCCTTGTTTGCTTTGAAAAGCTTGAATTTGGCCGAAAGTGGTGGAAGAAGCTGGTTCAACTCTTTCAAGTTTATGCTAAAATGCATATGATGCTTAGAATGAGTTTCAATGTTTCTTGTCACACTTTAGGTTACAGTGTTATGTACTTTTGTAGTCGTGTTTAGATGGACCATATAATTCATCTAAAAATATTAACTTAAAGATTTGTTCCAACTTTTAGAAGGATCAAACGATCTGTGATGGAATCAAATTCTTTGATTTCAGACAGAACGTTCTGTTCTCTGTGCTGTAATTCTCATAACTATGAAAAGAATAAAAGGGGTTTATTGATTTTATTCTGTGAGCGAATTTTGACCCGCACTTAAAATAGGTTATGTTGAATTTATTCCAATAACAATTATTTTGTATTGTTTAGTGTTTTTAGGTGACAAGTTCGAGAAAAAAAGTTGTTGTGGGCCATCTAATGTGGAAATGGCATGTTCTTATTTTCATAGCTTGGAAATTAAACAATGCATTGTCTGTACAAAGTTAACAAAAAGGAAAAGGAAAGATACTAGGGTCAAAAAGCGAAGCGCAACTTTGGTGTATATCACCTTTGGGAAATTATCATAGATTCATAAGCCAATGGTAACCTTCTTGTTCATAAACTTATAGTTATTTTCTCCCAGCATTAATTGTATTTAGTAGTGTCATAAATTATAATAATGTTCTGTTCGTCACAAAAGTCAAATAATATCACTTTTCCCCCCTTGAAAATGAAATAGTAGAAGATGAAAGAAAAAATCAGCATTATTAAATCCGACTGGATCTGATTGGGTTGATTCGAAAACTAGTTAATTAGTGATTTAATTGGTTCGAGTTAGCCAACAGATCAACTATACAATTGAACAGATCAAAATTGGTTTGACTTGATTAGTTTTTATAAAACTGATGACCCAGTTGGTTTTTGTTAACCCGGTCGGATCATGTATATTTTTTAAAAAAAAAAAATTAAAGCAAAACATTTTTTAAGCAACGACCAAATGCAAATTCCCTAAGCTGTTGTGCACCATTTTCAATTAACATATACACATAACAAACACACACAAAACAAAACACAGCTAAAAATTTATACTTAAGAAGAGTGAAATTGAAGTGAAAAGCAAAATACTAAGTAAGTTGGATTGACATTTAAAAGTATAGGAGACATGGAGGAAGAACTAATTTGAAGTTTAAAAAGTGATATTAATTTTATTATTTTAATAATGACCTATGAATAATCCTTCCGGTCCCGAATTACAGAGAGCCTAAGCCCGAAAAAGTAAATTATGAAGATGCAAGAGTTCTATAGTTGTGAAAAGTAAGTAAATATCCATTACTATTTGAGAAGTAGGTTGGTTAAAGATGACGGTTTTTTTTCCATGCCAAGGCCTTGTTTCACAAACTAGTTGGCACATTTGTTACCTAATATAATTTTTAATAATTTTAGATAGACGTAATTATAGATTTTGCTAGACAACATAGAAGTTATTATAAAGAAATTTTGAGTATAAAATATATTTATATACATCTATCCGGTGGTTGAACCAGTGTCCCATGACCTAATACCCCAGCCAAGTCAATGAACGACTCAGATTTAATAACATTGAAAAAAACTATGAAACAAGTATGCAACTTTGGCTAATGTGTGATTTTAGGAAGGGGGAGGGGAAAATATGATATGTTCAGCCTCAATGATATATTAATTTGAATAATTGAATGACTTTAACTGTGACAAAATCCCGACTTGATTAGTCTCATAGACAGCTCAAAGAATTAAAGTTTGTGGAAATACTTAAGAGATCGACTCGCTTCAAAGAGATAATTATGGTTGAAATACCAGCAACAACAAAAATTACAAGATGTACATTGAATAAAAAAAATTGAAAGTTGATTTCAAATTTTGAAAATTGATTTTTTAATTTTTTTTATCTAGTTTCATTATTAAATGACAAAAGATAATATAAGAGACACAAATCTCTAAATTTTATTACCCATTAAATAAAATTATGAAATCTTCACTGCACGAAAAGAGTAAATGACCGATTACCCGTATTCTATATTATTACAAAAATATTATGCGCAAAATAAAGAGTAGTATTATGATAAATGTCATTTTTTTTTTGGTAAAAAGATAAATTTCGTTTTATTTCATCCATGATATATCACAATTTTTTTATTTCAGGAAAAATTATCTATTCAAACATTTATATTGTTTTGTTTTATTGTCTCTGTTTGATCCCTAGGGTTAATGCACCCAAAAATTCTCTGAATAAGGTGGTTGGGAAAATATTTCCAAATGGGTATGGTGGTGTCGCATCCCTTAATGATATCTATTTTTTTTAATAAACTTAATTATAGGCCAATCAAATTGTATTATATGACGTAATCTGTCGGACCATACTTTTTTTTAAAAAAAAAATCAATGAATTTTTTTTTCATAAAATATTTATATATTTATACTCATTTATTTTAAATATTAAATAATTAAAATTATTAATGACCATATTAATATTTCTTAATCAATAATAATATTTTATTATTTATTAATAAATTTTTTATGTAAATAAATGAATTGATTATAATCATAGTTATCAGTATCGTACGATTCATACGATACGATTCATACGATACGATTCACAAGCCCAGCGATACGTATCGTGCGGAGTATCAGAAAGGGATTTGTATCGAACGATACGTTCCTGTGTCATACGATACGAAATGATACATGTATCATACGATATGAAAATTCAATCCAAATTTTTAATTTTTAATATAAAAAAAGAAATAAAAATTTGATTTGTGATTTAAAGTCAAAAAATCTGAGAATTTATTATTAATGAGAAAAAGAAAATAAAGATTTAATTTATAATTTAAACTCAAAAATAATCTAAAATTTTTGTATTAATAAAAGAAATAATAAAGCCGACGAGAATGATAAAAGTAAAGACATCATCATATAAGAACAAGATAATGTTAGCAGGCTTGATAAATAAAATGATATTGCTAACAAGAATGACAAAAGAAAAGGACCTATGATTGTTGAACAATAAATGAGAGATAAGTCAAATGACTATCTTAATGAAAAGGATAATGGATTTCACCAAAAAAGAAAAAGAAAAGGATAATGGATTAGTTATATCACTTATAGATGCTGATAATGATAATAAATTAGTCTTAATGATTGATAAGTAGGAGAATAATTGATTTGCATTTTAGTTACTTATGTATTTTGCTTATTGGATCATTTTTGAAATTTGGATTTATATATATTAATTATATTATATATTTTTAAATTATTTTTTATTATATTTCTGTATTTTACTATTTGATACAATTCACGATATAAAAAACCGGTCAAACGATACACCATACATATACACCAAACAATGACCATATAAAATACGATGACCATATAAAATTTGTTTGTGTAAGAGAATTGTTTTATCTTATATAACATAAGAAAAACAATCCCCTTTTTTTATCTCCCTTTGATTTATATGAAATCTTGATTTTAACTATTTTGGGTAAGGATATGCGCATGTGCCCCGCGCTGACCGTTTTCATTCCGAAGACCTAAATTGACCTATGAGCCCCAAAAAGTCAACACATTATCTTCGCAAGCAATTACACCATCGCTGCCCGTTTCTGTTCGGGCAGCTTCAACTCAAATTATTGTTACAAGTACCCGTTTTAGTCTCACTCCTCTGTTTCTCTCTTACACTATTATAAGTACTTCAAGTCCCCACTTCTATAATTACGGCTTTTCAAAATTTAATTTTCTCGGGAAAATGTGGTTCTCAAAAGAAAACGACACTAGCATAGCATAGTAGTAGCTGTAGTTGAATTTTCCCGAGAAAATTTAAGCATAGCTTTGTTGAACTCTCCTTTCAGCGAAGAAAGAATGTGGAAACTCGCACGATTCGCTGCGGCGGCATCCAATCTCGCACGATGGCGGCGATTCTCCACGGCGATTCCTGGTCCTTGCATTGTTCACAAGCGCGGTGCTGACATCCTCCACGATCCCTGGTTCAACAAGGTTTCTCACTACTCTTATATGTCTTCAACTTCGCTTTCTCTTTTTCTACTAGTATCCGAGTTTTGCCAAAATTTTGATGACTTTGATTTCTGTGATTTATTTTTTATTTGATTTGTTGAGTACATGTGTTAACGACCTTGAAATCGGTTTTGAGTGTAGATTACTGAAAACATTTGATTGTTATGGAATCATTTTACTCTTGTTAAATTAATTAATGTGCGTATGATGATTATGTGAAAATAGAAGCTAATTCTTTGTTTATCCAAAAAAAAAAAAGGAAAGAGGAAAAAGCGAATTGTTTGATGTTGTGTTTTTTTCCTTGTTATTGATATTTTCCATAGCATGTGTTTAAAGTTTGGTTAAATGTTGAATATTCATTCATAACAAAATGATGCTTCTCGTGGCTTTGTGTTTTACATAGTCTTTGGGATGATGTAAAACTGGTCGTGAAAACCTTTCTTCACGGTCTTTGTTCTGGATCCTAAACCTCTCAGCTTTTATTTTTTAATGTTTTTAAATTCTTTGAATGCAGGATACTGGGTTTCCTTTGACTGAAAGGGATAGATTGGGGCTTCGGGGCCTCCTTCCTCCTCGTGTTATATCATTTGAGCAGCAATATGATCGCTTTAGTAAGTTTGAGTATCTTGGTATTTCAGTAATAATCATTTTTCCTATCTTCTGAACCCTATGTTATGTACTTTGCTAGTGTGTTTCTGTTCATGCTTTTTACCCATTTGTAATTTTATTCTTATGTAATAAATTGATAGCCATGTATTATTTTTTTTTCTCAGTGAATTCATACCGATCTTTGGAGAAGAACACTCAGGGCCAACCGGATAAAGTTGTTTCCCTAGCAAAATGGAGAATCTTAAATAGACTGCATGACAGGAATGAGACTTTGTACTATAGAGTGAGTTTGTTTAATGATGAAGTTTCTTCTCTCTCTCTCTCTCTCTTTTTTTTTTTTTTTTGAACTAAATTTACTTATTGTATAATCAAATTTCTGTCATATGATTCTTATGTTGGCGTTATCTTTCATTTCACTTCAGGTTCTTATTGATAATATTAAAGAGTTTGCTCCGATAATATATACTCCTACTGTTGGATTAGTGTGTCAAAATTATTCAGGGTTATTTAGACGTCCACGCGGGATGTATTTTAGTGCCAAAGATAAAGGAGAGATGATGTCAATGATCTATAACTGGCCAGCTCATCAGGTAATGCATGAGTCTCTGTAAATGTAGTATTGTTTTCTTTTTGTTCATTATTGAAATTGGAAATAACTCTTTTCCTTTTATTCTTCCCTTCTAATCCGTACACAGTAATATTCAAGATTATGAACTTTTGAACTATTGAGACACTTACTACTTGAATTCTCCAATTCTAGCACTGAATTTAGTAAATTTCCACTCCATGAGCAATAAACAGAAACTCAGTTGGCTTGGATTTGTAATTTTCTCTTATTAAGTAGTTGAATAAAAGAAAATCTGTCAATAAGTAATATGTAAGACTTTTAATCCTTCTAATGGGGCTAGTTTAGTTATAGAACTCCATATGGTTTTCTTTTGTTTAATTGGTGTCTTGATGATTTTGATCTTACTTTCTACAGCATGAATGTTCTTATAGTTTCTTTTGAATATTTGACAAACATTCCCTTTTAAGGAAGATTTGTGTAGGTTTCTAACATAGAGGGGAGGCCTTTGAAAAATCCAGAGAACTCTGGAGGTTGTAGTATTTTACTTTTATTTATTTGCGAACGGGAGATTCTTTTATACTGTCAAAATATGTACCATGCATAAAATTTGTACACATTTTTAAGTTAGGTTAGATTGGTTTCGATGAGTTAGGTCTCGTGTCTCTGATTGTGGTTAACTAACTATATCTTTGGTGCTTTTTGATTCATTAAGTAACAATTTAGCTTGCATTTATTCATTTATTATGTCCGGTTTTATCTTATTGCTCTGTTGCAGGTAGACATGATTGTCTTGACAGATGGAAGTCGAATTCTTGGCTTAGGTGACCTTGGAGTTCAGGGGATTGGAATACCAATCGGAAAACTTGATGTGTATGTTGCTGCTGCTGGTATCAACCCACAAAGAGTATGCTTCTTTTTATCTCTGTCTATCTATTTTCGTCTCAATCTCTGTCTGTTTATGTCTCTGTATTTTCTGGTATACATCTGATGGGAGTTAAGGATCTTTTGCTGGTGGCCTAGGCTTGGCATAGAAGCATTCACACTGGGATAGGATTATTACCTATGCTTGGATACTGCTGGGCATTTATAATTTCATTAATGCTTGTAATTTTATCATGTGTAGTAGCTGCATGTGTCTTCTATAAATGAGTTGATAATATGTTCATGATGTTTTGACTTCACTAAGATCATTAATATGGAATAATATGTAAATTAGGTTTCTTTTGTTTAACTACTACTTGATAAAGGTAGTAACTCTTGTTAACTCACCATGTGTTGTTTTTCCAATTGTGGCAGATACTTCCAGTGATGCTAGATGTTGGTACCAACAATCAAAAGCTTTTGGAAGACCGCCTTTGTGAGTAAAACTCTGTTCTTTTAGATATTTTGTCTGCTTATCTCATTATTTCATGTATTGGGGACCAAGGATGGAGCCAGAAATTTCATGTTGTGAGGGCCAAGTACAAAGTTTATTTTATTTAGAATCATGAATGTCTTTAAGTTTCCGTATCTGAGACACAGGATTAATAAACTGCACTGGATTATAGTTTTGAAACATATCAACGCTTTAAAATTGCCAAACAAGAGTGAAGGATTAGGATTCATAACCTCTTTTCCTTTCTTAGCTGCCATTGCTAGGTTAAAAGCTTTAGAATACTTAGAATTAACCCACCTTGCTTCTTTACTCCTTTGCATATCTGCTCATCTCACCCTGGCTAGGCCCCTTAATCTAGAGTTGTTGTTCGACTAAAACTTTCTTACTATAGATTTAAGCTCTTTGCAAAGCTTATCTGGAAGTTTAAAACAATTAGAACAGAAGAAGTTGCCATAGTCACTTATTCAATTAAACTGTCTCTACCTTCAGCATCAGAAAGGAACCAATTAGTTAGACCACCAATAAGTTCAATGATTACAATTTTTCGTTGTATAATTTTTCAAATTTTGAGCCTTAGGAGGCCATGGCACTTGCCAGCTCCCCTTGGTTCAGTCCTTTCCAGGGACTTATGTTTACTAATGAAGACATCATGCTTGTCAGTTGTCAGCAACCCATATTTTTGTGGTTGTATTTGAATAATATGATCCTGTAGATAATGACTATTGTGGGTTGAATATACTAAAGCAATATTTTTGGAGTCTTGGAGTGTGATTATTCAATTGCTTTGACGTTCTTGATCTTTTGAGAAACTGTTCCTAATCATTTATAACTAGATTCTGTATATAATTTCTCTTGTGCAAATAAAAGCGAACCTATTAGCAAAAATAATATAAAATAACATTAAAAAATTCAAATAAAAGACCATATTCAAAATTCTGACAGGTTACTCTGCAGTATACTGTATCTTTCTGATTTGTTTCTTGACATTTTCTTGATTAGTTTATCCTGTATTTATAATTGTATTTTCAGACTGCAAAGACCATACTGAAAGCTAGCATGCTAATTTATCTTAGTTGATATCATGAAAGGTATTGGCTTTTCTGATGTCGTTTTCATGTGATAGATTTAGGACTTCGACAACCAAGGTTGGAAGGTGAAGAGTATATATCAGTTGTGGATGAATTCATGGAAGCTGTTCATGCTCGATGGCCTAAGGCTATTGTACAGGTTTGTTTGTTTGTTTTTTCTCCTTTACCTGGTTATATTTGCAGGTTTGTATTTATTCTAGCACATATTACTCTCAATGTTCACTTTGGATTTTATCAATTTTGTGACTAGATTGTTGTGCTTATTTTATCAGTTTGAGGATTTCCAAATGAAGTGGGCTTTTGAAACCCTGGAACGATATCAGAAAAGGTTTTGCATGTTTAATGATGATATACAGGTGAGAAAATGATGTTAAATATTGTTAATGTAGAAAATCTTCAAGGCGTTATCTAATTTAGTGCGTTACTGAAGTAGCTACTGAAACTTCAAATTTTCTTGATGTCCAACAGGGCACTGCTGGTGTTGCACTTGCTGGATTATTGGGAACTGTGAGAGCCCAAGGTCAACCATTGTCTGATTTTGTGAACCAAAAGATAGTTGTGGTTGGAGCTGGGAGGTAATTACAAAATTGATTATGATGGACATAATACTGGTGTCCAGTTTCTTTTGTTGTTTGATGTTCTATCACACTCCTCATTTTAGTTACTTTCTGTCTCAATTTTTTGTTGTTGCCTGGATTGCAGTGCAGGGCTTGGGGTTCTAAAAATGGCTGTCCAGGCAATTGCAAAGATGTCTGGGTGCAGTGAATTAGCTGCCAAAAGTCAATTCTTTTTGATTGATAAAGATGTATGCTTTCACAACCTTTACTAGCATTGTCAGTCCTTTAAGTTGCAATGCTTGAAAACCATAATTATGTTGACTTTCATATTCAATTGTGATTTTGACTGAACTCCATGTAATCCAAACATAATTTGTAATTTTTTTTTTTCATTATATTCTGTCTTGATTTGTCTTCATATCTAATATTGTTGGCATGAGAAAATAAATAATTGTGTGCAATCAATTTTTGGATGATGCTATTTTATATTTGTATGTTGTTGGATTAAGTCTGATAACAAATCCATCTTCTTATGCAGGGTCTAGTCACGACAGAAAGGAACAATCTAGATCCAGCTGCAGCCCCATTTGCTAAAAATCCAAGAGACATAGAGGGGCTTACAGAGGGTGCTAGTATAATTGAAGTGGTAAATGTTACAAGATTCATTGAGGAAAACTCTGTTGGCTAAAGGCTGTACTCCTATGATATTGAAAAGAATTATTTTGATATAAAAGGACTAAACCACTTTACTTCAGTGAAGCTAATTTTAAAGATTTTGTGTACTTACTCATGTCCATCCTCTAATTGTTGGATATATTGATCTTTAGGTTAAGAAGGTTAAGCCACATGTGCTTCTTGGTTTGTCTGGCGTTGGTGGTATTTTTTATGAGGAGGTAATTAAATTCTACAATTGCATTTCTATCATGTTATATCCATAAATGAAGTATATTTCAATATAGTTAATAGAAATCTTTGGAATATGTCTTGTTTTGACAACTTTGGGTACTGTATGAACTTTTCTGCTATTGAGTTTCTTAATTTTAATGGTTGATATTCAACTCAGGTGCTTAAGGCAATGAGAGAATCTGTTTCAACAAAACCCGCTATCTTTGCCATGTCTAATCCCACCATGAATGGTTAGTTTGTACAAGGCTTATTAAGCACTTGCAATTCCTTAGTAATGTTTATGTTTTTTCATTTTGACATTTTTCTGTATATTATGGGGACAGCTGAGTGCACTGCTATTGATGCCTTTACTCATGCTGGGGAAAATATAGTGTTTGCAAGTGGAAGCCCTTTTGAAAATGTAGATCTTGGTAATTACCTCTCTCGTTGGTTTTGACGTATCTTGTATAGTTTAGATTTTCCTCAGCTGTTGAAGAATCTCCAATTAAAATTTTGCGCAGGTAATGGAAAAGTGGGCCACGTAAATCAAGCTAACAACATGTACCTGTTCCCAGGGTTGGACATGTCTTCTTGGCCTATATATTTTCACAAACTATACCTATCAATTAAACTATTGGTGTAACTTCTATTTTAACTTTTTCATTTCAGAATTGGTTTGGGAACTCTTTTGTCAGGTGCTCGTCTTATAACAGATGGAATGTTGCAGGCAGCTTCTGAATGGTATGATGTTAATTTGGATAATTGTTCCTTTTTATTTACCAAAAAGCTATTGGAACTAGCATTCATGGAAGTTTGGCAAAAAATCCATAGACATTTTTAGAGTCCTACCATAACATAATAGATTTCACTAGGCTGCTATAACGATTGAGCAGTTTGCCCTTGTCTTGTGTTGCCTAACATTTTACCTGTTGTCTATATTTCTTTTCTTTGAAATCTGTTCTGTATAGGTCCTATGTTTGGACAGTTATTTTCTTGCCCGGTAATACATGCGCACTACATACTGAGTATTTTTTTACTACTAAAGTTGTCAATAAGATATGCGCACTACATACTGAGAGTATTTTTTTACTGCTGAAGTTGTCAATAAGATAACACTATACATGGTAGTTCCATGCACTTGCCCTAGTTTTTACAGCACTTTTTATCTTCAGTGTATTTTTGCAAGTTTGTGATGAAAATTTTATAACCAATTTCATTGGATTAAATTGCGTCTTCCTTTTTAATTTTCCCATCCTGATGGGATGTCACTTGATGGTTATTTTCAAATAAATTACTAACATACTGTCGTCCTAACAGCCTTGCTTCATACATGGTCGAGGAAGATATCTTAAATGGAGTTTTGTATCCATCCGTTAATAGGTAATATTCCTTTTTTTCCCTTGACATCTTTTGATTTTCATCTTCTCATGGTTCTGCTTTTCCTGTAGTCTTTTATAATGACCGGAACAAATGAAGTTGCAATTTTGTTAACGAACTTAAACTGTGATTCTGTGAATGTTATTAATAATCTAGGATTTAGATGCCGAGTCTGGCACCAAATATCTAATAATATAGGTGTTGATCCACTCATCTCTTATCAAAGGTGTTCGGTCATTTACTAAATGTATTAGCTTCTAATATGGTTAAAAAGACGTGTCCTCAACTTTTTTTAAAAGAAAAAAACAGTCTCGTTGATCTGGTTGTTTGTTAAGAAACTAAATAGTTCTTAATAGTTGATATTATGGCCTTCTCTTAGTAACGCTACTTTGCGTGCTGCAGCATACGAGATGTTACAGCAGAGGTTGGGGCTGCTGTGCTTCGAGCAGCAGTTGAAGAAGAGCTAGCAGAAGGACATGGTGATGTAGGACCCAGAGAACTAGTAAACATGTCAAAAGTATGGAGAATTTTCAGATTTCACCCGTTTATGATATATTAAAAATTCTGGTAGACTGCTAACTGGTGGTTATTGTTGCAGGAGGAGACTGTGGAGTATGTCCGAAGGAATATGTGGTACCCTGTATATTCTCCTCTAGTTCATGAAAAGTAATTCGTGATGCACAATTTTTTAAGGCTTTGTACAATTCACATCTCAAAGTGCTGCAGCCAAGCCTTTTCTATCTTTGTTTTCTAATGTTCTTAATTAACAAAGAGCAAATTGAGTATTGAGGGCATATAGCGAAATGGGGAAAG
Source organism: Gastrolobium bilobum (assembly GCF_033153095.1). Taxonomy (NCBI): domain Eukaryota; kingdom Viridiplantae; phylum Streptophyta; class Magnoliopsida; order Fabales; family Fabaceae; genus Gastrolobium; species Gastrolobium bilobum. Next base: position 448,684 of record NW_026899058.1, read on the forward strand.
ATATGTCCCCATTTGTTTCGGCCGTGAATTATCATGAGTGTATTAGCATCGAAATTTGACTTTTCTAAGTTCCATGTATATTATATTTTTTATGTTGGAGACAGTTATTAATAGATCTCTGTAACATTGATGACCATTACGGTGGATAGATTCGTTGTTAACATTATTTATATGAATACTGTTGGGATTGTTTGTACAAAGGTGGCACATGATTTTAAACTCATGACCACATGTGTTTAAACTATTGGCATTTTCATATGCTCTTCCAAATATGGTATGCATGCTCGAAATTTCACAACAGTATTACATCTTTTAACCACATTTACTGTTTGACTAACGGGCTATTAATTGATTATCACAGTATATTAACTGACTCCTAGGCTATTAACCAAATAATACACGTTAACTCAAATTTGTACCATTTTAACTGGCATAATATGGGTGTAGAGATTCGGGTGTGGAGGGATCATTTTCGAGTATTTTAAAGAGCATAGAGTAAGTATTATTTGGTAGTTACTTTAAAAAAATGAAGCGAATACATTCATAAAAATTAAATTATTATTTAGATGTTTTATCTTTTAAAAAAACTTATTTTCTTACTATTAATACTATAAAAAATACCCCCTTTTTGTTATTTTGAAACCATACAATTCTTTTATTTTGGGTTGAGTGGTCCTGAGCTTATGAATGGGGAAAGAAAAGCATATCAAAATGGTAAAATACAAAAGCAGTGGCTTTTGACAAAAATATACTGTGTATCTAATGAATCCCCTGTGATGCTGGTCATTAGGGGTGTTAACGGGCCGAGCCGAGCTTTGATCTTAACGGGCAAAGTCTGTATTTAAACGTGTCAGACTGGCCTTAACATGTTACCTGTTACGAATACAATATTAGCCTGTGGCCTGGTTCGTTTACAAAAAATAAAAGCCTGTCTCAAGCCTGTGGCCTCTTTATTTATTAAAAATAAAAATCTTACCTTCCAATTTGTAGCAATATTTAGCCCATTAATCATGCACTGATATGTATTTTTTTGTAAGAAAATAATAGTTGTTTCTTTTATAATAAAAAAACATTAATATTAAAAAATCAAAATAACAACAGCACCTTTACTTTATTTTACGTTGCTTTTCCTTAATTTTCTTCCACATTCTAAATTTTTTAAATTAAATTTTCTTCCACATTCCTTAATATTCTAGATTTTTTACACTAGATTTGAACCCCACCAATAAATTTTCTTCCACGTTTTACATTAAATTTTCTTCCACGGTCACCGCCATAAGCATCATTATAAGCCGTGGAATCCGCATGGCTTATAAAAATAGATGATGAATATGACTTCATTTACCTGTTGGTGGGACGATGACTTAGATCGGGGAGAAGAGATGGTGGAGCAGAGACAGAAAACTGAGAAAAGAATGTTGAAATGATTAATATAAAAATATAAAAAATAAATAAATTTAATGTATACGAGACAACCTCCAAGGCTTCAAGGACGGGCTTGACTATGGAAGTCTGAGGCCTTTTAAATAAAAAGGCTTTTGCATGAGTATAAGTCTGGGCTTAATAATAAAAAAAGACGAGCCGAACCGAGCCGAAACCGGCCGGGCCTAAGGCCCCTGATAAACCCCTGGCCTTATTATCAACGCTACTGGTCATGTTATCTTGTTAAATGTTAAATAAAGCTTGAAAACCGTTTAAAGAAATGTTATGTTCAAGATAAATTTATTATATAATTAGACTTATTATACAGAATGTACACAGTTCATTATCTAACTACAAATAAAATAAGGGAAAAATGTGTATAATTTTGAAGGATGTAAAATTGTGTCATTTTAAGAGAGAGAAAGAGATAGATAAAGGAGGATAGAGAGTTGACAAAAAAAAAATAAAGTTGTGGGTCCCACCTCTTTGTGAGAGTGAAAGGATATAAGTTGTGTAATTTAAATGTATAGACACTTTTCCCATAAAATAAACATACTACTTATGTACATGTACTTACGTACACCGAAAGGTTTTGTCTCTTGATCCTAGTATTCTACAAATACTATTTACTGTGTACGAGTAGGGGTGGCAATACGGGTCAACCCGACACGACACGACACGTTTTCGACCCGTACACTATTTGACACGACCCGTTTTGTAAACGGGTCACAAAACACGAATCCTGACACGACTTGCGGGTCACGAGTCGACACGACCCGACTCGCAAAATTTAAAATTTAAAAAAAGTGGAATTTTTTGAAAAATAAATAAAATAAATAAATAAAAAATAAAATAAAAAAAAGATTTGTTTCTGTTTCTTGAGATTTTTAGTTCTTTGTATTCTTTTCTATACTAAACAATGACTATATATATCAATATATAAATGAATAAAAATAATAGTATAATAAAATATTTAATTAAAAATTAAAAAATGACACTGTGCGGGTTGACATGTGACTAGACACGAAAAAAAATAGGTCACATTTACATAACCCTGACACGACCCGTCCTGACCTGCGGGTTCACACGACACGTGATTTGACGGGTCGGGTCAGGGGTTAACCCACGAGTCAATACCTGTATTGCCACCAGTACGCCCAACATAGTTACGTATTCCAATACTGAGAGCTTTCTATTTCTCTCTCTGACTTTACAAGAAAAAATAAATAAATTTGTGATACATAGTTATCATGGTAAGGTGCTTGGACTCTGATTGAATAATATTTTTAAAAACAGTTTTTTGAATTTCGAAATAAAAAAAAAAATATTTGATAAGGTCTATATTATAAAAAAATTTAAAAGATTGTAATTTTTTTTTAAATTAAATTTAAAAAATATGTCAAATTACTTTTTTTTTGTATTTTAACTTTTAATTTTTAAAATAAAATATATATAAAAAAAACATATTTTCATAATTATTCTTAAAAACAAAAAAATCTGAACACTAATTGAAACCCACCCTCTTTCTCATTGTTTTTTCTTGTCGACCATGACGGCGCCACCATGTGTTCCACCGTGACCAAGCTGCCGAGCCACCCACACTACCGGAGCTCCACCGCTTGGTCCTTGCTCGTTTCAGTCTACGTAAGATGGCAAGAAATGAAAGGTGCCAGGGTTGAAATCAATTGTTATTAAATATTGATTCTTTTCAATTTACTCAGTTTGTACACAAAACGAGAGGTTAATTAAAAAAAAAGGTCAATTTTTTTTGGAGAATGTGATGCAACATAAGAGGAAAGTTGAAAAATTGATAATAGTAACAATTAATAGAGGGAGGGGAAGGAAAAACAGGTAATTTTTTTTGAAGAATGTAAAGGAGCCAGAAAAGGAAGCTTTAAAAATTGGATAACAGTTATAATTAATAGCGAGAGAGGAAAGAAAAACTGGTGAAAAAAATTGAAGAATGTGATGGTGCCAGAAGAGGAAATGTTGAAAAAGTTGATATAATAGTGTCAAGAGGAAAGAAGGGTCTGCATGGATACAACAGAAGCTTCAGAGTGAGCTTACAAGTTGTAGATATTCTTATAAGATTTTCATTGAGCCAAAGATCATTCAAATTAATGGAGTGAAGCTCAAGATATAGCTATATTACCCAGACTATGCTGTTTTCTGCGACAGCACCACTAGTGTTGTACCTTTGAGCTCAATTTAAGGTATTTTAACTCAAGAATCATGCTTCTATGTCTTCATCAAAGTTGTACATATGTTTCTAAGCTTTCCATAATGTTATAGAATGCCCAAAAGAGAGATTTGTAGCTCAAGATACGAGTAAAAATGTAAACCATGTTCGGTTATGACGAGAATGGGTTGAATGGAAATAAAACTCAAACTTGAGCTTATGTTTTGTGTGACTAAAATGAAATACCTCACAACTTTTTATTTTTATTAACAATTTAACACTGATCCCACACTGCTTTCATGAATAGTTGAAAGTAAAAGAAAGATGGTGAGGAAATTTGTAAAGAACGAGGGAAGGCACGGGAAGACGAAGCTCTAATAATACCATTCACGTTTTCAAGCTGTGAATGTCTTTCATTTAAGTTACAATTTTAAAAGTTCTTGTTGATAAAGCTGCCCAAGTGGGCCACAGGAAAATTATAAAGAGTTGTGATATGGCGAAGATATGCAATCCAAGGAAACAATAACAGCCGTGCAAATTTTATCTAGCTAGCCTCACAAGAATGCTTTTTGGGTACGATGGTGATATTGAAAATTGGATGTGAGAGTGTACTTTACACTATGTCTTATCGGTAACACATAGTGTAAAGCACAAAAGTAGCTTTTTTTTTTTTTCTCGTTCCGATATAACATAAGCTGACATGATGCGCTCTTATTGGCCGAATGTATCTGCGATGGTGGTATTGAAAATAAATCTTGGGATTTCAAGAAGTGTTACAGTTTACTTCTAACCCAAGATGGCAAAAAGGTATCACACTAGCACTTATTCTTTCTCTTTGCTTTACATGCCTGTAGTTCCAGGCATATTGTTAATTCTAATATTTTCTAGTCCATTTTTATTTTTGCTCCATTTTTTGAAAATAAAATCCTTTTGTTTGAGTATCTCAGGTATGCAGTTGTGACTGGTGCAAATAAGGGAATTGGATTGGAGATAGTTAGACAGTTGGCTTCAGCTGGGATCAATGTAGTGCTTACTGCTAGAGATGAGAAAAGGGGCTTTGAAGCTTTGGAAACACTCAAAGCCTCAGGTCTATCTGACCTTGTAGTTTTTCATCAGCTAGATGTGGCTGATGCTCAAAGTGTTGCTTCTCTTGCAGATTTTGTCAAATCCAAATTTGGGAAACTTGATATTCTGGTAACATGGATATTTGATCTCCTATGTTGTTATTACTAAAAAAAAATGGCACATCCTAAAAGTCTACATATTTGGGCTGTTCCCCTTAAAAATTAGATGAGACACTAATTGACTTGCTGAACTGCAGAAACACATACAATTAAATTTCCATTTCCATGATTTGCGATATTCTCTTTTAATTTCTTCTTTGGTATCCATTGGATGTCAGGGAGCTCATCTTGTAATTCCAGTTATTCATTTTTGGTTGTGTGGCTCTACATGCATACTTCTCTTTAGTTATCTATTATTGGATTCTACATGTTAGATATATTACATTTGCATTTTTGTTTAATTGGCCTAAGTAGCCTTTATTTTGTATCAGATAGTGTTCCCCTTTGTCATCTGTTAATTAAGCAGGCTACAGTAGCCAATTAATCAATTTAATCATGACTTCTCATCTTGACGTATGCATATTTCTGTATCGTGCAGGTTAACAATGCAGGGATTGGTGGAATGGAAATCAAAGACAAGGATTTATTCTCTCTAGCAGTAATCAAACGTGGGGTTAGTATCTAGACATGTTATGGCATCCAGTCAATAATAGTTGCAAACAACAGTTTCCCAAAGTACAGTTTAACTTGATAACAACATGGATATTATTATTGATTCTGATAATAGCTTGTGTAGTATTATAGCATTCCAACAATGTTCTATATGTCAAACTAAATTTAAATATCAGGTGCTTATAACTCTTTACTATTATGGAGTTGATTAATGGCATAGTATATGTGAAGTTTATAAGATGCCATATATAATTTGAAACTGTTCTGGAAACTTCTCAATGTTAGTAGGTCCAAATGTTTTGTTTTAGGGCAGGGGGGGTTATTGGTTTGAAAAACTTCTATAATGTTTGTTGAGTATTGATTGTCCTTACTTTGCAGGCATTATCTGAAGATGATAGGAGAAAGGCAATGACTCAAACATATGAGTTAGCTGAAGAATGCTTGCAAATAAATTATTATGGTTCTAAAAGAACAGCCGAATCCCTTCTTCCCCTCCTCCAGTTATCTGATTCTCCAAGAATTGTGAATGTATCATCCTTCATGGGGAAGTTAGAGGTATGCTATTACTTCTTGCGTCAATAATTCATAAGGTTTTTGCAATATCTTGACTCATCTATTTTAAATAATCAATAAATAGTCATGCCATTGTCTGTAACATAAATATAATTGGTTCCAATGATTGGGGGACTAATTAACAAAGTTACACTCAGCACAAAAATAAAATAAATTAACATAGTTCCACCAGTTACATGCTTAATTACACCTTAGAAGATTAAATTTTTTTGGATGAGACTAATCCCGGGGTAAAAAGCGTGAAGATTTTTGTGGATTCTGTTAAGAATCTTGAGGTCACCTCCCCAAAACCTAGCTCGAAGGGTGAGAGTGTCCAAGGCCTTATAAACTCCACATTAGTTGCACATACAACCAATGTGGGACTATATATCTCAACATGCCCCCTCACACGAGAGCCCATTGGGCTTGAAGAGTGGACAATGCAACAGGCCCAGCTTACCTGTACTAAGAAACGCCACAAGAGAAAGTGGAGGGCGGCGATGCTCTGATACCATGTTAAGAACCTTGAGGTCACCACCCCAAAAGCTAGCTCGAAGGGTGGGGTGCCCAAGGCTTTATAAACTCCACATTAGTTGCACATACAATCAATGTGAGACTATATATCTCAACAGATTCAAACCAAAGACCTTTTAGCACCAACTGAGCTAGCTTACCAGCTATGCCATCCCTTGGGTTTAAGATTAAACATCTTTACTATGAGAGAAAAACCAATACAAGAATAATTATGGAGTTAAATAAACCTTAACTCAGCCATTCCAAAACCCCTTGTGCACCCTCTCTTATTACCCCATTGGTTTTATTTATGACTAAGCTTTACTTGGCCTTGTGTATGATATTGGAGCAATATCTTCAATATCTTTCCCCTCTCCTCCAAAATTTTCATAGAGATATCTTCTTATTTAATTTATTGTTATGGCCTGCCTCCTTTTATTTGCATGATCTCTTATATTGCTTATTCATATCACATCAGTTTGTATCAAATGAATGGGCTAAAGGAGTCTTCAGTGATGCTGATAACCTTACAGAAGAGAGAGTGGATGAAGTATTGAAGCAATTTCTCAAAGATTTTAAAGAAGGGTCATTAGACAGCAAAGGGTGGCCTAAGTCTTTTAGTGCCTATGTTATATCTAAAGCTGCTATGAATGCCTATACAAGAATTCTTGCTAAGAAATACCCTGCTATCTGCATCAATAGTGTTGACCCTGGTTATGTCAAGACAGATATAACAGCCAATACTGGCTTCTTAACTGTTGAAAAAGGTGCTTCTAGTCCTGTGAGGCTAGCACTACTTCCCAATGGTGCTCAATCTGGACTCTTCTATCAAAGGAGTGAAGTCTCTCGCTTGTGATTACTTTTTTTGTTTAATTTTTAATCCTAAGGTATAAGGGTTTTATAAAAGTTATGTTGTAGGAAAAGTGATTGTGTAATGTTATAGAGATTCGTTTTGCGTGCCGTAGTTTTTTTTTCTTCAAAAAATGTGGGCCCCACGAAATGTTATGTGTGTAGAAAACTTTGTTGTGTCATGTTAAATGACAAATGCAAACCCCAAGCTATAATAGTGACATCTTTTGCCTTGTTTAAACCTATTTGTGTTTGTCACATCATAAAGATAAATCTTAATTATCTCTCTTGAAATGCAAGTTCTGTCCGTTGTTTTATTAGAATACAATGGAGTTGACTATATTTACAAAGTACACTATATACTATGGGTGTACGAGTACTACATGCTCAAGTATTATGTATTATCCGTAATACATAATTTAATTTGTAAATAAAAAATTTATAAATATAACCTGCTCAAATATAATATATTTAAAATAAATTTCGGGAGAGAATCTGAGTTTGATTCTCACCGAATAAATCTTTAAGGAGGAGCGAAAAACTTTAACTATAAATTAAGTTCCGACTCGAGATTAATCTCATAACCGGCTCAAAAAGCCGAATTTGTGAAAATAGCTTGGGATCAATTTGCCTCAAAGAATTAATTAAGATTGCTATAAAAAATATAATTCAAATAAAATGGTACATTTCAGTCTCATACATTTTTTTCGATTCGCATGAAATGTTAGAACTTTTGATTCTGTCCTTAAATTGTAACAATTATATTAATCATAATAGAATAGTAAAGGTTATATTTATAAACTTTTTATTTACAAAATTTTATAGATTATACTATGTACTATCTGTAGTACATGCTCAAGTAGTATGTACTACCTGTAGTATATAGTGTAGTTTGTAAGAATTTGTAAACAAAAAATTTATAAATATAACTCTACTCTAATAGAATTCCCAAATCATAAAAATATAAATGTTATATTAAATTTGAGATGCAATCATATTAAATTATTTCTTAAATAAAATGAATGATTTAAATAAATAAATACAAAGCAATTCAAGTCATTTTATTTAAACAAAATAATATAAATAAGTAACATTACAATTATTTATTGGGTTAATTTTTCTTATGTTACATAAGATAAGATTTTTCTTGTGCACAAACCAATGTTATTAAAACTGGCCCGGTCAATGACCCGGCCGAGGTACCGGGTCACTGGATCACTGGTTCAACCGCATGATCCGGTGATTATATATAAATCTATAATTTATATTAAAAATTTTATAAATATACTCAAATAATTGAAAAAAATAATATAAATTATAAATATTTTAATATAAAAATAAATAAATTATACATTATTGTCCAATAAAGGATCAAACAAACACATAATGCTTGTTATATTGGTGTTTCAGGTTCGGTAAACAACATCTCTAACTATCAAATCAAAATTTTCTGCATAGTGCATAACTGAGATATATTAGTATTGTAGGTACCTAACTTATGTAAGTCAATAAGTAATAGATCATTCAAAAATGTCAATTATGATTTATTTTTTTTGGAAAACTTTTTTTTTGAATTTGTTTTTAAACTCGGGCTGGGTCACCGATTAACCGGCCGGGTCACCGGTTTTTCACCAAAACTGATCGGGCCGTACTGGGTCTGATACTTGATCGATCTAATGTGATAACCGGACTGGTCAGATGACCGATTCACCGAGTTCCGGGTCAACCCGGCCGGTCCGATCCGATTTTCACAACATTGACTCAAACATCACATGGTGGGACCCACCAAGTTTTAAAAATAATAATAGGGAATGAGAATTTTGATGGATGTGTAGAAGAAAAATCTTCTTTTACGTAACATGAGAAAAGTTTAACTTTATTTATGTTACATAAATATATGAAATGATTAATAATAAATATATAATAATGTAATATTTTAGACTTGTTATAAACTTCATTTTAGACATGTTGGAATTATAGATTTTCAATTTATAAAGTGTATTATGAGATCCGTAATAATTGGAAAAGTCACCCATTTAATTGAAAGTGTTACCAATCATCTTTTACCTCTTATTTTAGCATACCCGAAGGAGTACATGCTTTGATGCAAGTTATTAAAATATCTTATACTTCATCTCCTGCTATGGTGAGGTGACATGACAACTAAAGATATCATTCAAAATACAACTGTCCACATTCTTATGAAAAGTTAACGCAACGACAGAAAACCAAGAATTAATTATTATTTTGTAATATTTTAAGGAATTACAAAAGTATTTTAAAAAAACTAGTGCATGGTGACACTTAATATTTGAAAGACTAAATTAAAGAATCTTTTTTCTAACAAATTTTAAATTTTATTTAATTTGAGGTAGACAGGTTGTTATATTCTTTTCATATGAAGATAGATATGAAGAGATTGATTGACCAAAGAATATATTAAAAAAAAATCTAAAAAATCTAAACCCTTCCTTATTGCCGGCTTTTATTTTTGCCGGCTTCTCCTTCAACACTCCACACTCTCATGCAAACCCTTCTTTTCTACTTTACTTATCACCGTTTCCATCGATCGTTGCAGTGGGAATGTGGGATGACAAGAAATGAAAAGTAAACGGTCACAACACATATAGGTAGTGTTTGGTAGAAGATTTATTTTAGGATTGATGGAAAAGTGCAAGTGGGTATTGAAAAATATCAAGTTTGGTTCAGTTTTTAAAAAGAATACTAGGCAAATAGGATAGATGAGGAAATGACTTTTGTGTTGATTTTTGGATGAAATTCACTGTTACATAATACTACTTGAGATGTGGTATTTTGAGATAATTGAAGAAGTGAAAAAATAGGTGCGAAGTTTCTCCCGAACATAGATTTTGCAAATTTAAATAACTTTCCCCGGTAATATTTCAGTCAACCAAACAACTTTTTTTACATTTTCCTACCAAACTTACTTTCCAACCATTTCCCTAGTAATTACATTTTCTTAGTATTTAAAAAATTTCTCCTCAACCAAACGCTCCCACAGGGAAAAGATGTTAATTATTAGGGGTATTTTTTTCTCGTGTTGTTGCATAAGAAAACAAACCCTTCTTACACATATTATAAAAAGGGTGTGTCACTCATTATTTTGTTTTTTTTTTTGAACAGATGGATCCCACATTTAATGTATCTATGACATGAGATTAGAATTTTTTCACTAACATAAGATTTATTTTTCCCTAATTATTAATGGATAAATCAACATGATAATTTTTTATTTTTATATTTTTTCTTTCTCATCCCTCGTTATCATAAAAATAGGCATGAGATTAGGATAATGAGATTAGGCATGAAAATGCATGCATGTCCAGTATATATATATTTTTTTCTTCTACAATTTGGTAAACAAAAATATAACATTTTTGAAATATTCTTTATTTAACGGCCGGCGCTAACATTATAAGAGAAGCTCCAGAGTGACTGTAGAAGCATATCATAACACAATACTAACGGTTTCAGAGTTGAGTGAATAATTGTAGCCAAATATGACAAGAACTGTAGCAAGGTAGCACACTAGCACTTATCTTTTTCCTAGTTCCAACCACATTGTTAAATGTCATACTTTCTAATCCATTTTTTTCACTCATTTTTTTTTAAAACAATTCTTTTGATTTGAGTTTTTCAGGTATGCAGTTGTGACTGGTGCAAATAAAGGAATTGGATTAGAGACAGTTAGGCAGTTAGCTTCAGCTGGGATCAATGTGGTGCTTACAGCTAGAGATGAGAAAAGGGGTCTTCAAGCTTTGGAATCACTCAAAGCCTCTGGTTTATCTGATCTTGTAGTTTTTCACCAGCTAGATGTGGCTGATGCTCAAAGTGTAGCTTCTCTGGCGGATTTTATCAAATCCAAGTTTGGGAAACTTGATATTCTGGTAACATGAATATTTGATGCTCCTTTGTTGTTATTACTGAATAAACGACACATCCTAAAAGTCTACATATTTGGGCTGTTCACCTTAAAAATGAGATGAGATACTAATTGATTATTAAAATTGGTCCAACCGGAACCGGACCGATTAGGTCAATGGATCGGTTATCCATACAACCCGGTCAAGAATCGGTGAACTGGCTATAAATCATGTTGAACCAGTGATACCTATTTCTTAATTGAATTGTTCCTCGAAAATTATAGCAAAATATTCCGACAAAAGCACATATAAACAATTTTCCAGTTGTCTTTTAATTTTTTGTTTAGTTTCCAATGGATGCCTACATCCACGCATCAAATTGAAGCGACAAACCCATGAGTGACAAGAGACCTGACATTACATTTAAACTCAAAACTTTAAAACATTAAATTTACGAGTCATTTCTTTCACTAATATATATGTACCATGTTTAGCTTCTTTTTTCCTGATGAAAAACTTTTTATCAATCACACTTGAAATTTCCAAAAAGACTATTATTGGATTCTGCATGTTTGATCTTCTAATTTTAAAATATGGTTTATTTGGCCTAATTAAGTTGTCTTTATTATGTATTAGATAATATTTTCCTTTGTAATCTGTTAATTACATTTTAGCATTCAGCAAGCTTCAGTAACCAATTAATCAATTTTACAGATTTCTTTAATGTTATTATAAATCCCTTTGATAGCTTTGAATTGAATCATCATGACTTCTCATCTTGACGTCTGCATATTTTATTAAAATAGACTGTATTGTGCAGGTTAACAATGCAGGGATTGGTGGAATGGAAATCGAAGACAAGGATTTACTCCTTCCAGTAATGATGAAACGCGAGGTTAGTATCTAGACATGTTATGGATCTAGTCAAATGATAGATGCAAAAAAAAAAAAACATTTCCCAAATACAGTTTATCTTTAACTTGATAACAAAAAAGATTTTTATTGATCCTGATTATAGCTTGTGTAGTATTATGACATTCAGACAATGTTCTATATGCCAAACTAAATTTAAATATCTGGTAATTATCTTATAACTCTTTACTATTATGGAATTAAATAATGGCATAGTATATGTGCATATTAAATTTGAAGTTGTTCTGGACATGTTAGTAGGTTGAATTGATTTTTTTTAGATCAGGAGATATTGTTGTTGGTTTGAAAAATTTCTTTAGTCTTTGTTTGAGTATTGGATTGTCCTTGCTTTGCAGGAATCATCTGAAGATGAACTGAGAAAAGCAATGACTCAAACATATGAGTTAGCTGAAAAATGCTTGCAAACAAATTATTATGGGGCTAAAAGAACAACCGAATCCCTTCTTCCCCTCCTTCATTTATCTGATTCACCAAGAATTGTGAATGTATCATCCACCGTGGGGAAGTTAGAGGTAGGCTATTACTTCTTGCATCAATAGTTCATATGGTTTTTCCACTAAATCTTACTGAAGAGAGTAAACTTGAAACTCTAGTGTTATGACCGGAGTGAAATGTGGCTCAGAATTAGAGCCGGCAAAACGGACTCGACTCGGCAGGCCAATCCGCCTAACTCGTCAAACGGGGTGGGGCAGGCTGAATTTTTCAACCTATCTCAAAAGTGGGGCTGGGCGGGGCGGGCTCATTTTTTGGCAGGTTGATGGCGGGCATAGGCGGGCCGAGGCGGATCAGTGTAAAATAAGCTTGGGCTGGCGGGCCAACTCGCCAAACGGGACGGGACGAGCTGAGTTTTTCACCCCACTTTCAAAAGCGGGGCGGGGCGGGCTGGCTCATTTTTTGGCGGGTTGATGGCGGGGTGGGGCGGGGCGGGGCGCCCACTTTGCCACCTCTACTCAGAATGACTTAAATGCTGACAATATCTTGATTAATCTATTCCAAATAATTGATAAAATAATCATGCCATTCATTGTAGTAACATGTCTAATTCATCTCTATTTCTAATCTGTATAACAGTTCGAATTAGATTTTTGTATGATATTGGAGCAATACCTTCAATTTCTTTCCCCTCCCCTTTGCAAAATTTGCTTAAAAATATCTTCTTATTTAGTATATGTTAATTTGTGTGTTGTCTCCTTTTAATTGCATGGTCTCTTACATTGCTTATTCATGTCAAATCAGTGCGTATTAAATGAATGGGCTAAAGGAGTTTTCGGTGATGCTGAAAACCTCACAGAAGAGAGAGTGGATGAAGTATTGAAGCAATTTCTCAAAGATTTCAAAGAAGGGTCATTGGAAAAAAAAGGGTGGCCTAAGTGTTTGGGTGCCTATATTGTCTCTAAAGCTGCTATGAATGCTTATACAAGAATTCTTTGTAAGAAATACCCTGCTATCTGCATCAATAGTGTTTGCCCTGGTTATGTCAAGACAGATATAACAGGCAACAATGGCTTCTCTACAGTTGAAGAAGGTGCTGCTAATCCTGTGAGGGTAGCACTTTTTCCAAGTGGTAGTCCATCTGGCCTCTTTTATTCACAGTGTGAAGCCTCTCCCTTCTGATTGCTACTACAATTTTATGGATTATGAAACAAGTTCCATTGCTTCTTCATAATGTTTTGCTTATGATTACTTTTTTTTTATTTAATTTTTGAAAGAACTCTGTATCATTTTAAAGGATGTAAAATTGTGTCATCTTAAGTGAGAGACAGAGATAAATCATGAAAGGAAAAAATGGACAAAAAATAATAAAGATGTGAGTCCTATTTCTTTACGAAAATAAAATGACACAAATTGTATCATTTAAAAAAATAAATATATATTTTTTTTGTATTAAGTAATCATTAGTGTGTTGTTCAAACCTGTTCCTCCTCATTATGAAAGTTGACAAGTAACAAGCATAGTTATTAAAAGTGGACAGACCCGGCTGGGTTGACCCGGGAACCGGTAAACCGATCATATAACCGGTCCGGTTGAAGCAACGGACCGGCCATGCATTAGAACCGGTGCGACCCGACCGGTTTTCATAAAAACCGGTGACCCAGCCCGGTCCCAAAAAAAAAATTCCAAATTTTTGTTTTTTAAAAAAAAAATCATAATACCCATATTTGAATATTTTTTTGCTTATTGACTTACATAAGTTATGTACCTACAACACTAATATTATCTCAATTATGTACTATTCATAAAATTTTGAATTAATTTATAGTTAGAGATGTCGTTTTATGAACCTAAAACTCTGTATCACGATTGTTATATTTTTGTTTGATTTTTTATTTGATAATAATATGTGATTTATTATTTTTTGTATTAAAATATTTGAATTTTTTATCATTTTTTTAGATATTTGAGTATGTTTATAATTTTTTAATATAAATTATAAAATTGCATATAATTATCAGGTCATGCGGTTGAACCAGTGACCCACTGGTTGAACTAGTAACTCAGTGACCTGATACCTCGATCTGATCAATAACCGGACCAGTTTTAATAAGATTGGTAACAAGACATTAGCACTGTACTATGCATGTGATGGTATAAATTTTTTCTAATTTTAAAAAAAGGGAAATACCAAATTTAGTACTCCTGTTATTTACGGAAGAGAAAGAAAGAAAAAATCCGTGATGTAACACCGCACCTTGCCATTGTCATGATTTGTGTTTGCCACTTATTGGGCCTGTAGCAATTATATGAAAGCATCTTTTCATCTACCTTTTACGAATGACTTGACGTGATCATGGAAAATTTCTTTTATGCTCCGTATGCATAAAAAATTTGGTATATCTTCCGTTTATAATATAATATGTATTTTATTTTTTATCAAATTATTTTTTCATCTAATTTTAATATATATTATTTATGAGTTTTATAAGAGTTATGTTGTAAGAAAAGTGATTGTGTCATGTTATAGAAATTCGTTTTCCGTGCCTTAATTATTATTTATTTTTTACTTCAAAAAATAAGAGCCCCACAAAATATTATATGTGTAATTTTTTTTTTCATGTTGCATGATAAATACAAATCCCACTATTTATTACTAAAAAATAAAATATATGTCATATTATGAATGAAAAATTCATTGAAAATTCGGTGCATTGATAACACAAAAGATATTCTTGTGGTCTAGGTCGTATCTTTACACTTTTAATCTTTTTTTAATCAAATTCAAGTTTTATCTATTTGTCATTTTTCATAAATTGAAAAAAAAAATAATAATTAAAAGATTTGAAATTTTTAAATTTATTTTAGATAATTTTATCTAATGTTCACTAAAATATATATATAAAAATATGTAAGGTTTATATTTTTTTCTCTCTTATCTCTTTACATGGGTTCACATGATTCCAACACACTTTTTTTTTGTGTATTTTGGGTGAACATTTAGTATAGTTATCTAAAATAACTTTAGAAACTTTAAATCCATAATTAAAATATTTAAAAAATTAAAAGACGTAACTTACAACGAGGAACGTCAGAGAATTCAACAACATCAACATTACATTTAATCCAAGCTAATTGAAGTCGGTGGAGATGAATAAAAATAAAGAGAGGGGGCATTAAAAATAAAAATAAAAAAAATTAGGGAAGGAAGAAATAAAATAAAAGATAAAAAAAAGGGAGTTTGAAGAAGAAAAAACCTAAAAAGAAAGTATCTGAAACATAAAAATAACAACAGCGGAGAATTAAACATACTAATGAAATATATAATCATTATAAATGAATGCATTCGATTCAACATCCATTACTACTTGCTCTAAAAAAAAATCTCTCACACAAATTAATACTAATATGCTAATATTGATCATGTCTTCTGTTTCTCTTATTTTAAATTATTATTTAATTTAAAAAAATAATAAACAAATAAAATTAAATTCTTAAAATAAGGTCTTGAATCGTATCATGTCATATTTGGAACACTGACGAAATTGCTACAATTTTCTTAATTTTTTTATTCAAATGTCACACTAATAATCTTTTTTATTAGACTACAATGCTTTGAAATTCGTTACGATTAGTAGTGTACTTTGTTGTCAATAATTTCGTAACATGTGGTATTATTTATGTGCCCCATAGTGTATCAAGTTCATTATCACTATTAATGAACTTAGTCCAAAGAGCTCTTTTCATGCAAAAATGTATAATGTGTCACGAAATTATCGAGGATAAACTTCCATGCATTACAATTTAGTAAAAAATACTAACCGTGTGATATTTGGGTAAAAAATTGGGGGAAGTGTTAGCACTTTGGTCGATGTTCCGTCATATTTTCTGTAATAACTATTTATTTATATAATTGTGATAGTTAAAATGACATATTTTCTTTAATATTCACCACGACGGCGCCACCATGTATTCCACGCCGCCACCCACACTACCCCGGAGCTCCACCGCTTGATCCTTCTCTCGTTTCTGTCTACAGTTCGATGGAAAGAAATAAAAGGTAACGGTGATAGAGACAAGGACAATGACATTGGTTATTCAATATTCATATTAAAATATTGATTATTTTCAATTTATTCTGTACAGAAAACGAGAGGCCAATATAATATACTGCCACATAGAAAAAATGGTCAAAAAAAAGAAAAAAGTTGAAAAATGTGATGGAGCAGTTAATGGTGATGCATACTAGAGGATATGTTGGGAAATCGATAATAGTGATGGAGCATAGAAACAGAGCTTGCATGGATGCCAAGTCACCCATACTATCTTATATAATTTTATTTTTTATATTTTAGTAATTTTTATATTTTTCTAGTAATTTATTTTTTGTAACACTTTGGTAAGTCAGCCCTAATCAAGATATGTTTTTAACTAATTTAATCAAGATTTGGAAGTGTGTAAAACACATAATAAAAATGCTGTGTTGTTGACCTTAAAAGAGAAGCTCTTACAACCACAGCATAACACAAAGTTGAGGGTCTTTACTCTGTTGAGTTTTTACTTCAAACACAAGATGGCAAAAAGGTAGCACACTAGCACTTAATCTTTCTCTTCGATTTGCATGCTTCTAGTTCCTTAATATATTGTTAAATCTCATGCTTCATAGTCCATTTTTTGATCTCTTTTTGAAAGTAAAACTCTTTTGATTGAGTATATCAGGTATGCAGTTGTGACTGGTGCAAATAAGGGAATTGGATTAGAGGTAGTTAGGCAGTTAGCCTCAGCTGGGATCAAGGTGGTGCTTACTGCTAGAGATGAGAAAAGGGGTCTCGAAGCATTGGAAAAACTCAAAGCCTATGGTGTTTCTGACCTTGTAGTTTTTCATCAGCTAGATGTGGCTGATGCTCAAAGTGTAGCTTCTCTGGCAGATTTTGTCAAATCTGAATTTGGGAAACTTGATATTCTGGTAACTTGGATATTTGATACTACTATGTTGTTATAACTGAAAAAATGGCACATCCTAAAAGTTTACATATTTTGGGCTGTTCCCCTTAAAAAATGGGATGAGACACTAACTAATTTGCTCAGCTGCAGAAATACATACAATTAACTTTCCATTTGAATGATTTGGAATATTCTGTTTTAATTTCTTGTTTTGTTTCGATCTTGCAATTCCAATTATTCATCTTTTGTTGTGTGATTCTGCATGCATACTTCTCTTTGGTTAGCTATTACTGGAATCTACATGTTAGATCTTTTAAATTTGAGTTTTTGTTTTATTGGCAGTATCAGATGGTGTTCCCCTTTGTAATCTGTTAATTACATTTTAGCACTAAGCAGGATTTAGTCACCAATTAATCAATTTGATAGATTTTATTGATGGTATTATATATCCCCTTGATGGCTTTGAATTGAATCATGACTTTTCATCTTGAATTATGCATATTTCATTAAAATAGGCTGTATCGTGCAGGTTAACAATGCAGGTGTTGGTGGAGTTGAAGTAAAAGAGAAGGATTTACTCTCTTTAGCAATCATTAAATGCGGGGTTAGTATCTAGACATTTTATGGCATCTAGTCAATAATAGATGCCAAAGAACAGTTTCCCAAAATACAGTTTATCTTTAACTTGATAACAAAATGAAGATATTTGTTGATCCTGATTATAGCTTGTGTAGTATTATGGCATTCCAACAATGTTCTATATGTCAAACTAAATTTAAATATCAGGTGCTTATCTGATAACACTTTAGTATCATGGAATTGGTTAATGGCATAGTATATGTGAAGTCTATAAGATGCCATATTAAATTTGAAATTGTTCTGGAAATTTTTCTATGTTAGTAGGTTGGATTATTTTGTTTTAGGGCAGGGGATATTGTTATTGGTTTGAAAATCTTGTAATGGTTGTTGAGTATTGAGTTGTCCATACTTTGCAGGCATTATCTGATGATGATCGGAGAAAGGCAATGTCTCAAACATCTGAGTTAGCTGAAGAATGCCTGCAAATAAATTATTATGGGGCTAAAAGAACAGCGGAATCCCTTCTTCCCCTCCTCCAGTTATCTGATTCTCCAAGAATTGTGAATGTATCATCTACGTTGGGGAAGATAGAGGTGGGCTATTACTTCTTGCATCAATATTTCATCTGGTTTTTTTTTGTGACTAATCTAACTGAAGAGAGTAAAGGAAGATTAAACTTGAAACTCTGGTGTTTTAGGTTGATGACTGGAGTGAAACCTGGCTCAGAGTGACTTAAGTATTGACAATATCTTGATTTATCTATTCTAAATAATTGATAAATAGTCATGCCATCCATATTTTGGGTAACTGTGGGTTTAAACAGAATTATTATTGGTTCCAATGAGAGGGAGTCTAATTAACAAGATGGCAACAAGCATAGAAACAAAAAAACAAAAAAAAAAATTAACATTGTTGGACCTGTCACATGCTTACCATATAACATTAACCATCTTTACAAGAATAATATGGAGTTAAATAGCTTAAAATCATAGCCAGCCCAAAGCCCATTGTACACCCTATTTCATAACTCAAAAATTTCCTCTTTCACTTGTTCTCTCTGTGTCTCACAATACGTCTGAGCCATTGGTTTTATTTATGAACAAGCTTCCTTAGTTTCCACTTGTTAGTTTCCACTTTTCCCAAATCTAGTAGATTGTACAAATTTAGTAAATATTTACAAAATCCTTTACATTATCTCATATATCCTTGTTATGGACCCATCTTATAGGCCCATATCCAATAGCCCACAACAAATAATCACCTAGGAGAGTTAAAGAAACAATCCTATTTGATAAGATATCAATTTTATCATATCACTAGTGGATCAAATATCGGGCCCCCAATATTCTCAAGTGGCCTAAAATCCTACTCCTACCAAATAATCCATCTATAAATAAGGGGTTAATCCAACTAGGTACACACTTTGAACTCCATACTCTCTTAGCTGTCACTGTGCATACATCCCACGCCTTCGTCTATACGCCATTATTATTAGTGCACAGTGATCTGCCAACGGTGAGAACGCTCAGATTGAGCATCAACGATCTCCCTGTTGTCGATTGTGACCCAAATGGCCTTATCCGAGTCAAGAGCAAAGTTCCCTGTGACAAATCAATTCCAGGAGAGAAGGTAGCTTGCTCTCTTGTGACGTGATATGGCGGATGATGGATTTTGAAGTCGGCATCATGAATATCGGCACAGAACCACCATAGCACATCATTAGCAAGAAACTAGGCGAGAAAATAACTAGAGGCAAAGAAAACAGAGCATCGAAATTCAAATTCCCTCAGGGTTCAAGAAATCGTCACGCCGGCAAGAATTGCACGGAATTGATGGCGTAATCGATAATAAAGCAGGAATAGAATAATTCAGGCGCCGACTCCAATCTCGTTTGCAATGAGCAATTTTGATTCTAATGCTCTAAAGACGAATCAGAGTATAGTTCCACTCCCCTTAAGAACCCAAAAGCACTATAGCAAGTTAAACCGAGATGCTAAATACGACATTCTCAAAATGCCAAACTGGCTTCAGGCCACAAGCCAAAGTAACTTGTAAAAGATACGTCAAAATATAGAGCAAGAAATTGGAAAATAAATCGCCAAGTTAGAAGCTCAGCTATAGCCCCAAGCTCCAAGTTAAATATCTTGGCCATCACCCCGATCTCCAAATCAGATCGGCCATCGCCTCGAGCCCCATGAAAAGCAACTTAGCGCATAGGCCGACCTATTAGTGCAAAATAAGTTCGAACCTTGCTTAGTGTTAGAGAATAATATAAACCATTAAAAAGGCATCATCCAATGACTTAAAGTTTTGGGTTGAAGTGGTTCTTTACATGGTATTAGAGCTTCAGTGACCATAAGGTCACGGGTTCGATCCTCACCGCTCCCCACTTTCAAGTGAAATTAAATAAGTACAAGGTAAAAAAAAAAATTGGGCCTGTGCAATATCCATTCTTCAAGCCCAAATGGCTCTTGCGTGAGGCGGTGTGTTAGAGAATAATATAAACCATTAAAAAGACCATCACCCAATGCCTTAAGGTTTTGGGTTGAAGTAATTCTTTACACCTAGAAGATGTAATTTGGCTAATGCAACTCACTAACAAAGGCTCAAGCAACCCTGACGAGTACGCCAGGGACCAATAACTCGGTGCCCTCCCCTAGCTACATCAGGACAAACTGAGGCTCGTCTACAAGACACACAATGCATGGCGGCTCAATGCCACAACGCCCTCATCATTTGATAGGAACTCAGCCACAACCACCTTGGCTATAACACCTAGGAGCCCAGAAACCCAAAGACGGTGTGAAAAAGGAGGAGAAATTCTCTGGAAACCAAGTGCAAAATAGGAAGTACGAAACGCAAATGAGCAAGACCAAAACACACAAGCAACGTGTAACGGGATCTTTGGGAGTGAAAATGAAAAGGCAGGGGCAAAACAGACATTTCACAGGGGGAATAACGTCCCTGAGATAGACGTTTGCAGCAGCTCATTATCACACACGAAACGCGAAGGCGGAACGCGTTCTCAACGCATGCCGCGCCAATCAGGACGTGACACGTGTAAAGACATAACCACTGAAAACAGGCGTGAAAAAGCTAAAAGGTCACCACACATGGGCGACCCATTCAGGGCGGCATAAGAGGGGAGACCTTTTTGACCCCACGAGAATGAGACATGAAGCTCAAGCCACCACAGCTAACCCAGAAACCCCAAGTTGGCCAAGAGTTGATCTATGGAATTAGATGGGCTTATACCTCGTCCAAAAGCCCTAAAGCAGCTATGACAACAGTGAACAACGCTCGCAACGCCATAACTGGATGTTGCGATCACGACAAGTATACCGCCCGTTTCAAGTAATAGAGTTGTGAGAAAGCTTATTGTCCCACGAGGATTGAAGCACCAAGTACTATTCACACTAGTCACTTTAATTTGGACAATTCGATTTGGTTGTTGATAATAATTGTTGAATTAAAATAAAATAAAATGAAAAGTAATTTTAAAGAAAAACAATAAAAAATATGCAAGAACGATTAAAGAACGATTTAGGAATTGTAATAAAGAACTGTAGTCAGGGCACACTTCACCTTTGATCCTCCCATATTAATAAAAATTAATTCTTATAATCAATTATTTCAATTGTTCAGACAATTCATCTTCTTTAAATTAATTGGTTAGATTTTAATGTCTTAGTGTATTTAACCCTTTAACCCAATTACAATTCTAATGTCTTAGTAATCCTTCTTGAATTAAGCATTAAGTTCAATGAATTAAGAAGTCTGCAATTCATACAAGCCTATGTCTAGATCATGCACAAATTGTTATTTTACCCTAGTCAGAATTAAAACCCCGATATGTCTATTGTGAGTTTTAACCCTCAAAACTCTGTAAGAGTGATCAGTTCTAATAAGGATATAGATTTTTCATTCAAG
Organism: Gastrolobium bilobum; assembly: GCF_033153095.1. Lineage (NCBI taxonomy): Eukaryota > Viridiplantae > Streptophyta > Magnoliopsida > Fabales > Fabaceae > Gastrolobium > Gastrolobium bilobum. Next base: position 470,637 of record NW_026899058.1, read on the forward strand.
GTAAAATATTTAATTAAAATAAAATAATTATAAACTCAAATCAAATACCAAAAGGGGTTCACATCAGATCCATGACTCTAACTATAAAAGAAACTTAGCCAGACATAGTTGGCTTAAACAAAATAAAGACATAAAAAAGAATAAGAAGTCATGATGAAGAAGAAGAAGAAGAAGAAGAAGAAGAAGAAGAAATCAATGGTGCTATTTTTCTTCTAATTCCTCTCTCTCTCTCTGAAAACTTCAACCCTGGTATCCGGTGTTCTTTTCCTTCCTGAGTGTGCTTAGCTTCTTTTGTGTTTCCAAGAGTTGCCTTTTTATAGTGATGAAATCATATCTTTTAATTTTTCATAATATCTTCAATGAAATCTTCACTAGAATCTCCAATCATATCTTCAATCAAATCCTTAAAATCTTACCTTTTATATTTAAAGGAAAAACTTTCCTTAAAAATATTTAAAGGAAGATTCAATAAGATCTTCAATGATTCAGAAATCCAAATCAAATCCACTTGAGCTCTCCAATTTATCTCTTTATTGAGCTGAAAATTACTGCAAAATATAAGAATTTTTATGAGAATATTACTGAGAATAAAATAACACTTTAATTATAATTCTCATAACTTTTAATTATTTTTAAATCAATTTCATGCTCATATTAACCCTTAATATATAATAAATTGGAGACTCATCGCTGGACTCGTGATCCGGACCTTGTCACACCTAGGTGGAGCTTACCCACATAAAAAGGGGCGCAAGATGGCCCAAGAACTCCAAATGGACATCAACCAAATGGAATCCTAAGACAAAATGGACCCGGACGTGGTCGAGACGTAAGAAAAAACATCACAGCCTAGCAGCTCGAACATTCTAACTTCCGGACTGGGGTGCAACTGTTATTGACCCATCTTATGGGCCTATATCCAATAGCCCACAACAGATAATCACCTAAGAAAGATAAAGAAACAATCCTATTTGATAATATATCAATCTTATCATATTACTAGTGGATATCGGGGGGCCCAGTATTCCCAAGATGCTCAGAATTCTACTCCTACAAGGTAACCCATCTATAAATAAGGGGTTAAGCCAACTAGGTATATACTCTTAACTCCATACTCTTTTAGTTGTCACTGTACATACACCCAACGCCTTATGAGCAGGGGCGGAGCCAGGAATGGAGGGGAGGAGGGGCGAAAATTAATTTTTTTGTCTTGCATAATATCAATATTTTTTTTTACCTATTGATCTCGTAGGAATTCATTTAGGTAATTTCTTACCAAAATATTAACATTTAACAACATTTGAAAGACTGAAAAAAATGTACTATTGATCGGGTCCAACAAACATAAAAAGTAGTTTAAAGCAATAATTAAAAAAAAAGAATGCCTTAACTAAGACAATGCTTTTAACTACATTTTTAAAAAAGAAAAAAGAAAAAAGATAAGTTGGCCCAAAAAGTGAATCTTTTAAGTTAGAGCAATCACATTTTCTCTGTATGAAACCACTACACAAAGAGAAACACAACCATCCAAATGAAAAGAGAGCAAAAGGGTGGCAAAAAAGCCAAAGCTTTCATTAACCAAAATATAGCTTATGAAAATAAAAAAGAAAATGCAGAAAAGGTTACACATAACACGCACATTAGGTGAAGTGGACGAGAAATGAACGAGAAATGAACGTGGTATTATGAGAAAACCACCTCCAACACTTATCCAAATCACAAATTATTGTTACAAACAGTTCTAATTGACCATCAATCTCTTTCCCCTCCCCTTCTCCAAATTTTCATAGAGACGTCTTCTTATTTAGTTTATGTTTGTGTCCTGTCTCCTTTTACTTTTATCTGCATGATCTCTTATATTGCTTATTCATGTCAGCTTATTCATGTCATGTCAGTGTGTGTCAAATGAATGGGCTAAAGGAGTCTTCGGTGATGCTGATAACCTTACAGAAGAAAGTGTGGATGAAGTATTGAAGCAATTTATCAAAGATTTCGAAGAAGGGTCATTAGACAGCAAAGGCTGGCCTAAGTCTCTTGGTGCCTATATTGTATCTAAAGCTGCTATGAATGCCTATACAAGAATTCTTGCTAAGAAATTCCCTGCTGCCTGCATCAATAGTGTTTGCCCTGGTTATGTCAAGACAGATATAACCCTCAATACTGGCGTTTTAACAGTTGAAGAAGGTGCTGCTAGTCCTGTAAGGTTAGCACTGCTTCCCAATGGTAGTCCATCTGGCCTCTTCTATTTCAGGAGTGAAGTATCTTCCTTTTGATTGCTAGTACTTTTTTTTTTATGTATTGTGGTGTTGAAAAACTACGTTGCTTTTCCATAATGCCTAGCTTATGATTTCTTTTTTTATTGTGTGGTATCTTAGTATCAACTTTTGTCTTGTTCAAACCTAAGTTCCTCTTCACACTGAAGTACCCTGACATTGTCTGCTATCCTATTTGTATTTGTCATTTATTTATCATTTAAGGTAAGTAAATATTAAAAAGGCATATCCTAATTGACTCACTTGAATGAAATATTTTCAGGGTTGTTGTATTAGAAGATATCATATTTAAAATATTTTTCTAAATGAAAAAAAATGCCTTTAAATCTCAAACTTTTTTTGATTTGCCAGAATTTAGAATCGTTCAATTTTATCCTTAAACTGTAACAATTATATGAATAGAGCTTTTCATTCACCTTTTATTAAATTTTGAATGGATGAATGAACTGGTGTGATCTAAACCCTTCGGATCTTTACAATTTTAACTTTTTTTTTTTAAATTCAAGTTTAACCTATTTATTATCTTTAATAAATTTAACATAAAAAGAAGTAATATTTAAAACAATTGAAAAATCAAAACACATGTTTATGTGGCGAAACACCGAGAATGTTTTGTTCAACATGCACTTTCACTAGATTTTGTTTTTTCAAATAAATTATTTTAATATTTGTATGTGAAAAATGAAAATTGGGATGTTCTTGTAATATATTATCTTTAAGAATTGCAATATATTTACGTTAAGAATATATGATATAAATTTTTTATTTTGTGTGTGTAAATTAAGTAAATATGTTTTGGCCAATATATGCTTCCAATTGCCACCTTTTTTGATCTCTATATCTCCCTGCACCACTTTCATTTTCAAATTGTAACTATCTAGCTTAGATTCCTAAGGAAACAAAAATTTAAATTGAGGTGGTGGGAGCTTTTGGAACTGAGTAGTGTTAGTCTGATAAATTAATGTCACATATTTCAGGCTTTTGACCATAGTAACATAAAAGAGATTTTTTATCGGATTGATTCAAAATTTCAAATATTTTACCAAAATATTGCTATATGAGACACGAATGAAGGTGTGTGCGTTTGAGTCGCGTATAGAAGATGTGCATAGATAAATATACATCTGTCATATGATGGACACGACAAGTTGCACATGAGAGTGTGTTCGTTCAAGTCGCACGTGAAGGTAATGCATTACATTGCGCCTTATGTGGCAAATGCACATTCATCCATGCACAAGTCACGCACCTTTCTTGAACAGACTCATTCTCTCCACGCATTTCATGATATTATTTTAATAAAATATTTATATTTTAAATTAATAAGTCAACATAAACTATAATATATTACAGATTTCATCCGGACAGTTTGCTTTTATAATTGATTAGTTTTCCCTTTCTCTCTGAGTTATCTAACTCAAATTTAAAATTTTTGGCAATCTACATAAATTTTATTTGTACATGTATAAACAGCAATGAGAATTTCGTGCATGATTATTGGTGTTTTATCAATTCTCTTCCTTAGGTTTCAAAGGAGCAGCTAGCACGTTCCAAGCTGCACTTTGCGGATGATGGAGAAGATCATATGCTCTGATTTTATTATTTTAATTTTTTATTAGTTTTAAAATTATAAAAAATTAAACTATTAGGATGAAAAAACATATGGGGCCCTTAGATTATGCCATACAATTTTTCTTTACCAACCATTTGTTTGTATAAATGTAATAGTCAAAAGGATTACATTGGAATTTTAAACTGCACGGTGACAAATGGACTAAAGTTTAAGGAGTCTAAATATATTTTTACTCTACAAAATAATTTTAAATATGATAAAATCAAATACAACAGCAACCAGAGAGACGTACAAATGAGAAACATAAAAAGCTGACAAACAATTGCATGATCGGTGTCTCATGCATATATAGAACATGCATGCATATCCAGATATCCTTGTTATTGTTCTCCTAATTAACATCACAATTCTAACATCAAACTTCAAAACTGAAGAATGGGAAAAGCTAGGGAAAGGTAGAATAAGAATAGCACTTATCCTTCCAAGTTGTCAGTGCTTCTTAGTTTAAAACTCCAAACTTTCAATCCCTTTGTTAAATATTACATTCTCCAAATCTCTTTTCCTATCGCATTGCTTCTTCTTTTTTTAACCTTTTGGGATGTGGGGTTTACAGCTAGCTTTAGCTAGGATCTAGGTGGTGCTTACAGCTAGAGATGAGAAAAGGGGTCTTCAAGCTTTGGCAAAACTGTTTTCATCAACTAGCTAGACGTGGCTGATGCTAAAAGTGTAGCTTCTCTTGCAGATTTTGTTAAATCAATATTTGGAAAACTTGATATTGTGGTAACATGGAAATTTGATGCCGTCTATTTTTGTTTTTGTTTGTTTTCATTTTTTTCAGTAAATGAATGTTTGTGAGCATTGAAGGTTGTCAGTGAAATGCAATTGTGCATGTTAAGAATGTTCTGCATATTTATATTTTACTTTTCTTTATTTGGTATAAAATGTCTTTATTATGTATCAGGTTATGCTCCTTCTTGTATTCTACTGCATTTTGTACCGAGCAAACTTCAGTTGCCATTTAATAACTTGATAGATTTTTTTTTCCTTTTATATATGGGGTTGCATTTTCTCATGCAACATGAGAGGAGCTTTTCTCCTACACACACAATCAAGTGGGCCCACTAGTTTAAATAAAAAAGGAAAATGAAAGAAAATATTAACACGGAAATCAAGCTCTCACTAACATGAGAGATGACTATTCCTACAATATAAGTGTTGATCTTTTATGAGAAAAACAAACATCAGAAACAATATTGTGCAACAACTTATTTTATTCTGACTAATGAACTTGTTTTTAAATACAAAACTGAGCTCATGCGGTTGCTACTAACCAGCTGATTTTGTTGGTCCACAAAATCAGCAACAAACTAACAAAGCAATAACAGTAAAATGCAGTAAACAAACTCCTAAACAAAAGACTAATCAATTTAAAAAACAACTAATTAACTCCTAAAAAATAGGACATCAACAGCAGCCTTGAAACACCAACATTCTCCTCCTGGATCAAGTGCTGCTTTCACATCTAACTGATACACTTTCCATCCTTGTTGAGCTGCCAAGGCAAGAATCATTCTAATTGTATCTAGTCTTGCAACCGGAGGAAAGGTTTCTGAGAAATCAACTCCCCAAACCTGTGCATATCCCTTCACCACTAACCTGGCTTTATGCTTATTCACTGAGCCATCAGGATTGAGTTTGGTCCTGAAAACCCATTTTACTCCAATCACTTTCCTGTCCTCAGGTCTTTCTGTTAGCTCCCATGTCTGATTTTTTTCTATCATAGCCAACTCTTCCTTCATAGCATTCATCCACCTCTGATCACTTTTAGCTTCCTCATAACTTGAAGGTTCCAAAACAGCCACACTACACCTCTGATATATATCAGTCAGAGATCTGGTACCTCTAATTGGATCATCATCTACTAGCTCATCATAATCCAGTGAGACCTCTTTATGCTTTGCTCTTGGCTCATCTGTCCAGTCCCACTGCTCATCTTCTAGGAACTGAACATCCCTGCTATTGATCACCTTCTTTGTTTGTGGTTGATAGATCTTGTAGGCTTTTGACACCAGACTATAGCCAATGAAAATTCCAGGTTCGGCTTTTTCTCCCAGCTTGTCTCTCTTGACCTGTGGAATGTGAGAAAAACACAGACAACCAAAGACTTTCAAATTTTTTAGAAATGGCTTGAAACCAAACCAAGCTTCGAAAGGTGTCTTCTTTTCCAGTACCCTTGTAGACAGTCTATTTAACAAAAAAACAGCTGTGTTTACTGCTTCTGCCCAAAATTCTTTTGGTAGATTCTTCTCATGCAGCAGACACCTAGTCATTTCCATAATGGTTCTATTCTTTCTTTCACTAACTCCATTTTGCTGTGGAGAATAAGGAACAGTAAGTTGATGCTCAATTCCAGCTTCCTCACAGAAAGTGTTAAACCTTTGTGAAGTGTATTCTGTTCCGTTATCAGATCTGATGACTTGAATTTTGCAGCCACTTTGAGTCTCAACCCATCTCTTAAACTTCATAAATATCTCAGCAACTTCTGACTTTTGCTTCATAAAATAAATCCAGCACATTCTAGTATAATCATCAACGAAGATAAGAAAATACCTGCTGCCATTTAGTGAAGGAGTCACGTGAGGATCACAAAGATCTGTATGAATTAGTTGTAGCTTCTTTGTAGCTCTCCAGGTGGATTCTTTGAAAGGAAGTCTTGTCTGTTTGCCCAAAAAACAAGCTTTGCACCTTGTGATCTGCTCCTCCAGGATTGGTAACCCAGTTGCCATTTCATTCTTCTGCATGAATAGTAAGCCTTTGTAATGAAAATGCCCCAACCTTTTGTGCCATATTTCTGAATCACTAGCCTGACACTTGAATGCCGCTTGCTCCTTCTCAAGGGGATTTAGAGAAAAACTCTTTTGTTGCATCTTTATTCTGAACAGCTCCTGACCATTTGAGTCAAAGATCAAACACTTCCCTTCTTCAAATATCACTTTAAATCCCTTTTCTACCAACTTCCCCACACTCAGCAAATTCTGATCAATATCAGGCACGTACATCACACCAGAAACCAGCTTAGTTTCAGCATAGCTCTCTATTGCTACAGTCCCTTTACCTTTCACTTCTAGATACTCTCCATTTCCAATTCTCACTCTTGACTGCAATGACTTGTCAAGGTCTCTAAATAGCTTTTCATCACTTGTCATGTGATTTGTGCAACCACTATCAACAAGCCAATTATCACATGGAGCACTAGAGGAGAAACAAGAGGCAGCAAATAATTGATCTGCCTCATGCTGGTCTGCAACATGTGCCTCACCTTGCTGCTGATCTCCTTTTTCTTTGCAGAACCTTTCAATGTGTCCAAGCCTATGACACTTTCTGCACTTCACATCTGGCCTCTTCCAACATCTGAAGTGTGGGTGATTCTGCTTTCCACAATGCTTACATGAGGAATGCCCGCCCCAATTGTTCTTAGAGTTGATTGCATTGTTCTCTCCTGCAGCAGCTTCTGAACCACTACTGTCATCTCCTTTCTTCCATCTTACATTATGCTGTTCTTTAGCTTGCAAAGCTCCTTCTGTACTTCCTTCAAGCCTCATTAACCTTCTTTGCTCTTGTGCTTGCAGAGCACTTAGCAATTCTGCCAACTTGATTTGAGACAAATCCTTGGTATTCTCCAAAGATGCAATGGTTGCTTCAAACCTTTCGGGCAAGGAGACAAGAACCTTTTGCACTAGCCTATTATCAGAGATGTCAGTGCCTAGAGCTCTTGCCTGATTTGCAATATTTACCAACTTATCAGAATACTCCTTAATTGTTTCAGACTCTTTCATCTGCAATCTCTCAAATTATGTGATTAGATTCAGCCCCTTCATGCTTCTAATCCTCTCATCTCCTTTATACTCATCTTTGAGGAGGTCCCAAATAGCTTGAGCTGATTCACAAGCCATAATTCTGCTGAAAATGGCAGGTGAGACATCATCATATAAACAAGATTTTGCCTTTGCTTTTCTTGTTATCCTCTCCTTATGAAACTTGATCTGATTGATGGTTGGATTATCAGGAAGGGGAGCAACTTCATAATCTTGTTCTACAGCTTCCCAAAAATCGCAACCCTCTAGATAGGCTTGCATTCTCACTGCCCATGCTTGATAATTTTCTCCATCGAATATTGGTGGAGCCATTGCTGAAAAACCACTTGATCCTCCCTCCATTAATTTCTCAAGTCACTCACAGCCCCTTAAGATCAAGAAGGCTCTTGATACCAATGTTGATCTTTTATGAGAAAAACAAACATCAGAAACAATATTGTGCAACAACTTATTTTATTCTGACTAATGAACTTGTTTTTAAATACAAAACTGAGCTCATGCGGTTGCTACTAACCAGCTGATTTTGTTGGTCCACAAGATCAGCAACAAACTAACAAAGCAATAACAGTAAAATGCAGTAAACAAACTCCTAAACAAAAGACTAATCAATTTGAAAAACAACTAATTAACTCCTAAAAAATAGGACATCAACAGCAGCCTTGAAACACCAACAATGAGATTTATTTATCCCTTTATATATATACATACATATATATATATATATGAGTTAAGAAAATTTTCTTGATAGCTTTGAAGGGAATATCATGACTTCTCATTTTGATGTTTGTACATTGCAGGTTAACAATGCAGGGATTAGTGGAGTTGTAATTAAAGACAATGATTTATTCACTTTAGCGGTCATGAATCGTGAAGTAAGTATCTAGGCTTGTTCTGGCATCTAGTAAATAGATGAGAAAAGTTTGCTACTTTTTTTTGTCCATCTTATCTTAAATTCTAATTATAGAAAAACCTTACAACGAGAGGGTGAAAGTTTTCATAATTAATGATTGGAGGTCTTTGGCAGTGCAACTATGTTTTATAGGCTTTTTGACCACTGTAGCCCTTTATTAATAATTATTTACCAAATTGCCCTCGGTTAGAAACTATTACGAAAAATTAACCCTCCAAACAAACATAACACCAATCTGCCCCTGTTTGACCGTTGACCACGAAGCATACCCGGGTACCCCACTCCTTACCCGGGTATATTTTAAAAAAATCAACCATACCCGGGTATGGAGTGGGGTACCCGGGTATGCTTCGTGGTCAACGGTCAAACAGGGGCAGATTGGTGTTATGTTTGTTTGGAGGGTTAATTTTTCGTAATAGTTTCTAACCGAGGGCAATTTGGTAAATAATTATTAATAAAGGGCTACAGTGGTCAAAAAGCCATGTTTTATATGTCAACCTAAACTTAACTATGGTGCTTATCTTTCAACTCTTTAGAATTTTTGAATTGTTTCTTTCCTTTTGCATTGTAAATGGCATAGTATTTGTGAACTCTGGGTGCCATATTAAATTCAAAACTGTTGTGGAAACTCTGGTTGTTAGAAAGTTTGTAATTGTTTTATTTTTGGGCAGGGGATATTTATAGGGCTATGAAAAACTTCTGTAATGGGTTTGAGTATTGACACATTTACAATTCTTGGTGAATCAGACAACTGGAGGAGTGGAAGAAGGGATTCAACAGTTATTTTAGCACCATAATAATTTATTTGCAAGCATTTTTCAGCTAATTCGTATGTTTGAGTCATTGCCTTTGCCATGTCATCTTCTGATAATACCTGCAATAGATTCTTAAGGTTTTTCCATAAAATCTGACTTAAATAGAGTAAAGGAAGATTAAAAACTTGAAAAAAACTATAGTGTTTAGGTAGATTACTGGAGTGAAATTTTGCTTATATTACTGACTAAATCTTGATTCATCTCTAGTGAATAGTTGATAATTAGAGTCATATTGCCATCCATATGTTTCTTGGATTTGAACAGAAATAGTGACATGTTCCATCATCTATCCTTGAGGGTCTTATACTTTATAATATAGATATATAGATATATTTGCATCGTCTTTTCCAACAAGTTAAAAAATGGACAAAATAATATACTCAATTACGAAAAGCAAATGCTATTTATTAATTTTTGGTAGTAGGAAATAAGCCTCGTTGTATAAGAAATGGATCTCCATCACTAATCCAAAACCCGTATGATAGTTAATAAAAGTTGTAATTGGCCTTCTATATGATATTGAAGCAAAATTTTCAGCTTCTTTCCCTGCATGTATAAAAAAAAATTCATATAGATACTGTGTTAGTTTATTATTTTCTCTTGTTTCCTTTAATTTGCATAAGGTCTTATTGCTTGTTCATGTCAAATTCAGAGTGTACCAAATGGCTGGGCTAAAGTAATCTGCAGTTATGCTGATAACCTTACAGAAGAGGGAGTGTTGAGGAAGTTTCTCGATGATTTCCAAGCAGCTTCATTAGAAAACAAAGGGTGGCCTAAGACCCTAGGTGCCTATATTATCTCTAAAGCTGCTATGAATTCCTCTACAAGAATTCTTGCTAAGAATTTCTCTATGTAAAGAACCTTGGGATACATCACCCCAAAAGCTAGCTCTAAGGGTGAGAGTGCTCAAGGCCTTATAAACTCCACATTAGTTGTTCTTCAACCAATATGGGACTATATATCTCAACATGCCCCCTCACGCAAGAGTCCTCTTGGCTTGAAGCATGGATTATGCAATAGGCCCAGCCTACCTGTGCTAAGAAACGCCACAAGAGAAAGTGAGAGGCGGCGAGGCTCTGATACCATGTAAAGAACCTTGAGATACACCACCCCAAAAGTTAGCTCTAAGGGTGGGAGTGCTCAAGGCCTTATAAACTCCACATTAGTTGCTCTTCAACCAATGTGAGACTATATATCTCAACACCCTACTATGTGCATCAATAGTGCTTGCCCTGGTTGTGTCAAGACAGATATAACAGCAAATACTGGCTTCTTAACAGTTGAAGAAGGTGCTGCTAGTCTTGTGAGGCTAGCACTACTTCCCAATGGTGCTCCATCTGGACTTTTCTATTACCGGAGTGAAGTTTCTCTTGCTAATGGGTTAAGTGAAGTGTATATAAGTAGGAGGATGCATGAATCCAATACTTTAAGTGATACAAACAGTATCACACAAGAAGGCAGAGGACGTAGAGTTAAGGGTGCTCCTACATGGGCTATTGATTTTGTTAAACAGTAGAAGTGTCTATTGGGCTGTGGGCCATAAGAGATCCATTGTATTAGTTGGTATAACATTCATATGTACATAGGAAGTATACGTGTCAATCCGCATGGCACCTTAGATGTGTCTTTTAAATAGAACAACATGTGTAAGGAAAAGGCATTGATCAATTGTTAATAAAAATTTGGTTCTGTTATTCAGTTACAGAGAGTATCTCTGTATCATTGGTGCTTTCATTCTTGTGGAGTCAAGATTCCTAACCCATAACAATCATGAAGCTTCAAGAACTTGCTGAGGAATTTACGCAGTATCGCGAGCAGAACAACAAGAGAATGGAGCAACTGTTTGCAACAATGGAGACTCGTTTCCAGGACATGCAGAACACGCTTCGTGATTCGGTTCTATCGTCACAAGGTACAAGTTCTGATAATCACAGTCATAATTTGGGTTCACCAGCACAACGTATTGTTCATAATCACACTACCAACAATGAGGATCCACGTTCCGTGCTCAAGTTTATCAAACCAGAAATACCTAAGTTTGATGGGAAAGACCCACACATATGGATTTTCAAAACGGAATTGTTCTTCAAGATTCAACAGGTTCCAGAACAGCTGAAGATGGAATTGGTAGGATTGAGGATGGAAGGAGTAGCAGCTGACTGGTTCCAGTGGTTGTTCAGTAGTGGGACTATTCAGTTGTGGGAACAATTTGTTCGTGCAATTAAGGAGCGTTTTGGTCCTTCTACCTATAAAGATGTTCGAGGAGTTTTAGCCAAGCTCATGCAATCGGGTTCATTATCTGATTATATGGCAGAATTCCAAAAGTTGATGAATCAAGTCACCAATATAAAGGATGAATTGTTGATGACTTTCTTCGTAGCAGGTTTACATTCTGAATTACAAGGTGCAGTTCAACTTAGATGGCCTACTTCCTTACACCAAGCTATGCAACTTGCTGTAGCTTATGATAGCCATCATTGTGAGTTGCGTTCTTCCTTCCAGAACCAACCAAAGAAGTTTGTTCCTCGTTCTAATATTAAAGTTACATCTGATAAGGTACATTCTAATCCTTCACCTTCGGTCTCAGCTTCAAGTTCCAGTTTACCTGTTAAGAAAATGTCATCGGATGCCTTGGCCAAAAAGAGAGAATTGGGACTGTGTTATGTTTGTGATGAAAAGTGGTCTAAGACACATAGATGTAAATCTCAGATGTTAGTCATGATTGTTGACTGTGAAGAGTCAGATGGAGAATCTGAGGAAGAAATTATCTGGCAAAAGGAGGGGACAAAAGATACTTCCCTGGATGCAGCCTTGCATTCTTTGTCCGGGAGAGCAGATGCCAAATCCTTGGTGTTGTTGGCAGAATTGGGTAAGGGGAAGGTAAAAATCTTGGTGGACTCAGGTAGTTCCCATAACTTCATTCAGAGAAGTTTGGTTGAGGAGTTGCAATTACCTATGGTTAAAACCAATAGAATGAGAGTCTTCATGGGAAATGGTGAGTTTCTAATTTGTGACAAGAAATGCCTACAAGTGAAAATGGTCATCCAAGGTCATACAATTGTCACTGATTTGTATGTTCTGGATTTGTGCACTCTCAACATAGTATTAGGCATGCAGTGGCTTGTAACATTGGGAAGAGTCACCCACAATTATGGTGAACTTTCCATGGAATTTACTTGGAACAATAAGCTGATCTTATTGAGAGGCATTATTCCACAGCAGCATCAACAAGTGGTGTATGGAGAGGATTCACAATGTCATGCATTAGCAGTTCAGGAACAACAGGTCGAGCAGTCTGCAATTGACCCTGCACTTTTACACATCCAAGACAAAATTCCAACAGCCTTATGGCCTGTCTTGCTGCAATACCAGAAAGTGTTTGAGTTACCTAAAGCATTACCTCCGTGTAGAGACTTGACACATGCTATTCCACTGGTTGATGAATCCCAAGCTGTTAAGGTTAGACCTTATAGATATCCACATCATCAAAAAGAGGAAATTGAAAGGCAAGTAACTGAACTTTTAAAATCTGGGTGGATTCAACAAAGCCATAGTGCTTTTTCATCTCCAGTACTGTTAGTTAGAAAACATGATAGCACTTGGCGCATGTGCATAGACTATAGAGCCTTAAATGCTTTAACAATCAAAGATGCTTTTCCTATACCTACTATAGATGAGCTTCTAGATGAATTGCATAATGCCAAGCTGTTTAGCAAGTTGGACCTACGTTCAGGCTATCACCAAATACTCATGAAGCAAGATGATGTTCACAAGACAGCCTTTAGAACTCATGAAGGTCACTATGAGTTCAAGGTTATGCCATTTGGCTTGACCAATGCCTCAGCCACCTTCCAAGCAACCATGAATCACATTTTTAGACCATTTTTGCGTAAATTCATAGTTGTTTTCTTTGATGATGTCTTAATTTACAGCTCCTCCATGACAGATCACATAACTCATTTAGCTACAACATTGAGTTGCTTACTTGACAACTTATTTTTTGTCAAATTGAGTAAGTGTGAATTTGGAGCAAGTGAGATTGGGACATGTGGTGACAGCAATGGGAGTTAAAGCTGATCCTAGAAAAATTGAGGCTATGCTTGAATGGCCAACTCCCACATCCCTCAAGCAACTCAGAGCTTTCCTTGGGCTGACAGGTTATTTCAGAAGGTTTGTGCAAAGGTATGCTTCTGTTGCTCAACCACTCACTGATTTGTTGAAGAAAGATAAATGGGAATGGACTTCGGATGCTACTCAGGCTTTTCAAGCTTTGAAAGTTGCCATGTCTAGCACTCCAGTCCTCCAATTGCCAGATTTTACTTCTTCCTTTGTAGTTGAGTCTGATGCTTCCAGTGTGGGTGTTGGTGCTGTATTACTCCAGAAGAATCAACCTGTATCTTATTTCAGCAAACGATTGGGACCAAGGTTGGTTGTAACATCTGCTTATGTTAGGGAGCTATATGCTATAACTGAAGCAATAAAAAAATGGCGCCATTACCTTCTCGGTTCTCACTTTATCATCAAAACTGATCACCAAAGTTTGAGAGAATTGTTGAAACAAACAATTCAAACACCTGAACAACAAAAATATGCATACAAATTGATGGGGTACAATTTTAGCATTGAATACAAGTCAGGATCTTCCAATATAGTTGTTGATGCCCTTTCTAGACAGTTTACAGATGAGGTGACAATGCAGTGTTGTGGTATGCATTCTGAGCCTTCCTTGGATGTATGGTTGAAGATTAAGGAAGAAAATCAAACTGACACTGAGTTGATGGCAATTCACAAAGCAATTGAGGATGGATCACATCCTGATCCTGCTATAGTTCGGAGAGATGGCATACTGTTTCACGAGCACAGATGCTTGTTGTGGTCTACATCCACCTTGAAGCAATTATTATTGACAGAAGCACATTGTACACCCATGGGTGGCCATGCTGGTGTTCAGAGGACTTTCCTTCGTTTATCAACTTCCTTCATGTGGAAAAACATGAGACATGATGTCAAATTGTTTGTTAAAGAATGTTCCATTTGTCAACAGATCAAAAGCTCCACTCAGGTTCCCTTGGGTTTATTACAACCTTTAAAAATACCAGATGCTATCTTTGATGATTTAACCCTTGATTTCATTACTGCTTTGCCCAAATCTAATGGATACACTACTATATTGGTAGTAGTTGATAGATTATCGAAATATGCTCATTTTGGGCCATTGGCCACATCACATACAGCAGCTACTGTCGCCACTTTGTTCTGTAATATGGTTGTTAAGCACCATGGATTTCCTAGATCATTGATCTCTGATAGAGATCCAATCTTTATGAGTAAATTTTGGCAACATTTGTTTAAGTTGAGTGGAACTAAACTCCTGGCCAGCTCTTCTTACCATCCCCAAACGGATGGGCAGTCTGAAGTAACCAATAGGTCCTTGGAGCAATACTTAAGGGCTTTTTGTTTTGAGGAGAATACTAAATGGTCACAATGGTTGTGTTGGGCTGAGTTGCACTATAATACATCAGTGCATTCAGCAATTCAGATGTCTCCTTTTCAAGCAGTTTATGGCAAGCTTCCAACTCTCATTCCTCCATACCATAAAGATACTGTTCGTGTGGAAGCTGTTGACATGATGTTACAGCAACGAGATGAAGTTTTGAATTTGCTTAAAGTTCACTTGCAGAGAGCACAATTGAGAATGAAGACTCAGGCTGATCGTCACCGCCAAGAGCGTTTTTTCCAAGTTGGTGATCGAGTATTGATTAAGTTGCAACCATATCGGCAGGTTTCTGTTGAACGCATATCTAACCACAAATTAGCTAAACGATTTTTTAGCCCTTATACAATTGAACAGGTCATTAGCCCAATGGCTTATAAGGTCAAGTTGCCTGAAGGAAGCTTAATCCATCCTGTATTCCATATTTCAGTTTTAAAACTGTTTCATGGTTCATCGAATCCTTCTTGTGCGTCCTTTCCAACAACCAGCATTGATAACAGACCAATCCAGGTTCCAGTAGCCATTTTAGCATCCAGAGTTCACACACTTGGAGGGAAACCTGTGCTGAAAAAGCTCGTGCAATGGTCTTCTACCGTACCTGAAGATGCATCTTGGGAGAATGCAGATGAGTTACATCATACTTATCCTCACCTTGAGGACAAGGTGGCTTTCCGAGGGGGGACTGATGATACAAACAGTATCACACAGGAAGGCAGGGGACGTAGAGTTAAGGGTGCTCCTACATGGGCTGTTGATTTTGTTAAACAGTAGAAGTGTCTATTGGGCTGTGGGCCATAAGAGATCCATTGTATTAGTTGGTATAACATTCATATGTACATAGGAAGTATACGTGTCAATCCGCATGGCACCTTAGATGTGTCTTTTAAATAGAACAACATGTGTAAAGAAAAGGCATTGATCAATTGTTAATAAAAATCTGGTTCTGTTATTCAGTTACAGAGAGTATCTCTGTATCATTAAGATTTTGGGTTGAGATATAATGTGCACCGACTTGCTACGGTTGGACTAGCTTAGCGCATTTAGCGCATTGATGGTGGTTTCCCGCTACGGACTTCTCTTGGACCCGCCTCACATGGGTTTCAAAGTCAGGTTGGACTTGGACTAGCCTGATATTTGGTTAGGAGGTGGGTTGAATACTTGGCCTCCAGTACCCCGAAGAGGGGGGAGCATGCCACCAATGTTGGGAGATTGTTGGGATATTTAAGTGTGAAATATATATATTTTTTTGTTATTTATGACTTTACATTAATTATTATTGATTTTTTTCTTACAATGTATTCTCCATGTAATAACGTGATATATTACATGATAATTCTGTTTATTTTGAGTCTATTTTAAGCACAGTATATCATGTTGTATTTCAGCTAATGTCTCTCAACTATTACGATTACGGTTAGAGTCAATCTGTGGTAAGATTACGGTTTGATTCATTGTGAGTAGGGGTGTAAATGGGCTGGGCTAGACCAGACTTTGTCTTTCCTGGCCCAAGCCTACGTAAAAAAAAATGAGCTTATCTGGCCTACTGGCCTATTAAAGGCTTTATTTGTAGGCCAAGTCCAGCATATTTTTAAAAATAAGAAAGCCTGACATGGCCTACAGGCTTTGTAGGTCTCCCACTGTAGATACTAAGCAAAGAAATTAATTGTATAGAGCAAAGAAAGTTCCATTCATGCATGTACTGGTACTTCTCATAAGAAAAAAATGACAAACAAGAAAGAGTCAACATAATACTCCAGCTCTAGACTGCATATCATAGAGGAATAAAGTCAAAGAAATGAGGAAAATAAGAAAAATATAATTATTGGGTGCTGAAATAAAGTCTCTAAGCAGAGGTGACTGTCGAAAATGGCCGGCTACAAGCACATGGGTTCTAAGAGAAAAGACGAAGCCGAGAGTGAGAAGCGGCGGTGCACATAAAAATTAGGGTTGGTAGTGGTACTTTGACACATAAAATAAATATTATTTTATTATTTTATTTTAATAAATTAAATAGGCCAGCCTACAAGGCTTTAGGCCGAGCTTGACAAAATTGGCCTATGACCTATTTGTTAAAAAAGTTTTTTTTATAAACCTAAGCCTACTCTACTTTTCTGAAAGGCTGGGCTAGAACAGGCTCAATATAGGTCGGGGTGTAGGCTGGGCTAGCCTGACCCATTTACACCCCTAATTGTGAGTGTAAAAAAGTTTTACATTTACATCTAAATGAAGTGATAATACAATACTTAATGAGTTTGACACCTCATATAGTTAGTTATTAACATAATCAAATTTTCCACATAAGATTAAAATTAAATAGTAATGTAATTTTTTTTACTTTGGACGAGTATTAAAATTAAACTTTAATTTTACTGACATTTTCAATTCTCTGTTCTCATTTTCATTTAGCTCTTTAATTTTGATTTTTAAATTGTACTCAAATATTTTTGTTTGAATCTTAATTATATATATTTTTCCTTTTGTGATAAAAGCTAAAGTAGTTTTGAATTAGTTTTTGCGTCATCAAGATTAAAGGTCTGTTTGATTGTATTTTTTTTATTCTTAAAATTATTTTGCAGAATAGTTAATGAAATATGTGTTTTTTGTGTTTTTGTTTTAAAATTTAAAGGTCAAAATATAAAACAAAAATAACTCAAACATGTTCTATAAATTTGATTCTAAAAACAAAAAAAAGAGTTATAATTTTCAAAATATTTTTTTACAAAACAGACCTTATCAAATATATATTTTTTGTTCTGAAAATAAAAAAACTATTTTTTGAAACATAATTCAAACAAACCCTAAGTCATTTTCTAGACAATTTTAAAGATGGACCTTCTGCTTTAGCCTAATACATTTTAGGATAATTAAATCTCCTAAGTGCATTTGTTTATTCATATGCTAATATAGTAAATTGCAATTAAAAGAGGTTCAAAAAAAAATGAAAAAACAATTAGGAAATAATAGTTCCGTCTCTTCCACCTTGTTTAAATTATTAAATAACGCCTCACCAAAAAAAAAAGTTTATTAAATAATGAAATTGATTTAATTAAATGATTAGTCCAAAAATTATTGGGCTGGATCACACACGGTTGAACCTGGTACCGTGGATGAAGGTCTTGGTAGAGATGTTCTTCGCGAGATGACTAGATGGTTGGCAAGATGGTCAACAAGATGGTTGAGCTGATGAAGAAGTGTTTGGGCAATTTGAGGAGATTGAGGACGGTACCTACAAGGCACTCTGGTGTTCAAGTTAGTTCGCTATTCAAGGTATTTTAGTACTGATGGATATATGATCTTACCTAGGCTTAATGCTTCTGTATTTATAATGGAGGGGTGCCTTACTTACACCGCAATGTATGTCGATATTCATTTCTATTGGTGGAGAATGGTAGCTTTCATAGGTTATGTTGTGGGCGAGATGCCTATAGTCGGGCTAAGCTTCCTTGTAGATGTCGCAACATGCAGGGGGCCTATCATTTAGTCATTGGTTCATGTAATGGTAAAGTCGTCCTGAGCAACTGATCTTGTTATGTCCTCTTGTCTGAGCTGCTGGTTGTGTGTGTCAGAAGGTTGCGAGATGCTCAAGTTAAGTGCGATGGAAACGTTCTTTTCTTTGTTAAGCAATGGTCTTTTAGGCTCGTTTAGGCCTACTATCTTGCATATTTAAGGTCCAAATCGGATTTAAAAATCAATTTCACTTACATTCGACTAAGACACAGAGTGTATTTGTTGGCAAGCCTGGGTTTAGTGGTCATTGATCTGAACCTATTCCATGCAGTATATTTGGTCCAATTCATGTGTGGCCTAAGAGTCCAAATTATCAAGACTTAAAAGAGGAAGGAAACACATTCAACCCACATGCAAGTCATTCACTAGACATAGTTATGGCAACAACAACTTATAACTCCACAACCACCTTAACAACCAATGGCTAAGAGACAAGTACATGATTTCAGCTATGTTTAATAGATATAGCCTAGAAATAGGCATCCAACACACGAATAGGCAGCAGAAGACACCTCAGTCCACCAATGATATTAAGTGTCATCATATTATGGCGGCATAAGCACGACATCCAACTGCTATATAATGAAGGCTTGAAACCAAGGTATGATCATCATATCCATCTTAACTTAAGTTTATTGATCAAATATTGACTTGAGTGTCAAAGTGTATTCTCTTGCAGGTACCTCTCCCCATTTGTCCCAGCCAAATATAGCTATCCAGTATTAGCATAACCATCTCGCAGATCATCCGGCGTCGACATCCATCTTGAAGCAAATCCACTCAAATTGTTATTGAAGTAAATTCAATCATGTGTGGTCTAGCCTAACTTCTCTTGAACAAATTAAGTTTGAAAATTCAAAAGTAAAATTGATTAAACACGTTCATTGTGGTGCAACAAAATAAAAATTTAAAAATTGTCTCTAAAAGCAGTGTTACTAAAATCGGACCGACCCGGCCCGGTCGACCCGGGAACCGGTAAACCGATCATATAACTGGTCCGATTGAAGCAACGGACTGGCCATGCATCAGAACCGGTGAGACTCGATCCGACCCGATCGATTTTCATAAAAATCAGCGACCCGGTCGGTTAACCGGTGACCTGGCCCGGTCCCAAAAAAAAAAATCCAAAATTTTAAAAAATAATAATCATATTAGACATATTTGAATATTTTTTTGCTTATTGACTTACATAAGTTATGTACCTACAACACTAATATTATCTCAATTATGTACTTTGCAGAAAATTTTGAATTAATTTATAGTTAGAGATGTCATTTTCTAAACCTAAAGCCCCATATCACGATCATTATATTTTTGTTTGATCTTTTATTGGATAATAATATGTGATTTATTATTTTTTATATTAAAATATTTGAAATTTTATCATTTTTTTTAGATATTTGAGTATGTTTATAATTTTATAATATAAATTATAAAATTGTATATAATTATCGAGTAATGCGATTGAACCAGTGACCCATTACCTCGACCGGATCAATAACCGAACCGATTTTAATAACATTGTCTAAAAGCATTGGGGACCTTAATTTTCTTTCTTCTACGTGGTGTTGGCTTTCCCATTTAAGGTGCTTTTGCCCCCTCTTTTATGGGTGCTTCTCTTATGGGTTGTTGTCGTTCTTATTGTTCATTGGTAGCCTTATTTTCCTTGGTTGTTCTTGATTTTGAATTTCTCATAGTTCCTTATATTTTGAGCTGTGTAGTGGATCCATGATACAATTTAAATATTAACTTGGCCCAAATATAAATCTTAAATCCGAAACTCATATAGAAGATCTTCACTTTCATATGTAGACATTTTTCTTTTTTATATTATTTATCATATTTATTTATTGACTTGAGCATCGTAACGTGCACCACCACAACATTTTGTCCATGAAAGCACATGAAAGAGCCTTATATTACGTCATGTTTGACATTTTTAACTATAATTTTCTTGAAGCATGGATTTGGAAGATCCTCAAGTGATGATGAAGGAGATTTTCTAGAAGACAGTGTTGAATTGAAGACTTGGATTTGGTGTTTCGGACGTATGAATTGTCCACTAGTTTCCCTCCAGCTCGGCTGGAAAGTAACCTTGAAGAGACCTTTTTTAAATTGGAACTATACAGTACTGCTGATTTTTTCAAGGCAATTTTCAAAGTTTTGGAATTGAGTAATTTTGGTCTCATAAACAAACATATCACATATTTCATACACGCTAATATATTACAGATTTCACGGACAGTTTATTTTTATAATTCATTATTTTTTTCCCCGCTTTCTCTCTCAGTTATCTAACTCAACTTTGAAATTATTGCCTCCTGAGTTGATTGTACATTATTTTTAATGATTTTTTGTGCTTCCTCAATTCTCTCCGTTAGGTTTCAAAGGAGCATCTAGAAGTTATATGTTGCACTTTGGATGGACAAGACCATGTGCTCCATTTTTAATATTTTCTTTTTTTATTTGTTTTAAATATTAGCTTTTAATTTTTTTTAAACATAATGAATAGATAAAATATAAAATAAAAAAAAATAAAAAAATAAACTATTAAAATAAAGAACGTATTACATATGGAGGCCGAGATCAAGTCATGATAATCTTTCTTTAACAACCATTTGTTGTATAAATGTCATAGTCAAAAGGATTAAATTAAGAAATTTTAAGTCTGTGGTGACAAATGGACTAAAGTTCACGCAGTCTAAATATATTTCCCCTCTACAAACTAATTTCGAATATGATAAAATCAAATACAACAACAACTACAAACAAAAAGAAACTATAAATGACAAATATAAAAAGTTCGACGGAGTTGTTATATATATATATATATATATAATCATTTGACGCCACATTTGAATGTTGTTAGATTAAGGCAGATTCACTGTGTCACATGTTTATAAATTAGAATCGTTAGATCAAAGTAAGATCAATTACTCTTAGAAGAGGTGTCAAATGACCATGTCTCACATAGGGGGTAGGATTTTTTAATACCAGTGTTAAATAAAAAGTTTGGCACCACATTTGAGTGCTGTTAGATCAAGGCAGATCAACGATATCACATATTTACAAACAATATCAGTGACTTATGAGATGTCAAATAATCCTGTCTCAAAAATAATATATATATATATATAGGCAAAAAAATTAATTTTTTTGCCTTTTTAATAAAAAATTACGAAAATGCAGTCGTTTTGAAATTAATTACGAAAATATAGCAGTCAAACACGTCCACATGAGGCGTGTTCAAATAAAGAGAAACACGCCCATGTGGGGCGTGACCTAAGCGTGAGTCACGCCCACATGGGGCGTGACCAAGTTGGAGAGAGACACGCCCCATCTGAGCGTGTTTCACCAGGTGCTGTCACGTGTCACAAAAGTCAATAATTTGACCGTAAAACTTTGGAAGTCCATAACTTTTGATTCGGGTATCCGAATTAGGTTTTTTTTTTTGATTCCACATAACTTTTCGAGATCTACGTAATGACATCTCATTTGGCATATTTTGTCTCTCACAAAAAAATTTAAATTTACAACAATGATACCATAATTATTAAAAATGACATGACTTTGTTACCTTATAATTATTACTAAAAATAATCTAACATATTTATAATCATGAACAAAAACTTAAAAATCAAAATAAAACGAAAAGAACTCACTTAACTTTTTAATATAAATTATTCGATATTCTGTCACCGACAGATGTTAATCGAATACAATTATAAATTTCATAAAATTCTTCATTCAAATTTTTAATATATATCTCAATAACATACATAATTAACCTTATCATAACTTACCATAATCATAAGGATCTTTATTATGAATGTTTCTAATAATAAGAGTGATTTTCTGCTTATTAATTTGAGTTTAAACGTTCTTATGGTATCATTATTGTAAATTCAATTTTTTTTTGTGAGAGACAAAATATACCAAATGAGGTGTCATTACGTAGATCTCGAAAATTTATGTGGAATCAAAATTTTTTTTACCTAATTCGGATACCCGAGTCAAAAGTTATAGACTTCTAAAGTTTTACAGTCAAACTGTTGACTTTTGTGCCACGTGACAGCACCTGGTGAAACACGCTCAAATGGGGCGTGTCTCTCTCCTCGGTCATGCCCAGATAGGGCATGTCTCTTTCCAACCGGTCACGCCCCTATGAGCGTATTTCACTGCTATATTTTCATAATTAATTTCAAAACAATTACTTATTCGTAATTTTTTATTAAAAAATAATAAATTAATTTTTTTTGCCTATATAAATATATATATATTTGGTGTTATGGACCAGCCCATGGGTTTGGTTAACCATTAAGGTCCAATTCAGAGTTTAAATATAAGGAAAAACTAATATTACGTTGTAGGAAAGTTCTTAGGTCATGTCACAGAGACAAGAGATTGTGGGGTCCACTATTTTTAAAATAAAAGAAAAGTAAAAGAATTGATGGGCTCACTTTTATGTTTGTGTAGAAAGATTGCTTGTGTCATGTAAAAGGAGAAAAATATTACCCTTAAATCTATGTATTGTTAAAGTGAGATAATTGCTCAGTCACCGTATATGATCTCTTTTCCCATTTATACGCTGCTCATATAATTAAGTGTGAGCTGCCTCCCATAAAGGCAAAAACGGCGACGGATAAATAAGATTTTCATCTCTATAAATACCTCTCTTTTTCCATTTAAAAGACATCTTTTACTTATTATATTCCTTGGTACAAGAGCCACTGTTCCACACACATTTCCCTTCATTCTTAGTATTCTTTCTGGACCCAAACCATGTCGTGACTCGTGATATCTCCCCTAACAATAACTCCATTGGTGAGCCTAAGTTCATACACTTCATCAAATCACCGTTATATTAATATTCTACACCCTCGAAGGAAAATAGATCTAGTCTACCCTTAAACTCGAAAACAGTTCAGTTGAACTTAATTTAAATGAATCTGTAAACATGCATTATTAATATATTCCTAGGCTGCTTAAAAATACTTTGACCACCTTAACTACATTCCCCCTGACCGTTATAGCTAGAAGCCACCTACTCTCATGTCTAACAACTCAACCTTATCTCCTATACATACATGCCACTTAAAACACATGAACACACTTACAAACACCTCCAATATGCATATCCTTGTTCTTGTTCTCATTATTAACATCACAATTCAAACTTCAAAATTTCAAACCTGAAGATGGGAGAAGCTACACAAAGGTAACAGAATTGCACTTATCCTTCCAAGCTGTCCTTGCTTTTTTGGTTTATCGACGTGAGATAATTATTTCATGTAACAGACACAAAATAGTGAGATTTATTTTATTTTTTTCTTTTTCTTTTTTAAAATAGTGGTCCTCACTATTTTGTCTCTGTTGAATGAGGTAATTATCTCATCCAACTTGAGATAAATAGATCCTTTCTCACTCCTTTTTTCTAACCTTTGGGGTGGAGGGTTTGTCAGGTATGCAGTTGTGACTGGTGCAAATAAAGGAATTGGATTAGAGATAGTTAGACAGTTAGCTTCAGCTGGGATCAAGGTGGTGCTTACAGCTAGAGATGAGAAAAGGGGTCTTGAAGCATTTGAAAAACTCAAAGACTCAGGTCTATCTGACTTTGTAGTTTTTCATCTGTTAGATGTGGCTGATGCTCAAAGTGTAGCTTCTCTTGCAGATTTTATCAAATCTGAATTTGGAAAACTTGATATTCTGGTAACATGGATATTTGATACCCCTCTATTTTATTTTTTTTATTTAATCTTTTTGTAAATTAAAGTTTGTGACTTGTGTGATTCTACATGCATAATTCTCGTTGTTAGCCATTATTTGATTAGTCTTACAATACTTCTTGGAGTTATCTAACTATGGTCACTTGTCTCCTCTACGGTTTCATATCCACACTATGTTCTTCTGTGCTTGTTTAATCAATATTCAATGTTAAGGAAAACGGGAATTTTTTATTTGCTTAGTATTGAATGTGCATGAGACAGGGAAAGCCCCCATGTTCTAATGCTGGTGAGGTTTAGCTTTTTGTGGTATAGTTTGGTGCTGGTAAGGGTATTTCATTGAATAGAAATTATTTAACACCGGTGGCAAACTTAGGAAACCAACTTGATGATGATGATGAAAGCACTAATCTGCCCTGATAGAAAAGTTTATCATTTCAAGAGTATAAGATGGGTGAGAGTTAGGATCATTAGTTAAGTAAGTAATTATCTTGACCAAGACCTCATCATTTTATGCTCCTTGATAGATTTCTTTTTCCTTTTTTTTTTTTTAATTTCTAGTTATTTGAGTTATGATAAATTTTCTTGATAGCTTTGAAGGAAAAACTCATGACTTTAAACTTTGATGTTTGTACAATGCAGGTGAACAATGCAGGGGTTAATGGAGTTGTAATTAAAGACACTGATTTATTCACTTTAGCTATCATGAATCGTGGGGTAAGTATTCTGGCATCTAGTCAATAGATGAGGAAAGCTTGAAACTTGGTGCACCCTGTACAAAAGGGGCCTCAATTTACTACTTTTCTTGTCCATCTCATCTTTAAATTCTAATGATAGAAAAACCTTACATGAGCAGGATGAAAGTTGTCACAAATAATGATTGAAGGTCTTTTGTATACTAAAAAAAAATGATTGAAGGTTTTTGGCAGTGCGACTATGTTTTATATCTCAACCTAAACTTAACTATCCTGCTTGACTAATAACTCTTCTGAATTTTGAAATTGGTTCTTTCTTTTGCACATTTAATGGCATAGTATGTGTGAAGTCTGGGTGCCATATTAAATTCTGAACTGTTGAGGAAACCTCTTGGAGCAGCGATAAGGTTGCTTCTTGTGATTGGAAGATCATAGGTTCAAGTCTGAGAAACATTCTTTTTGTCAAAAATGCAAGGATAAGATTGCATATAATCGACCCTATTTCTACCCTTGTAAGTTGGAGAGATTTGTGCACGGGGATTTGTCTCTCTTTTTTCCCTTTGGTGGAAACTTCTGGTTGTTATAAAGTTTGTAATTGTTTTATTTTTGTGTGGGGGATATTTGTCCTTTGAAAAACTTCTGTAATGGGTTTGAGTATTGAGTTGTCCTTACTTTGCAGGCATTATCCGAAGATGACAGGGCAAAGGCAATGACTCAAACATATGAGTTAGCTGAAGAATGCTTGCAAATAAATTATTATGGTGCCAAAATAACTGTTGAATCCCTTCTTCCCCTCCTCCAGTTGTCTGATTCACCAAGAATTATAAATGTGTCATCCACCTTGGGGCAGTTAGAGGTAGGCAATAAATTCTTAAGGTTTTGGCCTTCTACATGATATTGAAGCAAAATTTTCAGCTTCTTTCCCTGCATCTATAAAAAAATGTTTCATATAGATACCTTGTTAGTTAATCATTGTCTCTTGTCTCCTTTAATTTGCATGAGGTCTTATTGCTTGTTCTTGTAAAATTCAGAGTGTACCAAATGGCTGGGCTAAAGGAATCTTCAGTGATGCTGATAACCTTACAGAAGAGGGAGTGGATCATGTGTTGAGGAATTTTGTCAAAGATTTCCAAGAAGCTTCATTAGAAAACAAAGGGTGGCCTAAGACTCTAGGTGCCTATATTATCTCTAAGGCCGCTATGAATTCCTATACAAGAATTCTTGCAAAGAATTTAACAGAAGTTGCTGTCATTCGCAGCTTGATGATATATTAAATTGGGTCTATTATATAGACCAAGATTTACAATTGATCAGGAAATCAGCTAAACCTAAGGAACAGAAAGCATAAATCAAGCTAATCTATTTACATCAGGAAATCAGCTAAACTTAAGGAACAGAAAGCATAAATCAAGCTAATCTATTTACATCAGGAAATCAGCTAAAACTAAGGAACAGAAAGCATAAATCAAGCTAATCTATTTTAATATACAAGGTAACAAACCGTGATAGTTACAATCAGGATCCTAACAAATTAATGCTACTCTAATAGAATTTCCCTTCTGTGTGCATCAATAGTGTTTGCCCTGGTTATGTCAAAACAGATATAACAGCCAATACTGGCTTCTTAACAGTTGAAGAAGGTGCTGCTAGTCCTGTGAGGCTAGCACTGCTTCCAAATGGTGCTCCATCTGGACTCTTCTATTACCGGAGTGAAGTTTCTTCCTTTTGATTTGTAATACAATTTTACAAACTGCATAGCTTTTGCTTGTCAATTAATATTCTACATTAATTATCATTGACTTTTTTGTGACATCATGTATTCTCCATATAATAACGTGATATATTACATGATAATTCTGGTTGTTGAGCCTATTTTAAGCAGAGTGTATCATGTTGTATGTCAGTGCAAATCTTAGTAAATATTTAATGTCTCTCAACTATTAAGATTACAGTTAGAGTCAATATGTGGAATTATAATTTTTCTTGTAGAATGAAATTTCAAGATTACAACGTGTATAAAACTAATATATGTGGAGGTGAATTTCATTATCATTGGTTCTCATGCACACTTGCCTAAATGATTACATTCATTTACATGTATGTACAAAAGGGATATTTAGTTAGCTCATGTTTTGTCAAAGTTATAGACGGGTTAATCAATTGTAATTTTTTGAGATGATTTAGCTGAAGCATTAATAATATTTACATCACCTGAAACATGTAATGAAATTACAGAGGGGCTTCTTTTTTATCTTTTGGAGACACAGGTGCTTCTTGAAACCAGATACAATGTTGACGCTCTCTAGCTAATTGAGCTACAACTTAGGTGCTATCACATTTTGTACGTGACTTAAATATAAAAAGAATTATAAATAATAGGAAAATTATATTTTCCGTTCTTGATATTTATTAAAACAATATGGCATTTCTCTCTTACAATTCTTTTATTTTGACTTTTATTAAATAATTTTTTTTTCATGATTAATTTTTTTTGTTTATAGACTAGAATTTCTATACCGTTTAATGTCTATATTGGACCTATACCAAACGGATATAAGGTCCAATCCAAGAACTGCCCAGAGGCCCAAAATAACCCATAAGGAAACACATACATGCAATCCCTCAAGGACTTAATTAAGATCACAACAGTACAAGATTGATAAACCTCATCAATAGCCAATAACTAGGTAACAGGCACGAAATTCCAGCTAAATCTAGGTAGGTATCAGATCCTATCAAGAAGCATCCCGCATGAAAGCTACCTTAACATGGGTGATAAACGAATTAGAGTCTTTGAAAGACTTTTAGTTTGGTTCAGTTCGTAAATGCATGAGCTTATATGTTTAAAATTAGTTGTTGGAATTAGGTTTAGACTTACATAAAAGCTCATTAAATAAAAAAAATGTCAGGCTCTAATTCAAAAGCTCGGTGTTAGAGCCTTTCAGGCTGGCCTAATATATTAATTTTTAATTTTATTTTATATTTTTTATACTATTTGTAATAGTACTTTCTGTCCTCAATCCATTTCACCCATTTTGTTAGTTAAACATATTTTTTGAATGATTTTGTTCTATATTATGTTGTTTGGATATACATTGAATTTATGAATATTTATAAAATTACTAGTGCTGTTGATTGTATATTCTATTTGGATAAATTTTTGTTGTCTTAATTTTTTTTAAACAGGTTAACAGACTAAATCAAACTTTTATTTTTTGTAAATAAGTCAGGCCACAAGCTAATAATTATATTCATAACATGTATCAGGCTTGGTCAGACTGACATATTTAAACACAGGCTTAACCTCTTAAGATCAAAGCTCGACTTGGCTCGGCGCTTTAACACCCGTGTACCCTAACCAAGCCACATGCATCCATCAATCAGAAGACAAGCTAGTTATGCCACTATATTAATGCGACTTAATAAGTCAACAAGTAGGTCATACAACAATTATAAAAGAGAGGATTAAAGCTCATGTATGATTGATTGTCTTCTCTCAATATACTTAAACTTATAAAGAAATTATTGACTTGAGTATAGGAGTACTTTGCAAGTACACATCCCTTCTTATTCCAATAAAATCACATTACAACAACATTGGGTACACCATCCTTAGCAAAGCATGAGATTCTGTAGCTTCAACTTATCAAATCCTTCAATTGGGCCAGGTTAAAGCATGTGTGGTTTAGAGTTTAGGTTCTAGGCCCAACTCCTTGCGGTGTAGTCATATTAGTTTATGACATCATAATAAAAATAAAAGATATGATATTGTTACTAGTACTATCAATTAATGTTACTACTAATATCACTATCAATTTGTTTCATCATTATATCGATTATGTTGATTTAACGGTTATATATTTTCACCTTTGTATGGTTATAATTTTTCATATTTAATGTGAAATCATTAAATATGGAGAATCATAACCATACAATGGTGGAGATAAATATAAAGTATTAAATATAGAGAAGAAAGAAAGTTTTTAGAAAATTAAATAAGAACCGTTGGATCAACCTAATTGATCTAACGGTGAAATATATTGATAGTGATATTGGTAATAATACTAATTTATAGTAATAATATTCTATCTCTAAAGAGAAGAGAATGTAAAATCATATTTAAAAGGAAGGGTAATTTTATGAATTTAATTTCGATGCATTATCGATCAGTGTAAAAAAGTTTTACATTTAGATCTAAATGGTATCACATTAGTTTGACACCTCGTGTAGTTATTAACATAATCAAATTCTCTAAATGATATGTCAACATAAGATTAAATGATACATTAATTTTATTAATATTTTTAATTTATTCTCATTCTCGTTAAACTTTTTGATTTTGATTTTTAAATTAAAATTTTGTTATTATATTGATATTTTTTTCTTTTACCTTGAAGCTAAAGTAGCTTTGAATTAGTTTTTGCGTCAGTCAAGACTAGGTCATTTTCTACACAATTTTAAAAATGGACCTTCTGCTTTAGAGAATATATATTCAGTTTACCTAAAGTAATAAGTGAGACTCATCATTGATTTATGTGACATTAACCATAAAAAAGGAGACATGATAAATAATGTTAGAAGGGTTATTATTATTTTTAATAAATAATATATCGTGTATTACACAGTAGTACTAAAAATATTCTCTAATAAATATAATTAGATCTCCTCACTGCATTTATTTATGGGAAAAAGATATGTTATTTTTTTATAACTGATCCTAATTATCTCTTTGAGGCGAATCAGAACTCCCGGTATCTCTACGGGTTTGGCTCTTTGAGCCGCCTATGAGACTAATCCAAAGTTCGGGTGCGAGTCCAAGAATTACGGTACTTATGCCTCTCCCCAGATGGTGTTGGTGGAATTCGAACCGAGGTTCTCTCCAACCACTCAGTCCCCATACTACCAACTGAGCCACTACACTTGGGTAAAAATATGTCATTTTAAATGACACACATTGTGTCCTTTCACTCTCACAAAGAGGTGGGACCCACAATTTTAAAACTTTTTCCTCTTACTTTCTCCCATAATCTATCTCTTTCTTTCACTTAAAATAGCATAACTTTGTGTCCTTTAAAATGATACACATTTTTTTAATTTTTTATTTACATGCTAAAATAGTAAATTGCAGTGAAAAAGGGTTCCTAAAGAATGAATAAACTATTGGGAGCTAAGAGTTCCGTCTCTTCCACCATGTTTAGAACTAATAAAATAATAAGTTATGAAATATTTAATAGGTGTAACTTAGTTGATAACACATGTTGAGTATATGGAGAGAGAATATATATTAGGGATAGAATAATATTTTAACTTTACTAAGCTTGTTGAAATACTGGGGACCAACTCACCTCAAAAAAATAATTAGGGTTGATATAAAAATAAATAAATATAAAATTGACTTTATTGATTTAAAAATTGAATAAACACATTCATCGTGGTCCACTAATTTTTTTTTCTAAAAAAATGTCTCTAAAAGCATTGTGGACCTTAATTTTCTATCTTCTATGTTGTGTTGGCTTTCCCATTTAAGTTGCTTTTGTGCCCTCTTTTTGAGTGCTTCTCTTATAGGTTGTTGTCGTTCTTATTGTTCCTTGGTAGCTTTCTTTTTCTTTCTTGTTCTTGTTTTTTTTTTTTTTTTTTTTTTGGATTATCTTGTTTTTGATTTTTGAATATCTCATAATTCCTTACATTTTGAGCTGTGTAGTGGATCCATGATACAGTTTAAATATCAACTGGCCCGGATATAGAAGATCTTCACTATCATATGTACACATTTTTCTTTTTTATATTATTCGTCTTATTTATTTATTGACTTAAGCATCCTAACATGCACCACCACATTTTGCCCATGAAAACACATGAAGGAGCCTTACATCACGTTAAGTTTGAAATTTTTTAGTTAAGTTTTCTAGAAGCATAGATTTGGAAGATCCTCAAGTGATGATGAAGGAGATTTTCTAGAAGGCAGGGTTAAAGACTTGGACTTGGTGTTTTGGGTGTATGAATTGTCCACTAGTTTTCCACCAGCCCAGCTTGACTCAAGGGGAAAGTGACCTTAACAATTTTAACATTCTTGTTTTTTATTGCCACAAGGTCTTTTAACTCTTTAACAACTTCGAAGCAGAATTTCACATTTTCTAGAACTCAGGACTCGTGCGTAGCATTTATCCTTATTTTTATATATAACAGGATAACATATCATATGTCATTCTATAAGAGATAATAGACCAAGAGATTAAATTCTAATTTAATATATAAAAATAAATTACATCAATAGCTTTTTTAACAAAGGATTATTTATAATTTTTCTCAAAAATACCCTCACTTGATAAAATTTGAATGATATGTACTAGCAATCTAGCATGTATCCCTGTATAATGCATATGATATTTTATATTTAGGTCAAATTTCAACATATATAAAATCATAATAAATGTATGCACAATTAATTCAATTAAAATCCACAAATTATAAATGAAAACTAAAAAATTATAAATTATTAATAAGATATGTATTATTAATTCAAAAGAATTTAAAGAAAAAAATATAAGAATTACGTATTTTATCTTTTAAGGAAAAAATAGACTAAAATATTATGTCACTTTCGAGGTAATGTGCTCTAATTTGTTAATATATATGAATAAAGTAAATGAGTTTTGAGTAAAAATAAATCAAAGTTAGATATTAAAAAATAAATTTGAAAAAAAATTAAGACTATAAAAAGTAAGATTTGGAGATAAAGAAAAATCCTTAACATAAAAAGAGAAATTTAAAATTAAAATAATAATTTAAGATTTTTTTAAAAAGAAAACTTAAAAAAGTGTTAAACAAACGTAAAATGATGTGTCTTATGAAGAAGAAAGAGAGAGAATATAATAGATTTTCCAAAAAAGAGAGAATATAATAGAAAACTATTGCATTCACAACAGGGATAACTCTATTTTATAACACACGGATTCAGTTTTGTGAAAATAGATATTACTTATTAGGAAAAGATCCCTTTGCAATTTTTTTTTTATAAATTACACTAAGTATGACCGGTTATACATTATTGATCGAAGTATGGCCCGTCAGACATAGTATAATTTGTAAACAAAAAATTTGTAAATATAATTTTCTCCTACTTATTAACATGCATCAAAAATAAATATTACTCATAAATAAATTATTATTAATATAAAAAAGGATATTAAGTAACGATAATTTCATAAAAGTTTGAAAAAAATAACTAGAGAAAGAGAAAGACAATAGTTGATGATATATATATATATATATATATATATATATATATATAATTAACTTACATCGGTATAAGAATAATAAATCTTACACTTAATCTTGACCGTTGATTTTCGTTAATTAAATGGTTAAGATTAATTGTGTTATTTTCATTAATTAATTATTAATCCTTAATAAATTACAACCATCATATTTACAGAAATTAACGATTAAGATTGAGCGTAAAATTTATTATTCTTCATTAATGTAAGAATATATATATATATATATATATATATATATATATATATATATATGGGCTTATCATTTCTCAAGCTGCTTGAGATAATTTTATCTCCGGCTACTAAATCATAACCGTACAAAAATGAATCTGCGGTGATAAAGGAAGAGAGAGAAAAAGGGAATCATAACCATTCAAAGGTGAATCAATTAATATAAGAAAATAAATAAATAAAACGACGTAATTTTGGGGTAGCCGGAGATAAACTTATCTTAAGCTGCTTGAGAAATAATTTTCGTGTATATATATATATATATATATATATATATATATATATAACTTTAATGTGTTTTTTTATGGTTAATGTCACTTTTCTTGCTGGCTTGCATGGAAGTTGTAACGACCGGCCACTTGCAAGAATCAATGACTGTCCCCACACACTCACACGAGACTTTTCAGTGTGCTTTGTCCTCACTCGCACACTTCCCGGAAAAACTTTCCAGGAGGTCACCCATCCCAGAATTACTCCAAGTCAAGCACGCTTAACTGTGGAGTTCTTCCGATTCGGGCTACTGAAAAATAGATGCATCTTGTTAATATAGGTATTACCAATTAATTCTTATAAGTCATTCCTAACTGTACCGTCCCATACCAGCACAGTCTCTGAAATCCCTCTCTTTTGGGTGTTGATTCGATTCATTCATGAACCCCCAAGCTGCAAGATTTGGCATGAGCCGCTCATTGTCCGTGCCCTTTCGTACCAGCGATCACTCCCTGCCCTTGCCAGCTCTTGGGATGTTACATGCCCACCAGCTTCCGCCTGGTTCGTTCTCGAACCACATCGTACTGGAAGAGAGGCCCTGCTCTGATACCACTTGTAACGCCCGGCCACTTGCAAGAATCAATGACTGTCCCCACACACTAACACGAGACTTTTCATTTTCAATGTGCTTTGTCATGAACCCCCAAGCTGCAAGATTTGGCATGAGCC
This sequence comes from Gastrolobium bilobum, assembly GCF_033153095.1. Classification (NCBI taxonomy): domain Eukaryota; kingdom Viridiplantae; phylum Streptophyta; class Magnoliopsida; order Fabales; family Fabaceae; genus Gastrolobium; species Gastrolobium bilobum. Next base: position 503,949 of record NW_026899058.1, read on the forward strand.
GCTCATTGTCCGTGCCATTTTGCACCGGCGATCACTCCCTGCCCTTGCCAGCTCTTGGGATGTTACATGCCCACCAGCTTCCGCCTGGTTCGTCCTCGAACCACATCGTACTAGAAGAGAGGCCCTGCTCTGATACCACTTGTAACGCCTGACAACTTGCAAGAATCAATGACTGTCCCCACACACTAACACGAGACTTTTCAATGTGCTTTGTCCTCACTCGCACACTTCCCGGGAAAACTTCCCAAGAGGTCACCCATCCCACAATTGCTCCAAGTCAAGCACGCTTAACTGTGGAGTTCTTCCGATTCGGGCTACCGAAAAGTAGATGCATCTTGTTAGTATAGGTAGTACCAATTAATTCTTATAAGTCATTCCTAAATGTACCGTCCCATACCAGCACAGTCTCTGGGATCCCTCTCTTTCGGGTGTTGATTCGATCCATTCATGAACCCCCGAGCTGCAAGATTTGGCATGAGCCGCTCATTGTCCGTGCCCTTTCGTACCAGCGATCACTCCCTGCCCTTGCCAGCTGTTGGGATGTTACAGAAGTGGAGGAATGAAAGGAGTCATGACAATCCAAATCAGGTTCGTGATTATCAATACAAGATTCAGTCAGTGATAGCCAAGGTGAGAGATATACAAGATGCTTTTCATAAGGTTAATTTAGCTCAAAATAACCTGTCTCATTCGGATACTTTGATTTGTTGGAAAGCTCCTGAAAGCAATTGGGTAAAGATTAATACAGATGGAGCGGTTAAGGATAATCAAATATTAGCAGCTTGTGGTGGTGGTGTTATTAGAAATGATGTTGGTCAATGGTTAAAAGGATTTGCTTATAGAATTGGTAGTTTTGATGTTCTTACTGCATAATTCTGGGGTAGTGTAAATGGTTTGCAACTAGCTTGAGAAGATGGATGGAGAAATGTTATTGTAGAAAATGACTCTAAATCAGCTATTGCTCTGCTCACTAGTGATGGTGATGCAGTTCGCGAGAATCATCTGATTTCTCGATTACGGACACAGATTCAAAAGGATTGGAGAGTTCATCTGGTTCATACTTTTAGAGAAAGAAACTGTTGTAAGGATTGGCTGACAAATTTTTCTTTTATGAATGTTAATTATGATGATTTTTGTGTTTTTAATTCCCTTGAAATTAGTATGCTATTTGATGCAAATTTAGCTTCTATTTGTATATTTCAGTTATTTAATTTGTGTTGTGGTGTGTTTTATCCAGCTTACAAAAAAAAAAAAAAATCTAGAATTTCTCCTAGTGCTATATATGAAAAAAGTTACAGCAAATATATTTACACTAAATCTTATAATAAAATAAAAACTTCAGAATACGATCCCGATAAAAATAAATCTTAGTGCAAATTTTCTGATATATTAAAGCCATAAATCTACGACATCCGTTACAAAAAGTCGTTTAGGGCGTGCAAGTAAAAGTGAAATAAGAAACGTCAAACTGTGGGTATTGGTTAAGATTAGGTAAACCTCTCGAACGTTTTTCAGATTTTTGTCCTTGTCTCTATCTTCTCTTTTTATGGATATTATCTAGAATAGTTGAGTTGTACTCAAAAACAGTCCAGAAGAGATAACCATTTGATGAGAGACATTATCACATCACTAAGAAAATGTCAAAGTAACATAACACCGATACTAGAAGCTGTCCTAACCCATTACACTATATAATATATGCCAATAACTTTTTTCATTTATAAGAAAAGTGCACTTCCATTATTTTATAGCCGTCATTCTATATCATTAACATCCTTCTCCCCTGTGCCATATTCACCCAGATTCATAATTCAACATCTATGGCAGATGCAAAAGCAAGGTACTTTTTTTCATTCTATTCCCACATGTTAGAGATCCCTTTCACTTTCAGTGTATGTATGTATGTATGTATGTATGTATGTATGTATATATGGTAACATTTGCTGGATTTGTTTGTGGTTTCAGGTATGCTGTTGTTACAGGTGCAAATAAAGGGATAGGATTGGAGACTGTTAAAGGGTTGGCCTTAAATGGAGTTAAGGTTGTGCTCACAGCCAGAGATCAGAAGAGGGGTCAACAAGCTGTTCAGAAATTGAAAGAGTGTGGTTTCTATAACCATGTGGTTTTTCACCCGCTTGATGTGACTGACCCTGCTAGTGTTGCATCCTTAGTTGAGTTTGTAAAGACCCAGTTTGGGAGACTTGATATCTTGGTTAGTTGACTTTGCTGATAATACTGAATTTTGCATCCTTAATCACTCAATTCTCTGTCTGTTTGCCTAATAATTCCTTCTATGGCTGAACAATGTATTTATACTTAGCTTGGAGTGGTTTTCTTGATTCTGCATGCTGATAATATTTTGATAAGCCACATTAAAATCTTTAGAACTGCAACAATTGAGTTGCATCTGCAGTGTTGCTTTTTGTTTTGGTGACTCATTTTAGAATGTCTGGCTCAGTTGACTTGTGGTTGTGCACTTAAATTGTTTTTCTAAGTATCATAAACCCATTTATTAAGCTTGGAAACACCCAAAACTACTTGTTGACTGGAGTTCTCAATTAGTCCCACATAATAATTAGCTGGATTTTTTGTTTCTCTCTGAATTTACATGAATGAATCATTTAAAGAACTCACAAATTCATGTGCAGGTTAACAATGCAGGAATCAGTGGGTTCAATGTAGATAACATGGTAAGTGGGCATGTTTTCTCTGCTCTATGTGGGAGTATTGGTCTATATACATAAAACCTCTAAAAATGTTTTGGGTTTCTTACACATGAATGCAGATAGAATCAACAATTAACTGGAAGGAACTGACTCAAACTTGTGAGATGGCTGAAAAATGCTTAACAACAAACTATTATGGTGCTAAGGAAACAACTAAGGCGCTTCTTCCCCTTCTTCAGTTATCCAATTCACCTATGATTGTTAATGTTTCCTCCCAAGCAGGGCTGTTAAAGGTATAGGAATCACAGTTTTATTTTTATTTTTCTTTGAATTCTTTTGAAATGTGAATTTACATTACTTCAACAACATTGAATTTTTTTTTGTTATGGTGGTGTTTCAGCACATATCAAACAAATGGGCTAAGGGGGTGCTTGATGATACTGAAAATCTTACAGAAGAGCTATTAGACAAGGTACTGAAGGAGTATATGAAAGACTTGAAAGAAGGTTCACTAGAAAACAAGGGTTGGCCAACCTTCCTTTCAGCCTATATGGTCTCAAAAGCAGCTATGAATTCTTACACAAGGCTTTTGGCCTATAAGCACCCTAACTTCTGTGTTAATTGTGTCTGCCCTGGTTTTGTCAGAACAGACATTAACAAAAACACAGGCATCTTATCTGTTGAAAATGGTGCTGCTAGTGTTGTGAGATTAGCACTTCTTCCCTATGGTTCCCCTTCTGGCCACTTCTTTGCTAGGCAAGAAGTGTCAAGCTTTTGAATGATTTTTAATGTATTACAATCCTGCATATCACAAGGGGAAAAAAATGATAGGGAGTGTGTCTTGGATGAGATTGTTACCATTTGTACTTTATTGTCTCATAATGAAATGTGGGGAATACATCTAAGTTGGCTCTTTTTATCTTCTCACACTTTTGGTTCTTCAAATGTTCAGTTCCAATTTGCAAATTTTTTTTGAACTATCATGTTCTAAGTCATGAACCATTCCATTCCATTATTAAAAAAATTATTAACATCTATTCAATGCATTGTTAGGTCTTCTCATCTTGCTCAGGATTAGAGTGCTTTCTGCCTTCAAAATTAGAATACTTAAGTTACCAATAATTTCCAGTTTTCCACAGCACATGTAAATACTGCTAAATCGTGGAATGGTAGCTGATAGTAAAGCAGCAATGATGGAACAAAATAAGTGACATGACACATACACAAATAATTCTCAATTGCAAGGCTTAGTCCTTTGATTTTTATTTTTAATATTTACTTTATATACAAGCATGATATTAACGTGGATCTACCATGTGATGTGCCTATTTGGTTAAGTTGTTTCTCAACGCCACATGGTCAAAATGAAGACTATATATCCTTCCTTTGGCAAATTCATTTTCTCTGTAATGCCAAGTTGGCTGACGTCTAATAATCCAAACTACAAGTGTGTTCAATGGGCATGCTTTTGAATCTACTGGAACAAATAATTTATAGGGGAAAATAATTTTTATCATACATACTTAATAGTTGATACAAGACAGTCCCTTGTTTATTAGAGGAGGTTAAATTTACAAGTATTTCTTTTATCGTTATATTAAAATCAAATCAACAGTAATGAAATGACTTAATAATACCAAACTGATTAATTTTTTTAACTGTTTTGATCCTAGATGAGTCAGACAACTGGTAAAATCTTTAATGTGTAAAAAATTCAAATCTAATTATTCAAAGTTAAGTGGATGGGGTTAAAATATGAAAGATAAGCAGTTACTTGTTTATTAAAAATAGAAAGAAACACGTAAGGAGATAAGATTTGCATAACAAGATAACAATCTGTTAATATTTTCTCAGTGTAGGATAGATTTTATAACACAACAGTATATTGTTACTAACGTTATAATTAAGGGTTGAAAATTCCTATATAATTAAACAAGCTTGTGTATGCTTCATTTCCAACTTGGAATTTCTCTTCAACCCAAATCAAGATGTTAGGAACAACTTTACAATCCCTCTTTCTTGTTCTGCTTTTTTTCATTTGTGCTCCTTTAGCATCATATACAAATGCTTACCCTCTATCAACCCAGGGTAGATGGATCATAGATGATTCCACCGGGGAACGTGCCAAAATGATATGTGGCAACTGGGCTGGTCACCTTAATCCAATGATCCCTGAGGGTCTTGATAGAAGACCTTTGAAGGAACTTGTTGGTGAGCTTGTTAAACACAAGTTCAACTGTGTTCGTCTCACATATGCAATTTACATGTGGACACGCCATGGCAATCACATTGTGATTGATACCTTTGCCAATTTGGATGCTCCTGAGGTGGTGGATGGCATAGCCAAGAACAATCCTTCTGTGTTGAATATGACACATATTCAGGCCTTTGAAGCAGTTGTTAATGAACTTGGAGCACAAAACGTGAAAGTATTGTTGGATAACCATGTCAGTGAGCCAAAGTGGTGCTGTAATGATGATGATGAAAATGGATTCTTTCATGACAGACACTTTGATCCTCAGGAATGGGTTCAGGGACTTACTTTGGCAGCCAAGCACTTTGCTAATAATCATGCTGTAAGTATTAATTATATTGCTTATAGCCTTTTTTCTTTCTGTGTTTCATTCTTTTCAATTGTAAATTGCATATAACATAAACTTTTCTGTGATTTCTTTTTATTGACTAATAGGTCGTGGCAATGAGCTTGAGGAATGAATTGCATGGTCCACGCCAAAATCAGAATGATTGGTACAGGTACATGAGCCAAGGAGCACTAGCCATTCACAAGGCAAACCCAAAGGTTCTTGTGCTTATCTCAGGTTTGAACTATGACACTGAGTTACAGTTTTTAAGGACTAAACCATTGAAGATAGACTTGGGTAAAAAAATGGTGTATGAGACACATTTGTACTCATGGTCTGGACTTGGGACACTAAAATTGAAAGAGATATGGACTAAGCAACCATTGAACAGGATATGTGCCAATAGCATTAGAGGATTAGACCACAGAGCTGGGTTCCTTACCACAGGTGAGAATGCAGCTCCTTTAATCTTTACAGAGTTTGGGTTTGACCAGTCAGGTTCTACAGAGGAAGACAACAGGTTCTTGACATGCCTTCAGACTTATCTTGTTGGGAGAGATTTGGATTGGGGTTTGTGGGCATTTCAAGGTAGCTATTATGTTAGAGAAGACAAAGTTCAACTTCAAGAGTCATTTGGTGTAATGGATGTCAATTGGAAAAATCTGAGATATCCAAACTTCACTAACAAGTTCCAACTTTTGCAAAGGAAGAATCAAGGTAAGAGTTTTCAGTTACCAATTCCATTTAGTATTTTGCAGGATTGTGGAGAAAAGCTCATGTTAATATCCATTTTGCATTTTAACCTTTGCTTTTTTTTTTTTTTTATGCAGATCCTACTTCCAAAGTCCCCAATGCATATATCTTGTACCATCCACTAACTGGTCAATGTGCCCAACTGAATAAAAAGAATGAACTTGAAGTTGGTGGCTGTGAGAACCAAAACAGATGGATTTATAGTGGAGATGGGTCTCAAATCCTTTTGGATGGCACTAAGAAGTGCTTAACTGCAGCTGATGAAGGGCTTCCAGTAACTGTTTCTGATGATTGCCAAAGCAAGAACAGTTCATGGAAATCTGTATCACTTTCTAAACTTCATTTAGCTACTGTGGATCAATATGGGAAACAACTTTGCTTGCAGAAGGATTCCAACTCATCCAACGTTGTGACTTCAAAATGTATTTGCGTTAAAGATGATTCTCTTTGTCTGGATGATCCCCAAAGCCAGTGGTTCCAGCTCGTTGCCACCAATGTATAGTTTGTTGCAATGTTATTAAAACCGGTCATTCATCACGTCGAGCTATCACCGGTTGAATAACATAATTCAGTGATCATATGTAAATTTATAATTTATATTAAAAAAATTATAAATATATTCAAATTGTTAAAGGGATAGGATCCGTTTACAAACTGGCAAATTACCCTAAATGCGACCGGTCGTACACTGCATGATTTCCGGTCGTACTTAGTGTAGTTTGTAAATATAACCTGCCCTATTGTTAAAAATAATAATATAAATTCTAAATATTTTAATATAAGAAATAATAAATTATATATCATTCTCCAATAAAGAAACAAACAAACACATAATGCTTGTGATAACGATGTTTCAGGTTCACTAAACAATATTTCTAACTATAAATCAAATCAAAATTAACTATATAATGCATAACTGAGATAATATACGTATTGTAGATACATAGATTATGTATCTACAATAAGCAACATATCACTCAAATATGTTGATTATGATTTTTTTTTTTGAAAAAAAAAATTTTGGTAATTTTTTTCTTAAAAAAGACTGGGCCAGGTCACTGGTTTTTACCAAAACCGGTTGGATTGCACCGGGTCCAATGCATAGTCGATCCACTGTTATACCTGAACCAATTATATGACTGATTCATCAATTCTTGGGTCGTCTCAGTCTAGTCCGGGTTTATCAACAATGGTTTGTTGGGAAAATTATTGCAAAATAACTACTATAAGAAGATATTATATGTTTAAGAAATTATTTCATCTACAACAACAATTTCATAAAAAAAAAAATTTATCTTTTTAAAAAATATAACTTTATGACATTTTAGATTTTAATCGTTTCCAATAAATTCTAACTATTGATTGACTAAAATCAACAGTTAGAATTTAAAATGACATACAATTATATTTTTTTAAAAGAGAAACATTTTTTCATTTCATAAAAGTCCAAGTATATAATAAGAGGAAGTTAAAACATATAGTACGAAAACATATAAATGAAAGAAGAAAAAAAATCTGAGCCAGTGTTTGATATTATATCCTTAAGATAATTTGTCCTTTTTACAGTGCTCAAAATTGGTGGACAAATTATCTCTCACAATAAAACAGATTACCATCATTTTTATGCCGATACTTTAGATAGAGTAATCTTATTAAACTCAACCTTGCTATGTTCTTACAGTTTACAGTAGTTGCCGATAAGACCGTCACGCCGGTTAAAAATAAGGAAGTTATCTTAACAGAAGGAATTTTAATTACTATGGACATGTTCGGTGTGACGTATAAGGCTTGATCGTATAAGTTTATACTATACGTTACGACATTTTCAGTTATTTGGTGTGACCATCGTATAGTATAAGCTTATACATCAGGATCCCTTAATACATCAAAATGATGTATAACTTAATCCGGCCTAAGAGAGAGATAAGGCCTGATAAGAGGTTGGTGTATTAACGTCGTTTATCAGGTAATTCTCAAAAATTAATATATTTTAATATTAATATATTAAAATAAAATTAATTTTTCAATATATTAATTTTAAAATATTGAATATTTTTATTTTTATAAAAATTAATTTATGTTTTGAACACACTGATCAATAAATTTTTATAAAAATTAATATCATATGATATTTTTTGAAGATTTATATAAATTCTTTATGAGAAGAAATTTTTATTGAAAATATTTATTTTTATCTTATATAGTATTATACAGTAATTATTAAATACTAGATGATATTATCTTATATAATTTATTATTTTATACAATATATTATTTTATACAATACCGTGTCAAACGCTGGATAGTATTAAAATTTAATCAGACCTTATACTGTCAAGTCTTATACTATCAAGTCTTATTCTATATTATGCATCAAACATGCCCTATATATTATTGTTGACGATAAGACCCTCACATGTTGTTTAATGGGCTCTTTGACCATAGCGCCACCTAAACTACGGCGTTTATGGTGTCAGACATAAACAAACGCGGGTTATATTCACGCCGCTTTTGAGAAAGACATGCGTTAATAATGCACCTACCGTGTCTCTATGAAATCATGTTGTTTGATTGATGATCTCTGAAACAATAGCTCGCGCTATAAATTTAAAAAATTTAGTAAAATATTTTTGGATCTTTAACACAAATATTACGAGGTTTAATTTAATTTCTTTAAAAAAAAAAGTCAACTCGTAATCACTCTAAAATTAAAAATAAATTCATGTTATTTTTTTTAGGGATTAATATTAGTTTTCTTTAAATTTGAGATAATTATGATTTCGACTAATTAAGTCTATTTTGAATTTAAGAGAGAACACAAGTAATTTTTTTTTTTAAGAGATTAAAATGGACCATATAATTTTTGTTGAGGAACCAAAAAATAGTTTATTCTAAATAATTTTACAATATTAGTAATTTGTAAAATAAAAATTTGAACTAAAGTATTTATAAAATAAAAAAAATTACAATGTATTTGAAACAAAAAATAACAAAACAAATAAATGAATCAAGTATTTATAAAACAAATAAAGTCAAAAGTAAGTGTTGATGTTTTATATTATAGTATGCTTTCCTTAATGTTTTATATGAAATTTCTAATTTCCAATTAATTTTAGTTAATGTGATTGTATAACCAAAACCAAGAGTCGTAGTAGTAGCTGTTTGCAGCTATATATTACAAAGCTTGCTTATTTGTTTTTACAAAGCAGATATATATATATTACCAAGCTTGCTTATTTGTTTTTATTGTCTCATTCTTTTATGCTTTCGTATTCTCATTGTAGCAAGCTGCAAATTAGACTTCACCGCGAAGTTGTTTCATTTCACAATGGTGTTTAGAATATCATTACGTATTTGCATAAGTCAAAACTAATTCGAACTTTTACAGGGAAGACCCATGAATAGAACACTTACTTGCCCCGGTCACAAAATGAAAGCCCAAACAGTTAGTCAAACGCGGCATGAATACAACCCGCATTTGTTTACCTCTGACACCATAAACGCTATAATTTAGGTGGCGCGTCTTTGCCGGAATAAAATATGATTATTATTAAATTTTAATATTATTTACCGTTTGACATAATATTATATGAGATAATATATTATGCAAGATAATATATTATAAAAGATAATATCATTTAATATTTGATAATGCTCTTTATAATATTAAATAGGATAAAAATAAATATTTTTAACAAAAATACTCTTTAATAACAAAATTTATATAATTCTTTCAAATATGTTATATGATAATAATTTTTATAAAAATTTATTGATCAGTTTGTCCAAAACAATATATTAATTTTTATAAAAAAAATCTCCAATATTTTAAAAATATAATGTATTAAAAGATTAATTATTATTTTAATATATTAATATTGAAATAATATATTTATTTTTGAGAATTGTTTTGATCAGCAATATTAATATAGCAACCTCTTATGAGGCTTAATTTCACATTCTTAGGTCTAATTAAGTTATACATTATATTTTGATGTATTGAGGGGTTCTACTGTATAAGTATATGGAAAAAGTATTTGTCATTTTAAATGACATAAAATTATGTCATTTTAAGAGAGAGATAGACACAAAATAATATTTTTTTATTTAAAATTTAAATTGAAAAAAATCTCTCACTTTTTCCCCCATGATTTCCATTTATTCTGTCTATCTCTCTCCTAAAATGACATAACTTATGTCATTTAAAATGACAAACATCAAACCCTAAGTATATATTATACGATAGTCACACCAAACAATTAAAAATGTCATAACGTATAGTATAAATTTATATTATCAGGTCTTATATATCATACCAAATAGCCCCTAAGTAACTCGAATAACGTGTATTACTGTACTTGTAACATCCCCGTCTCGAGCCGGTTCAATTAACATACATATGATACTAACCAGAAACAGCAGAAGACTTAACTTACGAATATACGAGCTAACTTTTTCTTTTTCTTTAATCATTTTCATATGATATATCGCATTGCATACTTCTTCTAGTTTAATTTTTATTTGACGGAGACGAAAATCGGACAGAGTGACATCTGTAAATCGAACAAACGGGGATTTGCGAATCCCACTCTCTAGGTATCCTGGTAAACAATTTATACAGTGCATGATTTCAGACATACCAAGTATCCATAAAGGACCATATACCCATCTATGCTGCATAGCGAGTTTGACACGTGTCAAAAAAGTTGACACCTAAGATGCCACGCTGCCTAGCATTTTAGGCCATGTGGCAGACTTGGTAGAAGCTGTCTGCCACGTAATCTTGCTGCATTGCGCAGCGACTTATGTGGCCATGAATCTGCTACCATATGTGCACACCTAACTCGCCAGCGAGTTAGGTGATGTGGCATATTGAAAAAAACAAAAATCAAACCATGTAATTTAGGTAAGTTTTTGTGAACAGTGCGGCATTTTGATCGTTGTCCTAGAAGAAAGGATAGAAAGACATCAGAATATTCTTTCTAGTTCAATATAATTGTCACTTTTAAAATTTGAAAATTTATTTTAAGTTATGCATTAATTAGAAAAACTAAAAACGCATTAATTTTTTTTTTAATTTTATTCTTATATGATCATAGGAATTATTATTTCTTTCAAATTATAAATTTGAATCTGTCAACTTGTCCATCTAATTATTATTATTTTGTTCCTTATTCGATTTTATTTAAAAATAAATAAAACTATTTAATTACGTATTTCTTAATTCTTACGCAAAATTTTAATAAGTTTTGAAATGAAAGAAATATATCAAGCAACATACAAGTTCAAGGATACGAAAGCATAAACATGGAAAGAAAAAAAAATGGTTTCTAAAATGTAGTGGATAAAATTAGAGGTGTTCAAAAAATTTAAAAGAAACTATCTCAATTGAAAATTATTTTTTTAAAATGGTTCAAGAATGGAATCACTTTAAATTAAATTGATTTTGAAATTATATAGTTCTCAGTGGTTCATTTATAATCGATGTGGATTTCACCACTATTTATCCTTAAATATTTTCAACATCCTCACTTCAAGTGTGAGTTACAACACAATACTCTTTCTAAGGGAAACTTCTTAGAAGCATCTTCTCTTTAAGTATTGGGGCTATACTAGCTTTTTGTGAATGTCTCTTCTCTTTAATTATGCTATTACGGATGATTTTTTAATGAGATGGAATAACTGTAATGGTGAAGTTGAAGAATACGAAAGGTAAATTCCTATTCTTTGCTGAAAGATTCACCAAGAAAGTTATCATAACAAAAAGATTCAAAGAAAAAAAGTGGGGCGTTTGATTGAGGAGAAATTTTATGAATGATAGGGAAATGTTATAGATAGGAAAATGGTTGGAAAGTGAGATAGGTAGGAAAATGTAAAAAAAATTGTTTGGTTGGAAAAAAATTTACTGGAAAAATTAGGTAACTTTTATGAAATCTATGTTTGGTTTGGGATAAAATAAAGATGGATAAATTGTATGAAATTACAAATTTAACCCCAAAAAACAAGTTTCCCAATAGGTGCGTGCTTCTAAACCTTCTTCTCTATTTACAAAAAATAAAATAAAATAAAAAATAAACCTTCTTCTCTCACTGCCAACTGCTCCTCTTTCCTTTCTTTTCTGCGATTCTCTGTGTTTTTGTTCAGCTCTTTTTTTTTTGTTTTTTATGTTTTTTCTCTTTCGAAATTTTTTTGGTAAGGATTTGGTGCCTGTGCGGATCGAATCTCGCTATTTGCTTTTTTTGTTTGTTTGTGGAGAACACTGAGTTCATGAAGAAAACTGAACCAGGATTAGGAAGAGACAAACATCAATTTCCCCCACCATGCACAGCCACTTCTTCCGGTCACCAAACTGGTCTTCAACGCACCCAACGAAACTAAGCTGAGACTTTTTGTATCTACTCTTCAGTCCATTCGCTGCTGACCGCACAATCAGGATAATATCGGAGGGTATAATGGTCTCAAATGTTGTGGGCCCCACGTGTATTAGCCGTTTTTCTGTAAAAAACCACCGAGCAATCAGGATTCTGAATAGTGCGGAAGCATGGACAAACGACACAAAAACGAGAAAGATAGGCATTGACCTTGCCTGGGTATTCACCCAAATCACTCCCAACCAAACGCATGCATCGAGGAATACCAACTTCATTTGCATGGGTTTATTTCAAATACCACCCAACCAAACACCACCTAACAACTGTTGTGGGGACAAAGTGAAACAACTCTCCATGTCCTTAGGACTATCCAAATGCTTTAGGGGGCGTTTGTTACTGGAGAAATTTTTTTGTATCTGGAATCACGATTACTTAGAATATGGTTGGAACCAAAATTGTTTGGAAATTTTACAAAAAAGATGTTTGGTAGGACAGAATATTACTGAAAATATTGGTTAATTTTTTTAAAGGAATGTTTGGTTGAAAAAAAAATATTGCCGGAAATATGATGAAATTTTACAGAAGTAACCTCGTAATTTTTCTTATCAACTTCTTTTTTCAAACTATTTTTCTGTGTAACTATTGTTCCATTAGAAAATCCGATCAATACTGCGAAGTACGAAACTTCATACTTTTAGCCTGGGGTAACCAAGCAAATCATTCGCTTCGTCCCATTTTGAACCACACAAGCTCCTTCACTTTTACTTGAATGGTTGTAACACCAACATTATAGTAGCAAACCAGTTCTTGCACCAAAGGTGATGCAAAGCAATTTGAGCCGACAAAGAGAAACAAGATGAGAAGAAGAGGGTATCTTATTTGCAATTTCAGACACTGTTATTCAGCACGGTGGAGAGATGGTATCAGATTTTGTGAACCACACAAATCTTAGTCAAAAACCACAATAAAAATCATGCGAACATACCTCAGCCCTTCCGTAGGAACATTCGCTCCAGACCAACAACGAGTGACAAACAAGCTCCAAGGGTAATTTAGACTGAGAAATAGCACGAAAAGAAGCCAAGGAGTGGGAACGAATAATTACCATGTTCTAAATGGGAATTATGATTCAGAATTGGTAGTGTAAAAAGGAAGCCTGGGTATAAACTATACCCTGCAAAATTTTATGTTTTTCCTCTACCAAATGTGGAACTAAATAATTCCCACTTACAATTTCCTGGACATCTAATATATTACTCCATACCAAACAGCCCCTTAAAGGTATGGAAAAACTCCCTCCTTTAACCTAACCTGGCTTTCTTCTTTGCTGAACAGGAACCTATTAGGTGCTTTAAAAATATATTCCTGCTACGAAATTAGAGGAATCCCTTCTTTGAAACTTGTTGGTTCCTCTGGATGTGGCATAACAAAGAGATTCACGAACCTGATTTCAGAAGACTGGAATTTGCTTACAAGCTGAACTGTGGGCGATACTCAGAGGGCTGGAATTTGCTTGGTCTCATAGCATCAAAAAAGTTATAGTTGAGAGTGATTCCTTTCAAGCTATTAATCTGCTTACCGATTCAGGCAATGACGCTCAAAAGCTATCTTTGGTAGTTAGGATTCGAGTTTGGGTTGTTAAGGATTGGAGAATTTAATTTATCCATGTCAAGAGGGAACATAATAGATGTGTAGACTTGCTTGCCAAGGAAGCTCTTGGTAAAGCTTGGGGATGCTATTATTATACATCCCCTCATGAGGTGCTTCAAAAGTTGATTCTGAATGATTGTTAGGAGATTCTTGCAAGGAACAACTAGCTAGTTGCTGATTGAATTCTCTTTTCTTTATTTTTCCAATCTTTATTTTTCTGTTTTGTTTCTGTTGTTGATGTATAAAAATAAAATAAAATAGGAAAGGTAGAATTAAGGGGGGAAAATTCAAGGAATATCAATAGGTGATAAGTGAAAGAATAAGAATTAATCATATATAGTAGAACAACATTACCATTAAAAAGTAATACATGACACTTGTAATCTAAGAAAATCTAGTATACATTACAGTAAAAAGATATATTGTATCACTATATATATATATATATATATATATATATATATATATATATATATATATATATATGAGGCAGGATCATTTGACACCGGTGTCAAATTTGAAGTTTGACACCTCATCTGAGAGCCGTTAGATAAAAAAAGATCAACGACTCTGATTTGCAAGCATGTGACACCATTGATCTTTTTTTATCTAACGACTCTAAGATGAAGTGTCAAACTTCAAATTTGACACCAGTGTCAAAGGATCCTACCTCTATATATATATATATATATATATATATATATATATATATATAATTATATAATTCATTATTGATGCATAATGACTTTTAATCTTACGATAAATTAATTTTTAATTTCACAGTAACTAGATTCATGCATTAGTAAATCCACACATGCATGTAATTTATTTCTAATTATTATAAACAACTTTCAAGATCTAATGTTATTGATGAAAAAAAATGGCTGTTTCACCAATCTATAGTAAAAAACTAGGGGTTTTAGTTTGATATCATTTAGAATATATTTCCAAGTGGAATGGTCAAAGTTCCAACCTCCTAGCTAGCATCACTCGATTCACTTTTTGGCCAACCAAATTATATGGCTCAATCAGGTTGGCCAAGGAGTGTTGTTATGGGTTGCAATTTTAACCACCCCATTTAAAAATATCAATTTGTTTCAGAAACTATCAAAATGATTATTTTTACTCTTTTGATCCTGAAGGGTCAAACACCCGAATAAAACCTTTTATTTGTTATAAATTCAAATATAAGTTGATCAACCATATTGCGGCCATGTGACACAAAGACACAAACTCGTTGGTCAAAGAGTGTCGCAAGCCGTAAGGAAGGTCACGACTTTGACCACCCTATTTGGAAATATGTTCCCAATAATACCAAATCGATAATTTTTTATTGTTTTGACACTAGACGGGTCAAACACTTTGATAAAACCTTTTATCTGTTAGAAATTCAAATCCAAGTTAGCCAATTAGATTGTGCCACACGGTACAATCTTATTGGCCAAGGAGTGTTGCTATGGGTCGTGACTTTGACCAACCGCATTTGGAAATATGTTTCAAATAATACCAAATTGATAATTTATAACTATTGTGACCTTAGATGGGTCAAATACCTCAAATAAAACCTTTTATTTGATTGAATTTCAAAACAAATATTTGAAAGTCAAGATGTTAGGAACAACTATACAATCTCTCTTTCTTCTTCTTATTATTTTCATCAGTGCTCCTTTAGCATCATATTCCAATGCATACCCTCTATCAACCCAAGGTAGATGGATCATAGATGATTCCACAGGGGAACGTGCCAAAATGGTATGTGGCAACTGGGCTGGTCACCTTAGACCAATGATTCCTGAGGGTCTTGACAAAAGACCATTGAAGGAACTTGTTGGTGAGCTTGTTAAACACAAGTTCAATTGTGTTCGTCTCACGTATGCAATTTACATGTGGACACGCCATGGCAATCACATTGTGAATGATACATTTTCCAATTTTGATGCTCCTGAGGTGGTGGATGGTATAGCCAAGAATAATCCTTCCGTGTTGAATATGACACATATTCAAGCCTTTGAAGCAATGGTTAATGAACTTGGTGCTCAAAACGTGAAAGTGTTGTTGGATAATCATGTCAGTGAGCCAAAGTGGTGCTGTAATGATGATGATGAAAATGGATTCTTTCATGACAGACACTTTGATCCTCAAGAATGGATTCAGGGCCTTACTTTGGCAGCCAAGCACTTTGCTAATAATCATGCTGTATGTGTTATATTTCTAATAGCATTTTTTTTTTCTATTTCTTTCTTTTGAATGCTAAATTGAATAAAATATAACTTTGTGATTGCTTTTAATTGTCCAATAGGTTGTGGCAATGAGCTTGAGGAATGAATTGCATGGTCCACGTCAAAATCAGAATGATTGGTATAGGTACATGAGCCATGGAGCATTATCCATTCACAAGGCAAACCCAAAGGTGCTTGTGGTTATCTCAGGTTTGAACTATGACACTGAGTTTCAGTTTCTAAGGAGTAAACCATTGAAGATAGACTTGGGGAAAAAAATGGTGTATGAGACACATTTGTATTCATGGTCTGGAACTGGGACACAAAAATCAAAACAGATATGGACTAAGCAACCATTGAACAGGATATGTGCTGATAGCATTAGAGGGTTAGAGTACAGAGCTGGGTTCCTTACCACTGGTAAGAATGCAGTTCCTTTAATTTTCACTGAGTTGGGGTTTGATGAGTCAGGTTCTTCAGTGGAAGACAATAGGTTATTGACATGCCTTCAGACCTATCTTGTTGAGAAAGATTTGGATTGGGGTTTGTGGGCATTTCAAGGTGGCTATTATATTATAGAAGACAAAGTTCAACTTGATGAACCATTTGGTGTAATGGATGTTAATTGGAAAAATCTGAGAGACCCAAACTTCACTAACAAGTTCCAACTTTTGCAAAGGAAGAATCAAGGTAAGAGTTTTCAGTCACCAATTCAATTTAGTATTTTGCAGGCATGTTGAGAAAAGCTCATGTCAATATCCATTTTGCATTTTAACCTTACTTGGATTTTTGATGCAGATCCTACTTCCAAAGTCCCCAATGCATATATCTTGTACCACCCACTAACTGGTCAATGTGCCCAATTGAATAACAAGAATGAACTTGAAGTTGGTGGATGTGAGAACCAAAACAGATGGATTTATGGTGGAGATGAGTCTAAAATCCTTTTAAATGGTACTAAGAAGTGTTTAACTGCCGCTGGTGAAGGGCTTCCAGTAAGTATTTCTGATGATTGCCAAAGCAAGAACAGTTCTTGGAAATCTGTATCACTTTCTAAACTTCATTTGGCTACTGTGGATCAAGATGGGAAACAACTTTGCTTGCAGAAGGATTCCAACTCATCCCACGTTCTGACTTCAAAATGTATTTGTGTTAAAGATGATTCTCTTTGTTTGGAAGATCCCCAAAGCCAGTGGTTCCAGCTTGTTTCCACCAATGTATAGTTTGTTGGAAAAATTATTGCCAGTTAATCAATTATAAAAGATATTTCGTGTTTAAGAAATTGTTTCATCAACAAAAGCAATTTCATAAAATGTACCTAAGAAATCGAAGCATGTAATAACACGAAGTTAAAACATACAGTATGAAAACATATGAATGAAAGAAGAAGAAATTTGAGCCTAGTGTTTTATATCCATAAGGCTGTAGGCGCAATTGGATCTGTGGAAGTATTTAGATCGTTGCGGTTTGGGATGCAACAGATCATCATCGTTTTTCTGATTACCTCTTGTAGCGCAGATCGTAGATGATGCTCCACGAATCGATGTCCTTTTTCTGTATCACAACACGAACTCACAAACCGATCTCTCCTTCGTCACAGTACGAACATATCTCTTTGTTTTCTGGAAAACCTTCTAGACTATCCTCAAGGGGGAAGGGAAAGTGTGTGGGCACTTTTTCATATCAGAGCTTACCTTTTTGTTCATGGACTTTGGAAGCTGATGACTTAAGTGATAGTATTTATACGAGTACAAAGAAACCATAGCCCTAAGCTTTTTGGGCTCTAGGCTTCTTGGGCTCTTATCATCTCTTAGCCTAATTGGGCTTATGTAATAGAGCATAAACCCAACAATCTTCCACTTGCTCTTTTAGGTACTGTAACTATAATAGCCATAACCTAATTAATTAGTAAATTACATGTAATTAAATAATTAAGCATGTATTAGTGAGTAAAATTAAGTATAAGACTTAATAAAATGAATTTGAGTCACTTTGGAGTTAAAAAGTATACTCAGTGAAAATTAAGAGGGATAAATGGGTGTAGGCAAAAGTACCCAAAATATAAAAGTAAAATTGTAAATATTCCTAGAATAATATTCCAGACTTTTGAGTAAAGTTTGGTAATTAATGGAGTTGAATAGATAGATGAACCAATACCCGCATGATTCCACTTAACATGTGTTAAGTGATAAAACAACTAAAAGAACCCAAACCCCCCCCCCCCCCCCATTTTCCCGTCGGACCAGCAGACAGAAGGAGAAGAAGAAGAAAGGAAGAGAGAAGAAGAGAGAGAGGAGGGAGGAAACCTTGACCGTTTTGGGTGATTCAAAAGCCTAAATCACTTAGAATCTTCCCCTCTTTCATAATCCTAGCTTGGTTTTGAGTGGGAGTCCTTGTGGAGAGACATATTGGCCCCCAAAGATTCGCCCCTTTTGAGAAGTGTGGGGTTTTGGGAGTTTCTACCTCCATGGAAGCTTGAGGAACGCTCATTCCTCTATTGTGTGATCATTGGTGGTAAGTTTCCACTCTCTTTCACATGATTCTTGGAGATTTGCATGAGTTTAGGGTTTATGAATAGTGAATTGGGGGTTTTTATGAAATGTGATTAAATTAGCTATGTTCTAGGAAGATTGGAGCTTAATGTATGTTATGAGAAATGCTAGGAATGATGATTAATCGGTGAAAATGAGCTTAGATAGTTATATGACTATACTTTGAAAATGGCAAGATTTAATGCTTGATATTGGATTTTCTTGCATTAATGATAAATGGTTTGGTTGATTGATGATTGTGTCCTAATGATGTCTAGGATTGAGGAATTTGGACCAACCATAAGTGATCAACCATTGAAGCAAGCAATGGAGCTTGATTAGCTCTTTGGGATAGCTGTGTGCTGTGTAAACCATAGCTTGAAACCAAAGTTGATTGATTGTGGAACCGGTTGGTGAGAACAAAGGTTAATTGGAAGCTTTAAGGTAAGCCTTCGGACCTTGGGTGTAATTCCCTTGATTGTTCCACCAAGCCCTGATTGGGTAGTGGTTGTTGTTGTAAATAATAATTATTTAGTTATTATTTAGTCATTTATTTGTCGTATTGGGCCAAGCCCATTAGGTTAAAATTAGGTCAAATATTTTCTATAAATAGATAACCCTTTGTACAGATTATTTACAATTCTATAATATATTAGAATACCCTTTTTCAAGTTGGTATCAAAGCTCTCGATCTGAGGGCTTTGCTTCCGCACATATTATCTTCTTTTTTAACAAAACCCTAATTTATTTGCCTCTTACCGCCATCAGCCGCCACCGGAAAATTTTTCCGGGGACCTTTTGGACCAAGGGGACCATTGTTGACCTTATTTTTCCTCCGATCTATCATTCTACGCACTGTTCCTCCGCCACAAACGACCGAAACACCTCCAACCGCCTCCAATCAGATCTGTCTTCACCGTTTGGACCACTTTCCGACGACTTTTCAACCGCGACCACCCACAGACAGGTGCGCGCTCACCGGACGACCACACCAGAAAAATCTCAGCTGGCGAAGCCCATCCACGCGCCGCCCCTTTCCCGGCGAGTGAATCCCACGCGCAGCTCCTTTCTCCGGCGCGTGAAGTCGCGTGCAGCCGTGTTTTTGGACAGGACCACCACCATTCTTCTCGTCTTCTTGTCTTCTGTCTGGATATGTAATTATTTTTCTGATCAGAGGTCATTTGATATTCTGTTTGGTTGATTTTATCGCTGGTTGTTAACTTTTTTTTGTTAAAGAATGGTCGAGCATGATAGTTCTTCGATCTTATCTGGTAAGAGCACACGTTCTATATCTCTTCTTGCTTCTTGCACTGATTTTAAAACCTCATGGATTTTGGATTCAGGTGCAACTGATCATATGGCTTGTCGTACTGAGTTATTTTGTTCTCATCATCCTACTGTTGGTAGTCATACTATATCCGTAGCTGATGGATCCCATAAATCAGTTATTGGTTCTGGTAACATTCAAATTCAACCTTCCTTGTTTCTTAAAAATGTTCTTTATATTCCTCAGCTTTCTACTAATCTTATCTCCACTCAAAAACTTACAACTGATTTGAATTGTTCTATCACATTTTTTCCTTCTCATTGTCTTATTCAGGATCTTACCACGAAGAAGACAATTGGAGTTGATAATGAACAGGATGGGTTGTATCATCTCCTTCCAGACCATGCTAGCAAAAATCAGTTATTAATGACACGTCATCCTTCTACTGCAGAGTCTATGATTTGGCTCCATCACAAGCGTCTCGGGCATCCACCATTTAGTCTTTTGAAGTCTATGTTCCCCTCTCTGTTTCTCAATAAGTCGGTTGAGACCTTTCATTGTGATGTTTGTGAATTTGCAAAACACCATCGAGTGTCATTTCCTTCTAGCACTATTAAAAGCAGGGAACTTTTTTCTCTTATCCATTCTGATGTTTGGGGCCCTTCTAAAGTGCACAGTGTTTCAGGTGCAAGGTGGTTTGTTTGGTTTATTGGCGATTGTACTCGGATAACATGGATATACTTGATGAAAGACAAGTCTGAAGTACCAGAGATATTTATTCGGTTTCATCACATGGTTGAGACTCAGTTTGGTAAGGGTATTAAAAGACTCAGATCTGATAATGGTACTGAGTACGTCAATCAACGCCTGTTACAATTCATTTCAGACAGAGGTATGATTCATGAGCTCACATGTGTTGATACCCCTCAACAAAACGGGGTTGCTGAAAGGAAAAATCGTCACCTTCTTGAAGTTGCTAGAGCACTACTTTTTCAGACATCTGTTCCTAGTTCTTATTGGGGAGAAGCAGTATTAGCTGCAACTTTTTTGATCAACCGTTTACCTTCACGGGTCCTTAACAATATCAGTCCTATTCATTCCATGACTTCCTTCTTTCCTTCTGTTCCCATATTGCAGAGCCTTCCACCAAGAGTGTTTGGATGTGTTGCCTTTTTCCATGTTCATAAACAACATCGGAGTAAGTTGGATCCTAGGGCTCTTAAGTGTGTCTTCCTTGGTTATAACCCTTATAAAAAAGGGTACAAGTGTTATCATCCACCAAGTCGGAAATTTTTTGTTTCTATGGATGTCACCTTTGAAGAATCTGAATCTTATTTCCTGGATCCTCATCGTCAGGGGGAGAATAGTTCTTCAGAAGACTCGTCCCCTTCCTTCTTTGAGTCTGGATCAATCTTCTCTCTTCCTAGTGTGTCTGCTCCTGGTGTGTCAGAACCTTCAAATACACCTGAGATACAACCCATACTGTCTCACCAGCAACCTCAATCGTCTGAACCACTGGTAAGTTCTGAATCTCCTATTTCTTCTGAGTCTCCTGAATCTCCTGTTTCTGATTCTAATATTATTTCCTCTCATGATTTGTCTATTTCTTCTGATATCTCTAATGACTTACCCATTGCTTCTACTTCTGATGACTTACCTATTGCTCTTAGAAAAGGAAAAAGATCTTATCACAAGAAAACTTGTTCCTCCTGTCCCTCTTGTACTCAATACCCTATCTCCCACTTTGTTTCCTCTGCTAATCTTTCTGTGCAGCACAAAAGCTTTGTTTCAGCACTAGATTCTATTGCAATCCCAAAATCAGTACATGAAGCCTTGAAAGATAGGAACTGGGCTCAAGCCATGCAAGAGGAGATGAATGCTTTGGAGAAAAATAAAACATGGGAGGTTATTGATAGACCCAACGGAAAGAAAGCAGTAGGGTGCAGATGGGTTTATGCCCTGAAATATAATCCTGATGGCACTCTTGAGAGATATAAGGCTCGATTAGTGGCCAAAGGTTACACTCAAACCTATGGCATTGATTATGAAGAAACCTTTGCTCCAGTTGCAAAGATGAATACAGTGAGAATCTTGTTATCCCTTGCTGCCCATTACAATTGGGATATAAATCAATTTGATGTGAAAAATGCTTTCCTCAATGGTGAGTTAGAAGAAAAAGTCTACATGGAAATCCCGCCTGGTTTTGATTCTGTGAAGGGAGAAAATAAAGTTTGTAGATTAAAAAAGGCCTTGTATGGATTGAAGCAGTCACCTCGTGCTTGGTTTGGAAGATTTACTAAGGTTATGATAACCTTAGGATACAGACAGAGCCAAGGAGATCACACTCTTTTCTTCAAGCACTCCCAAAATGGGAAGCTTACTGTGCTCCTTGTATATGTTGATGATATTATTATCACAGGTGATGATTTTGTTGAGAGACAGATTCTGCAAACACGGCTTGCTTCTGAGTTTGAAATCAAAGACCTTGGGAAACTTAGATATTTCCTAGGGATAGAAGTAGCTCATTCAAGCAAAGGAATTTTTATCAGCCAGAGGAAATATGTTCTTGATCTTCTCAAAGAAGCAGGAAAGCTCGGGTGTAAACCCTCTAATACTCCTATTGAGCAGAATCACAAGATGGGCTATGAAGAAGAGAGTCCTCCAGTTGATAAAGGACAATATCAACGGCTAGTTGAGAAATTGATATATCTGGCCCATACTAGACCAGACCTAGCTTATGTTGTTAGTGTTGTCAGTCAGTTTATGCACGATCCAAAAGAAAAACACATGCAGGCAGTAGAGAGAATTCTTCAGTATCTTAAAGGTACTCCTGGTAAAGGATTGTTATTCCGACATGATGGCAATCTATCTTTAGAAGTCTACACAGATGCTGATTATGCTGGATCCGTGACTGATCTTCGTTCTACCACTGGTTATTGCATGTTTCTTTGCGGTAACTTGGTGACATGGAGAAGTAAGAAACAAGATATGGTTGCCAGATCAAGTGCAGAAGCTGAATTTTGAGCTATGGCTCAAGGCATTTGTGAGTTACTGTGGCTGAAAATTGTACTTGATGATCTCAAAATAAAATGTGAGGGACCTATGAAGCTGCTATATGATAATAAGTCCGCTATTTGTATAGCTCATAATCCAGTCCAACATGATCGGACTAAACATATTGAGGTTGACCGCCATTTCATCAAAGAGAAACTTGATAGCGGGTTGATTACCACTCCATACATTCCCACTGGGCGTCAATTAGCTGATCTATTAACAAAGGGGCTTCCTTCAGACAGATTTCAAGAACTTACTAGCAAGCTGGGAATGATAAATATATATTCCTCAGCTTGAGGGGGAGTGTTGTAAATAATAATTATTTAGTTATTATTTAGTCATTTATTTGTTGTATTGGGCCAAGCCCATTAGGTTAAAATTAGGTCAAATATTCTCTATAAATAGAGAACCCTTTGTACAGATTATTTACAATTCTATAATATATTAGAATACCCTTTTTCAAGTGTTGTGATAGTGTATATAAATGCAATGAAATAGTGTAATGCTTTGTTATACGTATGTGTATGCTTTGGTGTGGCATAGGATGATGTTTCCCTATGTTGGTATGTTGCATGACGATGCGTAAATCATACTTGGTAGTTTAGCTGGTCAGTAGGACTATTTGCATCTGAGTTTCCTTAGGACAGCTTGAGAGCTCGAGGGATTTCTCCTGGAGATGTTATTGCACTTTGCATAGATATGTATTTACTGCATTATTATTGTTATTGCTATTACACTGATATGGAACTGTGGGGTGGAGAGATGCTCCAAGGACCCCTGGTTTACTAGTTATATTCGTATATCTTACCCCGTGTTGTGGGGACCCCCTTTCAGGTAAGGATGCTGCAGGAGCCACCAGTGGCAAGTGGCCATACTTGGACTAGTAGTGATGCATGATGATACAGTATTTTGATATCATACATGTTGTTTTGTAGCTCACATGTATATGATTATAATTAATAGACAATTGATAGATGTATGTTATGTTTATTTGGAATGGACTTAGCCTATGCTCATGCCTTTGGTTATCTCTTTGTTGATGGGAGCCAAGGGAGTGATCATAGTGTTTTGTAAGCTAAGTTCCATGAATTGTAATGAATATGATTTGTAATTGATGATTACCTTAAGTTCATTATATGCATGCTCTATATGTATTGGATTGTTGAGCTGGAAAGTATATTAGGTACCTAGTTCTAAATTGGGAATTGTTGATAAAACAAAGGTTATGTTGCCCAAATTATAGTACAAGCCATGAGGAGAGGTTGGGAAAGGTTCTAGGGTTAAGTTAGATGGTTGAACAAGTGTGGCTTGTTAATGGAAATGCAACCTCCCAAGAATTAGACTTGAAAAATGAGGGTATTGGAATTCCCTGGCTGCGCGCTTAAGCGCATAAGAGCGCGCTCGAGCGCCCTGCTGCCCCTGTGAGAGCTAATGCTCTCTGCATCCTCGCGCCGAAGCGCCCAAGTGGGGGCTTAAGCTCCCAGGATTGCGCGCTTGAGCGCCGTGGTTTGCGCTTAAGCGCCCGTCGCTGCAGAAAGATGGGATGCTTACTGTCTCCGCGGGCTTTAGCGCCCAGAGTGGGGGCTTAAGCGCCCAGGGTTGCGCGCTTGAGCGCCCTGGTTCGCGCTTGAGCGCCCTTAGCCACTGAAGGAGGAGATGCTTCTGTCTCTGCGCGCTAAAACGTCCCAAATGGGAGCTTAAGCGCCCAGGATATCGCGCTTGAGCGCCCTGGTGCGCGCTTAAGCGCCCATTTACACTAAAAGACCTGATGCTCTCTGCCTCCGTGCGCTTAAGCGCCCAGATGGAGGCTTTAGCGCCCGATAATGCGCGCTTGAGCGCCCTGTAGCGCGCTGAAGCGCGCGGGGCCTGTGTCCAACATACACTTTTGTTGCTCTATTTTGTCATAACGCGAGCTACAGTGCTCCAAACGAGGCGCGGATCGAAGCCACGCGTAGCTAATGTTTAGAAGAAGACATTTAATAACCTTTGGTCTAAGGATATAAGAGTATGATGTTAAGCTTAATTCGTTTTATTCCGCAATGTAATATGGTTATGATCACGCAATTGGGCATTATAAATTCGGCATGTTTTAAAATGAAAAATTTATCCGGATTTTAATTGAACCCATGTAATTGTAACTGCGCTTAATATCATAATGCGATGTTAACAAACCGGTTCTAGAACGGGGTGTTACAGTAACACTCCATTACCGGACTAGTTTGTTAACATCACATATGGTATTAAAAGAAGTTACAAATTATAGTAATTGAATTTAGAATTACAGATAAACTTTTTCTTTTCATTATTATCAAATATAACTAACTTCATAAACATTTAAATTAATACTCTAATTGTAAGACAAACTCATTCGGAAGCGTATACATTCTTATACTTACCCCTACAGGCTATTCCACCAATCCTAGGTTGTAAAACATCCTCCTATTAAACATTCTTTTATATTACAGTAGACCTTAAACCATACCTTATAATAAGTCTTTAATTATTACATGGTAAGGCCCCTTAGTTATTCCCCTTAGAATTCACAAAAACTCATTTTTTTAAACTTGGGAATCGATTCCTCCAGGGTGGGAATCGATTCCCCACCCCTGTGAGTCCAAGGCAGTAGCTAAATAGCTTATTTAGTCTCGTGGGATCAAATTCTCTCTTGACGGGAACAGATTCCTAAACTAGGGAATCCATTCCCTCCATATGGGAACAGATTTTTGAAAATTGATTCCCTCCTGGCGAGAACAGATTCCAAAGTGTGAAATTTTTAGACAGAAGATCAATTTGCCTCATATGTTGTGTGGGAATCGATTCCCAACCTATGAGAATCAATTCCTCCCCTGTGCGAAAGCATTTTGACAACATTTAGCTGCATCAAGGGCTATGAGGATTCCTCCCAAACTTCCATATGACCTAATAGACATGGTATTCAAGTATTAGTGAAACAAAAATGCTTCTACAAATCATAAAAGTAAGGGAAATAGATGTATCATGTGGTAGTAAATTGGTTGTGTCATGTTATAGACACAACCAATGTGGACCCCACCACTTTTAAAATAAAATAAAAAAGAAAAGAAAGTGGTGGGGTCCACATTAGTTGTGTCTATAACATGATACAACCAATTTCCTACAACATAATACATCTATTTCCCTAAAAGTAATTACGTGTCAAAATCTAACACTTTTTAGAATCAACGTATTAGAGTGTTGTGTCGTGTCATATCTTGTATTCCGTGTTGGTTTCAGTGCAACATAGATGCGAAACAACAAAAAATGTAGTATATGAATTAAAATTATGAACAATAAAAATTAAAGTAATAGGAAAACCCAATAAAACACAAATTATGTGTTTAAATGTAAAACACCAAACACGATATTCTCGAGACGTAAAGCAAATTATGTATTTGAAATGTAAAGCAACAAACACTATAACGAACCAAACATGGACACAGAGACGAAAATCACAGGCACAAACCAATAATATATTGAAAAACCGATGTAGACGCACGATTCTCGAGACAACAACGATACATAAGTAGGGGGAAGCTATTCTCACGTGAGATGAGGTAAGTTTTCTTATTACACACCATTCGATAACTGTGTAACATTTTTTTTTTATTTTTTTATTCTTTTAGGTAATGGGTCCCATCATTATGTGACTTATAACATAAGATTTCTTCTCTCCTGCAACATGATACTAGATAAGCCCTACATAAGTAACATAACAACATCAATATTTATGCACGGGTACCAAAAAGTGATCATATTGTGTAATGGAATATATCTTGAAGACAACGACACACACACACATACGAGTCAGGATCATTTTACATCAGTGTAAGTTATACTCTTAATCTTGTCTGTTAATTCCACTTATATCTAAGGGCTCAAATTTTTTAGTAATATGAGTCGTTGGATACAAGTGGATCAATGATCAAGATAGAGTATAAGACTTCTAACTCATACACCGGTGTAAAAATATCCTGTCCCTATAAATATATATATATATATATATATATATATATATGTATATATATATATATGTAACCTACAGCTAGCCAGGATCCGCCTGCGGATCCCAGGATACGGCACCGGATCCTTGTTTTTTTTTTTTTTAACTGTCGTGGAGCCCACTTTTCTATGTCAGTTGTAGAGAGTGTTATCTACGGCGGCTGCAGAAATGATAAGCCCATATATATATATATATATATATGGGAAATGTTATACTTACTACCTATTTTTCTTACTACTTCTTACTACCAAATCTTAACCGTTGATTTTCGTCAATCTAACGGTTATAATTTATTTGACCTCACTTATTAATTAATTATTAATTTCCAATAAATTATAACCGTTAGATTGACAGAAATCAACGGTTAAGATTTGGTAGTAAGAAGGTAGTAATAAAAAAAAGTAGTAAGTATAACCTTCCCTTATATATATACATGAGAGAGAGAGATGATTTTCTCATGTCACTGTTGAGAAATCATCTCCAGTTGCCATACTAAATTTTTTTTTTAAGTTTTTCTTTTTGTTTTTATTGTTAATGGTGATGGGTCCCACAATATAAATGTCTCTATGGCAAAAGATATATATAAAATGCAACATAAGAGAATGTTTGTCCTATATATATATATATATATATATATATATATATATATATATATATATATATATATATATAATATATATATATATATATATATGGGAAAAATATTTCTCAAGCAGCTATAAGTTTACCTTCGACCACTTCAAAACTACGTCGTTTTATTTATTTATTTTCTTATATTAATTGATTCTCTTTTGAATGGTTATGATTCCCTTTTTCTCTATCTCTTCCTTTATCATCATTGATCCATCTTTGTACTGTTATGATTTAGTAGCCGGAGATAAAATTATCTCAAGCAGCTTGAGAAACGATAAGCCCTATATATATATATACATATTGAGAGAATGTTATCTCCGGCTACTAAATCATAACCATACAAATATGGATCAATGGTTAAGATATGGTTGTAAGAAGTTGTAAACGAAAATAGGTTGTAAGTATAATCTTTCCCTATATATATATATATATATATATATATATATATATATATATATATAGGGAAAACATTTCTGCAGCCACTTTAGATAAGATCTTTTACAGCTACTAGGGGTGTTAACGAGCCGAGCTTTGGTCTTAACGGGCCGAGCCTGTGTTCAAATGTGTCAGACTGGCCTTAGCCTGTTACCTGTTACGAATATAATATCAACCTGTGGCCTGACTCATTTACAAAAAATAAAAGCCTTGTTTAGCCTGTTAGCCTGTTTAAAAAAAATAAGACAACAAAAATTTATCCAAACAAAATATACAATCAACAACACTAGTAATTCCATAAATATTCATAAATTTAATGTATATCCAAATAGCATAATATAAAACAAAATCATTTAAAAAGTTTGTTTAATTAATAAAATGGGATGAAATGAATTGAGAAGAGAGAGAGGGCTATCACAAGTAGTATAAAAAATAAAAAATAAATAAAAAAAATAATATATTAGGCAAACGTGAGAGGCTCTAAGGCCGAGCTTTTGAATTGGAGCCTGAGGCCTTTTTATTAAACGAGCTTTTATACAAGTCCAACAATCAATTTTAGACATGTAAGCTCAGGCCTTCACGAGCCGAGCCAAAGGCCCCTGGCTCGTTTAGCACCCCTAACAGCTACCTTTTTTCACTACGTACGACCGGTCGTACATTAAAATTGCATTTTCTCTCTCCGCCACGTCAGCCAACAATGTATGAGGAAAGAGAAAAAAATAACAGCTTTATTGTTATCACTAAGTACGACCGGCGAAAAAGGGTAGCGGTAGACAACCTTATCTAAAGTGGCTGTAGAAATACTTTTCTCATATATATATATATATATATATATATATATATATATATATATATTATATGAGTTTGATGTTTGTCATTTTTTTTTTTTTGATAACAGATGTTTGTCATTTTAAATGACATAAGTTATGTCATTTTAGAAGAGAGATATATACAACGAATGAAAATCACGGGAAGAGTGTGAGTGATTTTTTTTTAATTTAAATTTTAAATAAAAAAAATATTTTGTCCCATATTATATATACGTAGAAGACGACAAACACAGATAATTTGGTTTACTTAATAGAATTTATAGAAGACAACGATAGTGGTCCGTATATTGAAGTCCAGCATTACCGGAAAAGTGATAATATATGTGTAAACCGTAACTGTATCAAAACCGATATTGATTAACAGTGATCAAAACCGAAAAACACAGATTAAGAGTAAATCCGATAATTGCTTTAAGATTGTTAATGACATTGGTGCAAAAAACTGTGTTTGGTCTTGGTGGTATCACAGAAAAAACACAAAAAACACATAAAAAAAATGCAATCACAGGAAACTAGAAAGCAATATAAGGCAGAAAAATAGCAAAAGAAATTAAATTCGAGTATAGTATTAAATATTGTATCCTTAAAGTAATTTTGCCTCCTGTATGATGCCTAAGGTTAATGGACAAATATCTCCTAGGATAGAACGAGTTACCTCTGTTTTGACATTAGCACTACAATAAGAAACAGCACCGACGTACACAACGAACGCTGATCAATTGCAAACCAAACCAAGATAGTATGGAAGGATTAATTCTGACCAAGTTTTGGTAAAGAGTCAAGAAAAATCTCTATTTATGTTCACTAGACACGGGTATATATAGAAGACGAATAGTCACGAGACGAATAGTCACGAGACATGACAATTCGATTGCGAAAAAGCGCGACTATTCGGAAATGAAGAGGCACGACCGTTCATAAACGAAGAGACATGACTTTTTCAACTTCTTATTCATAACCCATTTATATATAACACACTTTATAGTTGATACAAGAGAGTCCCTTATTTATTAGAAGAGGTTAAATTTACAACCATTTCTTTTATCATTATATCAAAATGAAATCAACGAAATAACTTAATAATACCAAATTGATTAATTTTTTTTACTGTTTTGACCTTAGAGGAGGCAAACACCGGTAAAACCTTTTATTTGTTAAAAATTCAAATCTAAGTTTTCAAAGTTAAGTGGATGGGGTTTAAATATGAAAGATAAGCAGTTACTTGTTTATTAAAAATAGAAAGAAACACGTAAGGGAGATAAGATTAGCATAACAAGATAACAAGGTTAGAGTTTATAACACAACAGTATATTGTTACTAACGTTGTAATTAAGGGTTGAAAGTTCCTATATAATTGAACACGTTTGTGTAATCTTCATTTCCAACTTGGAATTTCTCTTCAACCCAAATCAAGATGCTAGGAACAACTTTACAATCCCTCTTTCTTCTTCTGCTTTTTTTCATTTGTGCTCCTTTAGCATCATATACCAATGCTTACCCTCTATCAACCCAGGGTAGATGGATCATAGATGATTCAACTGGGGAACGTGTCAAAATGTTATGTGCCAATTGGGCTGGTCACCTTAATCCAATGATCCCTCAGGGTCTTGATAAAAGACCTTTGAAGGAACTTGTCGGTGAGCTTGTTAAACACAAGTTCAACTGTGTTCGTCTCACATATGCAACTTACATGTGGATGTAGGAAATCTTAGATTTATGCGGAAGCGGTGTAGGACCTAGTACATTGGTATGCTTACCGAATCATCCTTGTTTCACAATTACCTCTCGGTGCGCAGGTCTCGTGTAGAATCTTCCCTTGTAGGATTCTTCTTCACGAACAGCTCACCTCAGCGCCGCAGCACGAACAACCTCCTTGAAGCTGGACTGTGGCAGATCTTCCAAACTATCTCTCGAGGAGGATGAGATGGTTGTGTGGGCAACCGTTCAGATGATGAACGTCTGCCTCTTGGTTTGTTTCTGATGATCTGTAATCCTTGGAGGCACAAGAGGAGAAAACTATGAATATATACGCTTAGGTCTTAGACATAACTCAACCCTAAGCCTCATGGGCTCAAGTGTCACTGAAGCCCAATAGGACTTTAGTGACCAAAAGAGCATATATCCAACAATCTCCCACTTGCTCTTTAAGATACAAACTTGAGTTCGTAAACCCAAGGCCATGTAGCCCATAAGCTATCATCATCTGATAATATACCCCATCCCTTGTCTCGAGCTAGCCTGGGGACCTACCATTTGTCATTGATCAAGGCTCCTGATAATCTTTGAAAGATTATCTAATTCGGCGCTACTCCACTAAAAGCCCGAACGTGAACTCCAAGATTAATGACCTTTATAACATGAATATGCATCGCCCCTTTGTAGAATGTCTATAATTGATTGACAAGTTTTCTGTAACTCAATCAATTATTTATTCCCTTGACTATGATAGTTTCTCTAATGGATTACATGCACTGGCCAGTGTCTTTAATATCCAAGTACCAAAACATATCAAGGGGACATATCCTACAAATTCCATGTTGTTTATCTCATAAATACCGATAATCAAATAATCTCACTCCCAAAATACCGAGTTATTGGTCGTCAATAGATCGAACCTCACCCGTTGGTAAATCAAAGAATGAAAACTATTTGATTACCTATTTATAATAAACTCAGGATTAAGAGCAATCACATAACTATAGTTAACTGGAGATTTGATACCTTATGACAGAAAAACAACCTTAATCAAATCTCTCCTTGATCCTTTCAATGTGAATGTTAATTCACACCAATATTTTACAATGATTCGAACAAAATCATTTCATAAAATATTGCAGCCTGAATAAAGTGCCCAACTTTATTTAACGGCTGTGACTCCATTCATCAATTGTGAGAACCTATGATCATGTCCTCCATGAACGTATCCATATGATCATATACTCCACAATTTGATCCGGACCTTTATGTTTGTAAATAGTGCGCAAAATAAATAAATAAAACCTTATTTATGAAATTCAGAAAATTATTTATTGTTTCATCGTCTTACTCCAAGAGCACAATGGAACCAATAACTCTCACTTGCTTAATGCAAGTCTGGGATCCTCCTAAGACCCAAAGAAGTAACATGCCTCTCGAACACAAGTTCAGGCAAACTCTTAGTAACTGGGTCTGCAAGATCCACCTTTAATGCTATCTGAGTTTAGTAAAAACTCATAGCTCGAGGTTGATTTTCTTGAGTCAATATCCACTTGAAATAACTGAATTTTTTAAAACTCAACTTTTCAAGACTCCCACTAGAATATACCAGCATATAATCTCTCGTTCTCCAAAGATACTTGAGTACATGCTTAACAATAATCTAGTATTCCTCTAGGTTCAAAATGGTACTATCTCACTACTCCCACTGCATGACAGATGTCTGGTTTAACGCCCAACATGATATGCGTGAGTCTACCTTTGCCAAAGCATAAGATATCTTGCTCATGCATTCTTCCTTCTTAGAAGTCTTTGGTTACTCCTTAGAAAGATGAATTCCACATCTGAGAATTATAATTCTTCTCTTAGAATTCTCATGTTGAATTTTGGCAAGAGTTTTGTCAATGTAAGTAGCCTGAGGTGATGCCAACAACTTATTCTTCCAGCCTCATAAGAGTTTTATACCAAGAATATAATTGGCTTCCCCAGTACTTCCATACCAAAACACTAACTTAGCCAACTCTTTATGCTTGATATTACCTCCACATTGTTTCTAATAAGGAGCATACCATCTACATAAAGTAGCAGAAAAGCTACTGTCTTCCGTTGTATCCTTTACATACAAATACACATCATTCATCAAGGTTCTCTCAGAATCAAAATTTTGATAACCTGATCAAAACTGATGTTTCAAGACCTGGATGCTTGCTTAAGTCTATGAAATAGACTTTCACAACTTGCATACCGTGTGTTCCTACTCATTTGCTATAAACCCTTTTGGTTGTTGTATGTAGATATCCTGACTTCCAACTCCCAAAATTAAATCTCATAATTGAGACTTATAGCAACCAAGAGAATCTGGATAGACTCAAGCATGGCGTTTGGCAAAAAATGCCTCCAAGCTAGCTTTGAAGGTTTTCACCTTCCTGTCCATCCTCTCTTTGCCTTTTATGTCCACATGCACCTTGTGGGTTTTACCCCTCTTGGTGTTTTTACTAGGACCGAACGGAGTTGAAATACAAGTATTTCATCTCACTGTTCATAGCTTGAGCAAAACTTGATCAACAACATCTTCTAGTGCATTATCGTAACTAGTAGGATCAATGTCACTCAACAAGAAACAACTTGAGAGTTAACAAGGTTCTCTCCCACTACGAATGTACTGCACTAGACCTTGTGTATTTATAAGTAAAACAAAGAGTGGGTCAAATGATGGATCTTCAATTTCTTGAGGATCCGCTTATCCTTGATATTGTTCATTTACATGTGATACTAATATTTCTACTAGTTTCACTTATATATTATCATGTTGAATTTCCAATCATGGTTCTCTTGTTTGTTCACTTAGAGATATATCTATCTCGTCTTGAACAATCAAGGGAACAGTGGATGAAGCTTCTAGAGATTCTGGAAATTCTTGATCTAAGATAAATCTCATCAAGAATAACCTAACTTAAGAACTTATAATTTCTTATCTAGTCCTCCTTTAAGAAAATCATGTGAGTGCTCACTTAGATTATCTTGTCCTTAAGACTAAATAAGAAATCATCTCTAGTTCTCTTAGGGTAGCCAAAACATATGCACTCTTCCATACAAGATTCCATCTCATTTGACTGCTGTTGTAGGACGTGTGCCGTAGCACCCTAAATCCGAATATGGTTTGATCTGGGCTTACACCCTTTCCATAATTCTTTAGGTGTCTTTACAACAAATTTTGACGGAATCAAGTTAAGAAGGTACATTTCCTTCTCTTATGCATCTCCCTTGAACAACATTGACAAAGATGAATAACTCAACATGATCTTCACCAAGTCTAGAAATGTTTGATTTTCACATACTGCAACTTCATTCAACTAACGCATTCTTAGAGTTGACAGTTACAAAAACTATCCCCTCTTAAATCAGGTAAGACCTGAACTTACCAGACAGGTAGCCAACACTTTAGTCAGACCAAAGTGTTTTTGATTTGAACACCTACATGCTTTTCTGTCTCAGACTAAACCTCTTGGAAATTTTCAAAAGCTTTAGACTTATAGCGCACTTGGTTCATCTGTCCAAATCCAGAGTAAACATTCATATAATGAAGTACTCATCACCTCTTCTGGTCTGAACGCTAAGTGGTCCACATACTTTAGTATGTACCAGTTCCAGTTGAATAGTTGCGCAAACCTTCTTGGCCCTTGTAGGATTGCTTGGCCACTTTACCTTCCAAATAGGACTAACACGTAGCTGTTAGTTAAAAGATTATTGAACTTTCAGTCCCTCTTTTAACTAAAACATGTTTCCTACTTGAGATAACATGACTCAATCACAAAGGCCAAAGTTATGTTTCATTTGAAACTTTTATTTCTTTGGTGAAATTTCTTGTTCATCATCCTTCCATTCAACATAACAAATTTAAAAAGGTTATAGGACATAGGTAATAAAGACTATTTAAACAATGTACCAGAACAAACAAGACGAAGATGAACTTCGAAATGTAACTGAGGAATCAATTGCATTGTCAACCCATGTTTTAACCCAAACAACTAACAAAAATTGAATTCCTCTTGAAATCTGGAACAAATAAACAATCACCCAAAACCATAGTCTTATAAATAACTTGTCTTACTGCAAATGCAGACACAAGTTCCCATTTTCAAGCTTAAAATATATGTCCATTGCTGACAGGTATGCCATGTTTGAACTACTACAAAGAGTAAAAAACATAATCAGTGATTCCTGAATCAATAATTCATTCACTGATCAGGCCTTGATATGCCCATGTCAGGTTCTTTTCATCACCTCTGGACAATTTTTCTTTCAGTATCCCTTCAGTCTGCACTTGAAGAACTTGCCTTGCGGCTTCTTCATAGCAACTGGTTTGACAACTGATAACCAAGTCATTTTGTTCTTGTTACCACCCTTGGGTTTCCCTTTGGATTTAACAAGACTCTTAGCAAAACCTGCACCGACTGCATTCTGTCTAGCAGAGCTGCTAGACGCAGCAAACATGTCATTAAGAGTCTGAAGCATTTCTACTCCACTCTTAATCATGTACACTTGTTTCTGCAAGTATTTGGAAAGACTGACAATAATATAGCAGCGAACTACCATTTCTGCCCTTTCCCAATCTGAGAAATGCATCTTAGCTTCCTTAGACGCATTCTCTGCAGGTTGCTATGGCCCTCGCATTGTCAGGACAAATTTTAGCTTCCATGTTTTAGAACAATATCAAAGATTTGTTTTTCACTTATTCATAGTTGGTACCATCTAGAGGTTTTCGACTCAAAATCATTTCTAAGATATTTTCTGAAAAACATATAAAGCACACAATTACAAACAAATAATGCAATAAACAAACGAAGTGCAAGTAGATTCTCATAACTACTCTTGTTTATTGTTAACAATCTTTCAGTTTATCTTTACAAGGCTTACGATGGGCAAGTCACTTGTAAAAACCAAAATTGTTATTTGGGCCTTCAGTGCCATTGCCAGAGCCTCGATGGGAGGGTTAACAATTTTACCAAAGTTGAACGTAATTAACCATTGTTTAATTTCAAAATTATCCTTAGTGTCTAAGCATTGCCGACGATGGGCCGTACAATACTTTACTAAAATTTTGAAATTATTAAGATTTAATCTAGTGAAATCTGATTATCCTTATCCGATGGGGCTTCAGCGATAACCATTTCACTAATAAACCCACAAATGGAGCCCACAGGTTTTAAAATTAATAAATTTTTAAAACCTTCACCCATTCAACATTTTTGTTTGAGAATTTTCATAAGCCCAGTCGAATTCATTGTTTAATTTCAAAATTATCTTTAATAACTTAGTATTATCGACGATGGGTCGTACAATACTTTATTAAAAATTTGAAATTATTAAGGCCCAATAAAATCCAATCATGCTAATCCGTTGGGGCCTCACATGATTATTTTATTGATAGGCCCACAATGCGCCTGGAGGTTAAATTAATTTCTTAATTTAAATCTCCTCCCATAGATATTTAAGTCCAATCTAATAAAATCCAATCATGCTTATTCGATGGGACTTCACATGATTATTTTATTAATGGTCCTATAATGCGCTTGAAGGTTAAATTAATCTCTTAATTTAAATCTCCTTCCATTCAACATAAGCAACATTTTCTAATTTCCAAGAATTATTTAATTGAGAGTATTCTTTGTTTGATTTCAAAAACTATATAAGTAATAGCGCCGATAAACGTGCACTAAGCTTAACATAATTTTGAAAGCATTAAGGTCCTGAAATCCGGTCACTTTACGTCAGCGTGTGCTCCAAACAATCATGATACATGAATGTTGTATGCAGCGTGTGTTATTCCATGACCATTTCAGAAAACCCACAAATTACTCGCAAAATAAAAGAATTCTCTTAGGAAATTTTCTCTAATTATTTTTCTAGATTTAAATCATCCAAATAGTTGACTTAATTATTAATCTAGATTGCAACAATCATAATAATTATCATTTATGAGGATAATTTGAAATCAAAATAATTTCCATAACGATTATTTGTCTTGATGTTAATTATCCAAAATTAATTAATTCAATTATTAATCTAGATTTTTAATAAAAAT
The DNA here is from genome assembly GCF_033153095.1 of Gastrolobium bilobum. NCBI lineage: Eukaryota > Viridiplantae > Streptophyta > Magnoliopsida > Fabales > Fabaceae > Gastrolobium > Gastrolobium bilobum. Next base: position 540,738 of record NW_026899058.1, read on the forward strand.
CATAATAATTATTAATTAATTTCTTAGGATGATTTAAAAATCAAAATAATCCCATAATAACTATCATACTAGTCGCTGAAGACATAATAGCTATTATGCTCATGCAATCATACAAGTTATGCAACAATATGGCACCACCTATTCTATATGGCATGTTATCGCAATAAAGCATGTTATCAATTATATAATTTATACCAATCAATAAAAGCATTAAATAATAAATCATAATTACTTTAATCCATGGCCTTCCTATTTTAAACAAAATTAAATTAAATTAAATTAAATAATACAACTTTGGAATTCGACTTTCGCCTAGCCCATAGTATCTGTCTCAAGCCCCTTTAGGGTTTCATGGGCCCAAAAGTCCAAAGACCCAATCCTTTGGCGAGAAACCCTAGGACGCGAAAGAGGAACCCTAGCCGTCAGGTCTGTCGCGCCGTCACCCGAAGTCAAATCACGCTGAAACTCCAGAGGAAGGACCGCCACGTAGAGACGAGTGCACCGCCGCCGGAACCACCCAAAAAGGTGGCCGGACGCTCTCTCACTCTTCCATTCTTTGCCGGAGAGTGGCGGCCACTCTCAGAATCTTGTGGAGGCGCGTGGAGGAGCGTTTAAACTCAGATGGCGGTGACCCACCCACCGTTTCGTTCGTATTTCCGTCCTCTTTCCAACCATATATAGATCTCCCCATTCTGAGATCGGTAAATCCTCGAAAAGTCTCCAACAGTGCTGACTGCGCATCTTCCTCGCGATTTCTCGATCTTGAACTTTTACAAAATATTGAAAGAATACACAGAAATTCCAAAAATAAACAAAACCAACAAGGAGGAAACCTAATCATATGGGATTAGCCTCCTTGTTACAAATCGAGAAATACACGAGAGACCCTAACCATGGATTAAAGCATTTTTACCGATTAAAATTTAAACTTTTATGAAAATGAATTATAAAATACACATGCTAGATTCATACCATAATCCTAGAACCCTAGGTGCCACATTCAAGAAGCAAAACTAATTACATGAATAGTGAAACTAGATTCACATACCAATGTACAGCCAAGGCTCTGATACCAATTGAAGGAAATCTTAGATTTATGCGGAAGCGGTGTAGGACCTAGTACATTGGTATGCTTACCGAATCATCCTTGTTTCACAATTACCTCTCGGTGCGCAGGTCTCGTGTAGAATCTTCCCTTGTAGGATTCTTCTTCACGAACAGCTCACCTCAGCGCCGCAGCACGAACAACCTCCTTGAAGCTGGACTGTGGCAGATCTTCCAAACTATCTCTCGAGGAGGATGAGATGGTTGTGTGGGCAACCGTTCAGATGATGAACGTCTGCCCCTTGGTTTGTTTCTGATGATCTGTAATCCTTGGAGGCACAAGAGGAGAAAACTATGAATATATACGCTTAGGTCTTAGACATAACTCAACCCTAAGCCTCATGGGCTCAAGTGTCACTGAAGCCCAATAGGACTTTAGTGACCAAAAGAGCATATATCCAACAGTGGACACGCCATGGCCATAACAAAGTGAAAGATACCTTTGCGGATTTTGATGCTCCTGAGGTGGTGAATGGCATAGCCAAGAACAATCCTTCTATATTGAATATGAGACATATTCAGGCCTTTGAAGCAGTTGTTAATGAACTTGGAGCACAAAACGTGAAAGTATTGTTGGATAACCATGTCAGTGTGCCAAGGTGGTGCTGTCGTGAAGATGATGGAAATGGTTTCTTTCATGACAGACACTTTGATCCTCAGGAATGGGTTCATGGCCTTACTTTGGTAGCCAAGCGCTTTTCTAAAAATCATGCTGTAAGTATTATATTGCTAATAGCCTTTTTTTCTTTCTTTGTTTCTTTCTTTTCAATTGTAAATTGCATATAACATTTTTTTGTGATTTCTTTTTATTGACTAATAGGTTGTTGCAATGAGCTTGAGGAATGAATTGCGTGGTCCACGCCAAAATGAGAGTGATTGGTACACGTACATGAGTCAAGGAGCACTTGCCATTCACAAGGAAAATCCAAAGGTTCTTGTGCTTATCTCAGGTTTGAAATATGACACTGACTTACAGTTTTTAAGGACTAAACCATTGAATATAGACTTGGGGAAAAAAATGGTGTATGAGACACATTTCTACTCATGGTCTGGAAATGGGAGACAGGTATGGACTCAGCAACCATTGAACAGGATATGTGCCAATAGCATTAGAGGATTAGACGAGAGAGCTGGGTTCCTTACCACTGGTGAGAATGCAGCTCCTTTAATCTTTTCAGAGTTTGGGTTTGACCAGACAGGTTCTACAGAGGCAGACAACAGGTTCTTGACATGCCTTCAGACCTATCTTGTTGGGAGAGATTTGGATTGGGGTTTGTGGGCATTTCAAGGTAGCTATTATGCTAAAGAAGACAAAGTTCAACTTGAAGAGACATTTGGTGTCATGGATGTCAATTGGAAAAATCTGAGATATCCAAACTTCGATAACAAGTTCCAACTTTTGCAAAGGAAGAATCAAGGTAAGAGTTTTCAGTTACCAATTCCATTTAGTATTTTGCAGGCATGTGGAGAAAAGCTTATGTCAATATCCATTTTGCACTTTAACCTGGTTTTTTGTTTTCATGCAGTTCCTACTTCCACAGTCCCCAATGCATATATCTTGTACCATCCACTAACTGGTCAATGTGTTCAACTGAATAACAAGAATGAACTTGAAGTTGGTAGCTGTGAAAACCAAAACAGATGGACTTATAGTGGAGATGGGTCTCAAATCCTTTTGGATGGCACTAACAAGTGCTTAACTGCAGCTGATGAAGGGCTTCCAGTAACTGTTTCTGATGATTGTCAAAGCAAGAAGAGTTCCTGGTTATCTGTATCACTTTCTAAACTTCATTTGGCTACTGTGGATCAAGATGGGAAACAACTTTGCTTGCAGAAGGATTCCAACTCATCCCACGTTGTGACTTCAAAATGTATTTGCGTTAAAGATGATTCTTTTTGTCTGAATGATCCCCAAAGCCAGTGGTTCCAGTTCGTTTCCACCAATGTATAGTTTCTTCTTACATAAAATGGAAGAAGAAAATTTTCTGAGCCGTGTTTGATTTGTCTTATTTATGATGCTCAAGATTTGTGGATAAATTATTTCTCAAAATAAAACAAATTATCTTTATTTTTATAGCGATACTTTCACGTAGAATAATCTCATGAAACTTAATCTTGTTATGTTTTTACTGTTTATAGTAGTTGCCGTTAAGACGTCACACTGGTTGAAAATAAGGAAGTTATCTTAACATAAGGAAATTGAATTACTTAAAGGGAAAAGGAGAAAATTTTTCTCATGTTAGTGACACATTGTATAAGTGGGTCCCACAAAATAGTGAAAAGAGAAAAAAATTAAAGGTGAGACCCATATATACTTTGAGTTACTAACATGAGAAAAATTTTCTCGGAGAAAATGTTTTCCCTTACTTATATTATAGTTGATGATAAGGCCATCACATGTTAAGTTTAAGGGGAATGAAGGGTGATGTTACATGACCAACTATTTTTCTTCCTGCAGATAGTAAGGTGAGTCCCTTATGAAAAATAAAAATAAAAAAACAGAAAGCGCTATTTTCTAACGAAAGTAAGGAAAAAAATCGGATTTGTATCATTTCATGTGAAAAAGTGGTCGTATTATTTGATCACAATCACTTATTCAAGAATCATACATTTTTTTTCTCTCTCTTATGTCATCATGTCATCGTCAATGAGTGATTGTAATCAAATAACATGATCGCATGACCATTTTTTCATATAAGAGAATCCAAATTCAAAAAACCTGTTTCCAGCAACATAATAATTGATTTTCTTATCACCACAAAAGTTTATTACCCATACAACTAACCTAATCACCATTAATTTTCATCAATTTAATGGTTATAAGTTATTGGATCTTCATAACATTTATTGAATTACATTTATTAATTAATTATTAATTTTCAATAAATTATAACCGTTAGATTGGTGAAAATCAACAGTGATCAAGTTAGTTGTAAGAGTGATAAACTTTTGTAGTGATAAGTATATCCGTTCCCACAATGAAATGAATTTTTTATTTTTTTTCAAAAATAAAAATTTGAGAATTTTTATGACTTTTTTGATATATCCGTAATGAATAAATAATAATACTTGTTTAACATGTATAGGGATAAAATCAATTTATACCCGTATAAAAATAATAAATTTTACATTTATTTTCAATGTTAATTAACATATATATGACGAATATCATTTAATGAGGTCGATTAATAATTAATTAACAGTTATAACTTAATATAAAATAATCATCAAATGCACGTAAATTCTTACCACTGGTGAAAGTTAGTCATGCTCCATAATATGCTAATTTCGAAATTGAATTACTAAATAACGTAGTTGATGATAAGAACATCATACGTTAAGTTTAATGAAGCTGTTCTTATCTTGACGGAAGGAATTGCATGACTATGTAGAGTTGATGACAAGACACTGGAAATTGTGGTTAAAATAAAGAAAGAAAGAAAGAGTAGAAAGGACTGAAAGGTATCAAAATATTTTATTATTTCAAAATTCAAAAAATATATATTATTTTAAATTACACGACATTATATTATTATAAGGTAAACGATAATTTTAAATTGGTACCCCTCTGTGCTTCGGCAATAAAATCATCAAATTCAAGTGTTATTGCGGCTTCTGCTTCATCTCCATTAACCAATCTCTGCTTCATTGTGAGCAGAACGGTGTGGCAGCGGCAAAATGGAAAAAGAAAAAGGAAAAAATAAAATCTTTTTGGGTTCTCAACAAAAAAATACGGAATCTGATTTAATCTTTCTGAAATTTCAGTTATTTGAAATTGTGATCCTTACGAAATTCAAAGAAGATCAATATTAGTTCTTCGAAAAAGACAAACATGAGTATTTTTTTTCTAGAAGATTAAAATAAATTATGTGTTTTTTGTTAAGGAACCAAAATAGTGTTTACTCAAAAAAAAAAGGTTGGAATATTGTGTCATTTAAAATAATAAAAACTTTTCCCTTTCAAAATAATTGTCACTTTGAAAATATTAATTTATTCTAAATTATTTATTATTTTTAAAAACTAAGAAAGCATTAATTATTTTTTGAAATTTATTTTTATCTTTTGATATATCCATCAAATAAAATAAGAGAGCTTTATATATAACCAAATGAATTTTTTATTTTTTTAAAAACAAAAATTTGAGAATATTTAACGACTTTTTTTTTTGAGAAATGTTTTTCTTATATCACATGAGAAATCATGTCATCTTACACATCCTTCGAAATGTTTTTCTTATATCACGCTGCACTCTTAGCCGTTGTTGAAGAAGTCTGAAAATATAACTAATTCGCATTATCTTATCTTTACTCTTAATTATTTTCAGACTTCTTCAACGACGGCTGAGGGTGCAGCGTGGCATTTTGGCAAAATTTACTGTTGACGTGGCAGTCTGGTAAATTTTTTTGCCAAGTGTAGCAAAATAGTCACTCTTCCCAATGATAGCTGCTAAATCAAGGAGTTTTTTTAAATGTAAATAAAAATTGAATACACAAATTAATATAACCTTAATAAAATAAATAAATAATAATAATACAATAAAAAATTTCATTGGAAACCCAGGCTAGCCATGTGATTATGTCAGCACAGCCCAACAACATAAACCCACCATAAATAAGAACTAATTAACAAGCTGCATAGACGCCTATTATTGAAGAAAATTTGGGAATAAATCCTCTCGTTAACATTTTATATTATTACTTGATTATGTGAAATTTTTGTGATTATCGCTCTCTTTGGATAATTCTGTGAAAATTTTTAACATTAAAAAATTCATTCCGAAAAAAATTATATTTATTCATCATTTTTGAGGAAAATTTCAAAATATTGTCCCAGATATTTTTGTGCTCTCTCTCACATAACTTTTCCATTCTACTCTTATTTTTTTTATCCATTTTTCCATTTTACTCCCAATTTAACTAAGGGAGAAGGTGTTCCAGGACCACACAATTAACGCTCCATTTTTAGAGAATATTAGGATAATTTAATTTTTTAATTAATAAAATAAGAAAGATATTCTTTTTATATATATATATATATATATATATATATATATATATATATTATCGACTAATTCTAATCGAGCAGAATTATAACTTAAGACAAAACTCTTTTTATAAAATATTTAACATAACTGTGTAGTTAGAACTTAAAATTTAGACAACTGGTTAAGTTAAAATAACAACATGCTAATTGATTCATGTGCTTAGTAATAAGCCTATTATAATTTCATTGTAATAAATCAAGCAAAGATTATTTATGAAATAAGAACTCAAGAATAAACAATTCTTATAATTACTAATTATTCTCATAAAAAAAGAAAAAAAATAAATTTATCTTATCAAATTCGAATACTCAACCTACAACATTGTAAACTACTTTTAATATTAAAAATATTATAATATAATAAAAGAATTTATTCTAAAATATCATTACTTATATAAGCTTTGAGCTCAGATTTTTTAAGTAACATGGGGCCTAATTATTAAATACATTTTATTATCTCTATCAAAACATATTCTTTTTTATTCTTTAGGCTAGGTCACACCTGATTCCGGGTAGGCTGGCCATAGGAGGTTTGTTTTAATGGTCCCCGTGAACCTGGTCCCCTCCCAAAAATAGTAAAGAACAAGAGAGTGGGAGGGAAGCAGCTTTTTTCCAAAAATAGAGATAGGGAAAGAAAGCTACGTAATTTACAAAAATATTTGAGGATGCGTGAAGTTGCTTGCTGTTAAAGGCAGTGCATATATTTATTTTCCATGTGTATTTATGTGGTTATCTATGTAGCACCGATACCGATACGGGACACGAGACACAATACGATACGACACATCGACACGTTAATTCTAAAAAATATTAAATTTTGATATGTTAGGACACGTTTTGATATTAAATATTATTTTTAATTTATGTAATGTATATTATATTTAATACTCAATAATCTAACAAAAAATGAAATTAAACTTATATTATTCATTAATTTTGTAAAGAAACATAAGATATCCCAAATATTGATATTAAACTCAATAAAATAGTAATAGTAATCAAACGAATCTAATAGTTGGAACTAAAAACGCAACGCAACGTAACCTTTGAACTTTTTTTTAAGTCTCTACAACGCATATTAGAGTGTCGGAGTGTCGGAGAGTGTCGGAAAGTGTCAGAAACAACACGTCAGAATTTTTGAAGTGTCGGTACTTCATAGGTGGCTATAATGATGAAATAACAATAGTTGTTTAATATGTATTGGGGCAAGATAAATTTACACCCACATAAAAGTAATAAATTTTACATTTAATTTTAATGTTGATTTACATATATCTGACTGATTCATTTAATGAGGATTAATAATTAATTAATAATTATAACTTAATAAACAATAATCATCAAATACACGTAAATTGTTACCACGGGGAAAGTTAGCCATGCTTCATAATATGCTAATTTCCAAAATGCATTGCCCCTGTTGATAAACTAATCAATTTTCATTCCAATAAACAATTCTCAAATTTGTTTTTCCTTATAGTTCTTATAACTTTTCTCGATTAAGATTGACGAAGACATCAACTCGAAAACCATAATCACTCTAGTATACATACTTTAGGTAATTATATGTATTTACTCTATGGGTTTTATACATATCATCTTGTATGATATTCTAAGTGTCATATTATTTTCACATGACAAATGGGATCCATCTTTTTTTCTTTTTTCTTTTTTCTTTTTGAGTGAGGCCCACATCAAATGTATTAGAGTAACATGACATTAAAAGTATCATACAACATAACATATATAAAACTCTTACTGTATATATGTAAATATCTTTGTATTTCGAAAATCTCCTATGTCAGGCGGGTCCAGGGGAAGCCCGTGGCCACCACCAAATGAGCTAAACTACATCGAGTACACCAAGTGGATCCGACACCACGTCTCAACCCAAAATCTTAAGGCATTGGATTCATGGGTCCTTTCACTTATATACTCTTCACATAAGTCATTACCAACCAATGTAGGACTTATCACACTTGAATTTCTCAACAATCTCCCCCTCAAGTGTGAAACCCACCATTGGTATGCTCCCCCTCAACCTGGCTCTGATACCAATATCAGGCGGGTCCAGGGGGAAGCCCGTGGCGGGGGGCCACCACCAATGAGCTAAGGCTACACCCCGTAGCAAGTGGATCCGACACCATGTCTCAACCCAAAACCTTAAGGCATTGGGTTCATGGGTCCTACCACTTATATACTCTTCACTTAGCCCATTACCAACCAATGTGGGACTCATCACACTTGAATATCTCAACATCCTAGAATTCATATTATCATCATTATAAACGGGAGAAGAAGAAGAAAAAGTATATCCTAATTAACGATTGAATGAGATCTGATCACACAAGCTCTTTCAGAATTGTTTTATGTATGTTAGAAATTAATTGTGAACACAATTTAATTGTATATTAACACAGTTAATTAAGTTTTATAATTTCAGTTGGCCAAAACTGATTAGGTAGCTTTAGTCTCATTGTAAGTTAATCAATGATAGTTAGAAATCTCCTTTCCATAAATGTAAGGCTCAATGGGGTGGTCAGTGGTGTATGTGAATGAAGAAGTTACAAGTTAAAAAAAAGGATAAAATTTGTCTAGTCCAATAACCTTCACCGAATGATTTCACTTTATTTAATTTGGTTTGGACTTATTCTTACTAAAATCCAATTAACCTGACCTTACCCGTGATTATTCTACCCAGCATTTTTGGGAATGCATACACCCAAGCATAAAAGAACAATGTTTCCTGTCATTCACTATTTGTTTGGTACATTAACATTCCTTATTTATTTTAAAGGTAAAACTAATCTTATGTTGCATAAGATAGTGTAGGATTGGCAAAAACGAGCCAACCCGTCGAGTTGGCTCGTAATCCACCAAAAATGAGCCGGGTTGGGTTGGCAAAAATGAGCTGCCAACCCGAGCCAACCCGACTCGTTTCAACCCGTAAAAAAACGAGCCAACCCGCGAGTCAAACGAGCCAGCTAGCAGGTTGAGTTTTTTTTTTAATAAAAAATTTCAAAATATAATATAGAAAAATGGACAAAACTCACACATGTTGTCATTATTTTTCTTCTTTATCTAAACCTAAGTCCCTAATCTTCTCACATCCCTGCCATTTTTATATTGTTAGGCTGTGTTGGCTCTGTTTGGTTCAAATATCTTACCCACTTGGTAGCAAGTGGTTCTGATTGTTTCTGGATGTTGATGCAAATTTGTTGTGAAGAAAATTCGAAACTAAAATATTTTGCTTTTATTTCTCATTTCGTAACCTTTTTTTAAGCTAATGGAAACCATATAGCTGGTGCATTAATACTACAGAGTCATTTAAATTGGCTGAAAACGAGCCAACCCGCGAGCCTATTTTTGAGCCAACTCGCGAGCTATTTTTTCAAGCCAACCCACGAGCCATATTTTTTAGCCAACCCGCGAGTCAACCCTAACCCGACTCGGGTCGGGTTGGGTTTTCTGGCTCATTTTTTTTTCGAGCCAACCCTAACCTGACTCGTTTTTCCGGGTTGAAAGCGGGTTGGGTCGGGTCGGGCCGGGTCTGCCCGTTTTGCCAACTCTAAGATAATGTATCTCACTTTGTGAAACAAAATTAAGGTTGGTCCCATCTTGATTTTTTTATTTTTTATTTTTTAGTAGGTCCCACCTTGATTTTGTTTCACAACATGAGGTACACTATTTTATGCAACATAAGATTAGTTTTACCTAGGGAAATAATTTTCTCATTTTACATGAATTTTTTTTCTCATGTTACACACACAATGAAAAGGTGGGACCCATCTTGACTTTTTGTTTTTTCACTTTTTTGTGGACCCCACTCATGTATTATGTGTGTAACATGAGAAAATATTATCATGTAAAATGAGAAAATTAATCCCCTTATTATTATTATTATTAAAAGCTATTAATTCTCCATAACAAGACGCTACACTGATCAGTTTAAAATATTGGGAAAACTTTAAAAAAAAAAAGCTCTACAAGTTTCTTCAAAATCGCTTATCCCCTCCCGAAATTTTTAATCATTTACCCCATGCTTAAAATTTATTTATCACTTACTCCCTTAATTTGATTTTTCATCCAAAATTTTGTTAACAGATTAATTGTTTTAAAAAATACCAAAACTACCCTTAATAGAAAAAATAAAAACATAATTTTCTCACAAATGCAGTTTTAGACGAACTCACATAAGCAAGACTTGAACGTAAATCAACGATTGAATCCTCCCTATACTCTCAACGACGCAGGAAGACAACGAAATAGCTTGGAGAAAACATGAATGTAAGCAAAAGTTAAGAAAAAATAATATATTGTCACATTTGTAATGATTTGAGATTTTATAAGGGTATAGGGTGGATTCAATCGTTGATTTACATTCATGTCTTGCTTCCGTGAGTTCGTCTAAAACTGCGTTGATGAGGAAATTATATTTTTCTTTTTTTTATTAAGGGTAATTTTGGTATTTTTTTAAAAATTTAACTCTGTTAACAAAATTTTGGATGGAAAATCAAATTAGGGGATAAGTGATAAAGAAATTTTAAATAGAGAGGTAAATGATTAAAAACTTCGAGAGGGGTAAGTGATTTTGAGAAAACTTGTAGGATTTTTTTTTGAAGTTTTCCATGAAATATTTTACACCAATAAGTTTATTTCATAGAACACTATTTAGTCTAATCTTTACAAATATTCTATAAAGGTCAGATTATAGTTATACAACTACTTGGTTTATTTTATCATTATCTCTTGCTGTTATTTTTATGTTCTTCAAAGTGGCGGAGCCAGCAAAACTACTCAGCTCGTGCCAAACACTAAATTCTATAATGCAGCCTAATTACAGTTACTTATGTTTAAAACGTGATTAATTTTTGAAAACCAGCCAATGCCAAGGCACCGGCTGGAGCCAACGTCCACCACTCCTAGCTTCAGATTAAATTTAAAGTAAATGCTTGCAACTTCTCACTTATCTAACGATAATAGAGATTGTAATTGTAAAGAACTGATCGATTCAACCAAAAGTCTAAGTTATTGACTGTGATACATTAATAATCTTATATTTTTCTGACACGTCTTCTCGTACAAAAACTTATTCTCTTAAAGGGTGGATGATGCATTGAGTGAGTCTGTATTAATAATTTTATATTTTTGTAATAGTAATTGAAGTAAATAAGTAGAATCAGCTTGATTTTATATATAATGATTTACAGTTATTTACTTTTAAAAAATAATACAAATTGTGCGCACGTACAGACATATAGTCCACGTAATGACGGCTAAAAACAGAGACGTTGTAATAACTAATTGATTTTCATTTGGGACCCCGAAAACCAATTCTCAGTTTTCAGTTTAATTTATCATTATTCGCTATTCCCAATTTATTAGCCTTTGTAGTGATCCACTTTTAGTATATTTTATAAGATGTTGCCCAATTTTTTATGTTTACGCCTCTTTGTAATTTTAAGAAATGAAAGAAGATCAACAAATGTTTATGCTACATTCTCATCATGTTGATCAGTGTTATTATTACATTTCATGTTTGGGTCTTGAAAAGGGGATTGTGTTTCGTCCGTTTATAGAAATCAAGGGGTGTTCATGTATGCAGTGGGATAAAGTCCTCCAAAATCATGATGTTCATCTATACACGTTGTTCCACATGTTCTTATGTTTGTTTAAGTTGAGATTTTCTATACCTAATTTCTTCTTGTGTTTGTTCAAGTTGAGATTTTAACTGCTCGTTTCGGGTGGATAGGATGATCAGGAAAATATCTTTGGTACTACGGATGTACTGGAAATTTAGTGTATCTTCCACTCATATTGTGATACGTGTCTTATTTTTTATTAAATTATTCTCTCTCCTAATTTTAAAATGAATTTTTTATTATTGATTTGACAAAATAAGACACGTATCACAATATGAGTGAAAGATGCACCGAATTTACGGTGCATCTGTAGCACCAAAGAAATTTCCGATGACTAGGGGTGGATCTAAGGGAATTAGGGTTGGCCCTGCCTCTCCTTAAAATGTGAAATATATATATATATATATATATATATATATATATATATATATATATATATAAAATATTATTTTGGTAGTATTAGTGGGTTGTTTATAGTAAAAATAAACTCCTTCAAATTAAAAAATAAAAACCCCTAAAAGAAAATCTTATCCCTTTGCCTATGTGTAGGGGTGTAAATGGATCACAATATATGTCTATTTTAGACAGCATGGCCTCTAAGTATCCAACCCTAGTTCGTATTTTTTAATAAATAATATTTTATTTTTTATAAAATAAAATCTTGTTATTTTTTAATAAAATAAAATCTTGTTATTTTTTAATAAAATAATATCTTATGATTTTCTAATTTTTCGTAATCTTCTCTCTTTTTACTTGCTAAATATATTTTTTCTTAACCCTAATTCATTTGTTGCCCCTGCTCTTCTCTCCTTTGCCAAATTTTGCTACTCTGTTGTCCTCTTCTCAACTTTTCATCTATTCCAAGTCATTAATAGCTCATCATCGACTCTCAAAGCTTTCAGAATTAATAGTAAGTCTTTATTCTTTATACTTTTTCCTGTTAATAATATTTTTCAAATCATAGTGGTCGTGGAATAATTCATACTCTTATAGGTGATTATTATGGTAAAAGTGCTATCATTGATGCTTATTTTAAGAGAAAGAATAGTGAGTATTTTTCCCCTTTTACTCCTAATGTTGAATTGTTAAATCTCCTTCAAAGTCTCATAGAAATGAAATAAAGAGGTAGTTAAAGAAGTTGATATTGTTGTTAGTTTGCACATAATATATATCATATTCATAAACCATAAAATAAGAACATGATAAAGGATCTTGGGAATACATGATTTTCACATACACATAAGAGATAAAGACATACCAGAAAACGATGATGAAAGATTAACAACAGTCATCTTCTTGTGAGCAATTGTGTTGGGGTAGTTTTTCTCTCTAAGCCTTCTTTACTTTGATATGTATTCTGATGGAGAGAATGACATTAGGGTTGAAGGGGAGAGAGGTCCATCCCTAATATATATACTCCATAACTTATAATTTGGTACGTCCATCATATACCAAATCATTGATTGATATTAAATGCATCAGTAATTAATTAGGCCATATAACGTTTAATAGGTAATATCAAGAGTCTTTATATTATAATTATAATAAAATCCTTTGAATATTATAATTGACTCTTAATATTTCTAACATTCTTCCACTTGGCCCGATTAATCATAATATACATGTTCATCTCTAATGTTAGTCATCATGAAAGATAAATTGTCAAGTGTGAGTTATGGCGGTGGGGCGCTATTAATTCAGTACATTCCCTTCTATATACTACAACACCAACAATCCATCATATAAAATTCATAATATAAGAAACATAATGGTCCACATAATATCTTACAAAAACTTTCTTGTCAAAATTCATAATGTGTATACAACCATAAAATAACAAGAAAACATAATGTATGTCAGAAACACATAGGTAAGCTCAGAGTGTCACACATCAATAATCTTTAATACAACCAAGGCTCATACTTTCAACATGTTCTTTAAATAGCTTTGGTTGTAACCCTTTCGTCAAAGGGTCTACCATCATGTGTTCGGTTCTGATGTGCTTAATTGACACTCTCTGTTTCTGAACCTCCTCTTTAACAGAAAAATACTTTAACTCTATATGTTTAGCACATTTAGAGTATCTCTCGTTCTTAGAGAAAAATATTGCTGCATAATTATCACAGTAAATTTGCAGCGGCCTGCTAATGGTGTCGATAACTGCAAGCCCTGAAATAAAGTTCTGCAGCCATAATGCATGAGTTTTGGCTTCAAAACATGCCACAAATTCTGCCTCCATAGTGGATGAAGCAACGATAGTTTTTTTTGCACTTTTTCATGATATGGCTCATTGGGCAAACATAAACAAGTAGCCAAAGGTTGACTTTCTACTATCAAGGCATCCACCAAAATTTGAATCAGTATATCCAATTACTTCTAATTCATTGGACCTGTTGTACATGAGCATGTGATCCTTCGTGCCTTGAAGGTATCTAAAAACTTCCTTTGCAACTTTCCAATGTTCCATTCCTGGATTACTTTGATATCTGCCCAACATCTCGACCGCAAAACTGATATCCGACGGAGTATAGGTTTGAGCATATATTAAGCTGCCCACAACAGAGGCATATGGAATTGATTCCATTTCTTTCCGTTCAACATCATTCTTTAGACATTGCATGAGACTAAATTTATCACCTTTCTGTATAGGAACAACTCCAGGTGAGCACTTACTCATATTAAATCTCTCTAGACTTTTTCCAATATATCCTTTCTGAGACAATCTCAACAATCCTTGGATCGATCTCAGAATATTTTTATTCCAATCACATAGGATACATTTCCCATATCTTTCATTTCAAAATACTTTGAGCGAAAATCTTTAGTTTCACGCAATATACTCAAATCATTTGCAGCAAGTAGGATGTCATTTATATAAAGAACTAAGAAAACAAACTTACTCTCACTGATCTTCTGGTAAATACATCGATCAATAGTGTTTTCCTTAAATCCAAAAGATGTAATAATGGTATTGAACTTGATATACCATTGTCGAGATGCTTGCTTAAGTTCATATATTGACCTCTTGAGTTTACACACTAATTTTCTTTCACTTTCCATGAAAAAACCTTCAGGTTGATCCATATAAACTTCTTCCTCAAGGTCACCATTAAGAAATGATATTTTCACATCCATTTGATGTATAATCAGCCACCAATGCAATAATTATCCTTAATGAATCCTTTTTCGAGACAGGTGAAAATTTCTCGTTATAATCAATGCCATCTTTCTGAGTATAACCCTTGGCAACAAGCCTAGCTTTATATCGTTTGATATTACCATTAGAGCGTCTTAAAGACCCACTTACAACCGACTCTTTTGGAACCTTCAGGCAATTCGACGAGATCCAAGACATCATTCTGGTCCATGGATTTTAGCTCTTCTTTCATAGCTTCAATCCATTTATTGGATTCTATACTCTCTATGGCTTGTGAAAACGAAACTGGATCTTTATTGATTCCAAAGTCATAATCTGACTCTTGCAGGTCAACCACATAATCATTCAAAATAGCTGACCTATGTTCCCTTTGGGATCTTCTTAATTCTATTTCATCTGGTTCTTGTGCATTAGCATTCTGCAAGTTAGCATCTGTTGGGAGTACTTCTTCATTCAAATGTTGTTCAGTGTTGTCATCTTGTTCTACAACAACTGGAACAACATTAGAGAATTTAGTAGATGGAGTAACAATTATAGGCAATGAAACATTTACCTCAGTCTCCTTTATTTCCATAATTTCCATTTTAGAACTCCCACTAACTTTGTCATTCTCAATAAATCTTGCATTACCAATTTCCATAATTCTCGGACTATGGTTCGGACAATATAATACATACCCTTTGGACTTCTCAGGATAACCAATAAAGTATCTACTAATCGTTCGACAGTCTAACTTCCGTTCATGTGGATTATAAATCCTTGCTTCAGCTAAGCAACCCCAAACATGCAGGTGCCTTAAGCTAGGTTTCCTTCCTATCCACAATTCAGAAGGAGTCTTTTGAACTGCCTTACTAGGAATCTTGTTCAGCAAGTAGGTCTCACTTTTAAGTGCATAAGTTCACAAATTTTTTGGGTAATGTTACTCATCATGCTCCTAACTATATCCATTAATGTCTGGTTACGCCTTTCTGCCACACGATTTTGTTGTGGTGTGCCCGGCACAATATACTGTGCACATATGTCATGCTCTTTGAGAAATTTTGCAAATAGACCTGGACATTGTCCTGACTCATTATATTTTCTGTAATATTCACCACCTCTATCTGACCTTAAGATTTTCACCTTTTTATCTAATTGCCTCTCAACCTTCTTAATGAATGTATCTAGGACATTTACTGATTGACATTTTTCTTGAAGCAAATAGGTTAACCATAGTGTGAAAAATCATCAATAAAGGTAATGAAATATTTTTTCCCCATTAAAAGCTGGAGTGTCCATAGGTCCACAAATATCAGTGTGTACAATCTCTAGAAGCTGGGTGCTTCTTGTGGCATCTTTCCTATTATGTTTGGTTTCTTTCCCTTAATGCAATCCACACATAATTCAAGATAAGTAAAATCTAAATTTTGCAAAATATCATTCTTCACCAATCTCATTATTCTTTCTTTGGATACATGATACAATCTTCAATGCCACAAGAAAGCAGAATTCTCATTCTCTATGTTGCGCTTAAATCCAACATTATGAACAACATTAAGCAGTAATTCATCATAAGACTCATTTAATTTCAATCTATATAAACCATCAATCAGAATACCAAAACCAACAACATCAGTATTCTTATATAAATTGAAATAACCAGATCCAAACATAAGTTTAAAACCATTAACATCCAATATAGAAACTGAGATAAGGTTCCTAGATAATGAAGGTACATAAAGGGTGCGTAATAGGTCTAAATGATAGCCACTATCTAAGACCAGACAATAAGTCCTTATGCCTTCAATCGAAGATTTCTTTTTGTTTCCCATAAAAAGTAAACAAGCTTCATTTGGATTTATAGTTTGGATCGTAACGAATTCCTGCGGGTTGTTGGAAACATTCATCTTAATGAACATAAGGCTCAACCTGTTACTTCGATTCCATGCCTTTTGGTGAGATTTCTCTTCCTCACTACTGGTTTCAGTAATAGCAGTGGGTTCGTTCTTAAGGAATGTCAAGTCAAGATCCACAACACCTAAATAAAAATTGACTTGTTCACGCCATTCTGAGAAATTCTCACCAGCAAACATAGTAACAGATGAAGCTTGTGAATTCATGGAAAAAAACTGCAATTTAAATGACATACACAAAATCTCATGAATAATCATAAATGTGATTCAAATAAAATCATGCAAGCACAAAGTAACACTCCTTTGGGTAGATACTACAATATACTCATCATAAGCAAATACCAAAACATTAATAGAGAAAAATGTTTTTCTATTAAATATATCCATTATCTTTGGATAATTAAAACATATTTAATCAAAATACTAATTTGTCACATAATGTCACTAATTATAGAATATGATTCACCTTTGGGTGAATCCCTCATTTCTAATAATCAGCAACGTCAATTAATCCAATTTATTTCAATAATTGGTATTTCATAAGTACATGGATAAATGACAATTTTATACATGTGATAACATTCTAGTTTGGCTACTTTGGTGACTAACAAACTATAACCATAATGCACACAAATAAATGACTTTTATGTTATCTACACACTTTTAATTTGGCCACTTTGGTGACTAACAAACCATGACATAATTTGAGAAAATACTTAACGAATCAATCTCATATAATAATCACAATATAATGCATCAATAAAATTAACAGTAAGTATATATAAGACAATATAATCCATACTTCGGATATACATATTACAATTTTTTATTTTTATAAACATGAACGATGTAAATTTTCATACTATAATTCTTATATAAGAATTCATTCAGTCACAGCGGAAATCATGTCATTATACATACTGCATTATTCATAATATAAATAATGCATATATATATATATATATATTTATATTAAACAATTATAGGATTAAAATTTAACATTTAATTTTAATCCAATCAAAAACACATTTCAAAATCAGTACTTTATATATATAATAATATATATAAACATTAAGCCACAAACATTTGTCTTGCCTTTGCAAACATTAGCTTTATATATTTGATATGCCTCCAGCATAGATATGATTTTAAGCCAAAAAGATAAAGAATCTTGGTCAATCTTGAATAATAAGGGCTAGAATTGTTATTAATTTGATAAATCTCAATTAGATACCTTGTTACTGATTTACTGTTGATTTTGTAGGAAAATAGGACAAAAAGAAGCCCATTTGGAAGTACCAGGCTGAAGTCCCACGCTATTAGCGTGAAACCTGCGCTAGTAGTGACAGAATAAATTTTTCATCCAGAGACTCCCACGCTATTAGCGTGAAACCCACACAAGTAGCGCCAGAAGAAAATTTTCATCCAGAGACTCCCACGCTACTAGTGTGGAACTGGCGCTAGTAGCGCCAGCCAATTTTGCTAATCGCGCTATCAGCGTGGGAACCACGCTGATAGCGCCAACTTCCAGAACTGTGAACAAAACTCCCACGCTATTAGCGTGGGATTCACGCTAGTAGCGCCAAGTTCCTATATCAAGAACAATACTCCCACGCTATTAGGGTGGGATTCACGCTAGTAGCGCGGGAGGAACATGGTGATTTTTCAAGCTTATATGAAACTATATCAGAGGGAGATTGGACCAAGAGATATGATGAAGATTTGATCAAGATTTCTACACAAGGTCACAAACTCTTTAAATAGAGACTCAAACCTCAGAGACAAACAATCTTTGGCTGGAGAGAATTGTGAGGACCATAGAATTGAGAGAATTCTTGGAGACTCGCGCTGGAGATCAGGATTCTACCGGAGTTGAAGGCTGAAGACATGGAGTTTTTATTCTTCTTCTTCTTTTCTTCTTAGTTTATGAACAATTTTTAGTCTTTTAATTTGTTTAAGTCAAACATGAATATGTCTGGCTAATTTATTTTTGTAGTTGGGATCACGGACCCAATACGAATCCTTTATAATTTATGTATTGATATTTTATAAGTTAATTAGTTAGTTTGTTTTATTCTACCTTGTTTAATTTTTCATATCCTGTTTAGAACTGATCACTCTAAATTATAGGACTTTGAGGGTTAGGACTCACAATAGACATATTAGGGTTTTAGTCTGGACAAGGGTAGAATAACAATTTGTGCATGACCTAGACATAGGCTTACATAGATTGCAGACTTATAATTCATTTGCTTAATGCTTAATTCAAGAGGGATTACTAAGATATTAGAATTTTAATTGGGTTAAAGGGTGGAAATCACTAAGACATTAGGGTTCAACTATTTTATAGGAAAATAATGAATTGTCTGAACAAACGAATTAATTAAATTATAAAATACAATATAGGAATATAAGGGAGGATCAGAGGTGAAGTGCATCATGTCTACATCTTTTTTATAAATTTTTCATCAATATTTTCTCGCGTTCTTGATCTTTTCTTGCTTGCGTTGGAAATTAATTGTTTTTAATTTTATGTTTTTAATTATTATTTTATTTTAAAATTCAAACACTCAATCACTTTTACAAATCAAACAAATTTTATCTTCCAACATAAGGGGAATAGTTAAACTAGTACTTGGTGCATTAATCCTCGTGGGAACGATACTCAACTTATCACTTTATTACTTGAAACGAATGGTATACTTGCCGATTTTGCAACAATATTCGATTTATATATAAAAGAAAAAATCCAAACATATATATAAAAGATCATGCATCAGCCTTGCACAAAAGTAATGGATCTATTCTATACATGTAATTTGTTCTATTATAATATACATTATAACCATTCAAATATGCTTTCTTGAATATATGTACGGTAGCCATTGAATCAAATATATAAAATTGTGAATTGCAAAGTAATAGGAACAATAAAGTAATAGGCACAATTTTGTCTTTTTGTGAATTGCAAAATCAATTCAAGATTTGGATCCAGAAACAATAATTAGCAAAAATCGACGTGCATTCAGAAACATGAATTCATAGAATCATATCAAAAATTGTTAGAAAAAAACATAAATTTTAATTAAAAACCCTAACTTTTCAAAAATCAAGAATCCGATCATAATCATACATGGAAAAACATGAATTTCTAAACCTTGCTCTGATACCACATGTTAGTTTGCACATAATATATATCATGTTCATAAATCATAAAATAAGAACATGATAAAGGATCTTGGGAATACATAATTTTCACATACATATAAGAGATAAAGATATACCCAGAAACGATGATGAAGGATTAACAACCGTCATCATCTTGTGAACAATTGTGTTAGGGTAGTTTCTCTCTCTAAGCCTTCTTTACTTTGATATGTATTCTAATGGAGAGAATGATATTAGGGTTGAAGGGGATAGAGGACCATTCCTAATATATATATATATTTCATAACTTATAATTTGGTACATCCATCATATACCAAATCAATGATTGAGATTAAATGCATCAGTAATTAATTGGGCCATATAACGTTTAATAGGTAATATCAAGAGTCTTTATATTATAATTATAATAAAATCCTTTGAATATTATAATTGACTCTTAATATTCTATAAAGGTTAGTTCATAGTTACCACTAGCTAGTTTATTTTATCATTATCTCTTACTGTTATTTTTATTGTCTTTGGAGTGGCGGAGCTGACAAAACTACTCAGCCTATGCCAAACACTAAATTCTATATTGCAGCCTAGCTACGTGTAACACTCCGTTACCGGAGCAGTTTGTTAACATCACAAATGATATTAAGCGAAGTTCCAATCACAGTAATTGAATTTAAAATTACGGATAAACTTTTTTTTCTTTTCCTTATTATCAAATATAACTAATTTTTTAACCATTTAAATTCAATACTCTAATTGTAAAACAAACTCATTTCAAAAGCGTATACATTTCGTCACAACCCTTATACGAAATACCACCAATCCTAGGTTGTAAAATAACTCCTTTTTAAAATTTGCAGTGAAGGGTAATCGATTACCTCCCTCAAGGTAATTGATTACCAGCCTCATTATTGTAGAGGCAGTAGCTCAAAACTTCCTTCCCTTTTTTTGGCAATTGATTACCAAGGCTGGGGTAATCGATTACCCAACTAGGTAATCGATTATCAGCCAAGATAGTGGCTGATGTTTGCCTCCCCTGTTTCAGGTAATCGATTACTACTTCAAGGTAATCCATTACCCTACTGGGTAAAGCCATTTTGACAGCGTTTTGCTGCATTGCATGGGAATTCCTCCCAAACTTTCATATTTCCTGATAAACTTGATACTCAAGTATTATAACATACATAAAGCCAACTATAGGCTCAATCACATGGTCCAACCATGGATTTCTCAATGAATATCAAACTACCTCATATACCTATATCAAATGGAAATAACCTCAAGTCCGTTACATGTCATTTACTTAAAAATCTCCAAATGAACACATATATGACATATAGATCATTTGGCAAAATAATACCTAAACATATCCATCTATATATCTATAACGCTCGGCCGCTCCAAGGATCAATGACTATCCTCACACATTAACACAAGATTTTTCAGCGTGCTTTGTACTCACTCGCACACTTCTCGTGAAACTTCTCAGGAGGTCACCCATCCCAGAATTACTGCAAGTCAAGCATGCTTAACTATAGAGTTCTTCCGTTCCGGGCTACCAAAAGTAGATGCATCTTGTTAGTATAGGTAGTACCAATTAATTCTTATAAGCTATCCTCAAATGTACTGTCCTATACCAGCACAGTTTCTGGAATCCCTCTCTTTCGGGTGTTGATTCGATTCATTCATGTACATCTATCGCTGGAAGCCTGCCAGAAGCCGCTCCTTGTCTGTGCCCTTGCACACCGGCGATCACTCCCTGGCCTTGTCAGCACCCGGGATGTTACAACATCATCACAACATCAATACCTCAAGTGTAACAAAAGTGGCAAGGACATCCCTCATGCTCACCAAATACCAACTAACATGTGAGGCATATATATATGTACATATGATAAAATGTAAATCCACTTGCATGCATCATATCAACTAAGTCTGTCCCGTATCCTGTGATGCTCTTGCACCGTCAGTACCTACACCTGAAATTCCCATAACATAGGGTCAGATATACATATATATCTCAGTAAATCAGATGTCCTTTAAGGATTCCTCCGCCCTAAGTTCTCTTCAGCATAAAAGCAACATGACATATAATACATTATAAACATATCCATGCAAAATGTGCAATAAACTATTCTGCTGGCCAGAGAACACTATATGAATTACGCAAGGAATCACCGTTTTGCAATATACACAATATAAGGAATCACCGTCTTATAGTAAGCATAAGGAATCACCGTCTTATGCCTCACACATAGAGCATACACATACATATATCAATGCATTCATCTTTATCCAATGCAATTACATATACTATATAAAAACATCAACTCCTTCAGAGTCTGGTGAAACGGTCAAGGGATTAACACTAAGGTCGAAAAGTTTACCTTTTGTAGCTCCCTACTAATGATCTCACTTTGAGTTACAAAGTGTCTTCAAGCCTGCTGAAAGGATCCACACACTATATTCCACTAGGATGACCTATCAAAGTCACAAGTGTGATCAACAAACATTCCATTATCAAACATCAAATAAGCATATAAACCCCAATAGCCCATTACTTGCATTGCAAGAAATCAAGCCATTAACACTTGGTATTTTAAAAAATATTAAACCAAGTCTAAATGATAATCTAACTCCTTTTCTACCGTTTATTTTGGTTCCTTAGCATATATTCCTACATGAACTAAGGCTCGATACCATCCCAACATCATCATCCATGAAAAATGTCATTATGTAACCTTGAATTTAAATGATCATCAAACTTGAATGAAAATAGAATTTTTACACATCAACTTACCAAGGTTCAACCCAAGAGTGTTCTCCACCCCTTGGATGAGATCAAATGAGCCTCCTTTGCTCCCACACCTCACAAAACCATTTCCTCTCCCCTTTTCTCTCCACACACTCACTTTCAAGGAATTGTGAATTATAGGTTAGATTGGTATCAAGTTTCTAAGCAACTTTGGTTTTTACTTCAAGGCAAATAGATGACTACACAAGAAGTTAGAAATCCAACCTCTTCTTCTATGGGGTCTCGGGTTCACACGAAGAAGAAGGAAAGAAAATGGTTATGTGACTTATTTTAGAAATTTTAGCAGATACCAAATTTACTTAAAGTCAAAGCAACTTTAAGCGATATTCCAATAATATCCTCTTATCCACTTTATTCATCTAACTTAATTTTAGACTTTCACTAAAATCATTTCATAACATTTAATTATTTTGAAGTTCCGGGTAACTTTTGCCTACTAGCAATTATATCTCAAAACTCACACTATTTGCACTTTTTTTCAAAAATGTCTTATTTTTACCTAATTAGATTTTCAACCTAATTATACCATTAATTATCATGATTAATCCACTAATCAATTAATAATTCTCTATTATACAAGTTAGGATTATTATACTACGGTTATTTACTTATTTTTAAAACGTGGCTAATTTTTGAAAATCAACCAGCTGGAGCCAACGTTTACCACAGCCTCGGATTAAATTTAAAGTAAATGCTAGCAATTTTTCACTTATCCCTCTATTAATCTAACGACAATAGAGATTGTAACTGTAAAGAATTAATTCAACCAAAAACTTAAGTTATTAAATGAGGTACATTAATGATTTAATATTTTTCTAACATGTCCTCTCATACGAGAGTCTATTTTTTAAAGGGTGGATGATATATTAGGTCCAGCCTATCTATGTTAAGAAATTTCATAATATTTAATTATTAGAATGAGTGCGGTGATGATCAAACTCGTGATCACTTAATCACATTGGCTATAATATTATATAAAGAACCAATTCAACTGATTAAGGTATTGAGTGATATTATGTTAATAATTTTATATTTTTCTAATAAGTAGAATCAGCTTGATTTTATATATAATAATTTACAGTTACTTACTGTTAAAAAATTCTACAAATTTTGTGCACGTACAGACATATAGTCCACGTAATGACGGCTAAAAACAGAGACGTGGTAATAACTAATTGATTTTCATTTGGGACCCCTAAAAACAATTCTCAGTTTTCAGTTTAATTTATCATTATTCGCTCTTCCCAATATATTTGCCTTCGTAGTGATCCACTTTTAGTATATTTTACAAGATGTTGCCCAATTTTTTATGTTTATGTCTCTTTGTTATTTTAAGAAATGAAAGAAGATCAGCAAATGAAGCTAGCAGTTTCATTATAAAAAGAATTTAGAGGCTAATGATTTGCTCATAAAACAGATCAAAACCATCTGATACAGTGCATTCACCTCAAGCGAGGAAAAAAAAAGAGACGCTTCTAATCATCAGATGGGAGAAGAAGGAAAAAGGTATAGAGAAATTATACTCTCATAAAAGCATGTGTTTTTGTACGTTTTCAAAAACATTATATCATATATCTGAAAGCTTGATTTCGTTAAGAAGTTTTTATAATGTTATGATTTTGATCATTACTCTCATGCTCAAAATCTATATATATATATATATATAAAGACAATAGATTATATATAAATATATGCAGAAAAAATTATTGTAGTCATGCATATATAAAATTTAATGGTAAATAAAAATCTTGTAAATTTTCGTAAGAAAATAAGGTTTGTTTAATTAGACAAAGTACTCAAAGGTATACTTGCTTCTTAGCTAATGGTGTACTCTCTTTCTTAGGTATGCAGTAGTGACTGGAGCTAATAAGGGGATTGGTTATGGGATATGCAAGAAACTAGCTTCAAGTGGTATTGTGGTGGTGCTTACAGCTAGAAATGAGAAAAGGGGTTTGGAAGCCATGGAAAATTTGAAAGAGTTTGGTCTCTCAGACTTTCTGGTTTTTCATCAACTTGATGTCACTGACCCTGCCAGTGTTGCTTCTCTAGCAGATTTCATCAAAACCAAATTTGGGAAACTTGACATCTTGGTATTATTATAGTTTCCTTTAAAGTTTAAACTAACTCTAGCATCATATGAGATTAGAGTTTTTGTTTTTAATGACCAAATGATTGCCTAGAATTCAATCCTTACCATTCTTCTAATAAAAAGTTTAATTTTAGCACAAGATAAATGGACGTGAGCACTATCTATGCTTCCATCCCTAAAATGTCTCTCGATATCATTGGTCTGTATATGATTTAATTTTTAATCTCAAAGGGCTCTTGGAGCTAGAAGATACATTAGAGATGTAATATAATAATATTCATTTACCCAAATATAATGGATTCAATTCCTGAGAATAGTCATTCTTGGGGAAGATGGAAAGACTCAGATCCGAAACCGAATCAATCGAGTCCGTTAGGATTTCGGATATCCGTTAGTATCTATGAAAAAAATATATTCATTTGGCTTAACCTAACACCTTATTTAAACTTGTTAGAGTTTGTGCATTTGGAACCATTGGGTTTCAAATTCTCATAGGACAAAGAACCAGGAATTTTTTCATGATTTCATTTATTTGCTGAAGGTATGTAAGGTATGTTTGACATGATATTGATGCAGGTGAACAACGCAGGTACTGCTGGGGGAATAGTAAATGGAGAGAATCTTCGTCGAAGGGTAAGGTTCTTTACTTTTTAAGTAGAAAGCCCTGTGATCGAACAGAAGATAAACTCCATATGGAATTAATACATAGTTCACGCAAGAGCAATTTGCTTACTCCACCCTTATATAATAATTTTGAGAATTCTGTTTTGAGAATATCTTAATTTGTTATACTATTCTCTTGTTTGAATGTAATATTTCCTTCTTTAAATATAATTTTTTTTTTCATGTATAACAAAGCATTTAAACATAAATGGTATTACTAATAGGGATAGGATATGTTTACAAACTTTTTTTACAAGTTACACTAAGTATGACCGGTCATACTCTCTTGATTGAAGTATGACTGGTCATACTTAATGTAGTTTGTAAGAGTTTATAAACAAAAAATTTGTGAACAAAAAGTTTGTAAATATAACCTACCCCTACTAATATATGAAACATAAAATTTTCAGATTTCTTAAAATATTCACATAAACAACTTATCTGTTATGTATTAAATGAACAGATACTTTATCATTATGTGGTCTAAGTGAAAGGAATTTTCAATTTGAGTATTAAATGAACGCACTATTGGAATATATGTGCCATTCCCTGTATTTTCAATTTGAGTAGCTTCTAGCTTTGTTAATTTAATCCAGCATAATTTGCTGGAACACTAAATGGTATAGTTTGTTCTTGTAGAATAGGGGTGAAATATCGGACTGGAATATGATAGTGCGTCAAACTTATGAGTTAGCTGAAGCATGTGTTGAAACGAACTTCTTTGGTGTGGAAAGAGTAACTGAAGCTCTTCTTCCCCTGCTCCAACTATCCACTTCACCCAGGATTGTCAATATCTCCGGCAGAATAGGACAATTGGAGGTAAACCTATTTTCATAATTATAACAAGGGTAAAGGATTTCCGTTCACCGAAGATAAAGTTATCTCCAGTGAGCTCAAAACGACGTCGTTTTGGGACGGAAATCAAGGTGTTTTTGTAATTATAATATATTGCAGGGTTATATTAGTCTTTATCATTATAATTTTTTAATCTTATAATCTCAAAACGACGTCGTTTTGAGCTCACTGAAGATAACTTTATCTCCGGTGACTGGAGAAATAATTTTCCCTTATAACAAATATGCATTTTATAGTGTGATCAAATAATGTGCAAATGAGCAATATGTTTTTCTTTTCTTTTCTCAACAAATACTAGAAAAAGAAATAAATACTTTTTTGGAAGTAATATGCATCGTATGAAAGTTAAATTATTTTTTTCTTGAAATAGTAGCTTTAACTGATTTGATATACTCTCTGATAATTTATGCAAAACTTGATTTCACATGTTCTCTGTAATTTTTTTTCCTATGGAGATTTTGAAAACCCAGAAAGTCAAAATTCTGAAAAGGAAAAGATTGGTTAGAATAATCAACTAGACATTGTTCACAAAGCTAACTCTGACTTTACCGAATTCTTGGTTTATCTACATTATGGCCACTTAGACTAATATTTTTTTATGTGCCCTCCTTTAAGGTGGTGCTGTTGGGTGTAGTCTGTTTCTCCTGGTTTAATTCTAATTTGGGTCATTAGTATGTTAGTATGTTTTTCTTTGTATTTCTTCCTTGTTGCTAGAGAGATATAATATAAAAATCATTGACGGAGCTTCACTTCTCAACTTAAACTTTTTGAGTTGAAATAGTTTTTTATATGGTATTAATCTTGGCGCGAAAAGAAAAAAAAAAGATAAGGATTTATTATTTTTCTTCTGTTGTGGTTTCAGAATATACAAAATGAATGGGCAAGAGGAGTATTTGGTGACATTGAAAACCTTACAAATGAAAAACTTGATGAGGTGCTTAGAGAGTTTCTGAAAGATTACAAAGAAGGATCATTGGAAACCAAAAACTGGCCAACTGTTATTTCTGGTGGCATCATGTCAAAAACAGCTTTAAATGCCTATACAAGGATGCTGGCTAAGAAGTTCCCTCGTTTTTGCATAAATTCTATATGCCCTGGATTTGTCAAGACTGATATAAACCAGAATGCAGGCCTTTTAAGCATTGATGAAGGTGCTGAAAGTCCTGTTAAGCTAGCATTGTTGCCAGATAAAGGTCCTTCTGGCCTCTTTTTCGCAAGGGATGAGGTGATTTCCTTTTGATCTATATATATGGCTAGTTTTGGCTCTGTTATATGTGTTTCTAATAAGCAGAGTTTCTGATTGTGATTGCTTGAGAAAATAATTTGTAGACATATGAAACTGTTTGGTTCAATAATATTTTTCTATGTAGTGGTGTGTTTAAATACATTATGGTCGTTGTATATATCTTATAGTACTAAGCTAAATGCTTTAAACATATAATATTGTTATTTGTATGTAGTTTTTCAATTATTTTTGTTTAAAAGGACACAAGAAAATGTTTTCCTCAAATTTGTTTCATCCAAAATAAGGATGGAAGGAGTGGAGAGATTTGGGTTGATTTTTGGATAGGGAAAAAAACTACCAATTGCATGTGCATTGAATGAAAGCAAGGTCGAGGAGTATTCTATTATTATTTCATATTTTTAAAAAAAAATTAAAAAGGATTGAAACCTAAAATTTTTTTATTGAAAAAGAGGTATTTTGGAATACCTCAATGCTTCTTCTGATTCTTCTCCACACAATTTGTGCTGGGATCGAACCGAGTTCTTGGCGGTTAAAAGGCAAGCCCAAACCAACAAGTCCCTCGTGAAACCGGCAACGGTTGTTGCTGAAAATAGTTACTAATAAGTTATGAATGTTTGCTTTCTTTACTTCATTCCATCACTCAGACCCTTTGCCAGAATAAATGCTTGGCATGTCACGTGTCTCACTAGTCTTAGACACTGATGCTACATGAAGAATTAAGAAAGCCATTAAATAACTTTAGTCTAAATAAAATATAACTATTTGATTAAATTATTTTTTTATTACAATAATGTTATGTTGTTTCTAATTTCACTTACTAAAAATACTAAGTGATAAATATAAAAATTAGAAAAAATATTAATGTACTTTTGACCGATCTCTAGGCCTTGTACTTTGGGCAACCACTAGGCTCTAAAGTGGGATAAATACTCCCCCACCACACTTGATCTCCTCTCAAGGAATAAATTTTTAGTGTTAGTGTTGCACCAAGATTCAGTGCATCTCACCAATAAAAATATTACATGTCAACAAAAGTTTTTTTCTCTGCCAAATTTTTCTCTCTCCTATGATATGTAATGTTCTCATTGGTGGGATGCACTGAATCCTGGTACAACAGTAGCACCAAATATTTATTCCCTCTCAAGCACATGTGTCTCACCCCACCGTACTGTTGGATACTGACACGCTCCGATACGTGGTCAATATTTTGGGATACGCGTTCAATGCTCTAACACGTTCCGACACGCATTCAACGCTTTGACATGCATCTAAAACTTTTTTTTTAGTTCTAAATTTTATTTTATTAACTAAACATGAAAAAAATAATTTATAAATCACTTTTTTCTGTTATGAAATTTAATATGAAAAATTAATAAGGTACAAAAAATTATATTTGTTTATATTTATGTTATGAAATTTGAATATTTGATTAATTATATAACTTATTATGAGCTGTTATATGTATTAAATATAAATTATATTATATATATTAAAAATATTATTTAATATCAAAATGTGTCGAAATATGATATTTTTTAGAATTAACATATTAACGTGTCATGTCATGTCGTGTCCCATGTCAGTATCGATACAACATAACATATAAGTGAGTGCGTGTGTTATGTATGTCTCTCAATGGGTCTCACAAGGGAAGAAAAACATGACTCACACCAAAGGGACCGATTCCCTTATATATATATATATATATATATATATATATATATATATATATATATATATATATATATATATATATATATATATATAGGGGAGGGTTCTTTTGACTCCAGAGTAAGACTTTTAAGTCTTACTCCAAATCTCAGTCGTTGATGGACGATATAATGACCCTAACTGGTAAATCTTAGTTAGAGATTTAATTTAAGGATTTAAATGCCATAATTAGATTCAGTGAGCGATTTCGAGTATTTTGACTGTAATCATGACTATGTTATGAACAGTGCGTTCTGCCGGAGAATTTACAGTTTTGTGAATTAACCGGTAGAGCTTAAAATAAAGCAAAATAATTTTAGGAACATAATTTGAAAATTCTGATGACAAATATGAGTTCAGAACGAAAAATTGTATAGTCTGGCACTTTCCGTGAAAATCTCGTGAATAGTGTTTCTACCGGGTATTTTGTACTGCTGTTTAAGCAACCGGTAGAGTCCAGAAATAAATAATTGATGAAATAAGAATAAGAAAGTCCAATATATGCCAAGCAAGTCAATATAGGCCCAAGAAAATGATAAGTTTATAAGTGTTAAGTTTTAAAAGTAAATAAAGTACAATTAGTGATTCACAGTGCATTTCGTCAAAAACGGTGCAGAAACCATACTGTGAATTATGAATATTGTTTTGTAATAGATAAAAATTAATGTAAATGATTTTAGAAAAATAAAAATATGTTCGTAGTTTTAAGTTAGTTCCGGGTCAATTTAAGTTAAAATACGCGATAAAAAAATATCCGATGAAAATGGCCACATGTGCCTATATAGCCTTGTCACTTAAATGAAACACTATTCATTTCAGATTTTCTTCTTCTCTCTCTTGCATGGCCGAGCTGCACATGGAGGGGAAGGGGCTAGGGTTTCAAATTTTCCTTCTTTGATTTCTTCATCATCCATCCACCAAATCCAATGACCCACCACATGAAATTGATTGGAAACCACTCAATGAATCCATTCCACCTATCCATTTGAGCTATAGTTGAGTGTGTGAAGAGTTATTCCTCCTCTCATTTTCGAGTTACTATTCATTGGAGGAGAAAAAGTGAGTTTTTGGATGGAGCTTGGCTTGGAGATTGCTCTCTAGGCTTTGTACAAGTGTTTAGAGGTAAGAAACCTCTATTTCCATGATATTATTTTGATGATTTAAGTTATGAAATTGATGAGCATATTTTATTGGGAAATAATTGATGTTAGAATGTGAAATTTATGATGGATTATTGTTGTTTAGGAAGTTATAGTGTTGAGTAAGCATCCACATGTGATATAAAAATTTAAAAGTCCTATTGCATCTTCCTCCTAGGTTTCGGCCATCATGGAGTGAGTAGGAGTTATTGTGGAAAAAATTATATATGTATTGTGAAGGTATAGTGTGTTGGAAATGAGTGAAAATGGATGAGTTAGTAAGAATGCCTAAGTAAAAAGGACTTGGTGTCTAAACTCAAAATAGGAATTTAGTGGAAGCATTCCTAGGTGTTTGCAAGTTGTAATGAAGTAACGAAAATGTATTGTAAAAGAGAAGGATCTTTGGAAATTCCCCTTATAGGATTCGACCTATAGGGTATTTAGGGATATATCTTGTACATTTTATTTTAAATAAAATGTGTTGTAATAAATTGTATAAAAGTGATGAGTTTTGAAGAAAAGTAGCATGATTTATGTTGAAAATTCCTAAGGGAATGGTTGATTAAATTAAAGAACACCAACGGTTATAAAGAGGTCTAGACTTGTGTATTGGCATAGGATTGGCAAAAATGCAAAGAAAGGAAAATAAGCGATAAAATGTATGCTTATGAAATAATTATGGTATTGCATCATTTTATTGATGCATTGTAAATTATTCTATAGGTGTGCCTAGGGATTGAGAAGGATCGGAAATCTCTTGAAGTGATAAAAGTAACTTGTTCCACAAGTAAGCGTATTGGTAAAGCTTCAAGAGGTAAGCTCTATGTTTAAGGAGTCTTTTCCTGCTTGAGTGCTCCACCATGGTTAGTGAACTATGGTTGGACTGTATGACTGTGATTTAGATGCTTTGTATAGATGCATTCATATAGAGTTATTTGATAACATGATATGTTTTGCTCTGATATGACTTCTGTAATATGATTTCTGTAACAATCTCTGGCCATTGATTGTATAGTACCCGGATGTCCGCTTTGGGGTCCTCCCTCGGGACTGATGGTGTACGCCTCTGATATGTCTGGTTCCGCTTTGGGGTCCTCCCTCGGGAACACGTGCGTTGATTTCCGCTTGGGGTCCTCCCTTGGGAATGACGGCGCACATCTCTGATATGATATGGATATATGCTCTGTTCTGTTATGATATCTGTTATATGTTGTATTTGTATACTCTGTATCTGACTTTCATGCAGGAGTGAGCCAGGGGTATGGAGAATTCTCTATAAACCTGGAGCTTACTGAGATTTGTAATCTCACCCCTCTTTGGGGACATATTTTCAGGTGCCCAGATTCCCAGTGAGTCCTCACTAGGCAGGGACCCGACACGTGGCTGAGGCAGTTGACAGACCGGATTTTGAGTGGCTGTAGGCTACTACCTTTTTGGAGTGTTTGATGTATTTTAGTATTTTCGCATTTGATGGATCATGATATTGATCCTTTATTTTGTATATGGCCTGTATATGTTTTGTACACGTCTGTCGCTTTGATGCATGTACATTTGGGTATTCAGGCACGTTATGTGATGAGGTAGTATTCAGATATGTTTACCTGTTGGATTGCATGCTGTTAGATATAGTGGCACTGAGCCAAGTTATGCATGCGCCCATGGATGGGCATTTGAGTATATTTGTATAAACTGTTTATCAGGAAATGCTTCTGTGTGGGATTGGAAAATCCCCAGTTGTCCGATTTATAGAGGAAACTCTGCCCGATTTTCGTTTACGACGAATGAGAATTTAAAAAGAAAAAGAAAAAAAAGTTAGCTCGTATTTTCAGAAGTTAAGTCTTCCGCTGTTTTCTGTTTTATCATATGTATGTTAATTGAACCGGCTCGAGACGGGGATGTTACAGACGAAAATCAACGGTTGTCATTAATAGTATAATTAATAATTAATTAATTAATATAACTTCCTAAATTATAACCGTTAGATGGACGAAAATCAACGGTTAGGATGGAGAGTAAGACTTATAAGTCTTACTCTTGAGTCAAATGATCTCTCTATATATATATATATATATATATATATATTCTATTGTTACTTTGTTTGATTTCAGCGTCGGAGGCATCGTAGCCTTCAGAAAAATTTTATTTTCAATACGACCGTCGTAGCTACATCCGGCCATCGTCGTACCCAAAAAGCATTTGTAGCCTTCACGTCCCTTTTGATTCTCATTGTATACCTAAGATTTACGCGGTGAGCTTTAGAACTTGTTTGTTTGAGCTTTTAAAAAAAGTAATTTTTATCTCTTATTATTTTAAAAGTGCTTTTTACTAGAATAAATGATTGGTGTCTCACTTGTCTTAGACACGGGTGCTACATGAAGAATTAAGAAAGCCATTAAATAACTTCAGTCTAAATAAAATATAACTATTTGATTAAATTATATTTTTATTACAATAATGTTGTTTCTAATTTCACTTATTAAAAATACTAAGTGATAAATATAAAAATTATTAATATACTTTTGACCGATCGTTAGGCCTTGTACTTTGGGCCAACCACTAGGCCCTAAAGTGAGATAAATACTCTCCCACCACACTTGATCCCTTCTCTAGCACATGTGCCTCACATATAAGCTATAGAGCACGAGCACACAATTATTATTTTTTTAAAAATGTGTGTTGGATACCGACACGCTTCGATATGCGGTCAATATTTTGGGGCACGCGTTCAATGCTCCAACACGTTCTGACACACGATCAACGCTTCGACATGCATCTATTTTTTTTTTTTTTTTATTTTAGGTCTAAATTTTATTTTATTAACTAAACATGAAAAAGTGATTTATAAATCATTTTTCTCTGTTATGAATTTGATATGAAAAATTAACAAGGTACAAAAAATTATTTTAGTTTATATTTATGTTATGAAATTTGAATATTTGATTGATTATATGGTTTATTATGAGCTGTTATATATATTAAATATAATTTATATTATATATATTAAAAATATTATTTAATATCAAAACGTGTCAAAATATGGTATTTTTTTAAAATTAACGTATTGACGTGTCATGTTATGTTGTGTCCCATATCAGTGTCAAAACAACGTAACATATAAGTGAAAGCGCGCTATGTATCTCTCTCAACGGGTCTCACAAGGGAAGAAAAACATGACTCACACCAAAGGGACCCATTCCCTTATATATATATATATATTGTTACCATGTTTGTTTTCAGCGTAGGAGGCATCGTAGCCTTCAGAAAAATTTTCAATACAACCACATTCGGCCATCGTCGTACCGAAAAAGCATTCGTAGCCTTCGCGTCCCTTTTGATTCTAATTGTATACCTAAGATTTATGCGGTGAGCTTTAGTCTATTGCACTAACTCATTTGGTCACTGTTACATTAATATACAACATTCTTGAGGAAAACAAATCTAAAATCTCAAACACTCAAAAAGTTCAAATGTCCTTTAAATTTTTTTAAGTGATAAATTATTTAAAATAAATAAAACTTTAAATTAACAATTATTTTAAAATGAATGGAGGAAATAGCGCTCTACCGCACAATAACATTTTGGAATCAGAAAGAGTTGTATTTATATATATAAAAAAAAAGGTCTGCAGGGATACTTGATATAATACAAAACATGAGGGTGAGGGTGACTTTTCTGTAAAATTTCTGAGTTAACGTTTTAAAGGTTCATACACATTAGTAGAACAATCCAACGCGGCATGTAGACATGTAAATGGAGGGAATTTTCGTGAGCTTGATATGGAAAATTGAAGAGATATATGATCATGTTCTTTCCACAGCATATAGGAGAAAGCTACTCTTTGTTATTTATGATTAGAATTGATCTGTCTATTACTTCTGAGTAACTTAGTCTTCACAAACATATACGTTAAGGAACATTGTGGAGTACAATCTACACTGTACGTTGGAGCTTTCACGGTGGTAAAAATTCAAATTTGTAAAGGGATCTCCGTGTACTATACAAATGTTATGCCAGTTCAAAGATGAACATACAATGTGGTTACTTATCCAAGTTGTGATTTTATGAAATTTTGAATGATACCTCCAATTCAATATTTTTTTAAAAAGTCACGATCATAAAAATGTCACTTTTGTCCTAATCAAATATGAGGCCAGAAGGACCACTATCCTGCAATATGTTAAACTTACATGACCTTCAACACTTTCATCAATTGGTAGGTCTATTCTAGGTCCATTAGTGGTCCTTCCATTACAAATATATATACTAACAGTTTCCTCTGATTTACATTTGAAATTCATAAATGTTGAGTGACAGTTTTTGGTCCGTCAATAAATTATTTAACCAAACATACTTAATCGACACAGATTAGGTAAATGATTGCTGCCATTGATCTAATTTTACATTATATCAAATGGTCATATTTATTTGCAGTATTATTCTTATTAATTTCCGGTGTTTAATTGCCCTCTATAATCATGGATACAATGATATCTTAATTAACAAGAGAAAGTGAGAGAAGAAAGCTACATCTAATATTACAAATAATACTTGCGGATGCATATATGAAGTTGCTTGCTTTAGCCGGCTATTCATATATTTATTTTCCAAGTCTATTTATGTCGCTGTATTGATGATGTGCTTAATTAGTAATAATGATACTTCTTTAATATTCATTTGCAAATTTCCAAAAAGTATTGACTTTTGGATATGAAGTTTTTTCTTTGGTATTTAGTTTTATAATTCAATCTATATGAGGATAAAGGATTCGTCAAAATCGCTAAATTTTATTGCAAAGTGACATAAGATGAAGTAATGACAAACAATATATTTTCATTCCAATAAATTCTTTACGGACTTAGTGTTATTCACGGTATACTTTTTTTAAGTGTTGTGGATTTAATTAGAACTAATGATGTATCCCTCAAGGATTTAAAAATGCCAATATAGGAATGCTCAAAGTAGCGATGACATAGACCAAGGCACAATATGAGTTTAAATACATAATGGTCGTTGCATATATATTAAAGTAGTAAGCTAAATGCTTTAAACATACAATCTTGTTATTTGTATATAGTTTTTCAATTATTTTTGTTTTTTTTTTTGGTGTAGAATTATTTTTGTTTGAAAGAACACAAGAAAATGTTTTCCTCTAATTTGTTTCATCCAAAATAAGGACAGAAGGAGTGGAGAGATTTGGGTTGGTTTTTGGATAAAGGGGAAATACTACCAACTATATTTGCATCTGAATTGAATGAATGCGAGGTCGAGGAGTATCATATTATTATTTTCATATTTTTTGAAAAAATCAAATAGGAATGAAACCTTAAAAAAATTCATTGAAAAAAGAGGGATTTTAGAATACCTCGGTATTCTTTTGTTTCTCGTCTCCGCTTGTGTTGCTGGGCTATGAATTACCGACATTTCAAAAATTTTGATGTGTCATATCCGACACTCCCCGATGTTCCAACACGAGTTGTAGAGACTCAAAAAAGATTCAAAGAGTGCGTTGCATTGCATTTTTAGCTCCAACTATTAGATTTGTTGGATTACGATTACTATTTTATTGAGTTTAATATAAATATTTGGGTTATCGTATGTTTCTTTGCAAAATTGATGTCTATTATAAGTTTAACTTCATTTTTTGGTTAAGTTATTGAATATCACATATAATATACACTACATAAATTAAAAGTATTATTTAATATCAAAATGTGTTCTAACATATCGAAATATAATATTTTTTAGAATTAACGTGTCAGAATGTCGTGTCATATCATATCCCGTGTGGATATCGGTGCTATATAGCTACTGGGTTTGAACCGAGTCATTTGTGGTTAAAAGGAAAGCTACTCGTGAAACCAGCAACTGTTGCTGTAACGAGCCCAATTACTGCTACCAGCCCAGGTGTTGTTAATCCACCAGTGGCTATATTGGACTGAGGGAATAGGGATAGAAAGGGGTTAAAGAAACCCAAACGATTGTCTGATTATATAGTGGGGTGATTAGGCCTTAGCCCAACCCTTCTTGCACATTTGCTTTCTTTGCACATTTGCCCTTTACCAGAATAGATGCTTGGCGTGTCACGTGGTCTCACTAGTCTTAGACTATGAAGAACCGATACTTTAAAAATCTTGACTTGTCGGGTCCGATATTTTTCAATATTTTTCGACCGACACTCCAACACGCATTATAGAAATTCAAAAAAAGATTCAAAAGTTGCATTGAGTTTTTAGTTCCAACTATTAGATGCGTTGGATTACGATTATCATTTTATTGAATTTAATATAAATATTTGGGATATCTTATGTTTCTTTGCAAAATTGATGAATATTATAAGTTTAGTGTCATTTTTTTGTTAAATTATTGAATATTAAATATAATATACACTACATAAATTAAAAATATTATTTAATATCAAAACGTGTCGAAATCTAATATTTTTTAGAATTAACGTGTCGGAGTGTCGTGTCGTATCGTTTCACGTGTTCCGTGTCAGTATCGGTGCTACATAGGTCTTAGACACTGACGCACGCTACATTGAGTATTAAGACAACCATTTATATAACTTCAGAATAAATAAAATATAACTATTTTTGATTAAATTATATTCTTATTACATTATTGTTCTTTGTAATTTCACTTATTAAAAACACTAATTTTTTTTAATCTTCAAAAATAAAATAAAAAACACTAAAAGAGACAAATATTTATTGTCCTTTTGGACCGTGCACTAGGTCTTGTACTCTAGGCCAGCCACTAGGCAAATAACAAGGGTTGTGATGCAATCTCAGAGAGAGAGAGAGATCAGTTACGTAACAAGAAAGAGAACTTTATTATACAATTCATATCCACCATTGAATACAAGCACTCCTTTTATATCTATCCTATTACATTTAATCATCTAGTAACTAAGGCTAACTACTTTTCCAAATGCAACCAACTCTAACTTCTCCTAAACTTCCGGAACTGACTTATCAGATGTAATCCTTATGCCAAACGGGTAACTTGGGTTGACATCCAGTAGTTGAACGAGTTTGTACTGCATCACTACTCCCCCCAATCACAGGGACCTTGTCCTTAAGGTCAAAATGAGGATATGCAAGACGAAAATCATGCTCAAACTCCCACGAAGCCTCCTCGACAGTAGAATGTGACCACTGGACCAGTAATTGTGTTTGGCGACGGCGTTGTCCCACCGAACGTTTAGCCAATATTGCTAAAGGTTGTTGAACTGGTCTGTTATCAATGACATCCAGTGGCAATTCAGCGGCCAAAGTGTTTGCAGGCCCGTAAAATTTCTTAAGCACCGAAACATGAAAGGTAGGGTGAATTCTACACCCATCAGGGAGTCTCAAACAGTAAGAAACTGGACTTAAGACAGCAACCACAGGGGATGGCCCATAAAAACGCTTCGACAATTTATGGTTAGCACGACGAAGCACTGAGACTTGGCGGTAAGGTTGAAGCTTCAACAAGACCAAGTCA
This sequence comes from Gastrolobium bilobum, assembly GCF_033153095.1. Lineage (NCBI taxonomy): Eukaryota > Viridiplantae > Streptophyta > Magnoliopsida > Fabales > Fabaceae > Gastrolobium > Gastrolobium bilobum. The sequence goes on from NW_026899058.1 coordinate 578,740, forward strand.
CCCACTTGAAAAGTACGATCAACACGGTGCTTGTCGGATAACAACTTCATGCGTTGTTGAGCACGCGATAAATTGCGTTTCAAAGAACTAAGCAGCTCATTACGCTCAGATAAGATATTGTCAACCGCAGCAACACTGGCCAAACCACGAGGATAAAAAGGAATGGATGGTGGAGGCTTACCATACAGGGCTTGATACGGTGACATTTGAATTGAAGAGTGGGTTGCTGTATTATAATGGAGCTCAGCCCAAGATAAAAGCGAAACCCAAGCATTGTTTTTTTCATGGCAATAGGCCTGAAGGTACTGTTCCAGGTACCTGTTGGTGACCTCACTCTGCCCATCCGTTTGGGGATGGTAGGCAGAGCTCATCTTGAGCTTCGTTCCACTCAAGGTAAAAAGTTGCTGCCAAAATCGGCTGAGGAATACACTGTCACGATCAGAAACTAATGAGCGTGGAAACCCATGTAGTTTAATGACCATATCGGAGAACAACTGAGTAGCCAACACAGCAGTGAACTTAGTGGGCAATGCTCCAAAGTGAGCATACTTGGTGAAACGATCTACGACTACCAGGATCACAGTCAAGCCTCGCGAAGCTGGAAGACCCGTGATGAAGTCCAGGGTCAGGTCTTCAAAAGTGCCTTCAGGTATGGGAAGTGGATGTAGTAAACCACTTGGAGCTGTGTTCACTGGTTTAATAGCTTGGCACGTAGGACATTGCTGCACAAAGGCCCGAACATCATCTTTCATACCAGTCCAAAAGAAATTGGTAGAGAGTCGTAAGAATGTTCGAAGGACTCCAGCATGGCCCCCAACCAATGAGCAATGGGCCTCATGTAAAAGAGTGGGCCGTAATACAGAAGTGGAACTAAGCAAGAATCGTTTTTTATGGAACAGAATTCCATTCTTGCAAGAGATAAAAGGATGTAGCTTCTGACCCGTTGAAATGCGATGATGCATATCCAAAAGGTCTGATGCCATGTGATTCTCCGCAGCAATTTGCTCCAAGATTTCGAAAGAAGGTTCTGATACAGCAACACAACAAGAACCAATCAGCAAGGATTCATGTTGACGAGAAAGGCCATCAGCAATGACATTCGAAGACCCTGGCTTATACTCCACCGTGAAAGAGTAACCCATGAGTTTAGAAACGTATTTCTGCTGCTCAGGAGTTTGAATAGTATGAGATAATATCTCACGAATACTCTGATGGTCTGTGCGAATTACGAAAGGAGCCCCAAGCAGATACGAGCGCCATTTCTTCACAGCTTCTACAATGGCATATAACTCCCGTACATAAGTGCTTGCGGAGACCATACGGAAACCCAACTTCTTGCTAAAAAAAGCAATGGGCTTTCCAAGCTGCAGGAGGACAGCTCCAATGCTAGATGAGGATGCATCGGATTCCACAATAAATGGCAAGGTGAAATCTGGTAAGGACAATATTGGAGTAGTGGTCATGGCTTCTTTCAAAGTAGAGAAGGCAATATCAGCATCGGTAGACCAGATGAATTTGTCAGAGCTTAACAGGTTAGTCAAAGGGGTTGCAATAGCTGCATACCCTTTAACAAAACGGCGGTAATATCCTGTTAATCCCAGGAATGCACGTAGAGCTTTCACCGACATGGGTTGTGGCCAAGACACCATCGCTGCAATTTTCTTTGGGTCAGCTTGGACGCCCGAAGCAGATACAACATGACCAAGATAATCAATCTCAGACACAACAAACGAGCATTTGGAAAGTTTAACAAAATATTGATGGTGCTGCAAGCACTCCAATGTGGTACCCAAATGGGAAAAATGCTCATCAATGGACCTGCTAAATACTAGGATATCGTCAAAAAAAACAATTATGAATTTACGAAGATAAGGACGAAAAATACTGTTCATGGCCAATTGAAATGTTGATGGCGCGTTTGTTAAACCAAACGGCATTACCAGAAATTCGTAATGGCCGTCATGGGTTCGGAAGGCTGTCTTAAGGATATCAGAATCAGTGACCCTTATCTAATGATACCCTGCGCGTAGGTCAAGCTTCGAGAAGATGGAGGCATGGCAAAGTTCGTCCAACAGCTCGTCTATTGTTGGGATAGGGAAGCAGTCTCGAATTGTTATGGCGTTAAGTGCTCTGTAGTCGATGCACATACGCCAAGAGCCATCACTCTTCTTCACCAGTAAAACAGGGGATGAGTAGGGACTGGTGCTTGAGCGTATATAACCAGCAGCCAACAAACCCTGGACTTGTTTCTCAATTTCAGCTTTCTGGGAATGGCCATAACGGTATGGTTTCACATTTACCGGTTTGGAGTTCTCAATCAAGTGGATGGAATGGTCAATACTCTGAAAAGGCGGCAGTGATTGAGGGATGGAAAAAACCGAATGAAACTTGGCTATAACCTGCCAAATGTCCTGCTGTACCAAGGTTTTCAAATTCATAATCTCATCTGAGATATGATCTGCTGCAGATTCCTCAGAAACCAATGAGAGGCAATTGGAATTAAAAGACTTAGCGTCTGTAATGGCCTTTAACTGCACCACTTGGCCATTGTGAGAAAATTCCATAGACAGATCAACATAATTATGTACAACCTTGCCCAATGATTCAAGCCATGGCATACCCAGAATAATATGCAAATCTTTAAGATCCAAAATCCAAAGATCAACACAGCATTTGAAACTTTGAATTTGTAATGAAACAGCCAAACATTTCATATTGCACAACATAAATTCACCATTACCAAGAATTACCTTCATGCTACGAGATTGGGATATTGGAAGTCCCAACTGAATAGCTACATGTTTCTGGATGAAATTATGGGAGCTACCAGAATCCACCATAACCCTAACATCACCCGTGCCTACACGCGCGATGAACTGCAGCAATTTCGACATTGAACTCATTGAAAGGGCATTGAGTGCTGCTTCTTGTAACGTTTGAGGCATCTCATTCGACTGCCACACTATTTCCTCATCAGGCTCAACATCCTGATCATCCCCATCACCAATTAACAAGAGCATTTTTGATTTGCAACGATGACCTATGGACCATTTTTCTTCACAAGAAAAGCATAGGCCAAGCTCTCTTCGTTTCTTGGCTTCTTCAGGTGGTAATCGCTTGACTGTCAAGGAATTTGCTGTTGGTGCAACATGAGTTGGACCATCAACTGTTGATACTGATTGTGGTGAAGGTGAAGGAACGTAACGCGAGTTGGACTTTCGTGCGGGATTAGAAAAAGAAGAACGTAGATCACGATGATGAGCATCATACGTGAACGCCAATTGTATTGCTTGATGCAAGGTCTTGGGTTCATGTAATTGAATCACACGTCGAAGCTCAAGACTCAATCCGGATGCAAAAAAACTCAAGAGCAGATCATCAGGTAAACCAGGGACCTGGTTCATCAAGATTTCGAAATCGCGCACATAATCTGTCAAAGAGCCAACCTGTGATAACTTGGAAAGTGCACCACGCATGTCAGTGTACGAATCACCACCAAAACGCTGACGAACGACTAAGGTGAACTGATCCCAGTGTTGAACCGTACCACTATTATGGATCCATTGAAACCATGAAGCTGCTGCTCCCTCCATTCGTAAGCCAGCAAGTTCGACCTTCAGTTCCTCAGGAATTTGTTGGATCCTAAAGAACATCTCACATTTAAAGATCCATAAATGAGGGTTCTTGCCTTCAAATAATGGAATCTCCATTTTAATGGAACGCAAGGCGATGCGTTGCTCGTGGCCAGCACCATTCATATTCGGTTGTTGGTGGTTGTGATTCACCGGAGGAGGAGGAGGTATAGTCGGTGACGGAAAATCGCGAATTCGAGAATCAATGGCATTAAAACGTAACTCGAAAAAATTTGTAAGACGAGTTTCCATTGCTTCTGTCAATTGGTTGATATGCTGATGAATTTCAGCACGAGTGTTTGCCAATTCCTCTGCTAAATCCTGTACTCGCATGGTGGCGGAGTTCAAGAACAATGAAAGCACCAGTGATGCAATCTCAGAGAAAGAGAGATCAGTTACGTAACAAGAAAGAGAACTTTATTATACAATTCATATCCACCATTGAATACAAGCACTCCTTTTATATCTATCCTATTACATTTAATCATCTAGTAACTAAGGCTAACTACTTTTCCAAATGCAACCAACTCTAACTTCTTCTCCTAAACTTCCGGAACTGACTTATCAGATGTAATCCTTATGCCAAACGGGTAACTTGGGTTGACATCCAGTAGTTGAACGAGTTTGTACTGCATCAGGTTGAACTTCTGCATCCCTACAGTAGGATAAATACTCCTTCATTACACCTGATTCACTCACAATGGGGCCCACCATGGCAGAAAAATATGACTCACACCTTTTACACACTATTCGTTGTGAGAGTGCATTCTCTCTCGTGTGCTAATTAACATGATCATGTTATGTGGGACAATCATAATCATATTTGAGTGAATTAACGGTGTCAAGGAAGGAGAGAGAAAAAATATAAAGATAGAAAGTTACTCAATCATCACCATTAATTTAATTATTAATGATTAAGATTCTCTTAAATGACATGATGATGTTAAATTACACTTTCCATTCATCATTGTTGTTACTTTGTTGAATTTCAGTCTCCCATCTTACCCTTCACCTCCCTCTAATTCTTAGTATCTGCTTGAAACCTATATGGTGACTACATTGTTGAGCTTTAGTCTATAGCAGTACCTCACTTTATTACCATTACATTGATATATATACTACACTTGTAGAGGAAAGCAGATCGATCTAATCCCAAACTATCAAATTCAAATGTCTTTTAACTTTTTTTGAAGTGATAAATAAAACTAAAATTAACAATTATTTTAAAAATGAAAGGAGGAATTAGCGCTCTGCCGCACAATAACATTCTCAATTTGGAATGAGCAAGAGTTGTATTTATATCAAAAAAAGGTATGCAGGGATACTTGATGAATATGAATATGAGGGCGAGTTTGAGTTTTCTGTAAAATTTCAGAGTTAACGTTTTAAAGGTTCATGCATTAGGAGAAGAATAGAACGTGCCACGTGACACATAAATGGAGGGAATTTTCATGAGCTTGTTATGGAAAATTGCAGAGATTCACGATAATGTTCTTTCCACAGCATATAGGAGAAAGCTATGGTTTGTTATTTATGATTTGAATTGTTCTGTCTATTACTTCTGAGTAACCTATTCTTGGGTAGACCATTAATATTCACACGTAGGTGATAGATTAATATGGGATTTTTGCGCTCAAGGATATCTATCAGGGAGATATTGTATGGGCACATAGTCAATGTATCAATAAGTGCACACTAACCATAGACGTATAAGACATGAGGTGTATGCACACAGATAATAGATAAGAGAGAAGGGAATTCCGAGTGTGTACCTGAGAGACTTAACCCTTTATTTATAGAAAGGATTACCAGTAAGTATAGAGTCCTGATAGGATTGGGACTATTGGAGATATGATAAATTGTTTTATCTTTTATCCCTTAGTGATAGGACCATGAGATTATCCTTATCTATTTAATCTACCACTTGTTGTTATATTATTAAGATATGAGCCCACAGAGTGGGTCCAAAATAGTTGCCCAGAGTTTGATAATTTGAGTGTTCAGGTTGCCGTTTATAATGTTTTTCTTGCACCTCGGACATGTCTAGGTCCATCCCTTAATTGACATTGCTTGGCATTGACATTGCTTGGCATTCTTGTGTTGCTCTGCATGTTTTCCTTTGATGGGGGCTTGATATTCTTTATGTGTTGTAAAGTAGATTAAACTTGAGAATATTCTCGAGTTTAACCTCGGCCTTTATGGCCATTTCCATTTCAGCTTTTATTATGCTTTAATGATGTATCTTGCTGTTCTTTTTGTCTAAGTTGTTTAGCTTGATTTGTGTTGCCAAGACTGTATCTTTTGTTAACCCAGGTTGTCATACGCTCTATTTTGAACCGAACAACAAACATATAAGTTAAGGAACATTGTTGATTATAGTCTAAACTGTTGGAGCTTTCCCGGTGCTCAAAATTCAAATTAGTAATGGGGATCTCCTTGTATTAGACAAATGTTATGGCAGTACAAGAAGAACATTCAATATAGTTACTTATCCAAGACGTGATTTTATAAAATTTTGAATGATACCTACAATTCAATATTTTTTTAGAAAAGTCACGATCATAAAAAGGTGTTGGTTTCATTGGTTCAAGTAGTACATATTTGATTTCGTTTAAGTAAGATATTGGATTTAAGTCTTTGTGAATGCAAAAAAAATTCTTTAAAGAATTAGCTCTATTATAATGTGAATGTTCTCGACTCGTACGAGATTACGTCATGTGAAAGGTAAATGTGGTTTATAAAATAAAAAATATGAGGCCAGAAGGAGTACTATCCTGCAGTATTCTAAACTTACATGACTTTCAGCACTTTCATCAATTGGTAGGTGTTTTCTACGGTGGCCTAGAGGGTCCATTAGTGGTCCTTCCATTAGAAATATATATACTTATCGTTTATCTTCTGATTTACAAAAATAATCCCTGGGGATGCATGGTATGAACTTGTTTCCAGTTGCCGACTATGCATATATTTATTTTCCAAGTCTATTTATGTCGCTGTAATGATGATGTGCTTAATTAGTAATAATGATACTTCTTTAATATTCATTTCCTAATTTCCAAAATGTATTGACTTTTGGAAATCAAGTTTTTCTTTGGTGTTTAATTTTATATGACTTTTCATGTATCAGAAATGCATTCATAATTATTTATGGAAAAACACAAATTCTTAAACACATGCTCTGATACCACATGTAAGCAATTTAATCAGTAATTCATGATTCGTGTTCAACAGTAATCAGTCAAGAACATGACATAGGATCTTTAGAATTCATGAGTTTCACACAAACATACCTTTCTCCATAATTGCGGAAGATCTTTAACAGTAGAATGCTTTCTCTAAGCCTTAACCCTTTCACCGTTCTTGTACCTTCTTTGATAGGGATAGGATACAACTTTTCTAGGCAGACTCAGAAGGACGTTTGTTTTCTATCAGATACCCTTATGTGAAAACTGACCATATAAACTATTATATAACTGGCCTATCACAGTTATTTCTAATTAACTTCCCTTAATGCGAAACGTCAAAATGTCAATTACCATTAATGCGAAACGTTACCATAATGCAAAACGTTAAAACATCAATTATCATTAATGCGAAACGTTACCATAATGCAAAACGTTAAAACGTCAATTATCATTAATGCGAAACGTCAATTACCATAAAGCCTCTTTTATTATTAATTAAACCAATTGACACACGTTACACATGAGACACAACTAGTTTCACAGATGCATGATTTGGAGAATTTAAAGCAACTGACCTCACTGATAAAACTACTTCCTCTGCTCCGACAATGTCCACATACAACTCCAAAAAATCTTTCCTTGACTTGTTGAAAAATTCTTTCATTATCATCTCGACGTCTTCATCATCCACCATTTGCAAATTAATGTATTGTTCAGATTGCCATAACCTCGTGGTGATTTGAGTGATACATTGGTTACCTTGAAGAGTTAACTTCTGACGAATTCTCTGATGCATTTCGTCAATTATTGAGTTGCTTTTGATACGTGTCATCCTTTTTTCACCTTCAAACATTACACTTCGTCGTCCTTCCACCTTCCTACCATTGTAATATAACACAACATGAACATAATCAGAATGTGAACTCATTTTAAAATGGAATAACAAATAAAATAAAAGACTATATTTAAGCTAATAATTTTGTATGTAAATGTAAGACTTGATGGTAGAGAAGAGTTGTGAAGAGTGTATAGAGTGATAAGGGTTTATATAGATATTTTTGCACCATTCACGCCCTTGTTGGGCTTCATATTTGCATGTGTCACTACCAAATTGAGCATCACAAGTCACGCCCTATTTAGGCGTGACCCACGTGGAGGTGACGCCTACATGGGCGTGACCTGTGACGCCCAATTTGGGCGTGACATTGTGCAATACATGCGTAATTATTTTCAAAATAGCAACAAATTCATAATTTTTTTATTTAAAATGCAATAAATTAATTTTTTTGCCTAGCAAGACCGCTACTCATTCTTTTAATATATTACACCAATCATATTACTTTCTAAACACTATTTAATCAAATCTTTATAATTTTATATGCATAATAATTTACAATTATTTATTGTTAAATAATAATAATTTACAATTATTTATTGATCGGAAATGGATCCTCTCATATTGAAAATTACATGACATGGTTATTTGAGAATCATAAGCATACAAAGGTGGATCAATGGTGATAAAATAGGAAAGTAAAAAAATATTAAAATAGGTAGTTACTACATCATAATCTTTTATTCACCTTTATATGGTTATAATTGTCTCACGTAACCACATCATTTTTTTTTAACATGATCCATATTGGTCCCTGTACGGCTAAAAATAGAGATGTAGTCATAACTAATTGATTTTCATTGGGGACCACTAAACACAATTATCAGTTTTCAGTTTAATTTATCGTTATTCGTTTCTCGCAATATATATGGTTTCGTAATGATCCAATTATTGTGTACGGAGAACATATTTTATATAATGTTGCCCAATTTTCTATGTACATGCCTCTTTGTAATTTTAAAAAAAGTAACAAGATCAATAAATGAGCTAGCAGTTTCTCTATAAAAAGAATTTAGAGGCTAATATTTTGCTGATAAAACAGTCCAAAACCATCTCATACCGTGCATTCACCACAAGCGAGGAAAGAAACAAGAGATCATCAAATGGGAGAAGAAGGAAAAAGGTATAGAGAAATGATACTCCCAAAATGTTTGTGTTTTTTTTTGTGTTTTTCTTTTTTCTTTTTTCTTTTTCAAGGTTTTAATTATAGAATATATCTGAAAACTTGAATTCAGGTTAAGGAGTTTTCATAATGTTAGGAGTGTGATCATTAATCTCATACTCACAGCTTGTTTGTTTGATATGTTATTTTAAGTTAAAAGTTACTTTTTTATATAAAAAAAAGGGATAAATGTTTCTGCAGATAAGTTATCTGTATTTTTTCCAAAACGACGTCGGTTTGGTATTGAAATGTTAAAAAATTATAAATATAAAGACTATTATAACCTTAAAATAAATTAAAATTATAAAAACATCATGATTTTCGTCTCAAAACGACATCGTATTGGGCTTACTGCAGATAACTTATCTGCAGTAACTGAAGAAAAAACGAACCCAAAAAAAAATGTTACTTTTAAAACTATTTAAAAAAAAAAAATTAAAAATAAAGTTAAAAGTTATTTAGTAATTATATAAAATTTTGATGATATTCATAGGATTTTGAATAGGGGACACAGAATGATTTGTCAATATTAGGGTAAAAGATAAATAGAATAAGGATAAAATTAGAAAATAATATAATGATTCCAAACTTTTATTTATTTATTTATTACAAGAGTTTTTATAGAATTATGTTTAGCTAAACTTATGTTTTTAAGAAGAATAAAAGCTGAAAATAATACCCGTAAACCTAAAAAAAAAAGGCTATTAGGTTATATATAAAGAGATATAATATTGTTACTACCAAATAATGTTAGTACCAATATGATTACCATATCTTAACCGTTGATTTCTGTCAATCAACGGTTATCATTTATTGCAAATTAATAATTAATTATGAGTTTAATTTATGAAAATAATAACCGTTGATTGATGGAAATCAACTGTTAATATATGGTAGTAATATTGCTAGTAACATTATTTTGTAGCAAGAATATCGTATCCCATGCATATATAAATCTATGCTGAAATTTTTTATTATAATCATGTACAAACCGAAATATAAATTTAATAGTAAATAAAAAGTTGTGGCACTTCTCAGCAGCTAACGGGGTATTCACTTTCTTAATTAGGTTTGCGGTAGTGACAGGAGCTAATAAGGGGATTGGTTATGGAATATGCAAGAAATTGGCTTCAATTGGTATTGTGGTGGTGCTTACTGCTAGAAATGAGAAAAGGGGTTTGGAAGCCATGGAAAATTTGAAAGAGTTTGGTCTCTCAGACTTTCTGGTTTTTCATCAACTTGATGTCACTGACCCTGCCAGTGTTGCTTCTTTAGCAGATTTTATCAAAACTAAATTTGGGAAACTTGACATCTTGGTATCATAGGACACTTTCATTCCCTTCTTTCGATTTGTTAAGAGAGTTTTTCCATTTGGAACCAATGGGCTTCAAATTCTTAAAGGACAAATTAAGAACCATAACTTTTTTATTATTTCATTTATTTGGTGAATGTAAATATGTTTGAAATAATATTGGTGCAGGTGAACAACGCAGGTGTTGCTGGGGGAATAGTAGATGGAGAAAATGTTCTTAGACAGGTAAGGTTCCTTCTTTGTCAATAGAAAGCACAATGATAGAACAGAAAATAAATTTCATATGGAATCAATATAAGAAAGATGGGAAAACATTTTCTCCTTTTAAAGGAGAAATTTTTTCTCATGTTAGTAACTCATAACATAAGTGGGTCCCACCTTGAAACTTTTTTTCTCTCCACTATTTTGTGGACCCCACTTATATTATGAGTCACTAACATAAGAAAAATTTTCTCCTTTAAAATGAGAAAATATTTTCCGATGAAAGTTCGCATTAATGTAATTTGCTTAGTATGACGGTGTTACGGGCCTAAGGACCCATATTCTAGAAGATCCAACAAGAGCAGATAGTTAAAAGAGAAATAATGAAAGATTTTCAAAAGATATTAATCATATTATATCATCAGTGGATCAAGTATTATTGGACCCCCAAAATATATCAATGACTAAACTTTATAAATAAGAGGTAAAACCAACAAGTATGTGACTTACTCTTTCTTGTTAGCTGTCACTGTGTACACATCCGTCCTGACTACTTGCACTGTGATCCGCTAGTCTTTGAAGTATCTCCCCTATAGATACTTGAGAGATGACATATAGATTCTATAGAAATCAACCAATCCTAATTAGATTGAACATCTCGATCTGCGCCTAATCAAACAGACGGGGATCTGCGCCTAATCAAACAGACGGTAATCTCGTTAGAGAAATATAATTTAATATTAGTTGAAGGCTATTACTTATCATCTTAAGTTGTAAGATGAGATAATTATTTATCATAATACTAGAGCCTCCGTAAATATTACAAATATATATATATATATATATATATATAGGAGAGAGATCATTTGACTCCAGAGTAAGACTTATAATTCTTACTCCTCATCCTAGCCATTGATTTCTGTCTATCTAACGGTTGTAATTTAAGAAGTTATATTAATTAATTAATTATTAATTATACTATAAATGACAACCATTGATTATCGTTCATCAACGGCTGATATGAAGAGTTTGATTACTCTGGAGTCAAAAGAACCCTTCCCATATATATATATATATATATATATATATATATATATATATATATATATATATATATATTATATATCTGGAGTTACGAGTTCGATTCTTATTGTCCCTTGTTCTCTAATAAAATTAAATCAGCATATGTACGAACCTAATGCATTGTCTATGCATCAAATCCAAAAGATTCTTACAAAAGAGTGTGTTACAGAAATATATAAAACTTATTGAAGGTTCATCATTACCGGTTTCAGTTGTTTGGTGAAATCGTTGCTTACATGTTTATCATTTAGGCTTTTTAAATATAATATTTTAGACGATTTGTTTTAGTCATACTCAATGCTATATTAAACTCTTTCCCATGCATGCCTTGAGAAAAGAAGGGGGAATAAGAGATAATAGGATTTAAGGGAACAAATTCTTTTTAAAAAAACAACAATGAAAATAGAATAAGGTTGTAGCCTGTAGGTATATTCAAAAGGATTACAAGAGAGTACGTGAAGCTGATGTTTGTTTCAGGAATGTTGATAGAATAAGGTAATTAAGTTTGCCCAATAATGATGGAGTATTAATTATAAAAAAAGAATTATAGTATTTAGAACTAGAAAATCAAAATAATAAACTAACAATACGAATATTATATTTATTCGCGAAATATGTATAATATTATATTTATAGACTGTTTGGCTTGGTTCATATATACGACCAGACACCGACGATTAAATCACCAACGGAATAAATATAATTCTTATGTCACAACATTATGCGATAGTTTTTAGATTTTGAACCTCTCACCTTCATAATAAATTTACAACTCCTCATGTTACCAAAAAAAAAAAAATTACAACTCCTCTCGTCAACGGTAAAATTTGATAGAGAAAAATTAAGATGCAGAAATATAACTCACAATGTTTGAAGAGGGAATACAAATTTCATAAACTGACTCAAACTTAATATAAACCAGAAACTAAAACTGAAAAACATAACATTAAGAGACACATTACACCCAAATAAACTCTAACTTAATGACTCATTATACTACCCAAAACTGACTCATTATGATACCGTTAAGACTCATCAAACAACTTTAGTGCAGCACATGGCCGTTACATCAAACTTAAAAGACCATTGAATTTTCTAACGGACAAAAAACAAAGAGACTCTAACATTCCCTCCCTTAAACTGATGTTCTTGAAAAATTCAGTTTACTCCAATTCCTTTGACTTTCTCCATGGAACATATGCCAAGTAATCCCCTGAGCTTTTGAAACACAACATATTTGAGAGGCTTTGTAAACAAATCAGCAACTTGATCCTCACTTCTACAAAAAATAAGATCAATTATACCAGCCTTTGTAAGATCCCTTAAGAAATGATACTTCACATCTATATGCTTGCTTCTCCCATGTAAAATTGGATTCTTTGACAATTTAATTGCAGAATTATTGTCACAATAAATTAAAGTTGCTCCTTCTTGCTTGAAGTGAAGTTCTTCAAGAATTCTCCTTAGCCAAATGGCTTGGCATGCACAAGCTGTAGCAGCAACAAATTCAGCTTCTGTGCTTGACAAAGTGACAATTGGTTGCTTCTTCGATGCCCAAGAAATAGCACCTGTACCAATCATAAAAACATAACCTGATGTGCTCTTCCTGTCATCTTGATCTCCTGCATAATCACTGTCAGTAAATCCCACTAAATCAGATTTTACACCCTTCTTGTAAAATATCCCGAAAGTTCTTGTTCCTTGCAAGTAGCGAAGGATTCTCTTGGCAGCCAACAAATGTATTTCTGTAGGATTTTCCATATACCTGCTAATTAAACTCACAGAATACATTATGTCTGGTCTTGTTGCAGTGAGATACATCAAACTTCCCACAATTTGTTTGTAGAAGGTGCTGTCAACCTTCTTTCCTCCATGATCTTTATGTAACTTCAAGCCACATTCAACTGGAGTGTGCACAGGATTACAATCCTTCATCTGAAACCTGTCTAGAATATCTTCCACATATTTATTTTGAGAAATAAAAATTCCATCACTTGATTGTGCTACACTTATGCCAAGAAAGTAATGCATCATACCAAGATCAGTCATTTCAAACTCATTCATCATAGACTTTTTAAATTCTTCAAACATAACATCACAATTTCCAGTGAATATAAGATCATCTACATATAAGCAAACAATAAGCATTTTTCCTTCATCACCAATCTTAACAAAGAGTGTATGTTCATAAGGACACTTTATAAAACCAGCCTTAAGAAAATAAGACTCAATGCGACTATACCAAGCTCGAGGGGCTTGTTTTAGTCCATAAAGTGCCTTTTTCAATTTGTAAACTTTATGCTCATTTCCAACTTTCTCATAACCAGGGGGTTGTTCAATAAATATTTGTTCCTCTAAGTACCCATGCAAGAATGTTGATTTGACATCTAGCTGGTAAATAGGCCAAGAATTTTGTGCAGCCAATGCAACCACCAACCTGATTGTATCATGTCTCGCAACAGGAGAAAAAACTTTTGTATAATCAATCCCATATTGTTGCTTGTACCCCTTGACAACCAAGCGTGCTTTGTGCTTGTCAATTTCACCATTTTCCTTTAACTTTGTTTTAAACACCCACTTCACACCAATGATTTTGTGTCAATTTGGAAGATCAGTTAACTCCCAAGTATCATTCCTCTCAATTGCATCAATTTCAGCATCCATTGCTTTTCGCCATTTTTCTTCTTTGACAGCACTCTCAAAAGTCACGGGATCACATTCTGAAAACAAAGCAAAGTGAGTAATTGGATCTTCAATTCCAGTTACCTCATAATCTTCCATCCAAGTAGGCCTTCTTCTAACACGACGAAGAGATTGAGTTTCTTCTTCGTTAACTCCAACTACTGTTGGTGAGGATTGACTAGCTGAAGAAGTTGCAATGGACGAATTTTCAGGCATACTAGATGCTGAAATTTGCTCTTGTTCAGAATCAATATCACAAAGAACTTCGGTAGGCTGCTGCATATTCCAATCCCAAGTGTTTTCTTCGTCAAAAACAACATCCCTGCTAACCACAATTTTTTTCGTCAGTGGATTAAATAATTTATATGCTTTAGATGTATCACTTACACCTAGAAAGACACATTTTTCAGCCTTGTCATCAAGTTTTTTTCTTTTCTGTTCCGGGACATGAGCATATGCGATGCATCCAAAAATTCTAAAGTGATCCACATTTGGTTTTCTCCCACTCCAAGCCTCTTCTGGCGTCATATTTCGAACTGCAAAGGTTGGACTTCTGTTCAAGACATGAATACACCAGTTTACTACTTCTGGCCAAAACGTCTTTGGAACTCTTCCTCTTACCAACAAGCTTCTAACCATGTTGAGGATGGTTCTATTCTTCCTCTCTGATACACCATTTTGTTGTGGTGTATACGCAGTTGTAAGCTCTTTTCGGATGCCATGTTCTTCACAAAAAGCTTCAAATTCTTTTGAGCAATATTCACCACCACGATCTGTGCGAAGTGTCTGAATCATCCTTCCTGTCTCATTCTCCACACGAGCTTTGAAATTTTTAAATGTAGAGAAAGCTTATGACTTTTCCGGTAAAAAATAAACCCACGTTTTTCTAGAAAAATCATCAATGAAGGTAATTAAATATTTTTTACCTCCATTAGAAATTGGATTTATTGGACCACAAATGTCTGAATGCACCAATTGCAAAATTCTCTTTGCTCTCCATGAGTTCCCTTTTGCAAATTCAGAATGATGTTGTTTGCTAACAACACATTCTTCACATACTAAGGAATGAGGAATTGTGATTTGAGGGAGGCCTGTCACCATATTTTTCTGTTGGAGCGTCTTCAACCCACCAAAGCTCAAATGGCCATAGCGAAAATGCCACAACCATGAAGGATCTTTCATTTCAGCCATTAAACTAGATTGGATTCCTTCAATCTTTAATGGAAACAATCTGTTTGAACTCATCTGAATAACAGCAATAGCACCTCTAACAGAATCATATATTTCACAAACACCATTTTTAATAGTGATCACATAACCCTTTTCTTGTAATTGGCCAGCACTCAATAAATTACTTTTCAAATCAGGAACATACAATACATTAGATATTGTTTCCACAAAACCATTCTTGGTTTTTATTTTAATGTCACCTTTTCCCATTACTTTCACAGTAGAATGATCACCAAAACTCACAGTAGATTGAAAATTTTCAATCAGATGAGAGAAAGAAGACTTACTACCACTCATGTGGTTGCTACAGCCAGTATCCACATACCAAACATCTGGCTCAATTTGCTTTTCATCTTTAGCAACCATCAATAAGGTTTCACCTTCCTCCTTTTCTGCAAAGTTTGAACTTTCTCCTTTTTCTTTGCTATTTGGCAGCTTAGTATAACATTCAGATTGATAATGACCAAATTTATGACACCTGAAACATTCTACCTTGGATTTATCAGGGGCTCCTCCTCTGCCTCTGCCTCTGCCTTGAAATTGATCATTATTGGCTCTGAAATTAGTAGACCTTCCTCTGCCTCTGCCTCTGTCTCTACCTCTGCCTCTACCTCTACCCCTTCCTTGAAAATTGTTGGAACGAGTATCGGTAGAAGCCTTTAATGCTTGCTCATCTGTGTCTTCCTGTTTGAACTTCTGTTCATGCACCACCAATGAACTCTGCAATTCATCAAGTGACAAATCATCTATATCTTTAGATTCTTCTATAGCACAAACAACAAAGTTAAATTTTGCTGTTAATGATCGAAGAATTTTTTCTATGACAATTATTTCTTCTATCCTGCCTCCATGAATTCGCATTTTATTGACAATGGTCATCACGCGAGAGAAATAATCTGCAATTGATTCTCCCGACTTCATTCGAAGTGTTTCGAATTCCGAGCGTAAAGCTTGAAGCTGCTGCCTCTTTGCTCTTGCAGAGCCTTGATACTTCTTTTTCATGGAGTCCCAAATATCCTTGGAAGTTTCTTTGGAAAGAATGGTTTCCAAGATAGAACGGTCAATGGCCTGGAAGAGATAATTCTTCGCCTTCAAATCCTTCAACTTTACTGCTTCATGAGCTGCTCGTTGTTCTGCTGTCAACTGAGCTCCTTCTGCTAGTGCTGGTTCAACAACACCATTAGTAACTACATCCGAATATTCCTTGGATCGAAGGAAATTCTCCATCAACATGCTCCAATGATCATAATGACCATCGAAACGTGGAAGGGCTGCTTGCACAAAATTAGAATCTGTGGCCATGACTCTTCACTTTACTCTTTTTTCACAACTCAATTCCCTCACGTGTTTAACTCTCAACCTGGCTCTTGATACCACTGATAGAGAAAAATTAAGATGCAGAAATATAACTCACAATGTTTGAAGAGGGAATACAAATTTCATAAACTGACTCAAACTTAATATAAACCAGAAACTAAAACTGAAAAACATAACATTAAGAGACACATTACACCCAAATAAACTCTAACTTAATGACTCATTATACTACCCAAAACTGACTCATTATGATACCGTTAAGACTCATCAAACAACTTTAGTGCAGCACATGGCCGTTACATCAAACTTAAAAGACCATTGAATTTTCTAACGGACAAAAAACAAAGAGACTCTAACAAAATTTAGCTATTGTATAGAGAAGCATATTTGTATTTGACACACAGGATTTGTGTTCGGATTTTCCTCAAGAGATAACTGAAAGTTAAAGCTACACTTCAAAATTAGTTTATATATCTAACACGTTTCAAAACCAAAGAAAAAGAACACTCATAACTCATTGAGAGATCAAGTTCAAGATTATGTTTTTCATTTTCATTTTAAAAAAAAACTATGGATAAAATGAAATATTTTCATAATATTTTGGGGGCTTATGACCAAGGATGACCCTCCCCTCCTTTTTTTCTTCTTTGGCATATCTCATTCAGCCATATTACCATTTGATCCTGTGGATAAATATTTAATTTTTTTAAATTAAAAGTTTAAATTAGGGAAAGATCACGTCTCGTTATGATTGAAAATCAGCAATCTCATTGAGAATTTATGATGAGATGATATATCACGGATAATTTAATAATTGTAAAGAGCCTTGGGATACACCACCCCAAAAGCTAGCTCAAAGGGTGGGAGTGCCCAAGACCTTATAAACTCCACATTAGTTGCACATACAACTAATGTGAGACCATATATCTCAACACGTCCTCTCACACGAGAGCCCATTGGGCTTGAAGAGTGGACAATGTAACAGGCCCTGGGCTTGAAGAGTGGACAATGTAACAGGGCCCAGCCTACCTGTGCTAAGAAACTCCACAAGAGAAAGTGGGGGACGACGAGACTCTGATACCATGTAAAAAACCTTGGGATACACCACCCCAAAAGCTAGCTTAAAGGGTGGGAGTGCCCAAGACCTTATAAACTCCACATTAGTTGCACATACAACCAACGTGGGATTATATATCTCAACAATAATCAAACCCAAATTAGATGGATAGAATATAGGTTCGATATATCAATCATCATTAATTGACGGACACATGAATATTAACATCAATATCAATTTTATCCCAAAGTAGTTGGAAGACAAATAAAACTATTTGCATCCATGTTTGCATAAAATATCTGGCCTTCCGATCCCTTGTGTTTTCAATTTGAGTAGCTTCTAGCTCTAAAAGCTTGTTGGTTTTTGTTAATTAAATCCTACATAATTTCCCAGTACACTAAATGGTATGACTTAATTTTGTTGTAGAAAAGGGGTGAAATATCGGATTGGAATATAGTAGTGCGTCAGAATTATGAGCTAGCTGAAGAATGCGTTAAAACGAACTTCCTTGGTGCTGAAAGAGTAACTGAAGCTCTTCTTCCTCTGCTCCAACTATCCACTTCACCGAGGATTGTCAATATTTCTGCTATAATAGGACGATTGAAGGTAAACCTATTTTCTCAATGATAAAAAATATGCATTTTATAATTTTTGATTTATTTTGTTTGGAAAAAAGTGACTTCAAAGGTGAATGGTCTTTTCATTCCGGTAAGAATACAGAGTATTACTTCTCATTTTAATTGTTGATATTCGTACATCCAATAGTTATAATTTATTGAATTAAATTCATTAATTAATTATTAATTCCATATAAATTATAATCGTTAGACGGATGAAATTAAAGAATTGACATTGAGACTAAAACTTCTTATTGTAGTTCTCCAATTCAAAACATGGAAACTTATGTATTAACTACAAGGGAAAAAGGAAGTATCGTTTTAAAGGACACAAGCTTGTGTCCCTTTTAGGTGATTTACACAAAGTTTGACCAGTCATATTTTGTGTAAATCTGAAAAGTTACGTTTTTTTTCTCTCTCCCCAGTCACATCGTTGACGTGTAAAGTGAAAAAAAAGAAAGTAACTTTTCAGATTTACACAAAATATGACCGGTCAAACTTTGTGTAAGTCACACAACTTACACGCACTAAACCCTAACTACAATATGTGGTGTTTTTTTAGCTCTCAACCTTTGAAAAAAAAAAGAATAAGGTTTCATTATTTTTCTGCTTTTGTGGTTTCAGTACATACCAAATGAATGGGCAAGAGGAGTGTTTGGTGACATTGAAAACCTTACAAATGAAAAACTTGAAGAGGTGCTTAAAGAGTTTCTAAAAGATTACAAAGAAGGATCATTGGAAACAAAAAACTGGCCAGGTTTTCTTTCAGGTTACACCATGTCAAAAACAGCTTTAAATGCCTATACAATGATGCTGGCTAAGAAGTTCCCTCGTTTTCGCATAAATTGTATATGCCCTGACTTTGTCAAGACTGATATAAACCAGAACACTGGCTTTTTAAGCATTGATGAAGGTGCTGAAAGTCCTGTTAAGCTAGCATTATTGCCAGATGATGGTCCTTCTGGCCTCTTGTTTTCAAGGGATGAGGTGTTTTCCTTTTGATGGATATGGCTATATACTTTTGGCCCTATTATATCTGTTTCTGGTACTAGCTAAGTTTCTTGTTGTGATTGTCTGAGACAATAATTTGTAGATATATGAAAACTATTTGGTTGTGCTGTGAAATAATATTTGTCTACAGTGTGTTTAAATACATAATGGTTGTTGCATATTAATGTAGGGAAATCATACTCTTATGTATGTTTCGTAAAAAAAAAAGTATCTTATGTCACCTATTATAATTATGTACTCCAGGGAATACATAGTTATAATATTAAAGTTTTTTTTTCGATTCATAAGTTATCGGCTGACGTGGAGAGAGAAAAAAAAACAATTTTGATATTATAACTATATACTTCTCGAGTTACATAGTTATAATTAAATTATAATAGGTGACATAAGATAATTTTGTTTCCAGCAATATGAGAAAAAAAGGATCCATTAATGCTATAAGCTAAATGTTTTAAATATACGATATTATTGTATGCATATAGTTTTTCCTTATGTTTTTGTTTAAAAGAAAACAGGAAGATGATTTCCTCTAATTTGTTTCATCCTAAAATAAGGATAGGGAGATTTTTGGTTGGTTTTTGGGTAAAGGAAAAAAAGGAAAACTACCAACTATTTGTACATTGGATAGTTGGTGGATTAATCCAGTTATTTTTTTTATATAAATCCAAATTATTTCTTTAAGGCGAGTCGTCTCTAATATTCCCATAAATTTTAATACTTTGGTTATAATACTAATCCCAAGTCGGAGTTATTTCTTATTTTTCAAATTAACGCTTCAACACCAATATTGTGACTGTATAAAGAGAAGAGTTTCACAATTTGAAATAGTGATATGTTGAAATAATCAACTTGAAGTCCAATGTTTGATTTTAATTACATACATGGCTTTGATATCTGCCGCCGCATCATGATAAAGATGCGACGGTGGGAGCACTTCGTTCCGTTTTAACCAAAGTAAAATGTGGGCCAACACCACTTGTTCTTGTTGATAATATCGTTAAAATTCCATAAAAGACAAATTTAAAAGATATTGTTGTTTGAACATCAACTAGAATTTGATGGTGTGGAGATTCATAATTAAAACTCATAAAGATATATAAACTGAGACCATACTTTAATTGCAGTTTGTTTTAGTCCCTTCATATTTTTAGGCACTTCCCTCTTTCATGAACAATGGCAGAAGCAACAAAAAGGTAACCATTTTCCTTGGAATCCCTGTCTTCAATGTACCCTGCAATTAACCAAAGTTTTATATTAACATAATTATAATGACTTTGTAAGAAATTCAAGTGCGAGTGATGAGTAATTAAGACCTGCGATGATTAGGAATAAGACTAAGTAAGCACCGTATAAGTAGAACGACACAAACTCTTTTCTTAACTTGTTCAACTGGTTTTTAGGTATGCTGTTGTCACAGGAGCAAATAAGGGAATAGGATTTGCAATATGCAAGCAATTGGCTTCTAATGGGATCAATGTGGTGCTAACAGCCAGAGATGAGAAGAGGGGTCTTGAATCTGTTGAGAAACTCCAAGAGCTTGGTCTGCCTGGCAATGTTGTTTTTCATCAACTTGATGTCACAGATTCTGCAAGTATAGCATCACTTGCAGATTTCATCCGGACCCAATTTTGTAAACTTGATATCTTGGTAAGAAGATTCTGGTGGCTTTTATTTTTTGGTGTTTCTACTTTATCATCTACCTTTGTAATGTAAGAGTTGATAGAATAAACATAAATAATAACAACTTTCACCCTATACTTAATAAAAGAATCAGTTTTCTCTTTTCTTTCTTTTTTTCTTTCTGAGGGTTGGTACTTACAATGTTGCTACTATGGTCAATATTCCAAATTCATGGTTCTAGCTCTTACCAATACATGTTCTATTTATTTGATTCAAATTGCTGAATTTGGTTATGTTCCTCAAATTGAATTCGTTTAAAAATGATATGCTGTCACCTTTACCATTTTATACAATCAAATATCAACATAAACTTGTTCTAATGATGATGCATACCTTATTCTGCAAGTAGCCTACATTTTTCTTGTTTCCTGGTTTGTATTTAAGAATTATATCCTAGTTTCAGGGGTACCTTACAATTAAGAAAATATAGGGCACCTTCTGGTTCTATCTGTGGGATTTCTATCATAATTTTTCCATCTGTGAATTATAGTTTTCAGTTCACCTTCATAATTTGAGTCACGGAGGAAATATTTGAAACATGGATTCTTGTCTAGGTTAACAATGCAGGGATACCTGGAGCAAATGTAGACGGTGAGGCTTTGGCTGCTGCAGATGTTATGGTATGAACTTTTTTCCCTCCCTTCATGTGTTTACCTCAAAAGTAAAGGAAGTTTTACTTTAAAATAGTTTTTGAATAATTAAAGGTGTCCATTGACAACCTTTCCGAAATCAATTTTTTTTTTTTAATTTAGGCTTCCGTGAACAGAAATGAATAGTAAACTCATTTGGTAAAAACGGTTTATTTTTTTATTCCCGGGATGAACCGATTTAATTTTTTGTGCTGGGGAACAGAAAAAAGAATCAAATTTTTTTTGCTTTTTTGTTCCCGGGCACAAAACGAGAAACACTTATCTCTCTCAATTACTCTCCACAACTACCATCATCACCACCGCCACCACCATCTCGACACGACCACTGCCACCATCGTCGTACCACCACCACCATCATTACCACCACCACCACTATTGTCACCGTCACCACCATTATCACTACCACCCTCACCAACATCGTAGCCACTGCCACCACCACTATTGCCGCCATCACCACCGCCACCACTACACCGCTGCCACTATGTCATCATCATAACCATAGTTGCTGTCATTGCTGTTACCACCACTACAACCACTACCATCGCCGCCACCGCCACCACCATTAACGCCGCCGCCGCCTCCCCCACCGTGTTATCATCATCACCATTGTCGCAGCCACCGCCATCACCACACCACAACTACCGTCGTCGTCGTCGCCGTCGCCACTATGCCACCATTACCACCACTACACCATCGATGTAACACCCCATTCTAGAACCGGTTTGTTAACATCGCATTATGATATTAAGCGCAGTTACAATCACATGGGTTCAATTAAAATCCGGATAAATTTTTCATTTTAAAACATGCCGAATTTATAATACCCAATTTCGTGATCATAACCGTATTACCTTGCGGAATCAGATAAACTAAGCTTAACATCATGTTCTTATTCCATTTTTAAACCATTAATTTACTTCCTATTTATTTCACAACTTCTACTGTATTGTAGATCTCTTCATTTGCTATGCGTGGCTTCAAACCGCGCTCAAATCGGAGCACTTTAACCCAAGTTATGACAATCGGAAGAAACACAAGAGAGTGTTGGTCACAGGCCCCGCGCGCTTCAGCGCGCTACCGGGCGCTCAAGCGCGCGCTATCGGGCGCTAAAGCCTCCATCTGGGCGCTTAAGTGCACGGAGGCAGGAAGCATCAGGTATTTCAGTGTGGATGGGCGCTTAAGCGCGCATCAGGGCGCTCAAGCTCCCATTGGGACGTTTTAGCGCGCAGAGACAGAAGCATCTCCTCCTTCAGTGGCTAAGGGCGCTCAAGCGCGGACCAGGGCGCTCAAGCACGCAATCCTGGGCGCTTAAGCCCCACCCTGGGCGCTAAAACTCGAGGGGACAGTAAGCATCCCATCTTTCTGCAGCAAAGGGCGCTTAAGCGCAAGCCAGGGCGCTCCAGCGCACAATCCTGGGCGCTTAAGCCCTATTTTGGGCGCTCCAGCGCGAGGAGGCCGAATGCATTGGCACTCACAGGGGCAGCAGGGCGCTTGAGCGCGCTCCTGGGCGCTGAAGCGCGCTGCCAGGGAATTCCAATTCCCACTTTCTTCAAGTCCAAGTCTAGGGGAAGATGCATCCCCATTCCAAACCCCAATTGTCCATGCCCCAACACTAAATCCTAGCACTCATCCAACCTCTCATCAGGAGATTTAGCTAGAATTTGGGCAGCATATCCTTTGTTTTCTCATCGTTTCCCAATTTAAACAAAAGGTACCTAATTGATTCTCAGCCCAACCAATTCAATAACTCAATACATAACAAGCATGCATATATTGAATTTCAAGTAGGCATCATTTACATTACATATCCATTACAAAATCATGAAACTTAGCTTACAAAACACTATGATCATTCCCTTGGCTCCCATCAACAAAAGAGATGACCAAAGGCATGAGCATAGGCTAAGTCCATTCCAATATACTAATCATAAATCTAGCATTGCCTATTCATTTAATTCTATACATGTGAGCTACAAAACAACATGTACAATCTCAAAAGAAATGCCACATTTCATGCATAATCCAGATATGGCCACTTGCCACCAGAGGCTCCTGCAGCATCCTTACCTGAAAGGGGGTCCCCACAACACGGGGTGAGATATACGAATATATCCAGTAAACCAGGGGTCCTTGGAGCATCTCTCCACCCCACAGTCTATATCAGTGTAATAGCAATAACAATAATAATGCAGTAAATACATATCTATGCAAAGTGCAATACATCTCCAGGAGAAGTCCCTCGAGCTCTCAAGCTGTCCTAAGGAAACTCAGATGCAAATAGTCCTACTGGCCAGCTAACTACCAAGTATGATTTACGCATCGTCATGCAACATACCCACATAGGGAAACACCATCCTATGCCACACCAAATGCATACACATACGTATAACAAAGCATTACACTATTTTATTGCATTTATATACACTATAATCACCACTACCCTTTCAGGGCTTGGTGGAACAATCAAGGGAATTACACCCAAGGTCCGAAGGCTTACCTCAAAGCTTCAGCAACCTTAGTTCACCACCAATGTCAACAATACTCTACTCCAAAACCAACACCTACACATGGTGTAATGCAATCAACACATTGCATCCAAGAGTATTTCACAATCAACCATCAACTACTCAATTCAAAACACAACACAAGTATGAGCTTACCAATTCCAATGAGCTACTCAAGCTCTATAGCTTGCTCAAGCGGTTGATCACTCACGGTTGGTCCAAATGTCTCAATCCTAGACATCACAAGGATCCAATCATCAATCAACCAAGCCAAACCATTTATCATCATTGCAAGAAAACTCACAACCAAGTATCATATTCTTGCAACATTCAAAGTATAGTCATATAACTATCTAAGCTCATTTTCACCGATTAAATGCCATTCCTAGCATTTCTTATAACATGCACTAAGTCTCATTCTTCCTAGAACATAGCAAATTCAACTACATTTCATCAAAATCCCAATTTACTATTCATAAACCCTAACTTATGCAATTTCAAGGAATTATGAGGTTCAAGGGGTAGAATCTTACCACCAATGGTTGCACAACCAAGCAAGGAGCATTCCTCAAGCTCCCATGGAGGTTGAACTTCCCAAAACCCCAAAATCACTCAAATGGTCGAATTTTTGAGAGGCAATATCTCTCTTCGCAATGCTCCTCACTCAAAACTAAGCTTAGATTATGAAAGAGGGGAAGATTTAGAGTGGTTTAGGCTTTTGAATCACTCCAATCGGTGGAGGATTGCTCTTCCTCTCTCTCTTCCTCCCTCTCCCCCTTCTCCTTCTTCTTCCTTCTCCTTCTTTTCTTTCTTCTGGCGACGGGAAAAATGGGGGGGGGGGGGGGGGGGGTTGGGGCTCCTTTGGCTTTTAGTCACTTAACATAGGTTAAGTGGCTTTAAGCGGGTATTGGTTCGTCTATCTATTCAACTCCAATAATTACCAAACTTTACCCAAAAGTCTGGAATATTATTCTAGGAATATTACTATTTTTATTTTTATATTTTGGGTACTTTTGCCAGTACCCATTTATACCCCTTAATTCTCACTGAGTACACTTTTTAACTCCAAAGTGACTCAGATTCATTTAATTAAGCATTATACTTAATTTCACTCAGTAAAACATGCTTAATTAATTAATTACACTTGATTTACTAATTAATTAAGATGGGCTATTATAGTCGACACCGCCACCGTCATGTCATCATCATCACCACCACCATCGCCACCGTTATCACCACCATCGCTGCGGCCATAGCTGTCACCACCGCCACCTCTACGTTACAGCCACCACCACCACTACCATCACCATCATCACCATTATCACTACCACCATTACCAAACACCACCACCATCATCGTAGCCACTGCCACCACCACCACGATGCCACCATGTCATCACTATCGTTGCAACCACTGCTATCACCACCACCATTACTACCACCGTCGCCGCCGTCGCCACCACCATCACCATGTCATCATTATCACCATTGTCGCAGCCACTGTCGTCACCACCACCACCACTACTAAAGCCGCTGCCGCCGCCTCTATGCCATCATTACACCATCGACACAGCAACCGCCACCCCCATGTCATCACCATCACCACCACTACTGCCACCATTATCACCACCACCACCATCTCTACGTCACCACCACCATCACTATCATCACCACTACCACCACTACCATTATTGTCACCACCATTATCACTACCACCATCATTGTCACCACCACCACTACCACCACCACCGTTGTCACTATTACCACCATCGCCGCTACCATTGCCACCACTACTGCCATCGCTGCCACCACCATACCATCACCACTACCACGACGCCACTACTACAACCACCACCATCGCCACCATTACCATCGCCGCCGCCGCCGCCACACCATATGAAAAGGAAAGTGATGATCCGAAATTTTTTTATGCTTAATAGGAATATTTTTTATTCTATTATTTGTTGTGTTATTTGATATGTATTGACAAGTATACCAATCGAACAAGTAATACAGTGATAAGAAGAGTATCGTTTCCACAAGGATTGTGATCGAATATCAAATAATTGTTCCCTTTAAGACGAAAAGAAATTCAATAGTTGTGAAAAATGTTGTGGATTGAGTAAAAATAAGAACTAAAGGTAAAAACGAATTTTTGGATTTTTATTATGAAAAATAAAACAGAGATGGATATTTAAAAAAAATATAAGAAAGCTTTGTAGCTAGAGTGCACTCACCATATGATCCCCACTTTTTACTCTGAATTGATTTAAAATACTCATCTAAATAAATATTCAGATAATTTATCATCTAAGAATATTAAATAGCTAACCCTCAATTCCTTGCAATGTTCCTCATGGAATTAAGCAATGAGCACGATAAATTAAACATCTGCAATAATATATACATCTATTCCTAGCACGCATACAAATCGTTATCCTACTCCCTTTCAAGATCAAAATCCCAATATTCTTATCTAGGTCTCTAACCCTCAAATTATCATCAACTATTAGATTGATCAATTCTAACAAAGAGAATAGCAATTACGCATAGAGTAGAGATGAATATAAATATATAAATAAAAGAGTAAATATAAATCAATCCGTTGTAACAAGGGTTCACATAGGGTTTGTGACCCTAACTACAATAAAGAGTACTAGCCAACCATTGTCTTGGCTAACATACAAAAATTCAACATAAACTGTAAATAGAAGATGGAAGAAGAAAGGATGAACAAGATTTCCTCGCAAGAACTCTCTCTCTGAAGCACGACGGTTCTTTGATAATTGATCCCTTTTTCTGTCTTTTAATAATTCTTTTTATATTACCCTTCGCGCTTCTTCCAATTTTGCCCCTTCAAAACACGGTAATGTTTTCCCGCAAACTGGCGCGGGATCGCGCCAGTATGGTGCAAGATCGCGCCAAAGTTCTAAAAAATAACCTAGCAGACTAGCGTTGGATCACGCCACTATGGCGCAGGATCGCGCCAAAACTCTGGACAATGGCCCAGGAGGACTGGTGCAGCTCAGCACCACCACCTGCGCGGATTCACGCCAACAATCTTTTAAAATTTCGTGTTCTCCTTCTTTCTCCCTATATAAACATAACAATTAGGTGAGAAATATCATTGAAATGGAAAAGTCAACATAATAAGCAAATATGTATATAAACTGCTCTTTTATGACTTAATACTTATCATTTTTAACTTGAAAAACCACATATGCCAGAGGCACATCATTATCAAACACAATTTTCATTCTCGGAATAAAAATAAAACATATTATCAAACACATTTTTTTTCCTCAGAAACTATTCCAAGGCACAGAAATAGAAAAAAATTGTTTCTTTTTCAGAAGCAGTGTTAGGGAACAGAATGGTTGTCATGCACACCCTTATAGTATTGGAAATGATGTGTAATTGTTAATGAAATCTAGGTTAGCTTAAAATCATGCATTTGTGTTGAATATTGTTAACCAATGCCTAACAAGAAAGTTGAATGTTAGCACTAGGACTTGGGGAAAGAAGATTAGAATTACATTTCCTGTGAGCTGAGGAGATTGAATGAATATGAATATATTGATGACAAATTCACTTCCAATGCTTTTCCTTTCTTTGCATTAAGCATAATTTGTGACTGATTTCTTACTGCTGTGTGAACCAAGCACAATTCTGTTATGTTGGTAAATTATATTTCCAATTTATATAGAGATTGACAGATAGTACATAACTTCAATCAGCAATTAACAAATCCGCTTCAAGCCTTGCACTTGTATTTTCCCTAATGAACACATTTAAAAGAAATCAAGTCTCTTGATTTTGGTTTCAGAAAAATGCTGGCCATGTTGATTGGCGTAAAATAGTAACTGAAAACTATGAATTAGCTGAAGCAGGTCTTAAAACAAATTACCATGGAGCCAAGGAATTGACCAAAATGGTTATTCCCTTTCTCCACTTATCAGACTCACCAAAAGTTGTCAATGTTTCAGCATACATGGGAAGGCTGGAGGTATATGATACTAGCAACTTTTGCTACCCTCTTTGTTTACATTGTGAAAAAGGTCCAAGAAATAATGTCTAAAAAATGGTTCAATAATTGAAGATGGTGCTCATTCTCATGTAATTTCTATTGCAGAAGATACCAAATGGATGGCCTAAGGAAGTACTAAGTGATGTTCAAAACCTTACAGAGGAAAAGATTGATGATATTTTGAATGAATTTCTAAAGGATTTTAAAGAAGGTTCACTAGAAACCAAAGGGTGGCCTCTCGGTATGTCTGCATATGCTATCTCAAAAGCTGCCCTGAATGCCTACACAAGGATTCTGGCTAAGAAGTACCCTTCATTCTGCATCAATGCTATTTGTCCTGGCTTTGTGAAAACGGATATGAACCACAATACTGGTGTTCTAACACCTGATGAAGGTGCTGAAGGGGCTGTGAGGTTGGCACTGCTATCTAATGCTGGTCCTTCTGGCCTCATTTTCTTTCAAAGTGAAGAGGGATCATTTTGAACAAGGATTATTGTTAGGAAACAAGAAAATCAGTGAACGGAATAATATATGAAAGCCTAGTTACTTATAGGCAAATTTACACTCACAAAAACTTTACATTAACTTCTTATTCTGATTTTTAAACTTGCTTTTCATATAATAATGAAACTAGACTTGTACCAATGTGACATAATGAACCATTCGAGAATTGGTTAGTCAACATCAAAACACGCTGACACTAGACCTTGCTTTTCTATCCCTTCCTATGGAACAGTATTCTTGATCCACATGGAAATTAAACAAATTAAAACACAGCATTTGTATAAAAAATCGTCAAGTCAAACATCTCTGTTGTAAAAAGTGTTATTCAACTAATAATCATTGATTCAAGTGATAAAATTTCAAGTCGAAGTTCTAAATATGAAAAAAAAAAAAATTTAGAAAAGTTCTCCATAATGAATTTGATATACCTCATAGGCTCATACTGGTTAAGTCGAATAATTGATAAAGATATGGAGATATTTACGCTTCTAATTGGAATCAAATGCTTACATAACCTGAACTAACACCTAACTTCTATCTCTTCGTGTGGACCATTCTTTTTTATCCACGTACATCACAATTAAGCTAATTAAAAATCTGCTTTTATATAAAGAAATTAATCTTGCCTAATATCCCCATTTTGTTTTAAATATGATTAATTAAATATTTTTCAAATAAGTGAATAAAACACAATATATAGTGACCAATAAAAAATAATTACTTTATTAATATATGTTTGAGCGGTGATTATATCTAATTATTTATGATAATCTATATATCTAATTAATTATTACTTCATTAAATATTTTTATGATGAAGAGCAAAATAAAATATTAAAATTACAAGTGTTATTAAGACTAATGAGTTAATGATTATAAATATTTTTGAGGGGCATGATAACTATTTGATATTAATAGTCTATTAGAATTAAAAAATATTATTTTATATATAATATAATAAAAAAATTAAAAGTTTAGGAAGGATGATCTCCATGGTCGCCCCTCCCCTAAATCCGTCCCATCTTTTTGAATAATTGGAGTATAATTCTTTGAAACTGGGGTTTTGACCCACTTTCATGACATGTATCACTTTAGTATTTTTGTTTGTAATTCTTTCACTGTTAGCGAAATAGGAATTGAAAATTTTCCATCTATATATAATATGTGAATTGGCTAAGATATTGCTACTTAAAATTAGGCTTTTGGAATACATAATACTATTTAGATTATGTTATCCCAATTTCAAAAATTTATATCTTACTCAATTAAGACTTATTATTTATGGATAAAAAGCTTAAAATTCTTACTTTCTAATTTACGTAAAGAGATATATGCCACATCTAGCAAGTGTACTAGTCGTACAAGTAATAAAATGATGAGTAAAGATTGTTCCCACGACGATTTGTGTCAAGCACTGACTAACCATATGTACTTGAGTTGAATCAAACAAAAGTTCATAGATTGCATAGATTTCTTGTCACCAGAAACTACACTGAATTGAATTAAAACTTGATAAATAAATAAAATGTAAATTATAATGTAAACAAGTAGTCGGATGTCATTTTCCCTCAAACATGAATTTATAGATGAACCAATTTCCATTATGAATTATCTACTATGTGATATTGATCAACCTTTTTCTTATCATCTCAAGATGTAATCCCTTACTACCCTGATAGATACATTAATCAGAAACCCCAATCCCTTGGTGACTCCTTTCTTAATACATGCATTAATTACTAAGGTCTTAAGATCACATCAGAATCCTAGCATCAATCCCTCGACTACTAGAACACAGATGATGAAGTTGTCAAAAATAGAAAAACAATGTAAACATGTCTGTTCTACACTATTCCTCAACATGAAGAATTAATCAAGACAACTTCATACAATCACATAATAGATAAACAAAACATCTAATTAACCATTCATAAATTCAAACTTGAGTTCCATTGAATCAGACTACAAAGGACTCTACTCAGACATAATACAAATAATAACAAGAGAAGAAGAAGAAAGATCAAACTCCATTGTCATGATAGTTGAGTCTTCAATCTTCAAGTACAATTACATGAAAGTATACTAACTATTACAATACTAAGTCCTAAGAATTTGGAAAGTCAGAGAAAATGAGGAGTTAGATCAGATCTATGAAAGATCTGACCTGATCTCCCTTCTCCTAGTGTGATGGGGAAAGTCAGAATATCAGAGAATGGATATGAGAGAGTTGCATCTGATCTCATCTTGTGAAGGCCCCTTGTCCTTTTATAATTTACAAATTACAACTGAAAACTGACATGGGCGCTAAAACTCTCATTTCTGGACGTATTAGCGCTCAACCTTGACGGATGCCCAAATGTTTTTAACTGTCTTGGGCGCTAAAACGCCCAGTTTTGGGCGTTTTAATGTTCAGCACCAGCATCTTTTGTGCAGCAGGGCGCTAAAACGCTCAGTTTTGGGCATTTTAATGTTCAGCACCAGCATCTTTTGTGCAGCAGGGCGCTAAAACGCTCAGTTTTGGGCGTTTTAGCGCCCAACACTTAGAATTTTCCAATTTTCAGAATCTTCTTCCTTCTCTCTTTTGCTTCTTTGAGCTTCAATTCCCTACAAGAACAATGTAAATTTTCAATACAACTTCCAGAACTTGTATTTAGGAAATTATATGACATTGACCTCTTTTTCATCCATTTAATCACATAAATTTATACTAACTCATGCTCAAAAACATGATGAACTAAGGGTTCATCACAATTCTCAGATTTGAACATTGTTGTCCTCAGCAATGAATTAAAATAGAGAAGGACTTGAGATTCTTTACAGATGAAATTCATGAGGATGGACTTCAATTAACAAAAGATCAACATTTCATGATACAAAATTATAACCATGCAATCTCTTATTTCCTATGATTTGCCCAACATCATTTGTGACTTTTCAACAGATCAGTAAAGATGATATACAGAGACTTCCAAACAAAACACCCCCTCACTAGGAACTTCTCAAAAATTATGAGAATTTAACTCTCTTGCACACTAGTGTTTAAGGATGTACTTATCACTCATTCTTCACTGCACTTAAACTGCCATAAGCTTGCCCATCTTCTCACTATTCATAGTAACAATGATCCATAAGGTAGATCAAAAAGGTTTTGGTATTATTAGCAATGAGGCTTGGTGTGTGGCTTGACTAGAGGTAAGGATTTCTGTGAAAGGGGAAGTTCAGATCAAATAAATCAGATTCAGATAAGAGGGAATTCACAGTAATTAATCAATTTCTTCCTAATTCCCTCAACTTTCTTCCTTTTCATTCCTTGTTCTTTTCTTTGAACCTTTCTTCCTCCTTTTCTTCCTGACACTTTGTGTCTTTAACAAAGAATTCTCTTTTTCTTCCTTTTTCTTTCAGACACTTTGTGTCTTTAATACTTTCTTTTGTCTCTTCCAACACTTGTATTTCATACCTTTTTCTTTCTTTTCCTTCTTTCTTTCCTTTATTTCCAACACCTTGCATTCACTTATTGCAAAAACACTTTCCTCCCCAAAGAACACTCCATCCCTTATCACTTATCTGAAACTTTTAATCTGAAGGATTGAAATAAATGTGGTTCTTGGTTTTATAGACAACATGCTAGGCTCAAGGTTTTCATGCAATGGAAACTTAAAGGTTGGCCAGTTGACTTTCTGGTTAAATTAAAGGTTGGCCAGTTGACTTTCTGGTTAAATTAAAGGTTGGCCAGTTGACTTTCTGGTTAAAGAAGGAAATGCCTCTACCCTACACATCAGCAACCATTTCAAGCGAGAAACAGGGCAAGTTCTAGAGTTATTCATGCAGTGAAGTGCTCTCTGAACAAAATTTTCTGTATAGGCTCAAATTCTCACAGTTCAGAGTGTATGCTTGACTTTTTCTATATGCATCAAAACTAATCTCTCTACTCTTACACATTGAATGAGTCATGCAATCATTTCATTTAAGCTCAAAATGCAAGGTATAAGATTGTATCCTTAATTTGATCAATCATATAAAATTCTGATCAGTCAAATCCTCATGAAATTCATATTAAAACTAAAATCCAAATTCTGAATCACAACTAACATCTAAATTACACATAAAAAATAAAAATAAACAATAAAAAGATTGAGATATTTCCCTATTTTGGCTCATCAATTTGTGTGACATCTCCATGATCTTTGCATGCCATTCATTCACACCCAATTCCCAGATTTAAACGTTGCTGTCCCCAGCAACTAATTCAAATCTTAACAGCAATGGATCACTGAAACACATTCATATATAAACCAATAGCATCAGTACTATCACAATGTGCATCATGCAAAAACAGTGAATATCCCAATGTACTTAACTGAATTACAAAAGTAAACTAACAACAAAATAAAACTGAAAGAAACTAACAAAAAAAGAAAAATCATTTGAGAGTGTGTGAAATGTATGAAATAATAGTGTAAATCACATAAGTGGACCAGCGCTAAAACGTTGAAATCAAGCGTTTTAGCGCTGGTCTCCAGAGACATGTGCACACTGATGTGCGTCGCATTGCGCTAAACCGGTCACGTCTGAACGTTTTAGCGCTCTGGACCAGAAAAACAAAACTTCACAAATACATATAAATTGCTGAAAAATAAAAATTCAATCTCAAATATTAATGGTGTCAGTCAATGTTGAAAAACAAATCCCCGGCAATGGCGCCAAAAACTTGTTGCAGATCTAACAAGTGTACTAGTCGTACAAGTAATAAAATGATGAGTAAAGATTGTTCCCACGAGGATTTGTGTCAAGCACTGACTAACCATATGTACTTGAGTTGAATCAAACAAAAGTTCATAGATTGCATAGATTTCTTGTCACCAGAAACTACACTGAATTGAATTAAAACTTGATAAATAAATAAAATGTAAATTATAATGTAAACAAGTAGTCAGATGTCATTTTCCCTCAAACATGAATTTATAGATGAACCAATTTCCATTATGAATTATCTACTATGTGATGTTGATCAACCTTTTTCTTATCATCTCAAGATGTAATCCCTTACTACCCTGATAGATACATTAATCAGAAACCCCAATCCCTTGGTGACTCCTTTCTTAATACATGCATTAATTACTAAGGTCTTAAGATCACATCAGAATCCTAGCATCAATCCCTCGACTACTAGAACACTGATGATGAAGTTGTCAAAAATAGAAAAACAATGTAAACATGTCTGTTCTACACTATTCCTCAACATGAAGAATTAATCAAGACAACTTCATACAATCACATAATAGATAAACAAAACATCTAATTAACCATTCATAAATTCAAACTTGAGTTCCATTGAATCAGACTACAAAGGACTCTACTCAGACATAATACAAATAATAACAAGAGAAGAAGAAGAAAGATCAAACTCCATTGTCATGATAGTTGAGTCTTCAATCTTCAAGTACAATTACATGAAAGTATACTAACTATTACAATACTAAGTCCTAAGAATTTGGAAAGTCAGAGAAAATGAGGAGTCAGATCAGATCTATGAAAGATCTGACCTGATCTCCCTTCTCCTAGTGTGATGGGGAAAGTCAGAATATCAGAGAATGGATATGAGAGAGTTGCATCTGATCTCATCTTGTGAAGGCCCCTTGTCCTTTTATAATTTACAAATTACAACTGAAAGCTGACATGGGCGCTAAAACTCTCATTTCTGGACGGTTTAGCGCTCAACCTTGACGGATGCCCAACTGCTTTTAACTGTCGTGGGCGCTTAAACGCTCAGTTTTGGGCGTTTTAATGTTCAACACCAGCATATTTTGTGCAGTAGGGCGCTAAAACGCTCAGTTTTGGGCGTTTTAATGTTCAGCACCAGCATCTTTTGTGCAGCAGGGCGCTAAAACGCTCAGTTTTGGGCGTTTTGGCGCCCAACACTTAGAATTTTCCAATTTTCAGAATCTTCTTCCTTCTCTCTTTTGCTTCTTTGAGCTTCAATTCTCTACAAGAACAATGTAAATTTTCAATACAACTTCCAGAACTTGTATTTAGGAATTTATAGGACATTGACCTCTTTTTCATCCATTTAATTACACAAATTTATACTAATTCATGCTAAAAAACCTGATGAACTAAGGGTTCATCACCACACAAAAGTAAGTCAAAAAGCTTATGCTTGTTTCCAGTTTATGTAAGTATGGTTGGTGAGAAATCTTAAATCTAGACTTGATATTACATTTAATTAACTAGAATATTTTCCCCTTTATTTTTTATGACTTTATTAGATACAATTTCATGGCTATAATATCTGCCGCTGCGTCGTACGTGATAAAGTCCAAACATATAAAGATGTGTAACATGTGAGAGACAGCACTTGTTTCCGTTTTAACCAAAGAAATATGTGGGCCAACAGCACTTGCTCTACTTGATTATATCGTTAAAATCCCAAAATAAAGGAAAATTAAAACCCAAATTTACTTTCTTGGTCGGTAACATAGTTGTTTGACTTTGAACATCAACTAGAATTTGTAATTTCAATAATGACAAGTCATAAAGACAAAAATTGAAGCCCAATTTATATAAGTTTCTCAGCTTGTTTTAGTCCTTCATATTTTCAGCCACATATAACTCTTTCATGAGCAATGGCAGAAGGAACAAAAAGGTACCATTTTCCTTGGCCTCCCTTTACAAAAAGGTACCCTTTATATTAACATAACTATTGTGACTCATATGTTACCTTAACTTGTTCAACTGGTTTCTAGGTATGTTGTTGTCACAGGAGCAAATAAGGGAATAGGATTTGCAATATGTAAGCAATTGGCTTCAAATGGGATCAATGTGGTGCTAACAGCCAGAGATGAGAAGAGGGGTCTTGAATCTGTTGAGAAACTCAAAGAGCTTGATCTTCCTGGCCATATGGTTTTTCATCAACTTGATGTCACAGATTCTGCAAGTATAGGATCATTTGCAGATTTCATCCGGACCCAATATGGAAAACTTGATATCCTGGTAAGAAATTTCTCTTAGCTTTTTCTTTCTTGTGTTTCTAATCTTATCATGAATCTTAGTAAGCGTGAATAGAGTAACATCAATAGTACCAATTTCTCCCGGTTTGTATTTATGAAGCATGTCTAAAGTTCATTGGTACCTTATCACTTACAACTTAAAAAATATAGGCTATGCCAATTGTGAACAAGGATTGACACAGCTAGTCGAACTTTCTGCCCACACTACTTGTGACTAGAGTTTGATTCTCAGTTTTTCCTCTTTGGTAGATCATGTAATCCCAATTTAAATCCTCAACGAGGTTGGTGGTCTTTCCTGACGTAGCATGAAGGCATGCCTCCTCTAATCTAAACTTTTTATCTAAGGAAGAATCAGTTTACAAACTTTTTTGAATTTTTTTTTACAGATTACACTACGTTCTCCGGGAGAACATAGTATAGTTTGTAAACAAAAAAGTTTGTAAATATAACCTGTTCCTTTATCTATATATATATATATATATATATATATATATATATATATATATATATAGGGGAAAGTAATTCTTATGTGACTGCAGAAGGGAAAATTTGCAGCAACACAGGATACGCGTCCGAATCCTGGATTTTTTTAGTTTTTTTTGTTTTGATAGGATCCGCACGTGTATCCTAGGATCCGCACGTGTATCCTAGTGTTAAAAATTTGCTGCAACTTTTCTCATCAGCAGCAACATGAGAACCGACGGACCCATATATATATATATATATATATTTTCTGCTTCTGTCTGTGGGGTATCTTTCGTAATATTTTCAAGTTGTGAATTATGGTTTCTAGATCATCCTGAATGAGAAGGAATATTTGAAACTTGGAAATTGGTATAGGTAAACAATGCTGGAATTCCTGGAGCACATGTGGACGGTGAGGCTTTGGCTGCTGCAGGTGTTGTGGTATGATTATTTTTCCCCCTTCTTGTGCTTACTCTAAAAGCTGAAGCACTTTATTTGAAATTAGTTTGAGAATAGTTTCTTGTATTTGAAATGAAATTTAGTGTGTCAGTGCATTCAAGGATTGCTTAACATCATGCATTAGTGTTGAATATTGTTAACAAATGCAAAACAAGAAAGTTGTATCATAGCACTAGGACATGGAAAAAAATAAAAAATAGAAATACAATTCTTGTGAAATGTGGAGATTGAATGAATGTGAATATATTGATGACATTATC
Organism: Gastrolobium bilobum; assembly: GCF_033153095.1. Classification (NCBI taxonomy): domain Eukaryota; kingdom Viridiplantae; phylum Streptophyta; class Magnoliopsida; order Fabales; family Fabaceae; genus Gastrolobium; species Gastrolobium bilobum. The sequence goes on from NW_026899058.1 coordinate 615,678, forward strand.
ACTTCTTATGCTTTTCCTTTCCTAGCACTAAACAGAATTTTTGACTGATTTCCTAATGCTGTGTGTAGCAAGGGCAATTCTATTATTTTGGTGAATTAACAATTTTGCATCATGCCTTAAACTTGTATTTTGCCTCATCAACTCATTCAAAAGAACTCAAGTTTCCTGTTTTGGTTGTAGGAAAATGGTGGCCGTGTTGATTGGAGTAAAATAATAACTGAAAACTATGAATTAACTGAAGCAGGTCTTAAAACAAATTACTATGGAGCCAAGAAATTGACCAAAGCACTTATTCCCCTTCTCCAGTTTTCAGACTCACCAAATATTGTCAATGTTTCCTCATCCATGGGAAGGATGGAGGTATATGATACTTATAACTTTTGCCGCCAACTTTGCTAGTTGAACTGTTGGTGTGATGTAAATGCATTAGTTTCCCTCGAAGGGTAAAGTATGTCAATATAACAATGATTTCATGAGGCAGAGGCAGGAGAGTTGTGACATATACAGAACACTGACTTAATTGAAAACTTTTTTTTGAAAATTTTAAAACTATTTGTCTACGTTGTTAAATAGTTTGAAGGAAATCATTCTTTACAACCGGATATATAATGTCTAAAGTTAAATGGTTCAGTGATTGATTTAATGTACATGTTATTTTCCTGTGATCTAATAATACAATTGAAGGTGGTGCTCATTCTCATGTAATTGTTTTTGGCAGAATATACCAAATGGATGGCCAAAAGAAGAACTGAGTGATGTTGAAAACCTTACAGAAGAAAAGATTGAGTACATTTTGAATGAATTTCTAAAGGATTTTAAAGAGGGTTCACTAGAAACCAAAGGGTGGCCTATTTCTATGTCTGCATATAGTGTCTCAAAAGTTGCTCTAAATGCCTATACAAGGATTCTGGCCAGAAAGTACCCTTCATTCTGCATCAATGCTGTTTGTCCTGGCTATGTCAAAACGGATATAAACTACAATACTGGTACTCTAACACCTGATGAAGGTGCTGAAGCTGCTGTGAGGTTGGCACTGCTACCCCATGGTAGTCCTTCTGGCCTCTTTTTCCATAGAAGTGAAGAGAAATCATTTTGATCTTAAGGATTGTTGGTAGGACACAAAAACTCTGGTTAACGGAATAATAATAATATATGAAGCATAGTTATAAACAAATTTTTACTCACAAAAACTTTACATTAGCTTCCTATTCTCATCCAATAGTGCGACCAGACACTCCAAATCATATTGTTGTTTTTGCAAATTACTTTTGGATTGATTAATTTTAATTTTGAAAAGAATTTTTAAGAATACAATATTATTTTAAAAATTTCATTTGATTAAATTTAAAAACTTTAAATCACCGAAATGTCGCAGTTTAAATGAAGCAACCTCTTTTTACAATTCATCACATCTTAGCTAAGTCTTTTATTGAAGCAAGTAAACTTTCAAAAATCTTTTTTGGTACAAGATCAACAAAGGAAATTCTCTTTTTTAACAAAATAAAAAATAAAAATAATCATGTAAATTTGATATCACCATTTAAAAAAGATGTATATGAATAAGTATTCAAAATATCCGGTAAATGTTTTTGAAAAATAATAGAAGGGAAGGCTTGCACTAAGAAACAATGCATTGAGAAATGGGAGTGGATCTCATGTGTTATTTAACACGATATATATGACTATTTATGGGTAAATTAATGGTGGTGATCTTGTCGTTCCCTATTTTAATATTTTTTCTTTCTTATTCTCTATTACTATTGATTTGTTCATGAATAATTAGAATTCTCCCACATAACATGATCATATTAACTAATACATTAGAGGATTCATTCCCGGAAGGAGAAGATTTATTTTAAGGGTGCGTTTGGTGCATAGATAAGGAGGATATGATAGGATAATTATCCTATTATGCTCTTATCAGTTGTTTGGTGATACCAATGGATAGGAAAAACTTATTGGGGTTATCTTATCCTATCCTACCGAGAGTCAGGAAATTTATCCTAAGGGGGAAAATTTCTTAGGGACAACAAATGTACCCACTTTGGTACAATTGTTTTTTTACTAAAAGTGGAAAATTTTCTCCCCTTAAAATCCAGCTTTTAACTTATATTTCTATCTAAGTCTCAAAAATTTTCCTTTTTTGGGCAGGATGTACATATATCCATTGCACCCAAAATTTGTTCCTTAAGGGGTTTTGCGTTACCATTGGATCAGATAGGAAAGGAAAAAAAAATACTGTATCAACTTTGGTCGAAAGTCCTATATCATAAATATAAGAAAAAAAATCTAGAGTTGGTATCTTTGTTACTCGTGGTGGTGACTCTAATTTTTAGAGAAATTTGTGTAGAATGTGGAAGACCATGGAGGAAAGGCTAGTTTGGGAGGTTGGTGATGGGCAATCCATTAAGTTCTGGCAAGATAAATGGTTGTCCCATAGTTACTCTCTACAAGATCGTGTTACAAGGGGGAGCCAATTATTAACCATAAAGTAACATTTGCCGATATGGTTACCCTGATGGTGCTTGGAACTATGAAATAATTAAGGAACTTTTTCCTGAGGATGTTATTGCCACTCTCCTGGGCACTATAACTCCGAATGAGGCTGATGAACAAGATAAAAAATTTTGGTATCTGGAGGGTGATAATACAATTACGATGAAGGGTGTTTATGATGTGATTCTCAAGCAAAATGATGTATTAGCAGAGGAGAATAATCTATGGTCAATCCTTTGGCGCCGGAAGGGTTCATAAAAGGTAAAAATAATGATGTGAAAAGTGATGCACAAGAGACTTCTTACAAGATCCAGAATGACACAGTGGGCTGAGGCAAATGACATATGCCCAGTTTGCGGCATAGAGAGGGAGACTATTTCACATGTCAATTGGGACTGCAGTGAAGCCAAATCCTTGTGGCTTAAACTAGTTCCAAGTGATAAAGTTGATGATTTCTTCTTAGGAGATATGGACCGGTGGCTGTCAAAAAATACTATCATGCATGTCAACGATAAGCAAGATAAAAAATGGCTAACTACTTTCTTTCTAACATGCTGGAAGATTTGGCATTAGCGAAATGAAAGAATGCATTGTGCCTCGCTGACACTTGCTTTCATGAAGGAAAACCTAATCCGAAATTTTGCAAAGGATGTGGAAGAGGCTGCAAACAAATGTACAAATCTGGCTTCTGACAAAAAAATCATGGTAGCAGACATATCTTTGCAGTTTCCCAATTCGGGTGTTGTCAAGGTTAATATGGATAGGGCTGAGCATCCTTAACTTGGAGCAATTCTGGGATGGGTGACCTCCTAGGAAGTTTTTCTAGAAAGTGTGTGAATGAGGACAAAGCATGCCGAAAAGTCTCATGTTAGTTTGTGGGGACAATAATTGATTCTTGAAGTGGCCGAGCATTACATTTATCACTTCTTGCGTAAAATTATTGTTGATTCAAATTAAAAAGTAGCATTTATATAAAGAAATTAATCATGCCTAACATTTCCATTGTGTATTTAATATGATTAGTTAATTATTTTTTAAATAAATGAAAAAAATACAATATATATTGGCTAATAAAAAAATAGTTAATTTAATAATATGTTAGAGCGGTGATTATATCAAATTATTTATACATGATGATCTATATATATCATATTATATAGATCATTAACAGTTAAATGTAAGGTGCTAAAATTTAACTTTTCCATCCATTTATAATATCTCACTTTTGAATAAGAATTGATCAGATATAATAACTTCTTAAAATCAGGGTATTAACCTACTTGCATGACAAAAATGATTTTTTGACCCACTTTTGTGACTTATACCTCTTTTTGTATTTGAAATTTGTTTAGTGATTCTTTCTCCATTAGCAATTGGAACTGTAAGCTTTTCTTCCATACATAACATGCTAAGTAAGAATTGACTGAGATATAGTTTTTTAAAATTAGAGTTTTGCACCAATAATCATTGGTTAAGGAACTTTTTTCTCTTAATTAGATATTTTGAGTTCATCCGCGAAAATGAAGAAAATGATCTTCAGAGAAATTCGTCTCTTATAATGAATTCAACGGTATACTGTTTAAGTATGTATTACCTCAATTTCAAAAAAATTATCTCACTCAATTCTTATTCAACAAGGGCATATTATTTATGGATGACAAACTTAAAATTCTTACTTTGAATTGCCAAAAAAATCACAAATAAATTTCATTAATGCAAATAGATATTTGCCATACAAATAGGTCAAAAGTTCATGTTTATCACCTACCAATTTGTGTATATGTGGTGAGAAATCTATATTTTCTAGTTTATGAAATTGGTAAGCTGGTAAAAATACACGGATTAATATTTTCCATGTTGTTGAATATAAAATTATCTTATATACATATATAAAAGTGTGCGGAGTCATGTGAAGAATAGAAAATATGGGCTCACACATTTTTGTATGTATATAGGAGATAAAATTATCTCCTACAACATGAGAAATATTAACCCAAAAATAAACTAATGCTTGAACGGCAACTAACTCTTCTTACCTTGGTACCATATGGTGAGAAGGAAGAGAGCATTTGTACTAGTCCTGGTACACCTAGGGTGTGTGTGCATGACAATCTTTTCGTAATCAATTTTTTTTTTTTAATTTCGGTTCCCGATAACAGAAATGGATAGGAAACTTGTTTGGTAAAATCAATTTATTTTTTTGTTCCTGGGATGAACCAGTTTATTTTTTGTGCTGGGGAACAGAAAAAAGAATCAAAAAATTTCTGCTTTTTTGATTCTGAGCACAAAATGAGAAACACTTATCTCTCTCAATTACTCTTCACCACTACCATCATCACCATCGCCACCACCATCCCGATACGACCACCGCTACCATCATCGTACCACCACCACCACCTCCACGTCACCACCACCGTCATTACCACCACCACCACCATCACCACTATTACCATCACCATCACCAACATTATCACCACCACCACTATCATCGTAGCCATTGCCATTACCACCACCACCATCGCCGCTGCCGCAACCACCACCATCGCTGCTGCCGCAACCACCACCATCACCACCATGTCATCTCCATCACCGTCGTCGTAGACACTGCTGTTATCATCATCGTCGCCATCGCCACCACCATTACCACTTCCGCCGCCACCACCACCACTACCATTAACATGCCACTGCCACCGCCACCGCCACCACCATGTCATCATCATCACCATCGTTGCCGTCATCACCACCACCACCACTACCGCCGCCACTACCGCTATGCCCCCATTACCACCACCACTGGTTCCTCCACTGCCATTATCATGTCATTGCCACCACCACCACCATGTCGTCATCATCACCACCACTACTGCCACCACCATCACCACCATTATCACCACCATCGTTGCGGCCACTGCTGTCACCGCCACCATCATCGTCACCATCACCACTACCATCACCCCCACCATCACCACTACCATCGTCGTAGCTACTACCGTCACCACCACCACACCACTACCACCACCATTACCACTGTCGCCGTTGCTGCTACCATGTCATCACCGCTATTGCCACCATCGCCACCACGCCATCACCACCATTACCACCACCATGCCATCACCTCCACCACCACCACCATGACACCACCGCTACCGCCACCGCCACCACAACGCCACTACTACAACCACTACCACCGTCGTCGCCGCCACCATCACCACCACACCATATGAAAAGAAAAGTGATGATCCGAAAAAAAAATTATGCTTAATAGGAATAATTTTTTATTCTATTATTTGTTGTGTTATCAAACGCAATTCTCATTCTCGGAATAAAAATAAAACATGTTATCAAACAAATTTTTTTTCTCAGAAATTGTTCCAAGGCACAGAAATAGAAAAGAATTGTTTTTTTCAGAAATAGTGTCAAGGAACAGAATGGTTGCCATGCACACCCCTACTCTTTCCATTGAGGAGCTGTCACTTGTAGAAAAAATAAAATTTCTCTCTCCTCCACACAAGCAAGTCAGAAAATACTTAATTTTTATTGGCTTGGACAACTTAATCATATATGGGCCTGGAGCATATTAAATATTTCCGAGAAGGAAGGATGAGAGAATGACATGTGTCGCCTGACACACATGCAAACATAAACAAATACATCAATTAGCCTGCTAATTCCGGTTTAACAAATTTCGAACATATTTAATATATCTACGTATCAAATTATTGGGATAAATTATTCTATATATCTCTTTTTTTGCTATTTTTACCAATTATTCTTTAATATCATTAGATCAGAATCTCAACTATCTTTATCATTTCTCTCTCCTATTGAGATTATGATTTAATGGTGATCTGGATAAAATATAGTAAGCCCATTAGAGGCCCAAAGACTTACAACGAAGCCCGATTTCACGAGGGTCCAGAACTAGGCGCGATGACCACCATCGCGCATGACGCGACGCGATGCCTCCATCGCGCATGAAACTGTCCTTTAGCATAACTTCAGAGGTAAGGAAGCTATCTTAAGAACTAATACAAACCCACCGCGCCTTTGTACTAATAAACAGATGACAGCACCAGCTTGCCACTACTCTATCAAGGTAGCCTGGCATTAAGAGATAAGGCTATTAAGGCTACAGCCAAACCTGCATCCCGTGAACGGCCAATCAAAGGCCATACCGTCTTTTGAAGGCGGCATCAGATCTACTATATAAACAGAGGGTACATGCCCATGTATGATCATCCAATTCTGTAAGAATACACATATACCTGCAACTGATACTGACTTAAGCATCAGAGTGTCATTGCAGGTACCCTCATCCAGACTCAAGGATCACGCTAACGAAGGACCAAAGTCCATATACTATCATCAGCAACCTCAAGCCCAAGAAGCAGAGCATCCTCATCACATCAATCGTGTGTGATTAGGCCCGATATACATTGGTCAGCCCATATTGTATTTGGTCTGATCAAATGGTATTGGAGAATGATAAATAAAGGTAGACAGAAGAAAAAGTAGGTAAAATAATATATCCTCAAATTATTGATCAAAGCTTGGGAATATTTCCTTTTTAAAAGGCAAAGGCCTTAAAATATTATTGCGTAATTAAAATATAAATAAGTTATTTATGCCATTTTTTGTTTGAATAGAAATTAAATAATAATTAATTACATATAATCCTCTATTTTGTAAGTTGAACATATATATGTACCATAAGCTTCTAATGTGAATTTGGACTGAGAAAAAACTCATTGATTTCTAAAATCATGTTCAAAATTAACTAAGCTAAACCCTATTTTCTGGGTAAAAAAAATGAAGTTGCCAAAATCCAATACTTGATATTACACTTAACTAGAATATTTTCCCCTTTATTTTTTATGTCTTTTTTAAATACAATTTCATGGGTATAAAATCTGCCGCTGCGTCGTGATAAAGTCCAAACATATAAAGATGAAACATGTGAGAGAGAGCACTTCATTCCGTTTTAATCAAAGAAATATGTGGGCCAATAGCACTTGTTCTACTTGATAATATCGTTAAAATACCAAATTAAAACCCGAATTTATTTTCTTGGTCGGTAACATAGTTGTTTGAACATCAACTAGAATTTGTAATCTTCAATAATGACAAGTCATAAAGACATAAATTGAAGCCCAATTTACACCAGCTTCTCAGCTTGTTTTAGTCCCTTCATATTTCCAGCCACATATAACTCTTTCATAAGCAATATGGCAGAAGCAACAAAAAGGTAGCATTCTTCAACGTACCCTGCAATTAACCACAAACTTTATATTAACATAACTATAACGACTCATATGTTACCTTAACTTGTTCAACTGGTTTGCAGGTATGCTGTTGTAACAGGAGCAAATAAGGGAATAGGATTTGCAATATGTAAGCAATTGGCTTCAAATGGGATCAATGTAGTGCTAACAGCCAGAGATGAGAAGAGGGGTCTTGAATCTGTTGAGAAACTCAAAGAGCTTGATCTTCCTGGCCATGTGGTTTTTCATGAACTTGATGTCACAGATCCTGCAAGTGTAGGATCACTTGCAGATTTCATCCAGACCCAATATGGAAAACTTGATATCCTGGTTAGAAAACTTGATATTTTGTAATATCTTTCATAATATTTTCAAGTTGTGAATTGTGGTTTCTAGATCATCCTGAATGAGAAGAAATATTTGAAACTTGGAACTTGGTATAGGTAAACAATGCTGGAATTCCAGGAGCACATGTGGACGGTGAGGCTTTGGCTGCTGCAGGTGTTGTTGTGGTATGATTTTTTTCCCCTTTCATGTGCTTACCCCAAATTAAATCTGAGGCCCTTTTATTCTAAATTAGTTTAAGAACAATTTCTTGTATTGGAAATGAAATTTAGTGTATTAGTGTTGAATATTGTTAACCAATGCAAAACAAGAAAGTTGAATCATAACACTAGGACATGGAAAAAAATAAACAAAATAGAATTACACTTCCTGTGAAATGTGGAGATTGAATGAATGTAAATATATTGATGACAGTATCACTTCTTGTGCTTTTCCTTTCCTAGCACTAAACAGAATTTTTGAATGATTTCCTAATGCTTTGTGTAACAAGGGCAATTATATTATTTTGGTGAATTATTTTTAGCATTAGCATCTATATAAACAAAGAGATACAGAGTTTGTATATGACTTCAATTAACAATTTCGCATTATATGCCTTGCACTTGTAGTTTTCTCTCATCAACTCATTCAAAAGAACTCAAGTTTCTTGTTTTTGGTTGCAGGAAAAAGGTGGCCGAGTTGATTGGAATAAAATAATAGCTGAAAACTTGTTACTAAAAATAATAGCTGAAAACTATGAATTAACTGAAGCAGGTCTTAAAACAAATTACTATGGAGCCAAGAAATTGACCGAAGCACTTATTCCCCTTCTCCAGTTTTCAGACTCACCAAATATTGTCAATGTTTCCTCATCCATGGGAAGGCTGGAGGTATGTGATACTAATAACTTTTGCTACCCAATTTGGTAGTCAAACTGTTGGTGTGATGGAAAGGAAATCATTCTTTGCAATCATATATATAATGTATAAAATTAAATGGTTCAGTGGTTGATTTAAGAAAAAAGTAACTTATGGAACCTCAATAAATATTACGGGTCTTAATTTAATTCCATAGAAAAATAAAGTCAACTCCAGTATTCTGAAATTCAAAATAGACCTATATTAATACTTTTGAGGGACTAACGTGGGTTTTCTTAGAATTTCAGAGGATCACGATTTCTATTTTGAATTTTAAAAGGATCCGAAGTCGACTTTTTTTTTCTAAGAAATTAAAATGGGACCTGTAATTTTTGTTGAGGACCCAAAAGGTGATTTAATGTACAAGTTATTTTGCTGTGATCTAATAATACAATTGAAGGTGGTGCTCATTCTCATGTAATTTTGTTTTTTTGGCAGAATATACCAAATGGATGGCCAAAAGAAGTACTAAGTGATGTTGAAAACCTTACAGAAGAAAAGATTGGTGACATTTTGGATGAATTTCTAAAGGATTTTAAAGAAGGTTCACTAGAAAGTAAAGGGTGGCCTCTTTCTATGTCTGCATATAGTGTCTCAAAAGTTGCTCTAAATGCCTACACAAGGATTCTGGCCAGAAAGTACCCTTCATTCTGCATCAATGCTGTTTGTCCTGGCTATGTTAAAACGGATATAAACTACAATACTGGTACTCTAACACCTGATGAAGGTGCTGAAGTTGCCGTGAGGTTGGCACTGTTACCCCATGGTAGTCCTTCTGGCCTCTTTTTCTATAGAAGTGAAGAGAAATCATTTTGATCTTAAGGATTGTTGGTAGAACACAAGAACTCTGGTTAACTGAAAAATAATAATATATGAAGCATCGTTATAAACAAATTTTTACTCTTAAAAACTTTACATTAGCTTCTTATTCTCATCCCAGATACTCAAAATCATATTAATTAATGTTTGAAAATTAATACTTTTGGAATGATTAACTTTAATTTTGTAAAGACTTTTTAAGAATACAATATTATTTTAAAATTTTCATTTGATTATATTTAAAAACTTTAAATCATCAAAGTGTCACAGTTTAAATGATCTTAGATGAACATCACAGGATTTACAATTTATCACATCTTAGCTAACTCTTTTATTGAAGCAAGTCAATTTTCTAAAAAAAAAATTGGTATAAGATCAACAAAGGAAATTCTCTTCTTCTTTTTTTTAAAAAAAAAGAAAGAATAAAATCATCATATAAATTTGATATTACCATTGAAAAAGGATGTATATGAATAAGTATTCAAAATATCCAGTAAAAACTTTTGAAAAATAATAGAAGGGAATAGGAACACGTGCTTCTATCATGCTGCAACCATTGTTAGACGAAGATCCAATAAAATTCTAATGCTCCTTGATGATAATGACAACTGGGTATCTGACCCGGAGGCCCTCAAAAACTTGATTGTGCAGTACTTTGAGAAATTGTACACTAATTATAACAATCCTCACTGTGAAATAAATTGACAACCCCTCATGAAGAATTTCAGACCTATTAGTTTGTATAATGTGGTCTATAAGATTGTGACTAAACTCCTCACCAACCGTCTGTTTGTAGCAAAGAAGAGGTCTGGTTAATATCACTGGCTTTTCCGGGATAAGCAAAAATAAAAGGAATAATGCACTAAAGAAACCAAAAGCAAATTTTTTTTTTTTTTGGGGGGGGATCTAAAGCAGTGTTATTAAACCCGACTCGAGCATCGACCCGGTCGGGATACTGGGTTACCGGGTCACTGGTCGGACCGACGGGTCACTGGTTGGACCGGTTGACCCGGATATATATAAATATATAGAAAAAATATAAATGTAAACATATAAATTCAATTATATTTTCCATATCTAAAATGAATTAAACAAGGTTCACTAAATAAGTTCAAAAAAATGAAATATAAATAAATCAAAATGCACGCTATTACTATGTCAATTTAAATTGCAACTCAGAATCCCCGTTAACATACCTCTCAATGACATTGAACTCATATTTTTCAAATTCAACTATTTTAAAATAACATATGTCACATTTTGTTAATTTATTATTTCGCAAATTGCTTTAGTATTGAAAACTGAAATTTAAGGTAAATGTAGAAGAGTATACTAGTAAATAAAATTACAAGAAGTTTTTAAAATGAGTTCTACACTTTTTTCTAATAAGATGAAAAAAATTTATTTTTTATTTTTTATTTTTTTTAAAAATACATGACTCGACCGGGTCACCGGGTTTGGCCGGGTTTTGACCGGGTCGATGCATGACCGGTCCAATGCTTAACTCGAACCGGTTCGATGATCGGGTCACCGGGTTCCGGGTCGGGCCGGGTTTTACAACAGTGATCTAAAGTGAACAAGATTATATCCATTATAAAATTTTAAAAAATCAATATCATAATAAACTTTGGATTAAGCCAAGAGTAGATGTGCATGTAATATTTCATAAATTTTACATCTAACTAAATTATTTTGAACGATTTAGAATTTTAATTGTGCAAATTTTTGGATAAATAAAATATGGGAAAAACAAGTACCATGTTGTAGGAAAATTCTCTTGTCATGTTATAGAGACAATAAGTGTGGGGTCCATCATGTTTAAAATAAAAAGAAAAAGAAAAAAAGTACAGCACAAATATTGATGTATGTGTAGGAAATTTTGCATTTGTCATGCAACATGACAAATGCAAAACCCATGAAATATATATATTACTCACAAATTTATAAATATATTTTATATTCAGATAAACTATTTTACTAATTTAATTGCTATAGATTTTCTATTCATTTTTTATTTCAAATACCTACAAGCTTAAAAAATAAAAATTTAATGTTATTTTAATAAATATAATTTTATTCCCAAAATTTAAAAAACAATATATTATATTAAAAAATTTAATTCAAATACGAAAAAGGATGTATTTAAAATAAGCCTTTAAAATACGTATAAATTTTACCAAAAAAAGAAAAATACATAATAAAAACTTAAGAATAAGAAAAGGCTTGCTTGCACGGAAATCAAACTAAAAGAGAACAGAACCTTGAGGATGTGAATAGAAGGAAAAAGAAGGAATGCAAAGGACAAAAAAGGAGGTCACATTTTTTTAAACGAAGGATGTTTGGTTGCTACGATGAACGGACACGGACACGGGACACGACACGACACGCTAATACGTTAATTTTAAAAAATGACATATTTCGACATGTTGGGACACATTTTGATATCAAATTTTATAAAATTATTTACCCTCATTAATAAATTTTATAAAAGCTAGATATGACTAAAAGCACGAGACAAAAGAGAAACAAATGCGACTAAAATAGTGAAATTTAACACCTTTTTTTTTTAGTACAGTAAATTTATCACCTTCATATACAAGCTGTTGTGAATGACTCAATGTGAACGAAACGAACAACTCAAGGAAGAAGCTGCAACTACTGCATACAAATTATGGCATCCACGTTGGGCACTTCTTCGATCGTGTTCGTGCCTTCACGATACCACTCTTCTCCTTCTATTCATTCTCTCTCTCTAACCACAGGTACATCGTCTTATGAACTTCAACTTCTTCTTCTTCTTTTTACTTGCATCAGAACCTTTGTTTTCGCCTTTTCCCTTGATTTGGGTGGGTATGCGAAACACCCGTTTCACAGCTGGTGTTTCTTTTGGGTTAAAGCTATGAACTTTTTCGATCTTGGGGAGTTTTAAATGGAAATGGGAGGTGGGTGTTGCAAGCACTGTGTAATTGTCAACGATATTGAATGGTTGTGGCTTTGCAGGGATGATATTTGGGCGCAAGTTTTGTGGAGGAATTGGATTTTATGGCGTCAAGGGTTAAACCAAAGAGGCTCCCCTGCAAGTATCAAAAAGTTTGTAAAAAAAAAAAAAAAAACTTGTCCGAGTGTGTCCTAACGTTGACCACGTGTCGAAAAAACGTGTCGGAGAGTTGACCACGTGCCCTAAAATATTGACCGCATGTCGGACGCATGTCTGAACGTGTCGGACACGTGTCCGACATGCCATTTCTCAAAAAAATTGCGTGTCCGTGTATGATAGTTTTGTTGAGAAGATTTTTTTCTTAAACGGAAATTATAATTTTCAAGAATATGACAGGAAAATGAGTTTATTGAAAATGTTATCAAAAAATTGTTTGGTCGATCAAAATATTTTTGGAAATATTGGATTAATTTTTTTGATGTTATATTTGGTTGTGTTAAATTTTTCTTGTCATGGGAATCTTAGAATACCATTTCCTGGTTGATATTTTTAGAAAATTTTACACACAAAATAAAATTTCGAAAAAAATAGATTTCCGAGAAATATTTTAGAAATCTCATATTTACGTAAATAAGATTACCATCTTCAATTTACCGAGAATCCTATAAAAAAATAAATATTCTACGCGCATGAAAAAATAGTGTGTTCATTTGTGATTTTACATGATCACGCTATATGAAATATTCTTAATTATTTATAGACAAATTAATGGTGATAAAAGGCTTTCACATAAGATGGAATGTTGCCTTTATAAAGGGTGCTTGAGCAAAAATTCTAAACACACCAAGAAACCTCAAGTTAAAAAGTTAGAACATTTCTAGAGTGAGAGAGCTAGATAAATAAGGAATAATATTCTATCTTCTTTTTTTTTATGTCTATTCTATTTATTCATCTTTAATATTATTATATTAGAATCTCAACTAATTTTTATTATTTTTCTCTCCTGTTAAGATTCTGAACTAATAATGTTAGAAAAGAGTAAGTAAAATATGTATGAAAAAAGATAAGTATAACATCGTATTTTAAATGGTGGGCCCTGCATGAGATATCTCTATAACATAACACAAACTCCCTTCTACAACATGATATTCATAAATGAGGATTATATCTCTCATGTTGTTATAAGAATGAATTTTGTTTTTTTGTTAAGAAAAAGATAAATTATATAATATTAAAAAAAGTGAGAGGACCATTTATCAAATGAATTACTTTTGTCTTTTTCTTAACAGGAAAACAAAATCGGTTCCTGTAATATGAGGGATATAAAATCCTCCATAAATCGCTATATATTATTATGGGAAAAATATTTCTGCCACTGCAGCAAAAATACTTTATCTGCCATTGATATATTTTTACCAAGATCCGTCGATGAATCTTGATAAAAATATATCAAAGGCGGACAAATTTTTTTGCCGCAGAAGCAGATCCAATGAATCCTATAATTATAGATATTTTAAAGTTTTCAGTTACAAGATTCTGTATAACTTTATCTTTGATTTTGTTTGGTGGTTCCCAGCACCATTTAATTCCTGTTAGATAACATTTTTGAATGAAAAAGATTTTAAATGTCTAGTGGTCGGGAGCCTCACAATCCTTAAGGAGCCATGAATTAGTCTTCTTTTTATCTGAGCATTTCTCGACACCCCTTAGCCTGTTAGCTTTTTCATTGGAGACTATCATCCATGAATCCTTAAAGAAGAGAGGACCGTAAAACTGGATCATCACAGAGTCAGTTTTCTGATACACATGATCCCTTTGCAAGGCAAGTGTAGAGCATACTAACTTTCTTATCCAGAGATTAGTAATTATAGTAAAGACATTATACTAAGTTTTCGGAGAGAAGATAGAAGAGAGAACTCTTTAGAAACTCATAGGAAAAACACACAAGCTTTTATTTCCTTCAAACTCGATCTGAGGATACAAGCACATACAAGGTTTCCTTTTATAGGCAAGGAACCATAATAACAACAAGCATAGTAAAGAACACCTCACCAAACATAATTATACAATAAGACAAACAACTTTTCTAAAAGTTGTACTATTATCACACTCTTTAATTCACAACCACACATGTGTCCATGTACTTCTAGACATCATCAGTAGTGTCGGTACTAATGGACAAGTTTAGCACCTTCATTTCTTCTGAGTGGACATCACCGTACTCTCTTTCCACCAAGGTTTGTCTGTTTTGGCTTTTTCTTCAATTATCTCCATCATGACATCGGCATTTGGGTCCATGACATCATCATCTATTGGATCAATAATCAGATCAATTTGCATTGGATCTAGGCATTTTGAAGAACTTGGGCCTGGGTCATATGAAGAGCTTGGCTGATCTTATGGTTCTACATACCCATTGAGTTCTTGGACATGTTTTAACAGGGCTGTCTTGGCACAAGGATCTAATGGATAATCATTAAAATATCCCCATAGGTATGCAATATTCTGAGATCAAATAATTCCATCGGGTCTTTGCCAGTATGGTCTGTGAATGATGAAAATGGAAGTGATTCTTGAAATCTCTTCTTGTGTTTTTCCTTCTTGTTCCTTGGATAGAATGATCTTGTGCAGTTCCTTTCTCCATCATGGTAATGGAGAATACCATTCTAACAAGGTCCATAAAAAGTAATCTGCAGCCTCAAGAGTCATGAGAATTTCATAATTTCTTTGAATCTTGAGAGCAAGAGGGGCTGAATGGTTGACTGTGAGATACCATATACTCCAGAGTGTTTTTTCCGTAATGTCAAAACCTGTACCACAAAAAACTTCTAAAATATGCAAAAAAAAGGAATTTTTGGGTTAAAGACTGAGGGGATGACATTTTTTGTCTTCATGGTTTCATGGGTGTAATAAAAATAAAAGTCTTTGGCAAACTTTTGGATTTGGTAGACTGAGGTAGGTTGACCTAATTCTGAGGGATAGTCTCTTTTGTGCTTGGCTGCTATGGGTAATAGTTCAAACATGAATATAAGAGGAAAGGGAATAGTGGCCATGCTGGAAATGACTTTAACAAGTAGTCTTGGTTTGGAAGGCCTGGATAGGAGGTCAGGGATGATATTGTGGCTTCCTTTGATATGTTTCATAGTGAAATTGTATCTAGAAAACCAATCTTTCAGTCTGAGGATTTGAGGGTCTGGTGGCATTTTATTTTTGAATTCTAAGATTTTTTGAAAAGATGAATTATCCATTTGGATTTCAAAATTATGACCACGAAGATGGAAATCAAATTTCTTGATTCCATTTTTGAGTGCCAGGGCTTCTTTGTAAGTGGTATGGTAATGTAGCTATGCAACTATGAATTGACCACTTGCAAGTCCGCAATAATATTTCTTGTTGTCAACCTCTTCTATTAGAACAGCTTCCCAGAAATGATCACTGGCATCTGTCTGGAGAATTCTTTTACCAGTACTGGGAATTTTCAAGGCTGGTGGATTCTGAGAAATCTTTTTCAGTTCTTTGATTGCTTGGGTCTGTTCTGAACTCCAAGGAGGAGGATTTTTCCTTAGAAGCTTTGACAATACACTGGTGTACTTTGCTGCATGTGGAATGAAATCTCTAACATAATTAATAATTCCTAAGAACTGTTGAATTTGTTTCACAGTGAGATTTTCATCAGGATAGTTTGCAAGTCCTTCTGTAATGTGTGGCTGTGGTTGATACATTCCTTTGGAGAAATGCATTCCCAGAAAATCAACTTCAGTCTGCGCAATATGGATCATCTTCTCAGCAAGCATGATCCCATATTTCAGCTAATTCTGCAAACTGATTGAGCAATTTCCTATGTTCTTCCATATTTTTAGAAAAAAGAATAACATCATCAATATAGATAAGAATTGTATCCAGGATTGGATCAA
Organism: Gastrolobium bilobum; assembly: GCF_033153095.1. Lineage (NCBI taxonomy): Eukaryota > Viridiplantae > Streptophyta > Magnoliopsida > Fabales > Fabaceae > Gastrolobium > Gastrolobium bilobum. The sequence continues at coordinate 632,347 of NW_026899058.1, forward strand.
AGATTCTTGTCATTGCTTTCTGGAAAAGTGAAGGAGCCACTTAGAGACCAAATGGAAGAACTTTCCATTGGTACTGAGCATTTAGAATACAGAAGGCAGTCTTATATCTGTCAGTTGGGTCTAATCCAAGTTGCCAAAACTTGATTTTAAATCAAACTTGGAAAAGATGTGAGCATCCTTAAAAAGGATAGGAAGAGAATCAATCTTTGGAATAGGAAACTTATCATCTTGCAGGAAATGATTCAGAGGCTTATAATCAATCACCAATCTTTTCTTGCCTCAGATATTTTCTGATCTTTTTTCCACATAAAAGGCTTGACATGCCCATGGAGATTTAGTAGGTTCTATCAAACCTTGCTTCAGAAGTTCTTGGCATTCTTGTCTTGCCAATTGCAAATCTGAAGGAGACATTCCTGGGTGAGTTGCTTTGATTGGATTAATATCTTCATTGAGCTTGAAAGGAAGCTGTAAGAAGAAATCTTCATTCTTCCACAGAGGATTTGGATGAGAGAATTCTCCATGATTATTTGTACATAGCGGCTGAAGTTTTTCTTTGATTTCCTCAAGTTCAGGAGGAGCTTCAAGAAGAGCATACAATCTCAAGGTTTTTGAATAGGACTTGAAGTCTCTTTTGAATCTTATTCCTTGAGGAGGATCTGAAGTTTATTTGCTTTGGTGCAGACATCCATGCCTATGAGAATATCCTTATTGGGCAACGGAGTCCTAATAACATTGGTCCAGACTATGCATTCAGGGAAAAATCTTATCCCTATTTGTTGTTTAATGACCAGGTAGGTTTTGAAAACTTTTCCATCAGCTGCTACTGTAACATCCCCTGCCTCAAGCCGGTTCAATTAACATACATATGATACTTAATAGAAACAGCAGAAGACTTAAACTTATAAAAATACGAGCTAACTTTTTCTTTTTCTCATTAGGCGTAAACGAAAATCGGACAGAGTAACCTCTGTAAGTCGGACAACTGGGGATTTTCCAATCTCACTCTCAAGAGTTCCTGATAGACAGTTTAAACTATACATATATCCAGAAGTACCAGTCATGCAAATATACTCAGATACCCATCTATGGGCGCATGCAGAACTTGGCTTCGTGCCACTAATCTAATAGCATGCAATCCAATACATAACATAACTGAACACTACATAGTCATATTAACATGCCTGAATACATAAATGTACATGCATCGAATATGAACACTATACAACAATACATCTTTTCCAAAAATACGTCTAAAATAAATAGTAGCCTCCAGCCACCCAGAACTTTACATCCTCATACTAGTACCTCTAGCCACAGTTTGTGTCTTTGTCCCATGAGGCTCTTCAATTAACTGTGTTTCTGAAATCATATCCCCAAACGGGGTTAGAGTCGAATCTCTAGTAAACTCCAGGTTTATGGAAAACTCTCCATTTATTACCAAACTTTACCCAACAGACGAGAATATTTTTCTAGTCATATTTCTATTTTTACTTCCACTTTTTGGATAACTTTATTTACCCGCATTTTTACCACTTAATTGTCATTTTAACTTCTTTTTCACCAAAGGTGACTTTATTTCTTTTTCTTTATAATTATCCTTCCATATTAATTCCATAATTAAATGTGAGGGTCATTATATTCACCCCACCTTTTAAGGATTTTGCCCCCAAAATCACACATATAACATAACACATACCTGACGTCAAACTCAGGATAACGCTGGGGAATATCCTTCTCTCGCTCTCAAGTAGCATCCTCAGAAGTCAAACTTTCCCATTGTATCTTAACCATAAGAATAACCATGTTCCTCAATACTTTCTCATCGCGAACCAGAACTTTCAGTGGTCCCACAACAAACTTCAAATCTTACTTTACCTCATTATCGTCCTGCTCTAAGGCACAAGCCCTCAACTTGTCCTCCAAAGTCTGAATGATCCTCTTTGTCTGACCATCAATCTGGGGATGATAAGCCATACTTAGTCTTAGCTGCGTACCAAACGCCTGCTACAATACTCCCCAAAATCTAGAAGTGAACTTAGGGTCCCGATCACTAGTGATGCTTTTTGGAACACCAAGAAGTTTCACAATCTCTTGCACCTATAATCGAGGCAACTGCTCAATAGAGAAACTCATCTTGACTGGAATGGAATGTGCAGACTTAATCAATCTGTCTACCACAACTCATACAGAATCAAAACTAGTCTGAGTTCTCAGCAATGTTGCTACAAAATCTATAGAAATACTGACCCACTTCCATTTCGGAATATTCAAGGGCTGCAGTAATCCAGAGAGCTTCTAATTCTCAAACTTATATTCGTCATTATATTTCTCTGAGCTCATTTAAGTTCACTTTTATTCCCTAAGGAACAATATTAACCATTCACAGTTGGGTTTCTGCATCGTTTTTAACGAAATGCACTGTGACTTGTTTAATGACCAGGTAGGTTTCTGCATCGTTTTGCCCGCAAAATCGTAAAACTTCTAAACTTATCATTTTTTGTCTAAACATGACTTGTTTAGCATATAATGGACTTCCATATACTTATTACATTAATCTTATTACTGATAAACTAATTCCACTGAAACATCAATGTATCAGTCTTTCTACTGATAATATAATTCACAATTTATTGTACATCAGTCCTTGCACTGATAATACAATTTACAATTTCATTGTACATCAGTCCTTCCACTGATAATACAATTCACAATTTCATTGTACATCAGTCCTTACACTGATAATACAATTTACAAATTCTACTGACCAGAGAAACTGCACTCTATGAATTACACAAGGAATCTCCTTGATACATACCAAATGCAAAACATAACATCATAACTAATACTCTGGTTAACTATTCAAGGGCTCTCCCCAAGAATAGCTAACTGACATGTCTCACATGTCTAGTGTGACTCCCAGGGTCAAGCCATAGGCAATCAAGACAAATTGTACACAAACTGTAGTATGAAAATAACTCTCATGGTCAAAGCCATAGGCAGTCTACATACCAAGGTCACTGGCCAAGATTCTCATAACATACATCATCATTGCATCATCATAACATCAAAAATCATATAATATTTATATGAATGTGAATGAATGCACATATTCAACATATCAAACACAACATATCAAACACTTATTCATAAACTGAGCAATATCTTTCTTCATACCAGACCACCAGAAATTTGGTTTCATGGCCTGATACATCTTGGTAGCAATAGGATGGATAATGTACTTACCCATATGGGTCTCAGTTAACACCTCATCCACTATCTGACATTTCGGAACAATGATCCGATCTTATTATACTTAACATCGAGCTTATCAGTGAATACAAAATCCTTTTCTTTCATAGACCCAACTCCTTCATCAAATAGTTGAGCCTCTTTAATCCGCTCTATTAACGAGTTTAGTACTACAGTAGAAGACAACAAATGCTGATTATCCTCTAAACTGACAAGAGTGTTGAAATCTCTAAACTTTTCAATCAAATCATACTCTGAAATCATCAAATTAGCCATACAGACCGCCTTCTTGCTTAAGGCATCGGCTACCACATTGCCTTTACATGGATGATATTACAATTCAAAATCCTAATATTTCAGAAATTTAACCCATCGGCTTTGCCTCATATTCAACTCTTTCTGATCAAACAGATACTTTAAACTTTTGAGGTCACTGTAGATAACAAAATCGGCACCGTATAGAAGTGTTGCCAGATTTTCAATGCGAACACTACGCTCGCCCACTCAAGATCATGTGTTGGATAATTCTCTTCATGCAACTTTAACTGTCGAGAAACATAATCAACCATCTGACGTTGCTGCATCAATACACAGCCTAATCCAAACATAGAAACATCACAGTATATTTCAAATTTACCTGCAGGATCAGGCAAAATTAATACCAGAGTGTTACTTAACTTCTTTTTTAATTCCTGAAAACTCACTTCACATTCTTGGGTCCACACAAATGGGTTCCCTTTACGGGTTAACCGTGTCAAAGGTAGTACCATCCGTGAGAATCCCTCAATAAAACGCCTGTAATACCCAGCCAAACCAAGAAAACTCCTGATTTCTGTAATATTTTTAGGACGCTCCCAATCTAACACTGCTTCAATCTTACTCGGGTCCACTGTCACTTCTTCAGATGAAATGACATGGCCCAGAAATTGTATCTCAGAAAGCCAGAAATCACATTTTAACGGTTTAGCATACAACTGATGCTCTTTTAGAATCTGCATAATAACTCTCAAATGCTCACAATGATCTTCTTTGCTCTTTGGATATATTAGTATGTTATCAATAAAGACAACCACAAACTGATTCAGATAGGCTTTAAAGATCCGATTCATATAACTTATGAAAACGGCCTTTGCATTTATAAGCCCAAAAGGAATAACCAGATACTTATAGTATCCATATCGGAACCTGAAATCTGTCTTTGGAACATCATTCGGCTCTATCCGGATCTGATGATACCCGGACCGGAGATTAATTTTAGAAAATACAGTCGCACCACGCAACTGATACAACAAATCATCTATACGCGACAAAGGATACTTATTCTTGACAGTAACCTTGTTCAACTGCCGGTAATCTGTACACAATCTCGTAGACTCGTCCTTCTTCTTAACAAAGATCATCGGGACTCTCCACGGAGACATACTCGATCTAATAAAATTCTTATTGGACAAGTTTTCACTCTGCTTCTTAAATTCAAATAATTCCAGAGGTGACATTCGGTATGAAGCTAAAGACATAGGCCTTACTCCCGTCAACTATTCAATTGAAAATTCAATTTCCCTCTCTGGCGAAAAATCCGAAATTTCATCTAGAAAGACATCCATAAAATCAAAGACAATAGGGATATCAGAAATTGGCTCCTTATTGACGCCAACCAGACTTCCCAACGGAATAAACTCTGAATCTCCTTCCTTCAAGGCATTTGCAACCCGAAAGACAGACATATCCGGAGACTCTCTCCCTTCATCGTTAGAGGAAATAGAAATGGTCTTGCTGCAACAAACATTCCTTACATAGTACTTAGACAACCAATACATTCCCAAAATCACATTCACAGAGGCAAAATGCAAGACAATAAAGTCAGCAAAATACTCCCTGTCATCATACTTAAATATCACATCCTTCCATATGAATGATTACACACTAACATTCCCAACAGTCGTAATAATATGCATAGGGAATCTTATCCTTATCATAGTCAAATTGAATGCTTCATTATTAATTCAAACTCTTGTTGTCTAGTTGCAGCCCAAGTCTTCAGTAGTGCAGCCAAAATTGCTACAACAGGATCCGGTGATGGATCATCATTATTAAATGTCCTACGAGTCCTCCTTGGAGCAACCATATCTTTGCATATATTACACTAAGGAATGAGTTAGCTACGCTCACACTTAGTGATCACACATGCATTATACAGCACTCCAAGAAAACACTCAAGAACTTCCAACTTCAAACATCCTATGCTATATATCATGGAAACTCCCTAGAGCAACTGCTCTGATACCATAAATGTAGCATCCCCAGCCTCGAGCCGGTTCAATTAACATACATATGATACTTAACAGAAACAGGGGAAGACTTAAACTTATGAAAATACGAGCTAACTTTTCTTTTTCTCATTAGGCGTAAACGAAAATCAGACAGAGTAACCTCTGTAAGTCGGACAACTGGGGATTTTCCAATCCCACTCTCAAGAGTTCCTGATAAACAGTTTAAACTATATATATATATCCAGAAGTACCAGTCATGCAAATATACTCAGATACCCATCTACGGGCGCATGCAGAACTTGGCTCCGTGCCACTAATCTAATAGCATGCAATCCAATACATAACATAACTGAATACTACATAGTCATATCAATATGCCTGAATACATAAATGTACATGCATCGAATATGAACACTATACAACACTACATCTTTTCCAAAAATACGTCTAAAATAAATAGTAGCCTCCAGCCACCCAGAACTCCACATCCTCATACTAGTACCTCTAGCCACGGTTTGTGTCCTTGTCCCATGAGGCTCTTCAATTAACTGTGTTCCTGAAATCATATCCTCAAACGGGGTTAGAGATGAATCTCTAGTAAACTCCAGGTTTATGGAAAACTCTCCATAAAATAAGTTGTCTCCTTTTTCCATGCTTCAGGAGGTAAGATCTTGGGGTCCATCATAGATCTTTGAGCACCATTATCCATATAGGCAATCACCTTTTTGGGATGACTAAATTTGGAAGACAAAATATGAACTTCTACACCGGGCTTAGGTTTTTCTGGACTTATATAGAACACTTCATTTATGGCAAAAACTGGAACATCACTATCAGAATTTCCTGAATCAGAAGAAGAATCTTGTAGTGCAAAGACAGTATCTTCATCTCCAGTACTTTGTTCAGAGTACAAGGATTCTGCATCTCCTTCATCAAGATTTAAAGCAGTTATCATCTTTACTGCTTTATCTGACTTGTTAGGACAGTTCTTTATATAGTGACCCTTCTTTTTGCAAATGAAACATTTCTGGTCTTTGTTCTTCCCACGAAACTTCTTCTTCTTAAAGAACCTGTATTGTTTCTGGAACTTTTTGTCTTTCTGCTTCTGGTTGTACTTCTTGAAATGAGTCTTTTTCTTTGGCTTGCAATCACAATTTTTATCTTTGCATTTTATCTCCAGATAAGACTTCTTACAAGCTTGGGTATATTTTTACCTTTGATTCATCAGATCAGTCATGTACTTGTGCTGCTTGCAGAGTTTGTCAACCGCTTCAAGAGTCAGTTGGTGAATCTGACCCATAATAAGGGCTGTAAAATCTTTGCCTTGAGCAATCACCATCCTGTTTAACTTTGGTTGAATCTCCTTAGGAAGAGAAGTCACATAAGTGTTTTTGAGGCTTGGATCATTATATCATTTCAACAAATAGAATCTCTGCATCATTCTTTTAAAATGCTTTTCTAGATCTTTTATCTTCATAGAGCAGCACTTCATCTCAAAAAAAAAAAATAACTTTAATGAGTTTCGAAGTCCATATTTCTTGTCCAATTCACTATTTAACATGTTCATTTGTATTTGAGGAAAAAATGCACCCTTTAAACCAAGCATATTTTTTCTGCTGAAAACAGTAGCAAATTTTAACACATCTACTTGTTTTGAATAGAATTCTAAAGCTTTTGTTTAAGGGGAAAAAAATTAATTTATTGTATTTTTAAAATATATAAGTTATGTGCTTTTAGTTTTTTATTTTATGTACTCTTGATAATGTATAATTATAATATAAAAATTATTTTTTTTTTTTACTTTTTACGTCAACTGATGTGATTAAGAAAAGAGAAAAAAGTAATTTTTTACATTATAACTATGTATGATTAGAAATACTTAGAATAAAAAAATTAAAAAAACACAACTTACTTCTTTTAAAATACAAATAGTTTTCCCTGTTTAAAGCCTCTGTTTACAAAATCAAAGGAGGATGCAAAAAGCAAAGTCACAGTCAATGATTGATTTGTTTATGATATATTATATGAAAAATTAAGATACACGTAAAAAAACAATCTAAGATGTTTATGGTACGGATTCGGTATTCATACATTTAATTTGTGATGTATTATGAGTTTTGATCAATATTAATTATAAATAACTAGCCTTCAAAAGAAAAATATGTAAAATATTAATTTTATGTTTAAACAACTTTCTATATTATGAAAATGGCTTTATTTGAAGCACAAAATTTATAATAAAAAGTGTATTTATTAGTTTTTTCTAAAAAAAAATCATCAGAAAATACTAAAATATTAAAAAATAAAAAATTCGTTTGATTAAAAGGGTCCAAAGTAAAGAAAATGATTTAAGACTCTTTCGTTTTCAGCCGACAGATATGACACTGCAATATAAAACAGCACTAACCACTAAGTCAAGAAGAAATTATTTGTAAATGAGCAGTAAGAGAACAAGTATATCATAGCCTCATGAAAAAAAATTAAATCAATGAACAAATTTGTTTTATTCATCACATCAATAATCACTTATAAAAAATTTAAGCAATGTTTATTGGTACGGGTGCTTCTTGGACATGCCCTTGAACAAAGCAATAATGACCAATACAATGTTCATACTCATTTGGCGAACTTTCTTCCTCTGAAAAAGTCCAAAGTTTTGAACAAAGCAATAATGACCAATACAATGTTGAATAGCTACTGAGATCCCACAATTGTTTTTCTATTTAGACTATAGATTTTTTTAAAAACATAATTTTATGTAATTTTAACTGAAATTAATATGTTTTATTATATACATTTGTTCCTTTTACATAAAAATAGATTACTGCGTGAGAGAAAAAATATAAAAATAATAAATATACATCAAATTCTAATTTGAATTAAAATCACACAAAGTTATGTCTTTAAAATAATAAACATTTTTCTTTTTTTATATAACAGAATCTATATATACATTAATTACTCGTTTGGATGAGTTTTTTCTTAGCCAAAGTTTTTTTTATCCGAAAAAAGCAATTCTACACAAAGTTCATTTGGATTAATGTTATTAAAATCGGCTCGGTCATTGACCCAGTCGACTGGGTCACTAGATGAACTGCATGACCTGGTAATTATATGTAATTCTATAATTTATATCAAAAAATTATAAACATACTCAAATATCTAAAAAATTGATAAAAATTTCAAATATTTTAATATAAAAATAATAAATCACACATTATTATCCAATAAAGGATCAAACAAAAATATAATGATTGTGATACGGAGCTTCAGATTTAGTGAACAACATCTCTAACTATAAATCTAATCAAAAATTTCTCCATATGCATAATTTAGATAATATTAATGTTGTATGTACATTACGGTTTTATTTTTGAAAAAAAATTGGAATTTTATTTTTGATCAGGCCGGGTCACCGGTTTTCACGAAAATCTACTGGGTCGCACCGGTTCTGATGCATAGCCAGTCCGTTGCTTCAACCGAATCGGTATGACTAGTTTACCATTTCCCGGTTCGATTTTATTAACATTGATTTGAATATCTACTTTAAAAAAAAAAAAATAGAAGTTAAAAAAAAAAATCAAAAATCTACTTTTTTTTTGAAATCAAAAATTTTGTCTTCTAAAAAAAGTAAAAATCAAAAGTCAATTTTTTTTTTTAAAACCAAATTTCTTTTAAAAAAATTCTAAATAATTTCAATTTTTGTAAGAAACACTTCTAAAATAAGTAAGACATAAAAAGCATTTTTTTCATAAATTCATCCAAATGAGCCCTAAGTGTAACGCTAAAAGCTTAAATTAATTATTGGTCTCTTTATACCAAAAAAAAATATTTATTGGTCTCTATAATATTTGTAAGGGTTTTATACTTCTCATGTAGCGTGAGAAGAGAAATTTTCCTACAAATCCTTTTATTTTTGTACTGATATAAGTTTCACATATGACTTTTTTTAATATATGGTTGGAGATAACTTCGTCTGTACGATATTAGAAGACTCGTCGTATACATATGAGAAGTATAAAACTCAATTTGTAAATAACTAACGTGTAAAACCAGGAAAATAAAATGTGAAAAAGTCAAGGTTTTGAAGAAAATAATAATAAAATGAGCGATGCAGTGCTCATTTCTTAAAAGAGAGCAGCTCGCTCTGCAAGATGTATAAAAACTTGATATCTGTTTCATTTCCACCCCATAGAAGTGTCCTGAATTCTCTCTAATAAACAATGGCTGAAGTAGCAAAAAGGTACGTTATGGTTTTCTTCAACTTTCATCATCTGCATGTCCTTCTCTTTCCATGATAGCTTTTGAACAACTGCAAAATCTAAAGTGTTAAACCCACAACTTTCTTGAAATTATTGCTTTCTAGGTATGCAGTTGTCACAGGAGCAAACAAAGGGTTAGGATTTGAGATATGTAAACAGTTGGCTTCTAATGGAATCACAGTGGTTCTAACAGCAAGAGATGAGAAAAGGGGTCTTGAAGCTGTTGATAAACTCAAGCAACTTGGTCTGCCTGGCCATGTTGTTTTTCATCAGCTTGATGTCAATGATCCTGCAAGTATAGTATCATTTGAAGATTTCATACGGACCCAATATGGAAAACTTGATATCCTGGTTAGAAAATTCTCTTGGCTTTTTCTTTTTTGTGTTTCTATTCTTATTCATTCTTCTTCTCCTTCCCAAATATATCTATTTGGAATAATTGGCTAGAAATGTTTGGAATTTGTGTAGGTGAATAATGCAGCAATAATGGCAGGAAATTATGACCGTGCTGCTTTTGAAGCTTCAGTTGCTGCTGGAGTATGTTTTCTAGACCATTTGGATTTATTTTCTTCATTTTCTCACCCCCAAAGCAAAGGCACTTTGCACTTTATGAGCAATGATTTCAGTTAATTTTGATTAGAGGCCAAGAATACACATGATCCAGTTTGGGAATTGGGAACAAAATTTCTTTATTGTGCTCCCTGCAGCTTCCTAGTTTGAGTAGGCTTAACACCATATATTACTTTGTTTAAAAAAGGATAAAATTTTCGGCACAGGTGAAGACTGAAACATAATTTGAACCTTCAATGGTCAAGTGAAATTAGTTTCCTACCTATGCCATAAACCCAATTTTGTTACATTGGCTACTGATCTTCTCCCCTTCAGTAAAAGGGGGATTCAAGCATTGTCCCTTTTTTTTATGTGAAGCCTTAAAAGGGCTTCCCAAGTGAACAGAGAAACTGTTTATGCAACTGGAACCCGACCAAGTTGTTTTATCCATTTTAATTTCATACACTTCTTAGAGTAACTGTCCTTGAACAATCTCAGTTTATGTTGAATAAACATTTAAGTTTATTAGATGTTCTTTCTTTAGATAAGAGTTAACCTTTGGTGTTGAGCAGGACATATTTGTAAAGAGCATTGGTTTTGGTTGTATTGGAATATACTTGCACATATATATATTAAGTAAACAGAGGGTTAAGTTTCTTCTCATTGACTGCAGGAAAAAGGTAATTGGACTAGATTCATGACTCCAACCGATGAATCTGTAGCAGCAGCAATTAGAACAAACTACTATGGTGTCAAAGGCATGTGTGAAGCACTTATTCCCCTTCTAAAATCTTCAGACTCAGCAAGGATTGTTAATGTTTCTACCACCCTCGGTTGTTTGCAGGTTGGTGATCCTAGAATAACTTGTGTTTCTTTGTCTAGAATATCTATCAAGAAGCTAGTTTGTGTTGAGTTTGGAGCAGTATGTTTGATAATCTAAAGACCAGAGCACAAACCCTGGCGCATCCCAAATTTTATAGGGTAGGGATAAGGGGTGATTGTACACAATTTTATCCTTGCATACATTGTTTTGCAAAGAGGCTGTCCCAGACTCAAACTCATGACTCTCTGGTCATAAAGAAGTAACCAAACCGTTGCTCCAAGACTCGGTCTCAATTTATTTGTTACTATAAACAATTTTGAAAACAAAATGGGATTTTGGTCAGATATAGTTAGAGCCTTTCCTTGCATTTTGCAAGAGACTTATGACATTGACTGAATCAATGTGTTTAATACTATAAACAATTTATAAAAAAATATTATATAGTATGTAGCCTTTAAGTTACATTTGTAAGATACGTGGCAATATCACTAACCTTTGTGCCAATGCTCCCCTTCATACTAAAACAATTTATAGAAAAATAAATTCTCTATCTTGTTTTTTTTCTCCTATAAATTGGTCAGGTGGTGAACAGGTGAAGTAAGTCATTTCAACTAACCTAAAATTTGTATGGTTTCTTTAATCATTGTAATAAGTTAGTTATTAGGAGATTGGGCATAACATAACGTTTGTTACTCATGTTGATGCAGTTCATATCAAATGGTTGGGCTAAAGGAGTCCTAAGTGATGTTGAAAGCCTTACAGAGGAAAAAGTGGATGAGGTTTTGAATCAGTTCCTAGAAGATTTTAAAGAGGGTTTAGTAGAAACCAAAGGCTGGCCTACTTTTTTACCTGGATATTCAGTCACAAAAGCTGCTTTAAATGCCTACACAAGGATTCTTGCCAAGAAGTACCCAACTTTGTACATCAATGCTGTTACCCCTGGTTTTGTGAAAACAGATATAAACTACAATAATGGCCTTTTGAGTGTTGAGGAAGGTGCTCAAAGTGTTGTAAAGTTGGCTTTGCTACCTAATGGCGGTCCTTCTGGCCTCTTTTTCTCTCGAAGTGAAGTGGCACCATTTTGATCAAAAGTCATTAGTATTAGCAAAGTTATAAGAGCACTAGATAACATTCCCATATATCTACAGGCTTGATGTGTGTTTGTATTAGATTTTGTAAACATTATTTTGATTGAAAACTTTTATTTGTGTGGTGCTGAATCAATGTTATTTGAGTAGTATTAATAAAATCACTTGGGCATGAATTATCTCAATTGTAAAAAAATCTATACTATCTGCTTTCACTTGTTTAAATATTATTAAAATATTAATATAACATAAAATAATGAGGTTATTGATGTCAATATACAAACGGGTTATCGTGGCCCGTATTGGAATTTAGGTGGGCATTTGTTGTACGGAAATTGGGTGTAGTAACTGTTTTGCATATGCTTATGTTATTTTTTGTTTTTGAGTAAATATAAGATGTTTCTAGGCGTGGATGTGGTGGCCAGTAGCATGACTATATAGGATGAGACTTTAGTGGCAATAGCTGACCTCACCGGTAAATATTTATTATAGAGATTTAATTTGAGGATTTAGATGCCAAATATGTGTTTAGAATGTGATTTTGTATAGTCGGACACTTTTTATGAAAATCTCGTGAATAGTGATTTTTTACCGGGTATTTTGTACTGCTATTTAAACAACGGGTAGAGTTCAAAAATAAATAAACGATGTGATAAGTATACGAAGTCCAATATATGCCAAACAAGTCATGTTTAGACCAAAAATGATAGATTTAGAAGTTTTACGATTTTGCGTGCAAACAATGCACATTAGTGATTCACAGTTCATTTCAGTAAAAACGGTGTAAAAACCAAATTGTGAATTGCTAATATTGTTCCGCAGGGAATAAAAGTGAATGTAAATGAGCTCAGAAAGATGAAATTAGATTGTGATTTGATGAACTTTGGTCGTTCCCGGAATGGGAACGACGTTCGGTAAGTGTTCCCATGGAGGGAACGATGTTCAGTAAGTTGTTCCTAAAAGGGAACGACGTTCCCATGGTGGTAACGTCGTTCCTTGGTTGGGAACGCCACAAAGTTACTTTTGGGTGAAATGGGTGAATAGTCATTTAATGAGTTGTTGACTTTAGTTAAATAAGCGTAAGAGAATAAAACATGTACAGTAGGTCACTAAGAATATAAGACACCATCACCCATCTCCCTTATCATTTTCGTGGAAGTCATTGGAGGAATAGAGAAAAACTTGAGAAAATCATAACTTGAGCTACACTTGTCGGAATTTAGTCATTCCAATGCCAAACCTTCTTAGAATTTTGAGAGGAACACAGCCTAACCCTTATTTTCGCGTGGGAAGAATTTTAAAGAGAGATCGATACCCTCAAAGCAACGAAAATATTCTTGAATTTTTGGGATTTTGAGTGGTTTGGAGTTTATAGAAGCTTGAAGAACGTTCCTCTTTCCATTCTTAGGTGTTTAGTGGTAAGTATATCCAACTCTTTTCAAATTTTCATGAAGAAATGAGAATGCTAGGTTTTGGATGAATAGTAACAACATGAATAGTGACTTTTGATGGAAAAATAATGGTTGTTTGGTATTGTTTCATGTTATAGAGTTGTTCCTTGTGACATTATGGTGGAGGAACACCCATTGGAAGCAACATTTACTCAAGATAAAGATTCTTGAAATTTTACCAAAGAGGGTAAGTTGTGCTTTATAAGACTATGAGAAATTTTAGCCAATAACTTAACGTTCCCTCTGTTGTACACCTTTATACATTTGCTATAGGTTGATCTTATGTGAAAGTTGGTAATTGTGCTCATTTGGGCTAAAGAAAAAATATTGGAAGTGTATGTTTGATAAAGTGAGTGTTTGAATGACTCAAGAGTCAAGTCAAGAGTATATTAAGTTACGAATTATGTGAAAATGAAGAGAGGAACGTCTTGCCTTCCTTGTGTGTGGCTTTGGCCATATGAGGTCTAGGTAGGTTAGGATGTTCTAAAAATTGTGATGAGTATTTTAGAGGCATGGTTATGTCATTCTAATACCCTATGTAAGCATGAAACCATGTGGTTGCTTGCTGAATTAGCAATCACCCTAAAATGGTCTAATATGTGAGTTTAAGAATTTTGGTCTTGACTTGTGGGTTGGCATATAAATGCCATAAGCTTTGTAAGTACATATGAAAGAAATAAAGTGTGTGTCTTGTATAATTACATGATATTGTATCACTTATTGATTTTGTTTTGGAATCCTTCTCTAGGTGTGCCTAGGGATTTCGGATTTGTGGATCATTTTGGAGAAAGCTAAGTAGCTTGCGTGACAAGTAAGCATATTGTTAAAGCTTCAAGAGGTAAGCTCTATGTTTATGGAATTCGCTCCTACTTTGTGTTCCGCCATAGTGTACGGACTGTGGTCGGGTTATATGATATGTATGAGATATATTATATAGGTGCATTCATATAGAGCTATATGATAATATGATATGTTTTATTTTGATGTGTTTACTTTGATATGTTTTGATATGATATGTTATGTTGAGTTCCGCTTGGGGTCCACCCTTGGGAACACGTGCACTGATTTTCGCTTGGGGTCCTCCCTTGGGATTGACTGTGTACACCTCTATTATGTGATGATCTTTGGCCATTGATCCTATGTGCACAGCCACAGATATCTGTTTGGGGTCCTCCCTCGGGACTGACTGTGTACATCTCTGATATATTTTTTTTGGGGTCCTCCGTTGGGAACATGTGTGCTGATTTTCGCTTGGGGTCCTCCCTTTGGAATGAATGCGTACATCTCTGATAAAATATGTATATATGTTTGGTTCAGTCATGCTAATTGTTATATGATGCCTTGTATACCTCTGTTATATGTTGAGTTCCGCTTGGAGTCCACCTTTGAGAACACGTACATTGAATTCCGCTTGGGGTCCTCCCTTGGGAATGACTGCGTACATCTTTGATATGATATGTTTTGTTTTGATGTGATTATTGTGATGATTTTCGTAAATGAATTTATATGCATTGATTTTCGCTTGGGGTCCTCCCTTGGGATTGATTGTGTACACTTCTGTTACGATATTTGTTATGTGCGCCGAGTCCCGCTTGGGGTCATCCCTTGGGAATGACTGCGTACATATCTGATAAGATATGTGTATATGCTTTGTTCAGTTATGATATTTGCTTATATGATGCCTTGTATATTATGTATCTGACATTCATGCAGGAAGTGGGCCTAGGGAATGAAGAGTTCTCTATAAACCTGGAGCTTACTCAAGATTCGTCTCTAACCCCGTTTGGAGATATGATTTCAGGTATACAGTTAACTAGAGAGCCCTCACAGGGCAAGGATACGACCCGTGGCTTGAGGTGCCGTAGTAGATATGTGTATTTTGGATGATTCATTATCACTGTGTAGAGACCTGATCCGTGTGTAACATCATGCTGCCATTATTTTGAAGGACATGTATTTATTGTTTAGTAGTGTTCTATTCATTTTGGGATCATGAGGTTTGATCCATTATACTATATATAGTATGTATATTTATTGTACATGTTTTCAGATTTATTGCATGTACATTTGTGTATTCAGACATGTCATATAATGATGTAGTATTCAGATATGTGCATGTGTTGAGATATGTATGCTGTTAGACATAGTGGCACAGAGCCATTTATGCATGCGCCCATGGATGGGTATTAGGTTCGTTGTTGGACCGCATATAATTATATTATATGTTTAAGATGATATGTTTATTAGATATGGACTATACGGGTGGGATTTAATCCCCATTGTTTGGTTTACAGTCGTTACGCTGTCTGATTTTAGACTCCGTTTGGATTAACACTTGTTGTCATATTCAGATGGTCAGGGGCCATTACACATGGTCATGGATAAGAGATGAAAGTTTTAGAAAAGAAATTATGACTGATGCGAAAGAAAGGACGTAAGGCTATGTATCCTGTGAAAAGGATAAAAGAAAAAGAAAAAGTTAGCTCGCATTTTCATAAGTTAAGTCTTCCGCTGTTCATGTTTTGTATCATATGTGTGTTAACTGAATCGGCTCGAGACGGGGATGTTACAATTGGCATGCAAATTGTGTAACTAAAAATAAATTTGGATTACATGAAATTAGAATAGTAATTATTTACATCTAGTTGTTGAAAACATGATTTTTAGTATCTCAATAGGTTGTTGTTATTGCTTCAATATTCTTACAATGTTTGAATTTCTATATAATTCACACCATTCCGGATTCACAATTACCTATGAACAAATTGTGAAGCGAAAATTAATAGATTTTGTGAAAGATCAACTTGATCAAATTCATTATGTTGGTGCCTATACGTAGACTTCATTGTTAATTCGTCTGAAAAGAAACTACAGAAAGATAGTTTGTTACACATTCAAAATACAACAAACTAATACTGTAACACCTCATTCTAGACCGATTTGTTAATATTGCATATGATATTAAGCGGAGTTACAATCACAGTGATTGAATTATAATACAGATAAAAACTTTCCTTTCTTTTTATGCTTAACATTACTTTCGTACTCGCTTAATTCAAATACTTAATTGTAACACTTACTTCATGCTGAAGATATCCTATTGGCTTAACATCATCAACCATGTAGCCCTACAAGATAACATCGCATGAAACTCATTATTTTATTAACTTGGAACATATGATGTTCCCAGTACATGAGGCATTCCCAGTACTGATAACGCTGTTCCCCCTCTCTGGAAAGGTCGTTCCCTCTCTCTGGAAAGGTCGTTCCCTCTCTTTGGGAAGGTTGTTGCCCTTCTAGGAAAGGCGTTCCCCCTTCTAGGAAAGGCATTCCCCCTTTTGGGAAGTCATTCTCCCTCTCTTGGAAAGTGGTTCCCCTTCTTTGGGAAAGTGGCTAAATTCTTGACAGCCATAGTAATAAAGTTTTATGCAGCTTCGACTCTACACTAATTTGGGAACGTTCCGCTGCCCAAAAATTCTGAAATTTGGAGACAATAAACTAGACTCATAGGGCTTTAAAATGACATATAATAGGTCACATTTGGTTAAAAATTGAATAAGTTATGGACTTCCTAAGTTGACCATACTTGACAAAATTCAATTTGACAACACTTGGTTGTATTCTTAACTTAAGGGTTATCTTAACCCATTATGATACCTGATGTCACCAACATATTTCCATGATAGGCATCTAAAACATAATATTACATAATCATCATCTCTTGGACATACACATATAATGCTTGAATTGTCCAAATACATAATCCATTCTTTATAAACATATCAAATGTATGTAAGTCTCATAATCATTACATTACACAATGTAGGGACTTAGAATACACATAAACATGATCAAAGTGCTATACAACATCCCAATATCATGAATAATACAAAAAGGATAATGATCATCAACTAATTCCCTCTCTTTTCCAAAATACATGTTTATCTCAAAATGTAATTACATTTATAAGATAAACAACAGTAATCCAAAAACATGCACCATTCCATATATACTATCTAACTTGGCCTCTTGCCATCAAATGCGACCTCTCCATCAGGGAAGGTACCAGAAATGATATCCTCAAATGTGGGGTGAGATAATTTAGTCTGGACAAAAAAATTTGACATATAAATTTATCAAAATATTTATCGTAATTACACAAAACTATTAGGAAATTTTTTTACGTTGAAGTCTAGCACATTTATCTAACTAAATAATGTCACATAATATTAAAAATTCAAATAAATAATAGCCAATGATTACATGTCAAAGCAAACATATAAAAAGCACTAACCTTTTTGGTAAGCATTCCAAACAAAATAATCTTACTTTCCTCCCACAGCATAATAAGTAATGAACCAAACATTGTCTTAAGGATATGAATACACACAAATATAATAATCACATGTAATAAAAAATTTAAAATTAATAAAAAGTTGCATACCTAAAATTGTAAACGGCTCTATTTTAAACTGACGAAATCTTCAAGAATAGAATCTGTAATGAAAGTTTCAGCAATCTCTATTTCAATATACACAACCAAATTATTTCAAGAAAGTCATCCTCCATTTTTTTTCGAAGCCTTTTTTAACAATTTTCATTGCTGTGAATGCATGTTCACCACTTTCTGTTGAAATTGGTACTGTTAAGATAAGACGAATTAGTCTATCAACCAAATGATAGGAATTTGACTTTCCTGTCTTCGCTAATCCTTGACACAACTCAGAAATTGAAGATAAATTTTAAAATTTTGGATGTTTTGGGATGTCCTCGTGAAAATGCTTCAATTAACAATTCAAATTAATTATCTCTTACCCAAACAAATAAACATAAAGTAAAACCTAACCTAAAATCTAACATTTGTGGAATGGCAAGACTCACGGCCATGCTTGTGAGGAAGCAATAAATCACTGGGCATTCTTATGGTGCATCCATTGGTTATGGTCATAGAAGTACGGGGAAGGTGGCACAAGGCTTTGGCTATCTTGTATCTCTTAATGACGATATTAATGGTTGCAACTTGGTAGAATGGTAGATGAATAGGAGCGGCCATGGATGAACAATATCACAATATGATTATATGGAAGTGGTAACACGAGGGCTTGGTGCAGTTGAGTGATTGGATATTGATGATAGCCTTTTGTTCAAGGAATTCCCAAATTTTGCAAATAAGCTTTGTTGTGTGTAAGTCTTCGGGTGTAGAATGGGTACAGAACACGATGAATCGGAATAAATCTTTGGTACTACTGCTGTACCTAAATTCAGTGCATCTCATCAATGAGAGCAGTACACATCAGAGAAGAGAGAAAATATTTGTCAGAAAAAAAAATATTTAAATGACATGTAATATTTTCATTGATGGGATGCACTGAATCTTTGGTAAACAGTAGTACCAAAGATTTATTCGATGAATCGATGATCATGTGAATCAGTGAATGAGTGGGTATTACTATTATATATTTGATTATGTGCGAATAAAAAGTGATAAAGTGTGGATATAAAAAAAAATCCGAATATTCAACCAATGTTTAGGCAAAACTCACAGTCTTATTCACACTAACACATGGGTTATTGGGTTTAGAAATTAGAATCTCACCTCCTTGCTGTTTTCAACAATAGCAGAAATCACCAAGACTCATCTTCAAAACTAACTTCTTGTCTGTTATCTTAGTTGTTGTTTTCCTTTATATTATTTCTTTCTTTCTTTAGAAACTAACTTCTGATTCCAAAAAATTCTTGTGGGCTCCCTTCTTTTGAAAAAAATGTTGACTCTCTACCTTCCCCTTTTGATCTCAAAACTTTATTGGCTTTTTTTCAAACCATTTTCGAGATTTTCTCTTTTATCGTTCTCCTTCTACCAAGCTTTATAGAAAAAGAAATCAACTCCAAATTCTACTCTTTCCCAATGGACTGAGGGGATTTTAGCAGAAGTCTTATTCAATTTCTTCTTCTAGCTCTTAACTCTTACTTCTTTGCTACTTTTGCTCTCTATCATTCCTTTGACAAAGTGAGTCTACTAGTAGGGCGGTAACTTAGCTTTCTTTACCTTGATCGAACAAGGCTCCATATTGACATTAACATGTATTGTACTCTCTTTTTTTATTTTATTTTTATCTTTTCTCTTTTTTTATTAAATATATTTTAATTTTTAAAATTTATAGGGTGAGTTTTTAACTCTACATTTGCTAGTTGGATTTAATGGAATCTAATTTTTTTAATGTTTTAATCTTTAGCTCGGATCAAATCATAATTATAGCCTGAGACAAATTATAATTACAACTCTAACTAAATTATAATTAATTATATAATTATATATAATAAATAAATTTTATTAAAATTTAACCCGAGTCCACGCAACCGCCCTTAAGTGGCCGCAGAACCACTAGCTATGGAGATCGTGTGAGAGCTGTCTGGCCGAGAGGAGAAGAAGAAGAATTTGATGAAGTATCTAACCTTTATAAGTCACCTTGGCCTTTTTAACCACTAATTTATTAGATTTTTCAATTAAGTCATTCTAATTCTTTCACTTTATATCTTATTTTCCACACTTAATCCAACTTAAATAATATCTTTTCAATGACATTAAATTCCCTAAATAATCATATTATGATGTTATAATTGAGTTTAGACCAATTTTTTGCTGAATTGCAATTTGGTCCCTCAACTTTACCAAAATTGTAATTTGACTCCAAATAATTCTTATAATTATATTTTTTTAGTCTTAAATGACTTGTTTAGTATGCATTGGACTTTTAATAATAGTAATCTCATTTTTTTTAGTTTCCGATAAAATTTGCACAGTAATATCTTTACCCGTTAAAATTTACTGTTTATACTTTCTCCCAAAAAGTGTCTAAAATCTCAAAATTAATATTTTAACCCAATTTCACCATTATTATCACCAAAATAATTCCTAATCATTCATTTAATAACATCATTTTAAGTTTAGTGCAACTTTTGCGTATTTGCATTTTATCTCCAAAATTTTCACTAATCGCACTTTTGTCCAAAGTGACTTTAATGATTTAATCCATTTAATTAGATCTCTCATTTAATTAATCCCTCTAAACCATAATTACACTCTTAATCGATTTTCAATTTCACAATTCTTAGGTTAAGGTTATTAATTTATTATAATATCCGTTATAAATTTTAAAAATACGAAAATAGGATGTATATAAAATAATCATTTAAAATACGAAAACAGGATGTAAATAAAATAAACATTTAAAAATACGTAATAAAAACTTAAGAAGAAGTAAAGGCTTGCACGAAAATCAAACTATTTAGTTTGCACGCAAATCCAATTGAATTGGACTTATTAAATAAAAGAGAACAGAACCTTGAGGATGTGAATAGAATGCAAAAGACGTCAAAGAAAAGGATGTCACATTTTCTTAACTAACTTTCGGCTCTAAATGAAAAATGAGAGTGTTGATTTGTGATTTCACATTATCAGGTTATGGGAAAGATTCGTAATCATTAATAGATAAATTAATAGTAACAAGAGATTAGAAAAAAAAAATTGAAATATGGGGTAAAAAAAGCTGACCGTTGATTTGTATATTAACGGATAAGAACCTTTAATATAACCAGGTTATATTAAATCACATATGAAAAGATTTATTTCCCTTGAAAATAAGATAGGCACACAGAGAAAAGTTGAATGAAGAAAAGTAAAGTAAGATAGGCACACAGAGAAAAAGTTGAATGAAGAAAAGTCAAAGTGAAGAAAAGTAAAATAGAGTGATGTGAAAGTCCTCAACAATACAGAGACACACCCAATATGAGATCAAAGGAAAAAGAGACAGCAATATGCAATATCAAATTGCACTTCTATTTAATGTAAAAAGAGTAATTAATTGATGTTAAGCTTACACATATTTTATTGCAGCTTGTTTTAGTCTAATATAATTTTAGGCACTTCCTTCCTTTCATAAACAATGGCAGAAGCAACAAAAAGGTACTATTTTCCTTGGACTCCCTGTCTTCAACCTACATTACAATTCACCAAAAGCTTTATATTAACATAACTATAATGATTTATAAGAAATTCAAGTATGAGTAATGAGTAATTAAGTCTCACGTTAGTTAGGATTAAACTAAGTAAGAACCATGCCCATAAACTGAGTCTTTTTAAGTTTTTGGGTTACCTTAACTAGTTCAACTGGTATCTAGGTATGCTGTTGTCACAGGAGCAAACAAAGGGATAGGATTTGCAATATGCAAGCAATTGGCTTCTAATGGGATCAATGTGGTGCTAACAGCAAGAGATGATAAGAGGGGTCTTGAAGCTGTTGAGAAATTCAAAGAGCTTGGTCTGCCTGGCCATGTTGTTTTTCATCAACTTGATGTCACTGATCCTGCAAGTATAGTATCACTTGAAGATTTCATCAGGACCAAATATGGAAAACTTGATATCTTGGTTAGAAAATTCTCTTGGCTTTTGCTTTTTTGTGTTTCTATTCTTATCATGAACCTTTGTAAGAGTATATGATGCATTCCTTATTATGATGCATTCTTCAAGTAGCCTTCATTTTGTGCTGCTTTTTTAGGATAACATTCATAATTTTTTTCCAGTTGTGAACTATGGTTTCTAGTTCATCTTGAATAACAGGAAATATTTGAAACTTGGTACTATGTCTAGGTAAACAATGCTGGAATTTTTGGATCACATGTAAACGAGGAGGCTCTGGCTGCTGCAGGTGATGTGGTATGATTTTTTCCCCCTTTCATGTGTGTTTAAAAATGTTTGACAATAATATCTAGCATTAAAAATGAAATATAGTGTAATTGTCAGTGCACTCTAGGTTAGCTTAACATCATGTACAAGTGTTGAATATTGTGAATCAATGCCAAACAAGAAAGTTGAATCATAGCACTAGAACATGTAAAAAAAAATTAGAATCACATTTGCTGTAAAATGTGGAGATTGAATGAATGTGATTATATTGATGACAGTTCCACTTCTGGTGCTTTTCCTTTCTTTGCACTGAACCGAATTTTTTACTGATTTGCTAATGCTGGGTTTACTAAGCACAATTCTGTTACTTTAGTGCACTGGAATTTGCCTTGCACTTGTAGTTCCCCTCATCAACTCATTCATAAGAAAACAAGTTTGTTGTTTTTGGTTGCAGGAAAATGCTGTCCATTTTGACTGGAGCAAAATATTAGAAGAAAACAGTGAATTAGCTGAAGCAAGTCTTAAAACAAACTACTATGGAGCCAAGGAATTGACCAAAGCACTTATTCCCCTTCTCCAGTTATCAATCTCGCCAAAAATTGTCAATATTTCCTCTTCCAAAGGAAGGCTAGAGGTATGTGATACTAATAACTTGTCTTAATATAAATTAACAATGATGAAAAATGCATTATGGTGAGAAAAAGATGACTCTTAATTTGCATTTAGAAGACTAAGTTCCTCTCACATAACCTCATGTCACGTAACAGAATATATTCATGGTAGTTTTATAATATCAGGTTTCCCTTTATTGGTCTATATTGTGAAATAGTTTGATGGAAATTATTCTTTGCAACCGGAAATATAGTGTCTAAAATTAAATTGTTCAGTGATTATTTCAATGTACATGTAATTTCGGTGGGATCTATTAGTACAATTGAAGATGAAGCTCATTCTCATGTATTTATGTTTTTTTTTTTTTTGGGCAGAATATATCAAATGGATGGCCTAAAGAAGTACTAAGTGATGTGGAAAACCTTACAGAAGAAAAGATTGATGTCATTTTGAATGAATTTCTCAAGGACTTTAAAGAGGGTTCAATAGAAACCAAAGGGTGGCCTATAGTTATGTCTGCATACAGTGTCTCAAAAGTTGCTCTAAATGCCTACACAAGGATTCTTGCCAGAAAGTACCCTTCATTCTGCATCAATGCTGTTTGCCCTGGCTATGTGAAAACGAATCTAAACCATGATACTGGTTTTCTAACACCTGATGAAGGTGCTGAAGCTGCTGTGAGGTTGGCACTGCTACCCCATGGTAGTCCTTCTGGCCTCTTTTTCCATAGAAGTGAAGAGAAATCCTTTTGATCAAGGATTGTAGACAGATTTAGACACACTCAATATTTATGTTTTAAACTAGTTTTTGATGTTACAGAGAATTATATGATATCTCATAGGCAATAAATAACGTTGTTTATCATAATTTAAACTATTTTTCCATTCTGATAAATAAATTGAGTTGTGTTGGAATTAATGTGTCAAGTGTGTTTGATTTGTGCACATTAAGATAGATGAAAGGAAAGTAAGGGCCGGAAAAACAATTATATTTTATATTACATTCCAGAGAACCAAGAGTTCAGAGCAATGTATATCACTATGTTGCACACTTAATCTTGCGCCACTCACAAATATTGAAGCACTCAAGCCTTTTTTAAAATCTAATAAGTTATATTTTAAAAAAAGCTTTGTAATAATAAATGACATCAATCTAATAAGTTTAAATAAGTTATATCTAATAAGTTTACCAAGAGTTCAGAGCAATGTATATCCTATAATTCATTGTAATAATAAATTATTTTATTTTTTCTCCTTCAAAACCATCATAATAACTTTATATAATCATCAAATAATTTTTAACTTTATTTTTTAATTTTTAACTTTAGCTTAAAAGTAACTTTTAATTTAAAAAAAAAAATGTGTCAAATATGCTGAGTGATTAAGTTGTTGTCTGGATAATAGTTTCTGAATTATTGTGAAACACCAGAATTTTTTTCCCTTTTTTAAGTTACAGTCAAATCACAATTTGAAATCAAAATTATATTTATACATAACCTAATTAAAATCCTATTCAACATGTTGATTTGAATTTGAGAAAAAAATGAACCCTTTTAAAAATCTGCTGAAAACATTAACAAATATTTAAACAGTTACTTGTTTGAATAGAAATCTAATGCTTTTTATTTTTTTCTTTTCATAAGCCTCTATTTACAAAATCAAAGGAGGATGCAACAAGCAAACTCAGTCAATGATTGATTTGTTAATGATATATTATATAAACAATTAAGATACAAGAAGAAAAAATTAAACTAAGAAGTTTATGGTACGTATTCGGTATTCATACATTTAATTTGTGATATTTTTAAAGTTTTGGTCTATATTAATTACAAATAACTAACATTTAAAAGGGAAAATATGTAATATTTCAATATTTGAGAAATATTATTTTTATGTATAAACAACTTTTCTATAATATGAAAATGCCTTTATTAGTGTTATCAAAAAAAAAAATGCCTTTATTAGAATCACAAAAAATTTAACTAAAAAATTGTTTTAATGGTTTTTTTTAAGCGTTTGTAATTCAATGCTGTAAGTTGAGAAAATAACGTGTATTCAGATTGTTGATGTGGTTCGTTGCCGTGGACTCACTCATTCGAGAGTATAAAGTCTCCTCTTCAAGAATATTAAAGTAATTTGACCTCGTACAATTTGAAGAGCAAATCCTAAATTTTTTTTGTCGTCTTCTTTTTAGCAATACTTGATATAATGACCCTAGCCTATAAATAATGAATTTACAAGTTTATTAAGAAATAATAATAATTAATGAAGAATTAATTATAGGAGAAGTCTAATTAGAGGAATTAAAGTCGCCTTGTGAAAACGAGTTAAAAAAGACAATTAAGGGGTAAAAATGCGGATAGGTAAAGTTACTCGAAAGTTAAAAATAAAATAGTGAATATTATCGCAAAAATAATATAAGTCAATGTGTCAAGTTTGATAGAGAGTTAAATGAGCGGGATAGATAAGTTTATACCCACTAGGATATTTGAAACGACTTAAATGTGTGAAAAACACTTCCTCTCTCTTCATTTGCTCTCTTTCTCCTGCGGACCATTCTTCTCCCAGCCAAAGGAAGCTCTTCCATTTCCCTCTGCATTTTGCTTCATTTATCTTCCTTAAAAGACAAGAAAACACTAACCTCTCTTCCATCTCCCTTCATCCTACATTAGAAACAGCAAGAGTTTAAGTGATTTGAGCAAGAAAACCCACCCTTTGGAGCTGTGAAAATCTGGTTGGAGCTTGAGGGAGGAGTTCTTCTTGGTTGAAAGTTTGGGTTTCATTTCTTCTTGGTTGTTAAAGCTCCTAAGTAAGAAAACATAACCACTTCTATTTGATTTTACGGAAATTGTATGATTTAGGGTTTTGTAAATTGGGGTTTTGATATGTAAAAGATTAAAGGATGTACCCATGGCTAAGAATAGCATGAAATATGTACAAATACTGATTAGGAGATGCCAAGGACTTGGAGAAGGGTTTGGTACTCCATTATGCAGTAAAACAGAGCATTTTTAGCTTCTGTCCAGAGAGTTCTCGAATACTTTCAAGAAGTATCCGAATACTTTTCGCGAGGTTAAACATGGTTTGGGAAAATGACTGTATCTTGAGCTACAGAGCTCCAAATTGAGTGAGGTTTGGACCTATGTGAAGCTAACACATAGGGCTATTAGATAAGTGTATCAATTACAATTTAAGTTTAAAGTCACTACCTAGTTTTTGAAAATGCAGTTTGCAGTAGTCGATTTGCGAAAGACATAACTTGAGTTATACAACTCCAATTGCGACATATAATATGTTATTGAAAAGCTTGAAAAGTCTAGTTTAATATAGTAAAATCTTAGAATGCAATGGACTAGTATATGTACTGATTGACTTCATATTTCTAGAATAGATTGTGATATTGAGAAAGTATTGTGATTTCTTGGATGCTAGGAGTACATCGAAGGCCATTGCTTTGACAAGTAAGCTTTCGATCCTTGGGTTAATCTCCCATTTGTTCCACCAGACTCCAAGGGAGGAAGGTTCTTTTATATGGTATGTTGAAAATGGATTATTATATGATGTTTGTATATGTATTCCACACAAGATGGTGTTTCTTTGTGTGAGGCATAAGACAACGTTTCCTTATGCATAATATGAGATGGTGTTTTCTCATACGGGTATGTTGTAAGATGGAGTTTCCTTACATAACGCATACATGTTGTATTCTCTGGCCAATATGATTCCTTATTGCACATATGCATTGATATACATATTCTGATGCACACATGATTTTATACTGTGGTTATACCTGAAGTGAACCCAAGGGTGGAGGAGCCCTCCAAGGACCCCTGGTTTACTGAGATTATTATATTATCTCATCCCGCGTTATGGGGATTGTCATTTCAGGTACAATAGCATATGGTACCGAGGCATCGCACGACAGGAAGTCGGGAGATGGATATTATCTGACATATTTTTTTGGATATGTTCGTGGCATGATGTATTTATTATTTTGAGATGTATATGCCATGTTATTCTTTTGGAGAGCATAGGGGATGTCTATGCCATGTTAATAGTTTATTTATGTTATTAGTGATGCATGCATAGGTCTATGTTACTTATTTAGTTACATCTCTTTGTTTGTTTGATGTAATCATTGTTTATTTGATGTAATAATATAAGTAACATTATGAACATTATTTTGAGACCTGATGGTTATGAGATAGCCTAGGCCATGGATGGATGGGCAATATGATTTAGCATGTATATTTATTTGAGCCTAATGTGCATGAATCCATGGATGGAGTCTAGGTAGGACTAGTGGATATATTGTATTATTCCTTAATTATAGTACACTGTTAATCAGGTTGAAATTATTATGGTGGGAACTATCTCCAGTGGTCCAAAATACAAACTAAATGTCATCCATTTTATTTTAACCAAAGAGGCGATACAAACCGCAATACATAAGGAAAAAGAAAAAAGTTAATCACGTTTTATACTAGAAGTGTTAGTGATTTAGCAAGAGAGTTTCTGCGTTTAAATTATTAAACATGTTGCGCTTTATATCATATGTATGTTAATACACTGGGTGCACACGAGGTATTACACTTGATGTAACACCCCGTTCTAGAACCGGTTTGTTAACATCGCATTATGATATTAAGCGCAGTTACAATCACATGGGTTCAATTAAAATTCGGATAAATTTTTCATTTTAAAACATATCGAACTTATAATACCCAATATCGTGATCATAACCATATTACCTTGCGGAATCAGATAAATTAAGCTTAACATCATGTTCTTATTCCATTTTTAAACCATTAATTTACTTCCTATTTATTTCACAACTTCTACTATATTGTAGATCTCTTCATTTGCTACCCGTGGCTTCAAACCGCGCTCGAATCGAAGCACTATAGCCCAAGTTAGGACAATTTGAAGCAACACAAGAGAGTGTTGGTCACAGGCCCCGCACGCTTCAGCGCGCTACCGGGCGCTATCGGGCGCTAAAGCCTCCACCTGGGCGCTTAAGCGCACGGAGGCAGGAAGCATCAGGTATTTCAGTGTGAATGGGCGCTTAAGCGCGCATCAGGGCGCTCAAGCGTGCTATCTTGGGCGCTTAAGCTCTCATTGGGACGTTTTAGCGCGCAGAGACAGAAGCATCTCCTCCTTCAGTGGCTAAGGGAGCTCAAGCGCGGACCAGGGCGCTCAAGCGTGCAACCCTGGGCGCTCAAGCCCCACCCTGGGCGCTAAAACACGAGGGGACAGTAAGCATCCCATCTTTCTGCAGCAAAGGGCGCTTAAGCGCAAGGCAGGGCGCTCCAGCGCGCAATCCTGGGCGCTTAAGCCCCATTTTGGGCGCTCCAGCGCGAGGAGGCCGAATGCATTGGCACTCACAGGGGCAGCAGGGCGCTTGAGCGCGCTCCTGGGCGCTGAAGCGCGCTGCCAGGGAATTCCAATTCCCACTTTCTTCAAGTCCAAGTCTAGGGGAAGATGCATCCCCATTCCAAACCCCAATTGTCCATGCCCAAAAACTAAATCCTAGCACTCATCCAACCTCTCCTCATGAGATTTAGCTAGAATTTGGGCAGCATAACCTTTGTTTACTCGACGTTTCCCAAGTTAAACCAAAGGTACCTAATTGATTTTCAGCCCAACCAATTCAATAACTCAATACATAACAAGCATGCATATATTGAATTTCAAGTAGGCATCATTTACATTACATATCCTTTACAAATCATAGAACTTAGCTTACAAAACACTATGATCATTCCCTTGGCTCCCATTCACAAAAGAGATGACCAAAGGCATGAGCATAGGCTATGTCCATTCCAATATACAAATCATAAATCTAGCATTGCCTATTCATTACAATTCTATACATGTGAACTACAAAACAACATGTATAATCTCAAAAGAAATGCCACATTTCATGCATAATCCAGGTATGGCCACTTGCCACCAGAGGCTCCTGCAGCATCCTTACCTGAAAGGGGGTCCCCACAACACGGGGTGAGATATACGAATATATCCAGTAAACCAGGGGTCCTTGGAGCATCTCTCCACCCCACAGTTCCATATCAGTGTAATAGCAATAACAATAATAATGCAGTAAATACATATCTATGCAAAGTGCAATACATCTCCAGGAGAAATCCCTCGAGCTCTCAAGCTGTCCTAAGGAAACTCAGATGCAAATAGTCCTACTGGCCAGCTAACTACCAAGTATGATTTACGCATCGTCATGCAACATACCACATAGGGAAACACCATCCTATGCCACACCAAATGCATACACATACGTATAACAAAGCATTACACTATTTCATTGCATTTATATACACTATAATCACCACTACCCTTTCAGGGCTTGGTGGAACAATCAAGGGAATTACACCCAAGGTCCGAAGGCTTACCTCAAAGCTTCAGCAACCTTAGTTCACTACCAATGTCAACAATACTCTACTCCAAAACCAACACCTACACATGGTGTAATGCAATCAACACATTGCATCCAAGAGTATTTCACAATCAACCATCAACTACTCAATTCAAAACACAACACAAGTATGAGCTTACCAATTCCAATGAGCTACTCAAGCGGTTGATCACTCACGGTCGGTCCAAATGTCTCAATCCTAGACATCATTAGGACACAATCATCAATCAACCAAGCCAAACCATTTATTAACAATGCAAGAAATCCAATATCAAGCATCATATTCTTGCCATTTTACAAGTATACTCATTTAGCTATCTAAGCTCATTTTCACCGATTAAATGTCGTTCCTAGCATTTTTCACAACATGCTCTAAGCTCCATTCTTCCTAGAACATAGCTAATTTAACAACATTTCATCAAAAACCCTAAAACACTATTCATAAACCCTAACTCATGCAAATTTCAAGGAATCATGAGGTTCAAGGGTTAGAATCTTACCACCAATGGTCACACAACCAAGCAAGGAGTGTTCCTCAAGCTCCCATGGAGGTTGAACTTCTCAAAACCCCAAAATCACTCAAATGGTCGAATTTTGAGAGCCAAAATCTCTCTCCATAAAGCTCCACACTAGGAACTAAGCAAGGATTATGAAAGAGGGCGAGATTCTAAGCGATTTAGGCTTTTGAATCACCCAAAACCATTAAGGTTTCCTCCCTCCTCTCTCTCTTCTTCTCTCTCCCTTTCTTCTCCTTCTCCTTCTTCTGTTTGCTGTCGACGGGCTGGGTGGGAAATGGGGGTTCTCTTTTGGCTTTTAGTCACTTAACATTGGTTAAGTGGCTTTAAGCGGGTATTGGTTCATCTATCTATTCAACTCCAAAAATTACCAAACTTTACCCAAAAGTCTGGAATATTATTCTAGGAATATTACTATTTTTATTTTTATATTTTGGGCACTTTCGCCAGTACCCATTTATACCCCTTAATTTCCACTGAGTACACTTTTTAACTCCAAAGTGACTCAAATTCATTTAATTAAGCCCTATACTTAATTTTACTCACTAATACATACTTAATTACTTAATTAAAATTAATCAATTAAATGCTTATGTTTGGGGTATTATACTTGACAACACTGAATCCGTCATTACTAGGTGCAAATTGGCAACAACGTTGCTATTCATTTATTATGTTACTTCTGTAGACTCCTTCAATTACAACTAAGCAATTGTTATTCCTCATGATTGCCTTCATCTTCAGCTTTTAGAGAGAGAAATTATTATCATTGAACTTCTCAATCTCAAATTTTGTCGTCATGGTGTTGACAATACTCTAATTATTAATTGTAGCAGGTTACACTATTTCACAGTAAATAATAACCGTGAATAGCACAACATCATGAATAGTAACTAGTAACCAACTAGACTCTGATACCTCTGTTAAGTAATAGAGTATCATGCAGCTAAAATAGAGTTGAAAGAAACTGGAATTTCAAGATAGTATTAACCAAATCAGTAGGACAGGTAAGTGTAAATCAGTGAGAGTCTTCCTGTGCTACGTAGCGGTAACTAATTAAATAACCACTCACTTTTGTAGACGTAATTAACTTATTTTTACAACCTCTATAAAAATATAAGAGAGACCAATATCACTTTTCTAAGTAGGATGCTAAAGAAAAACTCTTAAAATTTGTTTTGGGATGCTTAAACCATGTTGAAGGCTGTTTATTTATAGGTGCTGCAATCGTCCAGCACCATCCAATTTCCATAGCCACTTTCAGAAATCTGAATAATATACCATGTAGGAAAACATGCTCAAAAGTGGCTTTAAAAACGTCACTGTGTACGTCAACATATAAATTTTTTATGTTATTTTTTTAACATGTAATCCGAAAAAGTCAGCAGACTCACTCTGCATGGAGTATAAAAGCTAGATATCTATTTCATTTCCTCCTCAAACAAATGTCCTAAATTCTCTCTGATAAACTATGGCTGAAGCAGCAAAAAGGTTATGGTTTCTTCAACTCTCATGATGTGCATGTCCTTCTCTTTCCATGACAGCTTTTGATCAAGTGCAAAATCTGAAGTGTTAAACACACTGTATTTGACTTTGAAATGCTTCTTTTCTATAACTGTCTTGAAATGCTTGCTTTCTAGGTATGCTGTTGTCACAGGAGCAAACAAAGGGATAGGATTTGAGATATGTAAGCAGTTGGCTTCAAATGGGATCACTGTGGTGCTAACAGCAAGAGATGACAAAAGGGGTCTTGAAGCTGTTGATAAACTGAAACAACTTGGTCTTTCTGACCAAGTGGTTTTTCATCAGCTTGATGTGACTGACTTAAATAGCATTGCTTCCCTTGCAAATTTCATCAAAACCCAGTTAGGAAAACTTGATATCTTGGTATTGTGTTCCATTTCTACACTTAATTTCTAGTTATATAGTCAGACAAAGTTCACTTGCACTAAGTCAGTTTTTGTTTTAGTCTACTGTGCTCTGATTATTCATTATTCTTCTCCTTCCCAAATATATCTATTTGGAATAATTGGCGAGAAATTTTCGGAATTTGTGTAGGTGAATAATGCAGCAATAATGGCAGCAAATTATGACAGTGATGCTTTTAAAGCTTCAATTACTGCTGGGGTATGTTTTTTCTAGACCATTTGGATTTATTTTCTTCATCTTCTCACTCCCAATTCAAAGGCAGTGATTTGAGTTAATTTTTATTGGAGGCAAGAATATAATTGATCCAGTTTGGGAAGTGAGAACAAAATTTCTTTATTGTGCTCTCTGCAGCTTCAGTTTGAATAGGCTCAACACCATATATTACTTGGTTTAAAAAGGAGAAAAATTTTGGCACAGGTATAGACTGTATTGGTGAATCCAAGTGTTAATTAGTGAAGTCTCATATTGATTAAGAATGGACTGAATGAGCACCACATAAGTGGAAGGACTCATGCACCTAATGCATTAAGATTTTGGATTGATCGTGATCTCTCCCCGCCGTGAGCTCTGTCTATTGACCTAACAAGTGATATCATAGCCTTATGATGCTATATCCTAGATCTTTTTGTCTCTATTGATATGTAGAATCTGAAATTAGTTTCCTAATCCTATGCTTCCCAGTTTTGTGACACTGGCATTGATCTTCTCTCCTTCACTAAAAGGGGGTAAAAGAAAATACAGAGTCATTCAAGCATTGTCCCTTTTTTTTTTTGTGGAGCCTTAGAAGACTTCCCAATTGAACAGAGAAACTGTTTATGAATCTAGAACCCAACCTAATTGTTTTATCCATATTATTTTTATATATTTTTTGGAAAAATTGTCCTTGAAAACTCTCAGTTTATAATGGATAAACATTTGAGTATTTTAGATGTTCTTTCTTTAGATAGGAGTTAATTTTTGGTGTTGTGAAGGACATGTTTTTAAAGAGCATTGGTTTTGGTTGTATTGGAAGAAACTTGCACATATATATACTAAGTAAACAGAGGGTTAAGTTTCTTCTTATTGACTGCAGGAAATAGTTGATTGGAGTAGATACATGACTCCAACTGATGAATCTGTAGCAGCAGGATTTAGAGCAAACTACTATGGTGCCAAAGACATTTGTGAAGCACTTATTCCCCTTCTAAAGTTTTCAGACTCACCAAGGATTGTTAATGTTTCTTCCGGACTCGGGAATTTGGAGGTTTGTGATCCTAGAATAAACTTCTGTTTCTTTGTCTAGAATGTCAATCAGGAAGCCAGTTTGTGTTGAATTTGGAGCACTGTGTTTGATACTATAAAGACCAAAGGACAAACCCCAAGGCATCCTGACTTGTTGAGTGTAGGGATAAGGGTCGATTGTGCACAATTTTATCTTTGCATTTTTTTGCAAACTCAAGGAGCAACCTAACCACCTATGTTGCACCGACACTGATACGGGACACGGAATACGATACGACGACACGTTAATTCTAAAAAATGTTTTAAATTTCGACACGTTAGGACACATTTTGATACTATATAATATTTTTAATTTATGTAGTGTATATTATATTTAGTATTCAATAATTTAACAAAAAAATAAAGCTAAACTTATAATACCCACTAATTTTGCAAAGAGACATAATATATTCCAAATGTTTATATTAAACTCAATAAAATCGTAATTGTAATCTAACAAATCTAATAGTTGGAACTCAAAATGCAATGCAACGTAACCTTTGAACTTTTTTTGAATCTTTGCAACGAATATTGGAGTGTCAGGAAGTGTCGGAGTGTCGGTGAGTGTCGGACACGACACGTCAGGATTTTTGAAGTGTCGGTGCTTCATAGCTAACCACTACTACAACAACACTCAGCCTCAATTTATTTGTTACTATAAAGGAAAAACATTTCTCCGACAACGTGAGATAAGTTTATTTCCGGTCACTCCAAAACGACGTCATTTTGTTTATTTATTTTCTTATACTAATTGATTCACCTTTGAGTAGTTATGATTATCTTTTTCTCTCTCTTCATTTATCACCATTGATCAATCTTTGTATGGCTACAATTTTAAGAAAGCAATGGCAATTTGGTCAGATATTGTTAGCAGCCTTACCTGGCATTTGCAAGAGACTTATGACATGGACTGAATCAATGTGTTTAATACTATAAACAATTTATGAAAAAAAATATTTATATAGTATGTAGCCTTACGTTACATTTGTAAGATATTAATTACATGAAGGACACGTGCCAATAACACCAACCTTTATGCCAATGCTCCCCTTCATACTAAAACAATTTATATGAAAAAAAAAATGTTCTCTGTCTTCTTTTTCCCCCTATAAATTGGTCAGCTGGTGAACAAGTGAAGTAAGTCATTTCAACTAACATAAAATTTGTATGGTTTCTTTAATCACTGTAATAAATTAGTTATTAGGAGATTGGGCCTAACGTTTGTTATTCATGTTGATGCAGTTCATATCAAATGGATGGGCTATAGGAGTCCTAAGTGATGTTGAAAGCCTTACAGAGGAAAAAGTGGATGAGGTTTTGAATCAGTTCCTTGAAGATTTTAGAGAGAGTTTAGTAGAAACCAAAGGCTGGCCTGCTTTTGCACCTGGATATTCAGTCTCAAAAGCTGCTTTGAATGCCTACACAAGGATTCTTGCCAAGAAATACCCAACTTTTTACATCAATGCTGTTTCCCCTGGTTTTGTGAAAACAGATTTAAACTACAATAATGGCATTTTGACTGTTGAGGAAGGTGCTGAAAGTGCTGTAAGGTTGGCTTTGCTACCTAATGGTGGTCCTTCTGGCCTCTTTTTCTCTCAAAATGAAGTGGCACCATTTTGATCAAAAGTCATTAGTATTAGCAACGTAATAAGAGCACTAGAGAACATTCCCACATATCTGCAGACTTAAAAGTGTGTTTGTTGTAATTAGATTTGTAAACTTTATTATGATTGAAAACTTTTATTTGTATGGTGCTGAATCAATGTTATTTGAGTAGTATTAATAAAAAATTGGGCATGAGTTATCTCAATTGTAAATAAATTTATACTGTCTGCTTTCACCTGTTTATTATTAAAAATTAATATAACATAAAATTATGATGTTATTGATGTCGATATGCAAACGGGTTTTGTTCACTGGCAAAGCAAAATAATTGTGGCCCTTATTGGAATTTAGGTGGGGAATTGTTGTAGGGAAATAGGGTGTACTGACTTCTTTGCATTTGTTTCTGTTATTTTTTGTTTTTGAGTAAATATAAGATGCTTCTAGGTGTGGATGTGGTGGCCAGTAGCATGACTATATAGCATGAGACTTTTAGTAGCAATAGCTGACTCCGTAATTGGTATGCAAATTGTGTAACTAAAAATGCATTTGGATTACATAAAATTGGAATAGCAAAGATTTATGTTTATTTGTTGAAGACATAATTGTTCAATAACAATAGGTGCACGGGTTATGATTCTCCACATTTAATACTTTCATCATTTTTATGATTATGATTCTTCACATTTAATTCTTTCAAGTATATATATGGCAAGTATTTGATTGCTGCACGTACAACAGCGGTAGAAAAGTAAACCACTATATATATATATATATATAATATATATATATATATATATATATATATATAAGGTTCGTTTTTTTGCAGCTACTGCTGAAAAGTTATCTGCAGTAAGCCTAATACGACGTCGTTTTGGGTAGAAATCATGGTGTTTTTATAATTTTAATTTATTTCAGAGTTATTATAGTTTTTATAATTATAATTTTCTAATCTTTCAATCCCAAAACGACGTCGTTTTGGAAGTAAATGCAGATAAGTTATTTGCATTGAGCCTAAAACGACGTCGTTTTGGGGCGGCAATCAAAGTATTTTTGTAATTTTAATTTATTTCAAGGTTATAATAGTCTTTATAATTTAAATTTTTAGTATTTCAATACCAAAACGACGTCGTTTTGAGAGTTAATGCAGATAACTTATATGTAGTAACTGCAAAAATATTTTTCATATATATATATATAGGTAAGATATTCATACTACCAAATTTTTCTATAACATCTGAGAGTTGCGAATGCAAGTCAATTTGTACTGCAAGCAATAGAAAATATCAATGCTTTGAATCTAATATATATTAACATGCTTCATACTTTCAGACATACTTCATAAATGCATATTAATGTTCACCTTTGGGGATCTACCAACATGCAACATTCAACAATAATGATGCTATAAAGATTTTCCATAATTTGACAATGATGCATACCCCAACTAGAAATATTTTCCATCTTTGGATGTCTAAATAAAACCAGAAGTGTACCAACAATATCAACGTTCATGTTCATTATTATAAAATAAATAATCATCCTTTGGATTGATCCCTAATTGTCATGCAATAACGAACTTCAATACACCCACAACATAAACAGTAATAATTTTTTTATTTTTTTATTTTTATACTATTCATAGCATCACATTCATGGGTAATTGAAAATACATCTATAATGATTGGAGTTAAGAACAATTCTTAAGAATTTGGCCACTTTGGTGACTAGGTAATCCTCTTATACCTTAACTCCAAACCATACACATTTCATAGACAATCATAAGATTTTACATTTAATCATATTATAAACATCGTAAATAATTTCAATGTTAACAAAAGGTATACAGCCATTCGATCCATGTTCCAAAATGCAATAACAGTGGCACACATACATATAATCAAAAGCAATGTTATATATGTAATGGAAATCATATATGTCTCGATTTTTGTAAACAAGTTCAACAATAATGTAATATAACCATGATTCTTGGTTTAGAATTCAATCATGTACTGTTGGTTTATCTTTAATCATCATGCATATTAGAAATATATTATTATATTCCAAATAAAGAACTCATCACTTTCGTTTCAAATGAATACATGTTGTTCATGAATATACCAAAATCGAAAATTAATCTGTGGTTTCGGATGACAACTCGATGGTTTATTAATCCAAACAAGACTAATTTCACAAACCATACAAGGAAAAACATGAATTCCCAAACACATGCCCTGATACCACATGTAAACCTATGGGTTTATTCAATGATTATATTCTTTAATATAAACAAGAATACATAAGGATCTTGAGAAAACATGTTTTCACATTTAGTAAACAATGATGAGGACACGAACCTTTGTCCATGGTGATGACAACAAATCTTCAATTAGGAATACTTTCTGTAGAATGGCTTTTGACAGCAAACTTTAGACTGAGAACTCTTGATGCGAAATGGTTTTTCTCAATCTCTTCACCCTCCTATTATAGGTTCCTCTTCTATTCTTGATGGCAAAAACTCATAACCTCTTAATGGGCAGAGATGAAGGGTTTTACCATAATCTTTATATAACTGCTTCCATCAAGCAAATTACTATATGGTCCCTTAACAACCTCCCACTAATCAGGTCATTGATAAACAGAATTATCTTTTAGCCTTTCTTATATTCAAATCATATGAGCCACTTCTAACAGATATATCTAACACTAGACGCCAAAACGAGTTATTTAACGTTTGATCTGAAATTTTTTTTTTTTCTTATTGTTTATCTTAGTTACCAAATTACTTGAATAGCACTAAAAAAAAAAAAAAAACTTACTTGAATATATGAAAACGGAAAATTTCTACTTTCTGGCGATAAAGAGTACTTATATATTAGTCAAAATTAATTATTCTAAACAATATCTAGAAGCCATATAATATAACCAGCTCTCTTATGTTTCTCTGATCCTTACAGGAATTATGTGGAACAACAATCATGGGTAAAACCCTCCAATTCCGTTATAGCTCAACTTCACAAAGAATATTTGGCATTCCAGCTCTTGTTTGGGAGTTTGGAGGGGAGGGGAAGGAAGGGGATCCAAGGGGGAAGGAAGGGAAGGAAATTGAAGGGTATTCTCTTCCCTTGTTTGGGAGTTAAAAAAATGGTAAAGGAGGAAAATTGAGGGTTAATGAGATATTTTTACCATTTTATCCTTTTTTAAAATTAATATAATTATTATTTTACAAATTAAATTAAATTAAAAATTTCTAACAAAATTATTTATGTACTTTTCACACCACCAAAAAGATCATATTTTCGATGAAATTCCTACGTTGTAAACGATGAAAATTTCATCACAAAATTATTTTTTTTCGTCAGAATACTTTACGTTGAAAAGCGACAAAATTTTTCAACCGATGAAAATTTTTACCAAAATAAATTTTCTATCGAAAATTTTGACGAAATTTAGTTTCCATCAAAAGTTTTGACGAAAATAATTTCCTCCATCAAATATTTTAAACGAAAAAAGAAGTCTGTCAAAAATTTTGACAGAACGTTTTTCGTTCAAAATTTCGATGAAAATAAGTTCTGACGAAAATTTCGACAGAAATTGTTTTGTTAGAAATTTTGAGGGAAATGTTTCATTTGAAACTTACGACGAAATTTGGATTCTGTATAGAATTTGACAGAATATTTTTTTCGTCAAAATTTTTTGTCGAAATATTTTCCGTCAAAAATTTTATGGAAATATTTTCTGTCGAAATTTTTTGATAGAAATGACTTCCGTTGAAAATTTTGATGGAAATGTTTTTTATCAAAAAACTAGACAAAAAAATTTTTCATTTAAAATTTTCGATGGAAAGGTGTTTCGTTAAAAATTTTGACAGAAATTTTTTTTGCCACAAAATTTAAGAGATTTGATGAAATTTTGTTTCGTCAACAATTTTTGATAGAAATATGTTTCGTTGAAAAATTTAATGGAAATATTTTTCGTCAAAAATTTCGATAAATATTTTTTTTGTGAAATATTTTGGTAGAATTTAGATTCTGTAAAGAATTTTGACAAAAAAAATTTTCCGTCATATTTTTTTACAGAAATATTTTAGTCACAAATTTTGATGGAAATATTTTCCGCAAAAAATTTTGATGTAATTGTTTTACGTCGAAACTTTTCGATGGAAATGTGTTTCGTCAAATTTTTGACGGAATTTAGATTCTATCAATAATTTTGACTGAATTTTTTTTCATTCAAATTTTATGTTAGTGATTATGACAAAATGTGGTTCCGTCTCTAATTTTGTCTTTAGTTTTGACGGAAATTTTTTGACGTATATGATTTTCATCAAAAATTTCATCACTATTTTTGACGAAATATTTTTCGTCAATAAATTCTGTTGGTATTTGAGACTTTTATAATAATATCGCATTTAAAAATGATTCACAATTATGTAGTTTTAACATTTTAATGGCTTACTTAAACCCTCATTTCCTTTTCCTTCCCCTCCTAAAACCAACTCCCAAACAAAGCCTTAATGATCCAAGGATACAAAGTATCGCCCTCTTGTACGGAATCAGTT
This sequence comes from Gastrolobium bilobum, assembly GCF_033153095.1. Lineage (NCBI taxonomy): Eukaryota > Viridiplantae > Streptophyta > Magnoliopsida > Fabales > Fabaceae > Gastrolobium > Gastrolobium bilobum. The sequence goes on from NW_026899058.1 coordinate 671,630, forward strand.
GCAATTAACTAAATTTTGTTAACAAGTTTATTTTTATGAGTGCTATATTTCTTTCCTTTTATTTTTGGTAGATTGCGTAAGCTTGTCTTTTAAATTTTGTTACTCTATTACAAGGAAGGAGCTTCTTAATATACACAAGTCACAATTTTTTTTTGTTAACAATAATATATATATATATATATATATATATATATATATATATATATACACTTTTCTATGGCCACTTTAGATAAAGTTGTCTATATAACTAGCCCTTTTTAACTAAGTCTGACTAATAAGACATAAAAATTACATTTTCTCTCTCCGTCATGTTAGCTGACAATGTCTGAAGAGAGAGAAAAAAGAACATCTTTATTGTTATAAATATGTCTTACTTGTCAGACTTAGTTAAAAAAGGGTAGCTGTAGATAATGTTATCTAAAGTGGCTATAGATATATATACAGATCAGGATCATTTGACACTGGTGTAAGACTAATAAGTCTTACTAGTCTTACACCACATCTCATCCGTTGATTTTCGTGCATTCAACGGTTATAATTTAGGAAATCATATGAATTAATTAATATTAATTAATTATTAATTACATTACAAATTCCAACCGATGATTTCGTCCATCAACGGCTTAGATGTGGTGTAAGACTTATTAGTCTTATACAGGGGCTTTTTGACCCTTATAACCATTTATTAATAATTAATTACCAAATTGACCTTCGTTACAATCTATTTCAAAAATTTAACCCCCTCAAAAAACATAACATCAATCTGTCCATGTTTGACCGTTGACCACCAAGCCTATCCGGGTACACCCCTCCCTACTCGAGTATTTTTTGAAATTTTTTGCCTACCTGGGTAGGTAGTGGTGTACCCGGGTATTGTTCTTCGCACTTGGGAAATTGCTTGAATTATTTACCCGGGTAGGGAGGAATGTACCCGGGTAAATCTCCACATCTTCATCTTCGTCTACGAGTTGGGGTACTAACAATTGTTTATGAATTTTTGCCAAGGGATACTACAGAGTTCAGTACATTTGGATGAATCTTAGTAATTCTTCAACTACAAACAACAAATAAGTACCAAAAGCTATGGCAGAATACAATAATAGGCATTCCCTGTAGCACTAGCAAAATGCAAACCCAGAACAAGTTCTCTTCTTTAACAAATTTTGGAATCCATTAAAGACAAAAGCAGAGAAGCAAAACAGCAACATAAAAAATAAAAAAATGGAAACGAACCGGTTCTAGAAAGAAATTATCAAGCCAATAATTAATACAAATTAGAAAAATTTACAGGAGCAGCAATAGTGGGTGGGAAAACCGAGATCTAGGTCTGAAAATAGAAAAAAAAGATAGAAGAATCTCAACCACTTGAGGAACCATTAAAGACCTCGTACTACCTTACAAGATCTTTACCAGAAAAAATAAATAAATTTTTAAATTAAAACTTTTAAGTAAATAACAATTCAGTCAAAATCAAAGGTGACTCCAAAACAGGAACAACACCAAAATTAGTATTTTTAAGAACAACAGTTGAGAGAGAGAGAAAGAAGGAGAAGCAGAAAAGACCAACCTGATTTATGTGAGACAAAAGCAAACCCACTTAAGAGAGAGATTGAAGAAGACGAAGATGAAGATGTGGAGATTTACCCGGGTACACTCCTCCCTACCCGGGTAAACAATTCAAGCAATTTCCCAAGTGCGAAAAACAATACCCGGGTACACCACTACCTGCCCAGGTAGGCAAAAAATTTCAAAAAATACCCGGGTAGGGAGGGGTGTACCCGGATGGGCTTGGTGGTCAACGGTCAAACAGGGACAGATTGGTGTTATGTTTTTTGAGGGGGTTAAATTTTTGAAATAGATTGTAACGAAGGTCAATTTGGTAATTAATTATTAATAAAGGGTTATAAGGGTCAAAAAGCCCTTATACAGGTGTAAAAAGAACCTCCCATATATTTATATAAATATATGGGAAAAATATTTCTCAAGCAGCTTGAGATAAATTTATCTACAGCTACCCCAAAACTACGTCGTTTTGTTTATTTATTTTCTTATATTAATCGATTCACCTTTGAATGGTTATGATTCCCTTTTTCTCTCTCTTCCTTTATTACCATTGATCCATCTTTGTACGGTTATGATTTACTAGCCGGAGATAAGATTATCTCAAGCAGCTTGAGAAACGATAAGCCCTAAATATATATATATATATATATATATATATATATATATATATACATATATATATATATATATATACATATATATATATATATATATATATTACAACAGAAAAATATTTCTGTAGGTAATGCGGATAAGTTATCTGTATTTACTTTCAAAATGATATCGTTTTGGGATTGAAAGATTAGAAAATTATAATTATAAAGACTATAATAATCCTGAAATAAATTAAAATTACAAAAATACCATGATTTATGTCCCTAAACGACTTCGTATTGAATTTACTGCAGATAACTTATATGCAGTAACTGCAGAAAAGCGAACCCATATTACAAAATCCATTCTGATATAATTAAACTGTTTTTAATGCAGATAGTAAATAAACCACCCTTATATAAAAAAATTAAATTTAATTAACAGTCGATTTCCATATATCGAATATATAAAGTTATACTTTAATATTATCTTTTTGTTTGTAAAATTGAAGAATATGTAATCATTAAAGCAAAATTAAACTAATGATTAGAAATTAGTATATGAGGTTTTAGGGATTTTTAAGAAAATTATCTTAAATTTATAAGCATAAGTTGACATTTCAAATTTTTTGAATGATAAGGTATATATATTTGTATGGTTTAATTTTGAAATATTATAAACGTTTTAACATTATTCAATATATTACTACATTAATAAAGAAACGTTTGATATGATAATAAGTATGAGAAATATAATAATCACGTTGAAGAAATTACTGGAAAAAAAATTATGTACTATGAATAATATATAATTACAAGAGGTATAATTTTTTTTAATATTATAACTATATATTTCCTATTATACATAGTTATAAGGGAAATAAAAAATTAACTATATACTATTCGTAATATATAATTTTTTTATATAAAATGTCGACATCCTAGAGATCCAATAAGTAATTTCCTAACGGGTCAAACTCTCTTAAAATTTGAAATGTGCAGTGAGCTTTGGTTGGTTTCTAGAAAATGAAGAAATGAGAACACGTGTTGAAAAGGAACCCGAGTGTTTCTCAACTACAATGCTTTACATGTACGGAGCCGCAAACCTTATGTTTGTTGGGGAATATGAAGTACTTGAGGAAGCCAAAACATTTTCGAGGAATCTACTTGAGAAAAGCTTGACGGCTAAACAGGAGACCGATCGCATGTGAAATTATCACGATTCCACAAAATGGTATGGTACTATAGTGGTAGGACCCCTTAAATTAAGGACATCATTAATGCTCCTGTTGGAAATGTGTTGTGTCCTCACTTTTGGTTTCGCATGCAAGAAGATTAATTTCTATGCAGGATTATATAATATAAAAAAAATTATTTGCATACAAAAATAACAGTGATGTTAGTAGTGGCTCGACCCGAACTGGATTACTAATCGATTCGGTTCAATTAATTAACCGTCTATGTATATTACAAAATTAAGAATCAACAAAACCAGTGTTAATTCAGTATCAATTTAATTTTCTAATTAAATAAGTTTTTAAAAATTGTGGCAAAATGTTCTATTACAAATGCACTTATCTGGTATTTAAATATGGCACCTAGAGAAAGGAAAGTGAAAATATTAATCACTAAACTTGATTATTTTGGTTGTGATATGATCATTTCTATTTATAATTTATTATATATCTTTATATAAATTCATTTCAACGATATTAATTCAATACCTGACCTAGCTTTTTAATAACATGCATTGCAAAATAACGGAAAAATAGCATTTCGATATCCAATAGTTTAAGCGTGAAGAATCTTTTAGAAATTTAAGTGAGGAATGAAATAAGGTCCCACATTAGTTAGGATATATGAAGTAAACATCACATAAGTGGCAAGATCCTTAAATTTATTTTTTTAAGATTTTGAATTGAGAAATAATGTAAAGCTGGTTTGGTCAAACCAAAAGTTATCCTCTCTTTTTATATGTTAAAACTGTGGGTTTTGCATCTATCATTTAACATGACCACAACAATTTTCCTACACTCACAACATTTTGTGGGACCCGCAATTTTTGAAACCAAAAAAAAAAAAAAACTGTGGCACGCAAAACGAATCTCTATAACATAACACAATCACTTTTCCTACAACATAACTCTTATAAAACCCTAAAACTGTTTCAACTTTAAAGCTTTTATACCTGAATTGGTGACATATAGGTTGAGCGTGAGTTGAATATTCCATGGCTGGCTCACACAGATCATTTGGATCACAGTGCATGGATAGAAGAAAACGAAGCCAATTTCCTGTGGAAAGGAAAGATCTCACATGAAAGGTACATTTATAACCAAATTATTTCCTGTTTTTTATTTGACAGATTGAGCTAAAAAGTTACCCCCTCTTTCTCATACTAAAGTAATTTAGAATGTTCACATTTTCAACCCAATGTAGTACCTTTCCCCTCTCTCTCTCTCTATATATATATATATATATGATAGATGGGATTCTAGGGGCTTGAGCAACCACAGCAAAGTTATATTTGATGCTCTTGATAATCTTGTGAGCGAAGCTGCTGAAAAATATCTCAAACAAGGAGGGATTCATGATATAAAAAATAGCCTACAAGATATAGTAAGCTTTCTAAATATTTATGTGATTTATGATATAATCTTATGACTGATTAATTATTAAGTGGTATGAAACTTTTGTTTCGTGGCTCGTGGAAGCAAAGTGGAACAAAAATGGACAGACACCATCTATTGATGATTTACTTGAAGAATGGCATGATCTCTATTGCACACACACCACCATGGTTCTTCCAGCTTCATGTTTTCTGAAACCAAGCTTACCATACAAGAAACTCAGGCCAGACCAATATGAAACCATCACTAAAATGCTTATGCTTATTTCTCGTCTATTAAATGATATGCAGAGCAATGAGGTAGTTGAATTAATAACTAATAAAGTGGTTACTTTATCGGTTTGCATGCAAAAATAAACCCAAAATCCTTTCCTAAATCCTATTTATACATTGTATAGTGAAGGAGAAATGTCAACTTTTTATATGCCAATACTATTTTTTATAGCTTACTAATAAGAAGCAAGCAATCCTGAAATGGAATTAATGCTATTTAATTTAAAGCACAACTTTGTGCTCAAATTCCATCTTAAAAAGCAAATATTAAAAGACTTTCAAAAATTAAGACTGAGAAATCTTAAATCTTACAATGTGGAGGAAACTGAATATTCATCACATGAACAAATGAATCAATCAAAAATAATTTACAAGGAAAGGTAGTACTTATATATAGTCCACAAACTGAACTGACTAAGCTGATACAAATGAGGCCACGTGACTCTTAACAGAAAACTAACTAAAAAGAAATATAACTAACTCATAACAAAAGGAAGAGAAAACCGGTATTGGTGTTGATATCTATCATTAAAAAAACATATGTAACGCAGAACTTATGGTGCACAAACATTATCAAATGACTGGATGAGTTGAAGACGAGGAAACAGACTGATTTTCTTGAACCACCGTTGATCATATTTTCATCTGACAGTTCTAATTTATTAATTAGATAACTTATAATAATGCACATAATGTAAAAGAATAATGAAATGCCTCGTATATATATATTTCATAATAATGAAAATTACATCCTTAAACTACTAACCCAGTGTATTTATATGAAGAAGCTAAAGGGTGCATACAGAGGAAAAACCGAGAAGCACAAAATAACAGAATCCAACAGAAAAACGGAAACCGGAACCGTTTCCTAACTAACTTGACAGCTATACAGTTGCTGACGTGGCAGATTCCTCTTCATTCTCCAACAGAAATTTTTTTAGTCATTCATTACTCTACCGTGTTGCCGCTCAGCACTCGAAACTTACTAAGCAGTGCACGGGTACATGAAACGGAAGCGTCGTCCCAATGCCACGTCATTAGCGGTTAGTTACAAGAAGTTATAAGCTTCTTTGTTACTTATACACAAGCTCCTTTGCATTCCCTTGTGTCTGTGTGTGTTTTTTCTTCAATAATCCTGTTGTGTTCTTTCTTTCTTTCTTCCAGTTTCTTGGTCTTTGAAGGAAATTTTGTAACGTAGATTTCAAATTTCATCAAAATGGAATCGGAAGGCTCAAATGATATCACTGGTACGTGTTCTTTTGCCATTAATAATAAAAACTATAGTATTATTATTGTTGTAATTAATCTTGACAGAAGTTACTAAATTTCAGGAGAGGGAGGTGATTCTCCAGAATCCTCTAGTAAGGTGATGACTAATTAATGTTCAATCTTGAATGTTCTTTGTTTTGAGTTGAAAGATTGTGAATCCTAATAATGTATTTGTGAATTTCCAGAAACCAAAGCTCACAAATGATTCAAAGGAGGAAGAAAGACCTTCGATCCATCCATTGTCAGAGATGGAGCAGCCTAAAAGAGTCGACACATTTCCTGAATTAGTGGGCAGGTTTTTATTTTTTTATTTTTTTTGTCTTCTAATTTAGGTTCTTGTTATTCTTTTAATGAGCAGTTCCTAACGTATTACCTTTCGTATAATTAGTTTATATATTTGGTTTATACTGATAAAAAAATCTGAGTTGTACATTCTTTCTTCGTTTTTTCTATGCAAAATTAAAAATGATATCTGTTGAACAGAGTACAATGTGGATTGGTTTTACATAATTCGTTTACTATTATTCATTTTATTTCCACAGTAGTCATCCTCCTCGGGTTGTTAGGAACCAGGTCTCGAGGCCAACATTTGCGGTATGTTCCAATCCACCAACATAATATAATAAAGAGTCACATTGGCATACTTATGATTGACATTTGCAGGGCCAGGGGAGTGGTGTAAATCGGAATGTGAGGGACTCTATTCAGCCTTCACATTGGCATACTTATGTTCCAATCCCCCAGAATTTTGTACAAAGAGATATTCAGCCTTCACATTGGCATACTTATGTTCCAATCCCCCAGAATTTTGTACAAAGAGATATTCAGCCTTCACATGGACCTCCTGAAAAAAGTTTGTCATGAACCTATTTTTTTTAGTTCTTGCATATTTTGATTTTTAAGGGTGATCAGTTCATGTTTTCAAGATATTGATGGTTAGTTTATCTTTACAGAAGACAAAAAAGGTCTCAATCTGGTGCGAATAGATAGATGGCGCCCTTTGAGTGTAAGTGATGGATATGATTTTGGAATCTTAGGAGTAACAATTCTGTATTTTTATAAACTTCAATCCAATAAAGAGTGCATACTATAAATGTAAATAGTCCAGCTATTTTTTCATTTATTAGCTAGAAATTGACCAATATGTCCCCTGCTCCGCAGGCCACTGAATTAGATATCCGTATGCTTGAAGAATTAATGTCAACCAATTTTCTGCAACCGTCACAGTCGTGGATAACACAAATTGAGCAAAAATTCCTTGTTGAATTAGATGCAGGTAAATTTCTATGTTGGCTCCAAAGCCTTTCAAAAGATTTAAAAAGTGATTATTTTAGACAGAAATGTAATCACATAGAGGACTCATGCAAGCAATATATTATATCTTGGGGTTCACATACAATTTCTACACTGATTTTTTGTTTAAAACCTAAATTAAGATATTAAATTTTTATTCAATTTTGTAGGTGATTTTTTGTTCGAAGAAGTTACTTGCCATCATCAATCAAGCATAAGGGAGAATTTTTTGTCCTGCCATTTTTCAGAGGACGGAAGATTTTTGGCATGTGCTGGACATGGGAGGAAGGTAGTACTAGTTCAATTCAATGTGACAAAGTTTTTTTTTTTTTTGGTAACCCATTATTTAGAGCTTATTGTTTTTTTTTTTTATAATGACAGGTTACAATTTGGAACAAGGAAGATTCTAATTTTACTACTTCACAAGAATCACATTCAGATGTGATCACAGAAGTTCGATTTCGTTCAAGTCACCGTTTAACTACGTGTGCTACATCTTCCTATGATCGAACTGTAAAAATATGGGATGCAGCCTATGTAAGCTGTTACTTTTTCATCTTATTATCTTTCTGTATCTGTATTTCGTAAGTAGGCATGCTGGACCAATAACTCTTGTTTGATATATATAGCCGCACATGGTATATGCCACTGTTAATGTGAATCTTGGCTCTCCAATATTGTCATTGGACTTCCACCCGAGAGATCGTGACCTTCTTTGCTGCTGCGATGCCAATGATTTTATTCAACTGTGGAATATATCTCTCTATGCTTACAGGTTGTGCTATTTTAAGGTGAGTTTTACACTTTTCACCAGCGTTGCCAAACTGCTTAATGAATAATTTCAAAATTAATGATCATCATGTAAAGAACCTTGGGATACACCTCCCTAAAAGCTAGCTCAAAGGGTGGAGTGTCCAAGGCCTTATAAAGGCTATATTAGTTGCCCATCCAATCAAAGTGAGACTATATATCTCAACACGCCCCCTCACACAAGAGCCTTTTAGGCTAGAAGGGTGGAAATTGCACAGGCCCATTTTTGGTTTACCTTTTGTGCTTTTTTTTTTTTTTAATTCCACTTTAAAGCGGGAGACGGTGAGGCTCTGATACCATGTGAAGAACTTTGGGATACACCACCCCAAAAGCTAGCTCAAAGGGTGGGAGTGCCCAAGGCCTTATAAACTCCACATTAGTTGCACATACAACCAATGTGGGACTATATATCTCAACATAAGGAGAATGACCAATATAGTTTTGTTTAAAATATATATTTTACTAAAATATTATAGTTTGGAAACTATTTTTTTAAGTAATATAAATTTGACCTTTTTATCATTTTTGATCTAGTGGACCTCTCGAACATGACACATGTCGTCACTATATGATTATTACGTGTTAAGTTTTTGAGTCCCATAGTTAAAGAAATTATTTTTTGTCAAATTAAAACCTTATGTCACACTACAACAGCAGCAATCGACTTATATAATAATAATAATATATATTAAAGGGAGGTAAGACAAGTTAGATTCCAGCCTCAATTAGGGAAACTTTTGGCCGCAGCTTCAGGAAAGTTTATCAATATATTTGAAACAGAGAAGTACACAATCCGGAACAAACTCGAGGTTAATTTATCATCTTTCCTAGTTTCACTTGATTGAAATGTAGATTTTGCAACATAAATAATTAATATATAACATGACTGGATTTTCATTTACTAATAGGGACATAGCAAAGAAGTTATTTCGATTTGCTGGGATCAATCTGGAAACTACATTGCCTCAGTTAGTGAAGATGAGGCATGCTTCTGGTCTGCTGCCCCTGAAGGAGGTTTACCATATGTTTTGGCTTGCAAACACGGAAAATTTGAGTCGTGCATATTTCATCCTAGATATCCTAACCTCTTAATTATTTCTGGCCATAAGGTAAACTCTTCATGCATCCACTACGTATGTATTTGAGCATAAACGGTCTGAATAACTAATACATAGAAACTGATAAGATAATTTTTTCTAGAATTCATTGCAGTGCCTGGACTTTTGGATTCCCCAGAGAGGGTATTCATTGGACTTTCTTGATGATGGTGGGATATTTACTGGAGTAGCAACTTCACCCCAAACTCAAATGGTTGCCTCAGTTAGCCGTGATTGTGTGAAACTTTGGAAAACATGTTCTTAGGTGTAAATTTTCGTGACTTTTGTATGATTGAATTTCCTTCCCTGCTACATTTTTTGGGTACGAGTTTACTTGCAGTCTTAGGAGAGAAAAAAACAAAAATTATAATGTTGTGCCGCAGACTAAGGCCAACCTTTACTTGCTAGACACATTTATGTTCTTATATTCAATACTTGAGATTTTTTTGGTACCTCATGCGCAGTTACTTATCAAATACAAGATTCCAATGTACCGAAGCTTCCAAATAACATTGTGAGGCATCGATTAAGAAAAATTAGCTTTGAGTTTTGGTGTACCTCAATGTTCAAGGTCACATAATTGTGGACCTACATAACATGGTATCTGACGTGTTTTATTCATCACTCTAACTGAAAAAAAATCCTTGAATGTTTGCATGAGACCCTAATTTTTTTATAAAACTCTATTATTAGAAAAGTCACGTTTTTCAATGAAATTTGTTGACCGAATAAAATCTGTTAAAGATACTAACGGATTTAGTGAGGGAATAAAGAAAAAAAAGTCTTGGGACGGAAAATGATTTGGGGTGGGGTGTATTGGATTGAGATTTTAATAGATTATTTTTGAATAAAAAATATATTAATATTCAATTAAGATTTTAAAATATTGAAAAAAGTAACGTGGTATTCAATTAAGATTTTAAAAGATTATTTTAGAGTCTGTCAAATCCAGTAGTATTCTATCAGGATTTTAAACAAGGAAAAAAAATCTTGTGGTATTAAAAAATTTGATGATTTTAGTGGATTTTCTGTTAGTGTGAATTTTGTGAGACTTTTTAGTGAGAAGTATAAATAAAATGTCACTCTCATAATCTCACCCTAACCTTTAAGATTTATTGAGATTTCTTTATTGCAGTGTTTTCTTCTTCCTTTGAAGGGTAGACTGCTTGAAATCGAGTTCTGCCATGGGAGCTTCGTCAAAACTAAAAAATAACAGATTTTTTAGCGACTTTCATCACAAAAATAATAACCCAACAAGATTCTAATCTAATCATCTCAAAAATAGCAGAATTTTTTAGATCTTTTGGAAGTTTAAAAACGATTTTTCAAACTATGGGTCACTATTTTTTCTTGGCACAAAAAAATATAATTTTTGTATTAAAAACAACAAAAAACAGTAGGAAAACAACATGGAAACAAAAAACCCCTCAAACCAATTTCGTCTTACATCAATGAAACAAGATCGATTTAAAGAAAGATTGAAACTTTCAAAATATGAACTCTGTTTCGTAACAATACATTCATGAACGAAATTCTTTCGCTATATGAAATGATTTCAAACAATTTTTGTGTCAATGGATCGCTAAAAACTTATTTTTCAAAATCAATTGAAAATAATTCGAGAATTTTTCATAATATTCATGTAATAAAATCCATAAATTCATATTACAAATTTTCTTAGAATAGTCAATGAAAATATGCATATGATATACGCTTAGAATACTCTCATAGCATAGAACAAAACCCCTAAG